>NC_143054.1:167647916-168327500 GCF_052426305.1 Pelodiscus sinensis | reverse complement strand
CCCTGATTAAACACTGTAATAGATCCTATATGCTGGCCGCTAGAGGTCACTATAGAATCCAGGTTAAAAGTAGCATTGGGGCATATGGTTTCTGTCACATCCCCAAACAAGATTTATTTAGGGGGCTTTTCTGTGTAGCAAATTTTTCATCCTATATATTCCTGTACTTGATGTAGTTAAATGGATCAGCTAACACCAAATTAGTATAAATGGAAGTGCACAGAAATTGTAGTATTTTCTTTTTCCTTCCTCCAGGAAATTATTCAGCCGTACTATCTTCCCCCACTCCAGTAACTGGATTTTAGTAAGCAAGTAAAAGAGAAATGTCCAAGAAAGAGACATTGACTGATGTATCCCATTCTGCCTTTGTTAAAGAAAATCTATTAAATAATTTTGCTGGATTTCTGTCTTAGTGAAATAGTTGGAGCTCATAAAATGCTATGATCTGAATATAATGTGTAGTTTGCTGATTTTAAACCTGCCAGAATATTGTGAAACGGAAGAGTAATCCTGTGCAAACAAAGTGAACCACCTGTGGTAAAGTTAAAGATCTTGGGAAGCAGATTGTCATTACTTTAGTAATTATACACAAACACCTCTTAATAAAGTGGATTAGAATTTAAAGAATAGATTGGCTTTATGTTCCATTATGAAAAAAGGAAAAGTGTGTTAATTACTCATGAACAGTAACTTACACTGAAACACTTCAAAGTTGAAGAATATGATATAAAAAGACCTTTAGTGAAATAACTTTAGTAATCTGGAGATATAGGCCAATTAAAATCCTTAATTTATTCCATGGAGAAAAAAGGCATAACAATGTTGATTAAGAACAGTATTGATCTTTAATCTGATATTTCTTGTGTTTTTCTGATTTGTGTCCATATTCAATGCACATTTTTGCTTTTTCCCTTTTGACTTTGTATTTAAACAAATTATAAAAATAAAACTTTTATAAAATCTTATAAAAACTATTATTTGTGGGAGAATCATTTATGGGAGGATTGCTCATTTACCATGATAATATGTATTTATATATTATAAATGTATTCGCAAGAATAACCTTATCTGAATAAGCCATTCTTGTCAACTGCCTGAACACACATTTATCATTACAAAAATATTTTAGTATATACCAGAAGCATTCAAATAACCTAGCTATAGTAGTGCAAATGGTTCTGCTCTAATTACTGGTACTCCTATAATTCTGTATTAATAAAAGAATTTTGAATTGCATGTCATTAATAAATAAGCCCATCAGAAGCTGCATTATAGCCTTTGAAATGGCTTAGGCCCATACAAACCTTCCTGTTGTGTCAAGGTATTACAGGGGTCCCCAAACAGTTGGCGATCTTAAGTACCAAATCTCTTGCAATACTGAGGCACTATGGGGTAGGTTAAGGATAAAGTTTCAGCCTTCATTCTGAATGTCCTTGCTTTGTGGATTTAAGACAGTTCCTAAGTCTCATTTGAATCTAGTTTAATCAATTGAGTAATGCAGTAATGTGTAAATATATAGCACAGAAATTTTTATAAGCATCATGCCACTTTTTCTTCATCAACTGGAAAAAATGCAGTTACAAACATATGATATCTTTATTATACAGTGCTGTGTCTGTGATAGTATTTCACATTAAACTTTTTGGCTGTTACAGGCTGTTTAATCAGTTGTAATATTGTTCACACTAAGAAATACTAAGAAATATAATTAGCTAAGAAGTAAATATTATGTTGTGTCTGTAGTTTAAAATTTTGTTAACATTCATTTGCTTACTTGTTCTATTTTTATTTTCAGTTGAAAAAAGAAGAAAAAGATACATATGAAGAAAACATCCATTACCCCTTTCTTCTTGTTTTAACCAAACATGAAAAGGAGATGAAATAATTTTTTATAATGACAAATGAAAACTAATTATATGTGTGTGTGATTTATTTTTTCTGAGTGGCTATCATAAAAATATGATAAGGCAAATTTGTTTCATTTATTGCTCTGAAGAAACCTTGTGAGACACTCTGTCATTTTAGGAACTTATTGTTCTCAATTATATTTCCACCTTAAAATTGGTATGTATATATTTACAAGGTTCTAAAGCTAGTTTTCCTTCTCTCGTATGCCTTCCAGCTTGGATGTTTGTTAATCTCTCTAAACATGATTTCTTTGTTTGTATTTGAAAGCACATACATCATATGCTTTGTGGTTGTATTTGGCCAGTTGAAAGTGCTAAAGATTTCTAATTCAGTTAGAGAGCAAATAGTTTCCTCAAGATCTTTAAAAAGTGCACATAAAAAACCTCATAGATTTTTCTTTTGCCTTTCTTGAATTTCCCCTGATGATTTTTTCAAGCCATGCAAAATTGAAATGTTCTAACTTGTTTTGGTGATTTCTTAATTTTTTCCGCTGTAGCTACATAAGACATTATGCATCAGACAAAAGCCTCATAAACTGACCATTTGTCCTTTGGACACAATAGCTTGCCCAGCCCTCTGCTCCTCCTCTCCAATTATGTGTGATTAGTCTCAGTGTGTTGTGTCAAGAAGGGGGAGTGTGCTGAGTGCTTATTATCTGGTTAGGTACAAGAAGAGCACATTTGGTTCTGACTATGAATGAAAAGTGAGCCTTTATCAGAACTAAAATCTAACTGATGCTGTTTAACAAACCTCTTTAAAAACAGATCTTGTCCTAAGACATTCTGAATGCTATGGCAACTAGGGAATTTTCTTTTAAACACAATCAAACAATCATGTTATTCAGACTAGGTGTGTATTGTGATATATTGCGGTTCAAGTGTTTTGTAAATGTTTAATATAGTGCTGAGAAAGGACAGCTGTCCTACAAAGAAACATGATCGTATTCTTCTTTTCTAATGTTTTAATAAAATGTTCTACTGATTTCTTGAACTAGAAGGCGGGGTTTTAAAGGAATCCGCACAATCTTTTTAACCAAAACACTTTTAGAATGGTAAAAAACCACAATCAGACACTTAGTGTTATTAAATGTGCAGTTTCATATTGAAATACATTAAAATAATTACATTTGGTCAATGCTCTTCCTCTCACATTTAACAAACTGAGAGGTATGTAAACTGCTAGCTTATACAAGTTCTTTTCTCTTCACTACTATCCCCAAACAAATTTTTTCACCATCAGTTTGCATGTCCTTGTATTCAACACTTTTTATGCTCCATTAGAGCACCTAGATGGATCTCAGAAGGCATAGGTCAAGTCGCAGTTAGATCATACATTTCTTTCTCACAAAAACTTGAATTGCAATGCCAAGTGATGGGCTAACATCACAATAACAGCAATTTATTCCTCTTTTGATAAAACAGCAGTCTATTCTCAGGATTAGATAAAGACCAGGGGCAATGCAAACCAGCCATTTATCCTAGCAGTTCAGCAGTAGATCTCCTTTATGGATGTTGTAGGTCTCATGTTCTAACTCTTGATAGAAAAATATTTTCTGATAGGAATAGTTTAAAGCTGTTGTAAAGATCCTTTTGGTCAATTTTTGTTGTTTGGACTTACAGCAAAAGATATGTTTTTCCTAAGAAATGGATCCAAGGAAATCTTTGTAATCAACAAAGAAAAGCCAAAGACACAGTGAAATATGAAAAAAATACACATTCTTTCTGCCTCTCTAAGAAGGGCTTCAGAATATTCTGTACAATATAATCTAATAAAGGTATGTAGTTTTCAGAAATAAAACCATTGTCATTGGAAATAGTGTATTTTGCAATTTATTTCTGCAGGGAATAAGCAAGTTTACTAAAATGAACAGCTAGTTACTGCTTTTTTATAAAAAAAAAGGAGTAGTGTTAGTATAAGCTGTTGCACTAAGTACTGGATATCTTACTTTAAGAGAGTACTTGTTGGAGCTTTACCAAAGAACATGTTTGGGGTTTGATTTTGCAAATACTTACACATTGGAGCTCAAAAGTGAGTACAGCTACTCCTGCGCATAAAAGTTTATAGTATTGGGTCCATAATGTGTAAATTTTCAGTATTTGGTTAAATGTTTGATAATTTCAAAATCTGTACTCTTAAAAGTACAAAGTTGGAGGGGTTTCTTGTGTGCACATTTTAAATACTGCTTTTTAAATTACATCTTTTAGATTTACAGTCTTTAAAAGGTAAAGGTGATTGGAAAAACTTTCTGATTTGTCAGATTTTAATAAAAAGCCATGATTTTTTAAATTTAGATTATAAAGATCTCTGCTTAAAGAATGTTATGTTCATAGGCCACCAAATGAAGCTCATTAAAGGTAAATGTGTCAAAGTCCAATATGTGTCCTGCTTTAACTACTGTCTAAAGGGTCTTTGATACTCTGTATTTTAATGTTATACAGATTATTTCATTTTTAAAGGAATATTTGAGTTGCACAGTTGATGTCTGTAAGGTACTCTGAAGATGAAAAGCATGATATAAATGCTGTGTATTATATTCCTGGACAGTACAGGGGAAGAGAAGAAGAGGTAGACAGAAGAAGAGATGGACTAACATAAAAGTGTGGATAGGAATGGACTTCACAGAAATTCAAGCACTGGTGCCCAATCTTCAGGGGTGGAAACTGGTTAATTTCTCATCAGTGATGGTTCCCCAATGACCAATGCAGTTATGGGAGTGATGATGAAGAAGATGATTCTTATGTTGTCTGTAGCAGCCAATGAGAACTTTGTTCAGATACAGCGAAAGAAGGATGGGAGACATATCATATGGTCTGGGAGTACCCAGCAAATAAAAATTTACAGTGTAGATAATGACATGTTCATTTCAACATAGGATGGTTTCTGCCAGCTCCTCTCTTTTTCCATTTAGGTTCCCCAGTCTGGGACCTTACCACCTCTGATCCCACCACACAATACTTAAGGTGGGCTATAAAAAAAAGGGGGGTTGATTGCTGCTGTAACAGTCATAGGATCCGCAATCATTGCCCTTTGTCCTGACCTTTCAACCAACACCTTCTATTTAAATCCCTTACCAAGCCATCTGTCTAGTCACTGTTAACCCTTCCCTATCGAGTCCCCGCACTGGACAGCCATCCCACACTTATAGAAAGAGTTACATCATTGCTTAATTCCCTTTCCTGCTCAACATAACAAAGCCTTTCTGAACCTGTGGTGAGGAAGGCAGGAAAAAAAATCCCACTCCACCTAGGCCAATCTGATGGTGTCAGAAAAATTCCTTGCCAGGCCCTGGAGAAAGGAACAGCAAGGAATAATCTGGTGTTTTGCCACCTCCAAGAAGACAGAGAGTGTTGTTCTTCCTGTTCCAGCAACAAAGACCTCTCCCAACAGGCTTGTCCCTTTTCAAAATCCCAGACTTTCCAGTCCCTGGGGAAGAGTCAGCATTGCCACTGCCCCTTTTTCAGCGGCTTTTGACTCTTGGTTCCCCTACTATCTATAAAGCTCTATTCCCTCCTCCCCAGCAAACCAGAAAACTCTCCCATTTGCCACTTAAAGGCGCAGTGTGGTCTTTAGACTGATATAATTTTTCCTTTAACTATTTCATGAACTTCAGATGAAAATTGCTTGCTCCTCCTTATTCAGATTAAAATGTCAGCTAGCTATAGTCTTTAGACTATGAAATGCAAAAAGCAAAAGCTGGTTATATGAAAGAAAAGTCCAAAATATGTACTAAATCTAAATTTGCATAGGAGATCTTCTAGACAAGGGTACCTGAACGAAGGAGTGTGGGAACAATTTGTACAATGAGAGTGTTGAGAGCTATTGAACTAAACTGTAAATTATTTATATGCTGGCAATCACTTCAAGCCAGGGGATGCGGTAGCACCCCCACTACAGTTACTTCTAGCAAATAGGCCTGAATGGTTTTGATGCCAATCTTTTTGTTAGCATTTTAACAGAACATAAAAATAAAGCTTTAAGTGATGAGAGAGTGCTGGATTTGTGAGGAAGGATGGTCTTATGAATGAGGCACATCGTGGAGTCAAGAAACGTTATCTCTGGTACAGACAGAAGAAGAGATGTTGCTCAAATGTAGAATTCCTGTATGTTTTTGGGAGGGTCAGATAGGGTGCCCTGACTGACATGCCTGTGCTGAGAGGGAACGGGGAATAAGATCTATACCACCTCTCTAAACCTTGAGCTTGGCAGTTTAAGGGTAAGCATGTGCTTCATGCTCATTGAACCTTCCCGTTACTGTCTCCCTGAACAAAACAGCAGGGAGAGGCAGGACCATTGCTCTACTACCTCAATGTGCCAACCAGCATCACTGACTTAGCATGAGGGTGGAAGCGACCAGTAGTAATCCTCTACTAGCCAAGGCCTGAAGCATTTCACCCTGAAGCAAAAGAGTAGCAACCATGTTACTGTCTTAGGTGAGGAAAATGATAAACGCACAATTAGCCTTCATCTTTTGGTGCCTCACTCTTTTCATTTTTAAGAATAAGGAGTGAGGAGTGGTTAAGCTGAATCCAGATTGCTTGCAAAGTGCTTTAAAATTATCATGTGGAAGATGCTGTAGAAGTTATTCCTATGGAGAGTAACTAACCATTTATAATACTTTTTTTTCCTCAAAGATTTGGTGGGAGACAGAGAATTTGTCCTTCTATACTTCTCACTTCAATTTTTAGATTCAATGGTTGATTAAGATAATGAGAACCCCTCACTGCCATATTTCAACAGCCTGATGCCCCTCCTAAATTGATCAAGGTATTTTAACGGATTGATGAGCTTGGTTTCAAATGCTATCTTACTTTGTTATTATTTGTATTATAATAGCACTTACAGGCCCCACCCAAGAATGAGGACCTTTTGTGCTAGCTGCTGTACTAACCTAAAGAGCCAGTCTATAAATGGAAGAGTCCACAATCTAAAGAAATAAAGGGTCAGAGAAAGAAAATGACTACAAAAGTGTGTGACAGTCCAGAATTGAACCCAGATTTTCTGAGTCCCAGGGCTGTGACTTAACAAGAAGATTCCTTTCCTTTCTGACCTGTGGTCTTTTTTCAAACAGCTGAATATAATGAACTTCCTAACATTTTTGCATTTTAAAAACATATGGTTTTTCAAGCCTTGTGCTTAGTCAACAGCTGGATTATTGCCCAAAAGCCTATGACACTGCCAGGGCTGGATCAGAGCGAGACATTTTCCATCTATGTCCAACAGGGATGTTGGATCTTCAGTATTCTTAGCAAGTGTAATCTGTGTGGAAGGCAGAGGGAAGATGTATGGACAAGTAGTCCAGATGGCATTCCACAGCCTGAGAAAATACAAGTTGACCCATGAATCTAGATTAAACTCAACAAATGCAAAAGCTCTAAAATACAAAGAGTTGTTGTGGCCATCAATTGTGAAACAACAACATTTGTTAGCATAGAATGCTAATAAATAAATATTTGAAAAAGAATTCTTACATTTGCTGAATTTTTCTGTTGCTACTGATATTAAATCAATGTAATAACAGTTGTAAAAGATTGCTTATTAAAAACAAAATGAAAAGATGCTCTGTGTTAGACTTATGCCTAATTTAGATCTAAAATTTTGTTTCAGCATGACAAGTTATTAGCAAAGAATAGATTTGAGCATTCTATTTGCTTTATGCCTTGATAGCACATGAATTGTAAGAGGCTGTTATTTTTCATCTGACTTCAATTAATGTACTTTTAAAATGATTAAACATATCATGCTGTGACTTCTAAAATGTCAGGAAGCCTGTAAACTTGGGAGACAGGAATGTAATAAAATAGGTAATAGGAGATTCAATAGTTAATAGAGGCCCTGAAGTATGAGTGTATACAGTAGCTCTATATTGGAAACTGTGCAAATGAAGATGGCTTAGTATTGCAAACTGAGGAAGAAAATTGTTTTTAATTAGCACCTTCATAAGAACTGCTGATTAATACTGTTTGGTTTGGTGAAAAGCTTTCAGCTGAGTAATTTGTACAGCCATTACAACAGTTTTGTTAGACCAGGACTCCTGTTGTTAAACACAAACAGCAGATGATAATGGTGGAAGATGAGTTTGTCATGTAACAATTTACCTTATTGAAAAAAGCTTTATATAAAACCAAATACAGTAGGTACCAGCAGAAATCACATATTTTAAATCCTTCCAAAATTGCAGTGTGCCATGCTAGTATGTTTTTTTTTCATGGACTAGAAACAGATTTTATATCATTTATAAAATTATATATACAATTTAAATGTGTTGTAGCATGGACAGACCACTTTATTGGTAATGCTTTACATCAGGATAGTAAAGTGGTAGCGTATTCAAACACCTTCTAAGTATACAAAGTGGTTTTAAAAATTGAAATGTAATTAAGTAATATTATTCACATGCAAATGTATGTGTGTGGTTTATGCACTGAAATTATGTTCCATGTTTGTGCAAGATGTAGCATTTATACCTAAGGTTTTTAAGGAGATTTTTCCTAGAACAACTATTATCAACTGCTTTGGCTTACCATTTTTATTCAAGTGACAATTAAAAATAAAAATTCTCTAGCCATATTTGTTAATATGGGAAAATGCATATTTTAGTTACCCCCTGCAAGATGTCTAGTGCACTGTCTAGAAACAGAAGAACTTTTATTAAATGAATAACAATAAAGGAATATATGCACTAAATTATTACACTAACTAAGGATGGTAAGAACTGTAAATTATTGGAGTGCCGTAATAGAACATGAGAGTTTTTCTGTAGACAGGCCTTTGGGGTAATAACAAGGGTTGAGACTCGCGACAGTGCCAAATAAGCTTTAGACAGCATAATAGTCTGCAAAGAAAAGCCACAGAGCACTAATGTGAAAGAAGAGCTGTCCACCACATGCAGCAAAAATCACCAAAGGTCATTTTATGGTAGCAATTGTGACATAAAATTGGTGGTCATGCTACATGTCTAATACTCAGCACAGCTTTATAAATGATGGGCCCCTAGCGATGGCTGTCATTAAGTGCTTTCATCATAATAAACTTTAAACTGTTGGCTTTATGAATCGCCAGCCAGCTTCAGCTGTTCGTTGGATGGAGCTTGCAGTGCCTTAAGTGTGACAAGGCCTATTAGGAACTGCAACCATGTTTCAAGCGTACTTGGCTTTCCCACTCCTGGGGTGATTGCTGCCTATTAAACGGCATCTGGGAAGATTTTCCTCCAGCAATCTCTGATCAAGAGCTTTTTTGGGCTTTGACCTGCATTTCCTTCAAGACTTTCTCTGAGGAGTTTTATAAGAGCAAAACTCCAGAGGATTTATAGCCACTTCTGATTAATACCTTTTCAGTTTTTCTAGCAACTCTCCCACTGCTACATAGAGAAAAGCTTTCATTGTTCCTAAGGTGCTTATTTGTGACCTTTTCTCTGCTTTCTGATTCCCTCTAACATGTTCTCAGTGAAATCCTTGGTGTGTAACCAAGACAGTTGTTGAAGTTGTTGCAGCTTTTACACAGACTGGCTTTGATATATACATATATTTTAAATAAATACATTTAGGTTTATTTTTAAATTTCAAAATTAATATCACAGCTTGCTAGCAATCCAGTTAAAAATAAGCAGCCTCAACTCATTCCCCTATATAACAATTGCTAAAATTCTCATTCCATCAAAGGTAAATACGAAGCAAATATCCGAAGGGTGTATGGGTATATATGTAATATAACCCTCTCCTTCAAACCGCCACCTTCCCAAACCCTTAGGAGAAGAAATGGGCCTTCTGTAAAGTAATGTAGGCATGCAGTTCATATAGATGTGCTCTGGCAGATCCATGGGGGAAGAACATTCCAAAGTGGAAAGACTCATGGAAATTGCCCTGCCGGCAGATCCCTCTCTTTTATAGTAAGGTTGTTGCTGCTTCAGTTCCTCTGCTCCCTGCAGCCATGGCATCATGGGACTTGATGTGCAGCAGCCCCTCAGGTAATTGGGTTCCAAGCCACTTAAGTCTTTTAAAGGCAGGGGACAACACCTGGAATTAATGGCAAATGTAGTTAGTGGACCTCTCTGCACATCTTCATTTTCAGCACCCCTGTCCCCTGTCCAGGACCCAGCCAAGAAAAAAATTCTCTCTTATCCCTCCCATTTTTCATCCTCTTTGGCTGTCTCTACATTGGCATCCCTTTCCGGAAAAGGGATGCTAATGAGACACATCGCAATTGCAAATCCACGGGGGATTTAAATATCCCCCGCAGCATTTGCATTTACACGGCAGAATTGACACTTAGGGTAGGGGGCATCAAAGCCCCCTCCCCGGGGCTGGTTGCTTCTGGGAGCAGAACAGCATGGTGGGAGGGAGACAGAGAGGGCAGCTGTAGCTGTTACTGGCTGTTACATATGCTGCTACTGGCATATCTCTGCTCTGTCAAGGATGCAAGCAGCTTTGTGTATCCACTTTCATAGAAAATTAGGGGTTGGAAGAGACCTCAGGAGATCTAGTCCAACCCCCTGCTCAAAACAAGGCCATCCTCAACTAAATCATCCCAGCCAGGGCTTTGTCAATCCGGGACTTAAAAACCTCTAAGGATGGAGATTCACCTACCTACCGAGTTTTCCCATTCCAGGACTTCACCACCCTTCTAGTGGAATAGTTTTTCCTAATATCCCACATAGGCCTCCTGCACTGCCACTTGAGACCATTGTTCTGTCATCTGCAACCACTGACAACAGACTAGTTCCATCCTCTTTGGAACCCCCCCCCCCCCCCCGTCAGCTAGTTGAAGGCTGCTGTCAAATCCCTCTTCACTCTTCTCTTCTGCAGACTAAATAAGCCCAAATCCCTCAGCCTCTTCTCACAAGTCATGTACTACAGCCCACTAATTGTTTTCAATGCTGTCCACTGGATTCTCTTTAGTTTGTCCATATCCTCTTTGTAGTACCGGGCCCAACATGGACGCAGTGCTAAATGTGGCCTCACCAGTGCGAAATAGAAGAGAATAATAACTTCCCTCAATGTACTGGCAGTGCTCCTACTACTGCAGACCAATATGCCATTAGCCTTTTTGGCAACAAGGGCACATTCTTGACTCATATCCAGCTTCTTGGCCATTGTAATCCCCAAGTCCATTTCTCCAAACTGTTTCTTAGTCAATTACTAGCCTTTAGCAGTGCTTGGAATTCTTCTGTCCTAAGTTCAGGACCCTGCACTTGCCCTTGTTGAACCTCATCAGATTTCTTTAGGCCCAATCCTCCAATTTGTCTAGGTCACTCTGTACCCTGTCCCTAAGATCTAGCATATCTCTCTCTCCCACAGCTTAATGTCATCCACAAACTAGCTGAGGGTGCAATCCATCCCGTCATCCAAATCATTAATGAAGGTGTTGAACAAAATGGGCCCCCGGATTGAACCACTTGATACTGGTTGCCAGCTAGACATTGAACCACTGATTACTACCCATTGAGCCTGACAATCTAGCCAGCTTTCTATTCACCTTATAGTGCATTCAGCCAACCCACATTTCTTTAACTTGCTGGTAAGAGTACTATGGGAGACCATATTAAAAGTTTTGCTAAAGTCAAGGTACATAATGTCCACCACTTTCCCCATATCCTCAGAGCCAGTTACCTCATCATCAAAGGTAATCAGTTTGGTCAGGCATGACACATCTTTAGTGACTCCATGCTGACGATTCCTGATCTCATTCTTCTCCTCCAAGTTTATCATGATGGATTCCTTGAGGACTTGCTCCATGATTTTTCCAGGGACTGAGGTGAGGCTGACTGTCTTTAATTCCCCAGATTCGCCTTTGTTTCCTTTTTAAAGATGGGCACTACATTTGCCGTTTTCCAATCATCTGAAACCTCACCTCATCGCCACCAGTTTTCAACAATAATGGCCAGTGGCTCTGCAATCACTTTAACCAACTCTCTGAGAGCTCTTGAATGCATTAGACCTGGACCTGTGCACGTCTAGCTTTTCTAACTAGTACTTAACCTGTTATTTCACTACTGAAGACTGTTCACCTCCTCCCCAAACTGTACTGCCCAGTGTAGCAGTCTGGGAACTGACTTATTTTAGCTTTTTTTACATCATCTGTCACTAGGTTACCTTCCTCATTCAGTGAGGATCCCTTGCTTTCTCTGACCTTCTTCTAGTTGCTAAAATACCTATAGAAATCCTTCTTAATCGTCACATCCCTTTGCTAGCTGCAACTCCAACTGTGCTTGGGCCTTCCTGATTACATCCCTGCAAGCAATGTTTTTATACTCCTCCCTAGTCATTTGTCCAAGTTTCCACTTCTTGTAAGTTTCTCTGTTAAGCCAAGCTAGTCGCCTACAAAATTTCTTATTATTTCTGCACATTGGGATGGTTTGTTCCTATGTGCTACCAATTCTTCCCTCTTTGTGAGCAGTAGGTCAAAAGGAATATGACCCATGGCTGGTTCTTCCAGCATTTGCTCCAGGAAGTTGTCCTTAAAACCCTCCAAAACTTTCAGGAATGCACAGAGATGTGCCAGCAGCCAGCTACTGTTGAGAGTGGTATGGGGCTAATGGCCATGGCATGCAGGCAGCCTGCCTGCCTGAGCCCTGCTACACTGCCATATTTTTGGGGGGGAACCTGTTGTTGAGAGACCTGAGTGACCACACTATGGCTATGTCTGTGTCTACACTATAGCCTCTTGCGCAAAAACATATGCAAATGAGGCAAAGTGTGGAATATCTACACGGCTCCTTTTTGTGCAAGAGCCGTTCTTCCTGAAAAAAATGCAGAAGAATGGCTCTTGCACAAGGGGGGGGGGGAGTTTGCACAAAAATGGAGCCTTGTTAATTATGCAAATGAGACGTGGCAATATTCCACGCTTTGCCTCATTTGCATATTTTTTGCACAAGAGGCTATAGTGTAGACATAGCCTATGTGTTTAATGGTAAATTTGCTCCTGCCTGGAATCTCACAGCTAGCTAGAGCAGCTCACAGAGCATTGGTATAATGTGCTTTCAACATGACATTTCTTTGGGTGAGCAGGCATTCTGCACCAGCTTCTGTTTCTGAGTGGTCACAAAATATAGCCCCAAAGTAGGAACATTCTGGTTGTCTAAAATGCACCAGTAATTACTACACTGGTAACATATAAAGATACATATAAAGATTTCATGAACAAAATTATATTTTCATTATCCTTAGGCAAGCGAAGACTTTTAATTTCTATAAATCTTCCAGTGGCTTAGAATTAAATCATATTACTATGAATTATGCATGTTTAGGGATCACTCATCTAAGAACTTGTAGTATTTAATTTACAAGGACTATACATTTTTCAAATCTTTTAAACAAGGAACTTTAACTACTTTGTGTATGAAAGTGTGTGTGTGTGTGTGAGTAACTGGAAACAAAAAAAGCTCTTTGCTTTCTAAAGTATCCTTTATGGGTGACTCAGGTGGTGTGCTAAAGGTAAAAGCTTGCAAAGTGTAAGAACCTGTCTAATACTCTTATGAACATATCTTTTAATCCAAGTAATGTACTAGCTGAAGTTTTAGATTAATGTCTCAGATGTAGATTATTAGCAAAATAAATTACAAAACCTTTCAGAGATTAGAATGTACTCCACACCCAAGAACCTCAAGATGCTTCTGGCTGGTTTCTGAGTTCTTAACACAGAAGTTCCTATCATGAAGCACATCAGCTTCTGAGTGAGAAGAAAATATCTGTTGCCATTAGACTTAGTTGTGGACTTGTTTTCTCTGGGAGGCAAATATGAAAAGCTACATATCAATAATGGAAGTAGGAGCCCTGATCTGAAATGCTTTGATCTCTAAACTGAATATGAACAAAACCAAACAAGTAAACAATAAATAAGTACACCAAAGTGAAAGAAAACTGAGGAACAATTCTTGTGTGTTTTAATTTACTAAAATACTCATTGCCGAAACAATGTAACACTTTTCATGTTCAAAGTCTGTTTTTCAAATTGGCCAATTAACCCTAACAACAGCCTTTTGGAAGAGCTAATTAACATGTTTCCCTTTTTCCCAGATGGGGAAACTGAGGGAGGTTAAGTGATTAACAGAAGGCATCAGTGTCAGAGCCTAGGTTAGAATTCAGGATTTTCTGATTCCTAGTCATGTGTTTAAGGCATAGAACCACACCTCTCTCTCTCTCTCTCTCTCTCTCTCGCTCTCTCAGACATGTTATATAAGCCAGATATTTTTTTTAGCCTGAGAGCTGAGACACATACAATGACAGATTTTATTTCGCCTATACTGACCAGCTCACAGCTTTCTCAGAGATGTTATCACTTTTGACTTGAGCAAGAGAAGTAAGTACAAACTATAACCAAGCATGTAGAGCGCATATTTGCAGATGTGTTTTAGCGCTCTCTCTAGCGCTAAATTTTTAAAGTGGGGTTGCTGAGAGCCATTGAACCAATCTGTAAATCCTGTATATAACAAAAAACTCTTCAAGACAGGGGGTGCTGCAACATCCCTAAGTCCAGCACCTATGATTTTTGGGAGTCAGCCATCCATCCGGTAGTAGTCGGGGAATCATATTGGAAAAATTGCAAGGAATTTTGTCATATTTTTTGTAGAAAAAATAATAGGCATTTTCTGTTTTGGGGGAATACTGGACCTAATGCATTCATTTCTTTGGGATTTTTTAAATTAACTCTTTGACTGTGGGCTTGGCAGAAATCTATGGAAAATAAAATTGACAATTTCATTTCTATATACCATGTATCGCTAGAATCCTGTAGATGGTTCATTTTATGCCAGAAGCTTTAGGAACAGGCTCATAATTAAAACATATCGAGAGTGTATTTTTAAAGAAGGGTATACAGGAAACCTAGGAAATATGCTGATACTTTGCAAGTGTATGTAACTTTTGCGACAGTTCAAATTATTCCAAAATAGGAAGCAAATTGGGTAACTTACACTTCCACTCTCGTGGGACAGAACATGGATGATTCAGCAGACATTTTTGCAGTGGTAAGGTGCTGGTAGTGTAACACCACAGCACCTTGTAACAGGATATACTCAACCATTCTTTTATATGCCCATTCTCCAGCCATAAGGCAAAACACCATGATGTAATTACATAGAAATTAAGACATTGGGAAATACCAAGGAAATATGTCATGGGCATTGTGACAGGAATGCTAACAAACCTGTGGGCACAGAGTCCATCCCAGAACAAAGCACAGAAACAACAGGCCATATTGCAATTTGTGTATCTTTTTCCGCTTTTCTTCCAAAAGAGTCTTTTCCAACATTTGGCCTGTCTAAACTGAGCCAAATGTTGAGAAAAAAGCCTCTTTCAGAACATCCCTTCTTCCTCATAGAACGAGGTTTACAGGGATGCTGAAAAAACACATCTCCTTTTCTGAAATTTTTTTCGGAAAAGCAGACGCATTCCTTGGACTCAGCAGAGCTTTTCCAGGATACCTCTGGTATCCCAGAAAAACTCTGCAGTTTAGATGTACTCCCAGAAATATGTACTCTTGCTCGAGCTGTCCGCTGAGAAAGACTACTCCAATTGGTTTCAGTGCAGATATTCAGAAGACAGGCAGTGGACAGCCCTGCGGGGGGGGGGGGGGGGAAACAATACAAGAACCTGAGGAGGTAGGAGTCCTGCAACCAAATAAGGAGCTGTCAATCAAGCCTTTTGGAAGAGAGAGGTGGGTTTGGAGTAGAACACAGGAGGAACCTAAACAAGCTTGGCCATCATGTAGCTATTCAACCAGACTGAAGCTTTGGTCCAATCTTTTGAGGTGTTCCCGTTCCTAATAATTGCCTTGACTCTATACAGGTTCTTATACAGTATGCGGCAGAGAGCCCAAAATTGTGCTCCGGTGCATGTGTGACTAGAGACTGCTTGTGGTGGTCACAAATAAGATAAAGGGCTAGACACAGAGTGCCTTACCGAGAGCTAGTTAGTCTCACCTTCAGCACACGGGCTTGCTTGCTCTCTAGAGTTCAGCATAAAAGAAGAGTGGATTACATGGGTGTGTCTGAAGAACAATCTTCTCCATGCTAATGAGGTGATTAAGAATATTCTCCTTGCACTCCTACCAGTTGGCAGGGGATGGTAGCCCTGCAACTGTCCTCCTCTTCTCATTTGCTTTATGACCTGCTCCTTCTGTTACCTGCCACTTATTTTCACAACACTCCTCATCTGTTCTGGACAGGGTCAAAGCCCAGGGAACACTTGCACTCATAGATCTGCATGAACAATTATGTGATTTGTACAGGCAGGTGCTTGATTTGCACGTGACACACATGTGTTGTTAGTGCCATTTAGAAGATAATAGTTGTAGCCCTACCAGTTTACTTGTTTACTCATCCACTCCAGCAGCTTTGTTCCTGCCAGCTTGGATCTAATAAAGCTACTGCAGCAGGGGAGGTTTAGATTGGACATTAGGAAAAAATTCCTAACTGTCAGGGTGGTCAAATATTGGAATAAATTGCCAAGGGAGGTGGTGGAATCTCCCTCTCTGGAGATATTTAAGAACAGGTTAGATAGACATCTGTCAGGGATGGTGTAGACGGAGCTTGATCCTGCCTTGAGGGCGGGGGGCTGGACTCGATGACCTCTCGAGGTCCCTTCCAGTCCTATTATTCTATGATTCTACTTAATATATATTTTATGAGGTTTCTGACAGTTACTGTTTAAAATATTTCTCTTACACTACCAGAATTGAAAAAAGAGAATTGTTGTCATTGTAGTTAACATTCATTTTAGCCTATCTCTTGATTTGCTATTGACTCAAAAAGGAAAACTAAATTTAGCATTCAGTTGTAGATCCAAGTATGATCGGTAAGAGGCTTCTACCAAAAGTGCCAAAAAAAGTCAACCATGTTTTCAAATGGTGAAATAAATTATAATTTTAAACGAATGTATGTAGCAACATGGAATTCTGTAGAATAATTTGTGTGTAATTCATAGTCATTAGATACACCAGATTTTATAAACAGGTGATTTCTAAAAGCATATAGTATTGCAGCAACAGTCTCAAACATGTAGAGCATGGCTATACTGTAGGGCTAAACTCGAAATAAGCTATGTAATTTGAGCTATGTCAATTGCATAGCTTAAGTTGAAATAGCATATTTTGGCTTTAGACGCTGTCTCCATAGCAGTTATTTCAAGAGAGAGCACTTTTCTTCTATCTTCCCTTACTCCTTGTGCAATTAGGGTTACAGGCGTCAGAGTAAGCAGTCCTCCAGCTTGACATTATTTCAACATTATGTCGAAATAATGGCTTGCTGTGTAGACACAGACTATGTTATTTTGGAATAATGTCAGTTATTACAAAATAACGTTGCTATGTAGAAATAGCCTTAGCACTTACACTAAGGATATTAGTGTTTTTGGCCTGTGCTCCAGGACTTTGCATGATAGATTTCAGTTGGACTGCGGATGAGGGGGGGGGGGAAAGGGAGAGACATAAGAACATTGGGAGAAGGGAGGATCACAAGCAGAGAGTTACCTGTTGCACTTAAAAGTGCTAGAGCAGTGATGCACAACCATTCTATTCTAGTACTCTGATCTGATCTAGTGGGGACCTAACAGATCCATTAAGCAATATGAGAAAGGTAGGTTGGTCATGATCCTGTGCTATAGGAATACAGCCAGTCCCCAAGTTGCAAATGGTTGAGTTACGGCCATTCACATTTACAACCAAAGCAGTCGTAAATGTGGTCTCCGCTTATGGACAGCACGGTTGCCATGTAACTCAATGGGGTCCGAGTTATGAACACTTCAAGTTATGGCTAAGTGTTTGGTCCGTAACTCGTTTGTAATTCGGGGAGAGGCTGTATTCAGATCCCCTACACACTAACTCTTTCCACATCATATGCAAGTGGTGGAATGGTCAGGCTCTTGAGGGGAACTTTCCTGGGTTCTACACTACCCCAGTGAAGTGGGCTAGCGAAAGCATCTGAATCCCACTCTCACATCCTTAACCCAGAGGCCTCCCTGACCTCAAGGGCTCCCCTTCCACTCTCCTGTTTGGCAGAGTCCTTGTAACTCTAACAACGCTGGACCCAGGATTTCCAGGGGGCTCAACCCTCAACCCTGTAGAGGTCATGTAGTGCAGGGTGTCCTCCATCTGGCGTTCTCTCTCCTCACTAGACTTTTCCCTGACCTGTACAGTTCAAGACAAATACAATTTTAAAAAATAAGGAAAAAATGGGGAAGGTTAAAGGAATGCACGTAACCCTTTTGTGGCACAGCACATCACAAACATTGTGTTTGGAACATAAGGACAGTTCACAGTCTCAAAGGTTCCTCAAAGGTACCAGGCCTCCTTCATAGGCCCTGGCTGTGCTTCAGGGATACTGTGGGTCAGACACTTGCTCTGGCAATGGCCACATTCCTTCAGGCTCTGGGTGGCAGAGCCCTTCTCCCTACCATCAGCCCTCCACTTGGGATTAGGATCCCACTCCAAGGGTATGTCTAGAATACATGGCTCCATCGACGGAGCCATGTAGATGAGTTTACTAGACATAGCAAAATGAAGCGGTGATTTAAATAATCGCCGCTTCATTTACATCAAAATGGCCTCCGCACTGTGCTGATCAGCTGATTGCTGGCACTGCGCGGTAGTCTAGACGGGGATCAGCCGACCCCAGAACCCTTTGTCGTCAAATCCTGTAAGCCTCGTTATTTAAATCGCCGCTTCATTTTGTTATGTCTAATAAACTCATCTACATGGCTCCATCGATGGAGCCAAGTAGTCTAGACACACCCCAAGTGTGACCCTGCAATGCCTCTTGGCTGGTGGCATCTCCCTATGTTGAGACTCTACCCAGAGCCCCCCCTCACGCTCCTCATCTGCTCACTGTACACAACTCTGGACAGACAGCTCTTGCCCCAGCTTCAAGTCCATTCTCTGCTGCTCTGCTTCCAGCTCCGTGGGCTGCTGCTTTGGCCCTTCTGGCTCTGTGGCTGCAGCCCTGTTCCCTGCACAGGATCTGTTCTCTGGAATGTTTCTGTAGTTCTCTCTGGCTCCCCTTGGGCCCTTGCTCTCTACTTAGCTCAGCTCTACTCAGCCTGACCCAGGAAAATCCAGCTCACATGAAGGATGAGACCCCCCACTCTAGCCTCCTGACTCCCTCATTTGCTGGCTTACCCTGTCAATCAGGCTGACCTAGAGTCTTCCCATTGTTCCTGGGGGCTGTCTGTCTCAGGGTCCTGATTTTTTATCTATCTTTCCCCTTTCTTTGTGTATTGGAAACTAGCCAACCAAAACCCCCCACTGCTTTTTAATAAGGGACCAACAGTCCCCTTACATATGGTATTGATATTTATTATTTTGATAAAATTGATTTTGAACTTGGGAATCATCAAAAAGAAATATTACACCACAGCCCACTGACACTAAAGGTGGTTTTATATATATATATATATATATATATAGAGAGAGAGAGAGAGATGCCTTGCTTAGCTCTCTCTGTGAGTTTCCTCTGGGACTCCTTAAGTAGTTTCTTCTGGACAGTCAGGAGTTAATTTGGACATTACTACCCTGAAACTGGGGGGGGGGGGGGGGCCGGGGGAGAGGCACTTCGCTTCCATTGGGTCCTGGGCAAAAAGGGAAGGGCTGGGAGCTTTCCTCCTCCTGTCTTAGGTTCACCCACTGCCTGTGGTCCTGTGGGTGGGCCCTCTCCCCTGACATATGGTTCAAGTTCCTCCTCTGAATCAGGAGCTCCCACATCCTGGCACCATGCTCTAACATAGTAAAGGGGGGCATTACATTCCTCCACAGTTTCAGTTTTTGTTCTTGTTTCTGCAAGGCAGGGCTGACATGGAAGAGGTAAATAATTCCAACTTTTATAGCTGTGAATCCCAAGCATGGGGAGGCAATGCCTGTTAGGTGCCTGACTCCAGAGAGGGGTAGGGTTTATGTACACCCCTCACCTCAGCCTTTCCCATTGGCTACATTAAGAAGCTCTTATTCATCATGCTGGCTTTTTTAATGAGCACCATTCTTAAGCATTCAGTTCTTCCTAAACTTTCTATAGGGGCCTGGGTGCCTAACTCAGGACTTTGAATTCCATTAGCAGGCAGGGTTAGGTCTTGCAATGCAGTGTCTAAGTTGTAGATCTAGCCCCTAGAGTTTTATGAGCTCAAAACTTTTCACATGATTTTACTAAAAAATATAAAATTTGTACTACAGACCTTTTAATCGGTTACTTGGTAAGTCAACCCATATAATTTCAAAATCCACATGACAACCCTGGCAGCAGTCTCCCTCACAAAACCCAATGGGTGTTTCAACCCTAGCTTCATCAAACTTCCTCTATTACATGGGCTGTACAGCATCTGGAAGGTCAACCCATTTGGGCTGGGTTAGACCAAAGGGAGTAAATGAGTTCTGGAGCAGAATAAAATTCAAAGAAAACTTTGATGAAAGGTTAAAAGATGCACATAGTCTTGAGAAAATGTTCTGGGATTTGTATAGCTATACATTTTGGAGGGTCAGTGACATGCATCTTTAAGCGTTTTCCACAGCATATTCATTACTGCACGTGTTTCATACTTTGGTGCATGTAAGTCTCTTACATTTCCTAATGGAGCATATTTTGGCAGCTTTAAAGTATGAATTTTAAACCACACCTTACAGCAGAGCCTTCTGAAGTAGGACCAGAACCAACTCTTGTTAAATCTTTTCACTGACTTCTCAGGAGGTGATGCATGAGGCCTTGAATATCTTATCTCAATCAACATGTTCCTGCTTTTGCCCAATCCTTAATCTATCTTGGGGCTTCCTCTCTGCTGACACAGCAACTCACATGTCACCTTTTACCTTGGGATGTCACTTTGTTGTGCATCCTTCGCCTTCCTGCTTCTTTTAGAAAGTGTGGTTGCTCTGCCACTGCTGTAGCTTCAACTGAAAGGAGAACTACAAATGAAGAGGAGGCAAGGATGGGGGGCAGGCACAACTCTTTATTATTCCTTATGATATATAAAGAGTGCCCCCTGCTTTAAAAGCAAAAGGGTTACAACATTAGCTCCACCCATTTTTTCTCATCATGGAAACATCAGCTTCTTCACTTCCTCCTCTTTCTGGAGGGTCCAAAAATAGGCCAGATATTATGTCAGAGAAGCTGTATCAATTTCATTGTCAGCCAAGTAGCAGGAGATGCTGTCTTAGATGGTATGTTTCATCTAACTAGTTGCTTACCTAAAACTTGGCCACCCATAACCCTCAGGAGCACTGAAGCTGAGGTAACAGTCTCGTCTGACATCACCCTTCACACCCTTCAGAGATCTTGCCAAGAGCCTCTTGCAAAAGGTAGCAATGAGTTAGGATGAAATCCTGGGGTTATTGACGTCAACCAGAGTTTTGCCATTAGTCTCTGATATTTCAAATGCTGAAAGCAATGGGGATGCTGGTAGTGAGAATGGCCATCTGTGTATAGCACAAAGGAGTATGAAAGGGCACCACCAGAAAGAAAGTCTAGATTTGTAGTTCACTTTTAATTAAGTAGTGCATGCAATTATTTATGAAACACTGATCTAGGTAGCAGAGTACAAATCATTTAGGCCTCTATTCTGCAAGATACTTAAGCATGTGATTAATTTGTGAATAATCCCATTGACTTAATTTGTATTGTTCACATGCTTAAAGTTGTACATGTGCTTAAGTACCTTGTTGCACTGGAGCCTACAAAGCATGGTATCTTGAAGAGCTAGGTCACAGTTTTTTCCTCCGCATTCTCCCTGGAAATCAGTTATGTTAGCTAGCAGATATGTCTGCTTCTTCAGCAATCTAAGAAGTGCATTTAATGTTACTTTTTTTGCATGAAAAATATCACATTGGCTATATTTAGCATTCAGATGTTCTGATCTCTAGTTCCTTATGTTAGCACAAGAATTACATGATCTCATGTAACATATCAAAAAAAGTGTTGTGTGAGAGTGTGACAGGGTGGTTTTGCCACACCCTGCCCCAGAAAAGAGCCATAGATAAGTCCTCCAAGAGGCTAGAGAGTCTCTGGAGGAATCCAACGATTGGAGCTCAGGAAGGCCTATAAGGGGAGCTGCAGGGCAGAGCTGCAGTTAGTGAAGGGCAGAGCTCAAGGAGAGCAGGCTGTGAGCCTGGCTGAGGAGATGTCTTCAGGAAGGAAAGCTCTGAAGGCATCACTCTTTCCAAGCTGGGAAACAGACCTAAGAGAGTAACAGGGAGGGCCCTGAATATGTTGGGCCTGTGGCGAGCACTGGCACATAAAGAAGGAGTGGCCAGAGGTGCTTCTACTGCTACCAGAAGGGCCATATAAGGAGGCATTGTCCCCAGAGAAAGCATAGGAGGGTGCCACAGGGCCAAGCTCAGTCTGAGACTGCCCTGAGGGAGGGAGGAGAAATGTCTGGGACCCAAGTAGATAGGGAAACTGAGGCAGAGAAGCCCTAGCCTAAGGAAGAAACCTACCCAGGAATCAAAAGGGATACAGCAGGCACCCAGACAGGAAGGGGAACCTCCCAAGAGCCAAGAGGACTAGAGTTGGAACCCAGAGAACAAAGGGCACCCATCCAGAAGCCAAGAGAGGACTCAGACTTTTAAAAAAGGATCAAACTGGGAGCCGAGATGTCTACAGTAGAGACTCAGACAGGGATCTGGACTCATGTAACTAGAGATGGATACCATGGGGCTGGATACCACAGGGACCCCAAAAGAGGACAAGATCTAGCAAAAGGTTTGGGAACACAGGTTAAAATAACCAGTAGTATAATTAGTAAGGAGGTCCGGACAGAATCACCTGTGGGAGAGGTGAAAGAGAAAGTCTGGGGTAGGGAAACAGGTACCTAGAACAAGGAGTAGAGTAGCAAAGGCAGGTTTTATTAGCTCCCTCCTGAGAGATGATGACTTGCTGAAACAACTACAAGTAGCAAGAAAAGAACTAGAGGATCTTAAGCTCGAGAATGAGCAGCTGACTGAAAAGCTCCAGTTCACCAGGTAGGAAAAAGAGCATTTGCTCCATGCAGTGTATGACAGTGAGAGATAGAGTCTTAGTGCACAGAGACGCAGTGACCAGGGGGTGAAGGTGACCCACTGAACAGTGAATACTCTCCTAGTAGAGAGACCTGAAAGGACAACACCATGAAACCAGGGCTAAGGACTATCCCTCCCCCTCAAACAAAAAAACACCTAGAAAGGATTGTAAGGGAGTATTTTGAGTAACTGCAGGCAGAAAGACCTGGCAGGGAAACTTGTAGATGCCTGACCTATTTGTTAGAAGGGGGAGGAGTATGAGAGAGTGGTCCTGCTGCACCCCTCCCCAGAAAAGAGTAATAAATAAGTCCTCCAGGAAGCTAGAGTGAAGCAAACAGAGCCAGGAAGGCCTACAAGGGGAGCTGTAGGGCAGAGCAGCAGTTAGTACAGGGCAGAGCGCAAGAGACAGACTTAAAGGAACACTGGCAGAGGGTATTGGGAAAGGTGCCTGTTAAAGGTGTCCCTTGATTCACCCAGGGGTCTGACTTGGCCAGAAGGCTGAGTAGCCGAAAAGATGACATAAGGAGAGTGCAAGCACCTGCACTCGGCCAGATGGGAGTGCTCGCAGGAGGCAAGTGCTGCCCTGTTACAATGAGAGAGAGACATGTGAGTTTGAAACAAAGTTATCATTGCATAGCATGCTGTGGTGTGGATGTGGGAACTCTCACACACAGAGTGATCATTGTGGGGTCACAAAGAATAAGAACCAGGGAAGAATGGAGTGTTATCTAATCATCTTCAGGGGCTGTCTCAGCCTCTCGCCTTTGGCCCAGTCCAAAGGGCACACTGTATCAACTCCAGTCATTAATGTTTAAAGATCAAAAGGCTGATACTTGAGAAGTAAGCTTAGCAGGTAATATGTAGAGGGGCTTGGGAGATAGCACCGTGTTGTGTTCACACATATCCATACATGCCTGATAGTGGAGACAGGAGTGTCCCTGCTTTTCTGAAGGATAATAAAAGTGAAGAATTCTACCCAGACTGATCACTTTTGACTCTCCACACTGAACAAATAAGCTTTATTGAATAAGATACACCATGATTCATGCATTATCTATCTGCTGCTTACTGGGACTGTCCTAAAATAGCTGGATAAGTTAAAGAATTTGGAGCTGAACCCAGTGTGGGTGGATCCAGAATAGCTGCAGAATTGTGATGCTGCTGCTGAGAACAGACAACCTGCCAATGCATGCTGTGTCTTTGTTTTCAATTTCTATAATCCCTCCTCCCCCATGTGAAATACCTTGATGAATGAGCCAGATTCTGTCAATTGTTATCTCTCTTAGCATTGCTGGTTTCTTCACTTTTAGTGTCTGTGCAGTGCAGAGATAATAAAAACACTTATCTATATGAATTGTTGGACCACTAGAAATTTCATGCTAAGAGTTGTCTACCATGGATTTATAGTAATATTTCCTCCTTCTCACTGGTATGATACAGTGCTTGCTATTGACACTATGCTGGTTACTTTTTTGAGGAACAGTGTAACTGTGTTTTGCTACTTTTTTACTTAAAGGTCAGGATTACAACCTTTCAGTAATACTTAGCATTTATATAGTACTTTGTGTTTCCAAACCATTATGCAAACATTAACTAATGAGTTCTCACAGCACCAATTAGTGGTGAGTAATTGTGACTATCCCTATTTAAAAGCAAGAGCGAATAAGACACAGATTTTAAGTAGCTCGCCCGAGGCCACACACAGAGTCAGTGGCAAAGCCAAGATTAGACTTCAGGAATTGTTCTTGGCTTCTGGTCCATGCATAACCACTAGCCACTGATGCCTTTGGCAAGCAGCCAATATAGCCATTGGAGACAAAAAGCACCTATTAGGCCAAATTTGAAGAAAGGAAGGCTGGAGATCACATACAATTGAGGCAACCTTACATACAAATTATATATTTGCATGTTCAAATGTGTTTAAATAACTATTTATTCCAGCACTTATCATTTGCACGTGTGCTAGTGATCACTGTGTGGAAATAGAATTGAGAAAATATATTTGGAAACTACCTTGATTTTAAGCTCAAATGTTCCTTTTCTTAATATAATCAATACTTATACTCACTTCTACAACCCTAAATAACTGCTGTCTGATTTTGATGTTTGCTCCCTTTAAACATTTTTATTCCCCATTCCTAGATTGTGTCTGATCTTACAATCTTTCTTCGTAGCTCAGTCCCAACATGTCTGAATTAAGATGACCTTTTTTGTGTATGTGCTATATCCAGAGGCGAGAAAGCAGGTTGCCTCTTCTTGCGACCAAGAAAGACACCACTCCGCAGTCCGTGACTTATACCACTGTAAACACAGAGTAAGTAAGTGAGAGGAGTCAAGACTGAAGATAACTTTAACATCTTTTGCATGTTAAGCATGTGAATAAGAGCATTGTTGGATGAGGGCCTCTTGTGCTTGGAGATGGTGATGGGCCAGCAGGGGAAACAACATGGGCTACCAGACATTGTAGACAATGTTGCCAAAGACTTTCTATGTGTGTGCACACTATCTCTGTCCCTTTGACTTCATATAACACAGGAGCAGTTGGAGCTTGGGTTCACCCAGCTGCTGTGGATCCCAGTAGACTTTTTCTGTGTCCATCCTGTGGGAATTTTTGTATCATCCCAGAATTTGGCCTCAAGTGAAGAGGGAGATACCACTTTGCTACATCTCCTCACTCCATTAACCAGAGCTCTTTCCCAGGTTCCCACCTTGATTTTTAGCATGAATCCCCTAGCATGAGTTTTGAAGCCTGGGACATGATACTTACCTTACTCATGTGGAAGCAGCTCAAATTTCATGAGGTGAGATTTAGCCCTCCTGCAGGCAACATGCTCTCCATCCAATTAATTTCCAATGCGGGTCTTTGTTTCTACCCCCTGGGAGGAAAGTAATGCCCCATGCCTGACCACACCTGGATTTGGAAACAACAAACCTCCACATCCAATCTGGAATCTTTAAAAGTAGTTAATATGCTAACCTTTTCATGAGGACTAAAGCTAGGGTGAATAGAGCTAAAGCTGCAGCTTTAATTAGTTTGCAAGTTATCAAGCAGAAACCTCACCTGTTGCAGAAAGAAAACTATTGCACTCACTAATAAACCCTTTGACAATTACAGCTGCTGGGAGGTCAGGTGCTGAGCACAAGAGATTAGCCAGTGCACATAGAGCTGAGGCCTAGGCATCGATGGAGGGCTGACCATGGAGGCTGCTGTCAAGCAATCTCTCTCACACTCCCATTGGCTCACTGAGGCCACCATAAGGGCAGCTGATCTACTCTGAAGTCTTTGCTGGGTGAGTCAGGCAAATATATGCCTGTAGCTGGGCAAGTTATTCATAATTGTTTGTTTATTTAGAGAACTGTCCTGACAAGGCTTTGAAATTCAGGAGGTGCTGAGAAAGCACCATGCACAGTATGCCACAATACATCCGCTCCTGTCCAATCAGGGGAAGACCTGGTGTTCCCCCGGCTATATTTGGTTAGACAGAAAAATCTCTGCTCCTATCCCATTGAAATAAAAGATGGGACTCATAGAGCACTCCCCTCTCTGCCTACACATAGATCCATGGCCATGGGAACACCAGACGACGAGCTTTGAAGTAAATCACAGCAGCGTTTGTGTTTGAAATTCTCCTACTGATTAACAATGTTTAATAAATAAGTTTGAGAAAAATTAAGTGAGAGTCACTGCTGAGCAGTCTAATTAGGGTCCTTCTACCCACATACGCAGTTTGCAGAGAAGAAAGAAATTAAAAAACAAAAATTAAAAAGAAGTATCTATCACCATAGTGAGAGTAAGATATTAATTATTATTATAAATAATTTATTAATTATTTTCACCTAGTGAAAATTAAGAACAGGGCCTCAAAATATAAGCTCCCCCCACCCCCCAAAAAAGACTGCATAAAAAACTCTCAATACAATTCTTACCACAACACAGGAGGCAATCTGGAGTAGAGAATAAATAGGTGCTGAAGGACACCTCAGCACATTGGACACAGATTAGATTGTATTTTATCACTTTATCTGGCATTTTTATTTTACAGTTTCAGTACCAAGAGTTAGTCCTGAAACTTGAAATTTTTACTAATGAAATAAAGGCCACAGGATCAGGGCCTCTAGCAGTAGTACAATTGTTAGGAAAATATAGATAGGAGCTTATCAGTGTTTCTCCTCAGTGGATGAAAAACCCTACCCCTCCACAATAACCTTAGCTGGAGAAATAGAAGGTAAAAACACAAAAAACTCTGTTTATTCACAAAGAAGCACATATTCATTGAAGTAGGAATCTAACTCGTGCTGTGCCCTCAGCGTATGCCTTTCAGGTCTTAGATATCCATCTGAACCAGGACACATGTTTTAGAAAGTGTGTTTTCTCTTGGTCACAGATCCTGCACTCAGAAATCTTCCTTCAAGAAAGTTGTGACCCAATACCACTTCCACTTACATGAACACACCATTGATTCAGAGGAGAAAAGGATCATGATATGAGTGCTGTATTCAGTAGCTACAATTTAAGCTGCTTTTTAAAATCAAAGCAAAACCACCCTTTTATTTGCTGACATTAGAGCTCAGATGTCACAAAGCAGAATGAGAATGAGAAATGAACTAAAATAGAATAAAATTAGTTGCATATCATAGAAATATTCAGAAGCTAAGAAGTGACTAACAGATTAGAATTTAATGTGAGATATTTTAATTGTTACCACTTTAGAGTCTAGATTGTCTAGGAATGTGAACACTTATTAATATTCTATACTAACGTTTCAAAGAGATTTTAGGAAAGTGTTAACATCGATGTTAGGAAAAGTGGTTTTTAATTTTTTTTTGACATTCTGAATATTGAATTTGTATTTTTTTTTAAAATCTGGGGAGGACCAAGGCTTTAATTTCAGATTAATGACATTCTTCATTTGAATGAGAATGTCATTAGATTAGTTTGTGAACTTTCAAAGCAGGTTGTATTATATGTCTAGAGGAAACAATTTGTGTGACAGACTATCCTTCGTAATCTCCCTCTTCAGACTTCTGGCAACAAAAGACTCTAAATACTGAAGATGTTTTGTGGGAGGGGAAACATTTTCCAAACAAGTAGTTTCTCTATTCCAGCCCAGGTAACAAAAGAGGCCTCAGGAATTTTTGTGGGCCTTGTCAGAACTACCCTATAGGTTTTAGAGCCACCTGCTGCTTAAGCCATTGGTCAATAGATTAACTGCTGCTATTACTAAGTGTTTAGAAAAGCAAGTTATGTGGCAGAACAAACAAAATCAACCCACACTTAACACATGTTAATTCAAAATTTAATAAATCTGCACTGGGCACTGTAAAGCAATCAATAAAGGGGAAAAGCTCTTTGTACACACTTGCCCTCTGAGCAAAGTATCAGATTAAAAGCTCTTCATGGCATTTGAAACAAGAAAATACTCTATTTGCTGTGCAAAACTCCCTTGACACTTTTACCTCTCTTCCTTCTCTCTAGTTTTCTGATGCTGGTTTTGAATATATACCTTTTGGATGATTTCAAAACCACATTCATGTGGGTCACTATTATAAAGACCCTGGAACAAATCCATAATAAACTGCATTTAGGGGGATCTAAATGCTAAAGGACTTAACTAGCCACAAAAGTAGATGATTGCAAATGCATGCATGGTCCACATATCTGAATATAGCTCTTATTATACAAGACACAAAATTCAACAAACCACACCACAAAATATGAATGTTTTACTTCTCTAGCCTATATATGAAAATCCTATGTTGCTCCATCTGAGACTTTCCATTGGTGTCACTGTGGGGTGGGTTTGACCAGAATATCTGAGGATGATTTAATAAAGGATGGGTTTCTTGAATTTTACATATGGAACATGAGGGACTCAAATTTGCATGGCTGTCATGTACCATGATTGGGTCAAGGATGAATGTGGGGGATAAAATCCAACCATAGAGTAACAGTACATCAACTCTCCCTCCATTATGCAAGTGCATCTGACTGACTGACTGACTGACTGACGGAGATAAGCACAGCAATAATGCCCCCACAGCCCTAACATCCTCCTTAGTACGGGCCTAGCCTCAGCTGCAATGGAGGTCCTATCCCAGCATGCACAAGGTGCACAAGATTCTGAATGGCTACTCCACTCAAGTCCATTCACTCCATATATGGCTGTCACAGCAGTTCCGTGGCACAGAAGGCCCTTCTAGACCGCCCTTCACTTGGAAAAAGGTAATGGGCTGGAATTAGAAATGAAGGGTTGTGGCTGAACATGGGCCAGACAATGCCTTTGGAACTCTAGTTATATCAGTGCAACACTATTGCCTTCAGTATGGGCCACCAGGTGAAACCAAGGACCATAGTGGCATAAGGACTGCAGGGCTGTTTTGTGAGATGTTTGTTTGCTTAGCATTGGCTGAAATGAATCTTTTTGCACTATGAAGCACAGAATACCAGCAGTATGTGTGTCTGTCATGATAGGCTGTCATAAAGTCTTCAAAGTGCTGTAAGTATGAAGTCAAATATCTAAGCAATGAAAACACACAAGAAACATCTATAGTCCTGCACTGCATGCCCTGTGATAAGAAGCTGATGCAATTTGCCTCTGGGAGTCCTCCTACAGCTATCTGCGCTGACCACTCTGGCCACAACTTCTGCCTCTACCACTCTCCCAGTGAGCTTAAAAAGCCCCAGAAATATTAGAAGGGCCTGTCCCACATGGCTAGTGTTGCAAGCAAGCAGCACACCATAGTACACATGGAGATGAGTTCCTCCAACGTTCTTTCAGACACGGTGATCACTACTCCCATGAGCTTTGGTTCCCAGAGTCACAGAAGAGCACTAGTTGGGAGTGTCTGGGAAATCTTGGACCTCATAGAGGAGTGGGGAGATAAAGCCAACCCGCATGAGCTCAGAACCAGTAGGAGGAACGCCAACACCTACAGCAGGATTGCAACCTGCCTGGCAGCTAAAGGCCATTCCAGGGATGCCCAGCAGTGCAGGGTAAAAATCAAGTAGCTTTGCCAGTCCTAACACAAGGAGAAGGAGGAAAGTGGATGCTCTTGGGTAACACCTCACATGTGCTGCTATAAAGATCAGTTGGATGCCATTCTGAGGCGTGTGTGTGTGTGTGTCAGCATCCCCATCATTGTGCTGGGGACACACCCAGTATCAGCCAGGAGGAGAGCAGAGTGACGGAGGGGCACAAGGAGGAGCAGGAGACTAGTCAACCACCAATGCCCAAGAGCCAGGAGCTTACAATGACATTGCAGCCAGTCGCCACTCCCAGAATGTCTTCCAGGCCAGTGGAAACTCCAGGGAGGGCACTTCTGGTGAGTTCACAAACTTTGTCTAACTACAAGTGGGTTCGGGCAATGGGGATATGGTGCACTGCAATTGCTCTCTCTGCCTACACAGTGCGGGGGGCCTGAAACATCTTGTTCATGTATCTGCAGATGAAGTGGAAGTCTTGTCGGCACAGCTCCATGACGCTCTCACGTAGGAACCATTTGATCCTTCTCACAAGGTTTATGGGGAGGCCAGCTTTATGCCATCCTCTGGAGTATAACACCTTCCCATGCCACCCCACCAGTAAGTAGTCTGGCTTCATGGAACCATAAAGCAGTGCCACATAAGGCCCAGGTTTATGGGCCACATTCAGTCAGCATACGCTCCCCATCACTGAGGCTCCATCTACACTGCATCATTTTTGGGGAAGAAGAAATGCAAATGAAATGCTCATTAGTATTTCTCGCACTCATTTGCATATTCTCTTCTGATACTTTTTGCAGAAGAGCTTTTTGTGGAAAAAACGCAGTGCAGATGGGGCCGTTTTGCACAAGAAAACTCTTTTGTGGAAGAACCCTTATTCCTTATTTTTTGGTATAAGGGTTCTTGCGCAAAAGGGGTTTTTTTTTTTTTTTTTTGCACAAAAGGGTTTGCCCTGTCTGCAGTGTGGTTTTATTTCACAAAAAGCTCTTCTGCAAGAAGGCTCTGAAGAGAGAATATGCAAATGAGAGTGCAAGAAATGCTAATGAGCATTTCATATGCATTTCCTCTTTCACAAAAATGATGCAGTGTAGACGGAGCCTGACTGTGATTTGGAGAAGACTGATATCTCACATGGCAACCTAGAAACACTCTCTCTCCAGGAGGCTATATGTGCTACACACAGGTCCCCTCCCCTTCTGTGGGTAGGAAAAGAAGCAGTGTCTCCAGGAGGTTGCATGTGCTGGATTCAGAGTTGCTGGACATAGCGGGAAGCTGCTCTCTGTCACCACCCTCTTCCTGTCTGTCCTGCCTCCCTGCTCCTGGCCTGGCAGGCCCCTTAGCATGACTGCCTGCCTCTGGACTGAGTGTGTTCTGATGCTCCCCTGAGACCTCTGGGAACCTGCTGTAAAGTGCCCACGTTATAGCAAACATTTAGTCTTGCATGGAACACATCTTCATCTTTACAGAGACCTTCAGTGTAGGCTAACAGATTAGGGTTAGGCTTCATGCAGTGTATCTCCTGTAATGTCTGCACTTGTAACTTTTCTTTGCAGCTGGGACAGCAGCCATTTTGGTGCACCCTCCCACCTGGCTCTGATCCGCAGGCACTAATGCATGAGGGAATATACGTTCCACAAGCAGATGGACTGAATGCACATTCTTGTGGTGGAGATTCAAGCCAAGTGGCAGGACAGGATCGACAAGCAGCGGGAAGGATGGCTGCCAGGGAGCAGCTCATGTGCCAGCGTGAGACAATGTTCTCCACCCTGACCACTGTGATGGAGCGTGGGGTGACCTGCTTTGAATGGTTCACTGCCCAGAACCCTGCCCGTCCCGATGACAACCCCGCTCCAGCCTCCTCTCACCCCATGGCTTCTCCCCCTAAGCGTCACCAAGGCCCCAGGGCAAAACTCAGGGGGAGCTGGAGCCTCAGGAGGCAGTCCCAATTGCCCCCCCCCCCCTCTTCTGGTTCCCAGTTCTTTGACTTACCTGTTATTTTCCCCAAATAAACACACTCATGTTCATGGAAACACAGACTTTTTACTAGTTGAACTGCAAGGGTGGGGTGGAGTGAGGGTTTAAAGGGAAACACAGAGAATGCAGGGGCACCTTGTGGAGAGCCATGGGAAAGAGTCTCAAAAGAGGCCTTGCATAAAACTGTCCTTCAAGGTGTCTCTGATTTGCACAGCTCTTTGCTGTGCTCACCTTATGGTGTTGGTGTCTGGCTGCTCAAACTCTCAGACCAGGCGCTCTGCCTCAGCCCCACTCTGCCACAAAAGTTTCCCCCTTGCTCTTGCATACGTTATAGAGCTGTGGTGTCCAACAGTCTAGCCACTAGCCAGGCACATGTGGCTATTTGGCCTGTTGAGTGTGGCTAGTTCACTAGAGCAATAGCCACTATTTCAGAATGATTGGAAACCACAATTATAGAGCATACTACAAGCCACCATTATGAAGGAAATGTTGCCTTCGCTGAGGTCCAAGCAGGTCATGAGACTCCTGAACCTTCCCTTTAAAGATCCAAACGCACATTCCATCACCATTCTGCACTTGCTCATCCTATTATTGAACTCCTCCTGCTGGGGTCCAGGCTGCCCATGAGCCACAGGAGCAAGGGGTAGGCCAGGTTGCCCAGAATCACTATAGGCATGCCCACCTCTCTGATGCTGATTTTCCACTTGGGGAAAAAAGTTCTGGTGTGCATCTTTCAGAAGAGGCAGGACTTCTGAAAGAAGCAGGCATCATGTATCTTTCCCAACCATCCACACTGATTTAGGTGAGGCAGCCCTTGTGATCCATGAACAGCTGCAGCACCATGGAGAAATACCCCTTGCAACTGATGTATTCTGAAGCCCCGTGTTCAGGGGCCAAGATGGTGATGTGTGTGCCATCTATAGCACCCTCACAGTTATAGAAGACCATGGCAGCAAAGCCCTTCACTATGTTGTCCATGTTCTCCAAAGTCACAACCCTCTGTAGCAGGATGTTATTGATGACCTTGGCTATTTGTATGAGAACAGCCGCAACTATATATGATAGATAGGAGAAGTGCTGGCCAGCACCCGGTGACTAAGGAGTTAAACTCAGGTAGCTAGCAAAGGTATTGGCAGGGGGCCAGAAGAACCAATGGTGCTGAAATTTGAATTGTATAAGATACCTCGCCTGCTTTCTTTGTGTGGGAGCGTTAAGACAGGAGTTGAGAAACACAGGATGATTTAAACCCAGGCAGGACTACCAGGCCTCCAAGGAATTTGAGGCATGGGAGTGGACTGAATGAGGAAGGTAGCGTAAGTCAATAAAGGGAAAAAATGTGTATCTAGTCACGATCAGGGTATTTTTCTTTATTTTGGATTGTGTGGTTTAAACTTCTCTATGTGAATCCATGCCTTCCCTTCCCCATTCGCCATTTAAGTTGGTAACTGGTGCATCAGGGCAGGGGAAAGCTATTCACACACTTCCAGGAATGTGGCCTTCCACATGCAGAAGTTCTGCAGACACTGCTGATCATCCCGTCTCTGCATCACAAAGCAGTCCCACCAGTTCGATCTCGTTCCACAGTGCCAGAGCCAGCATTCCTCTTTGTTCGGAGCATTCACTGGTGGATGCACTAGCATGAGCTCTAGGCCTTGCTGGAGCTGGACCTCAATGGTGTGCCAAGCTTCATTCTCATCCTCTTCCTGGACGAGCAACTTGTGTAGGTTCCCAAAGTATGGGGCCATGAGGTGCACTACAACACCCACGAGCAGGACGATGCTTTCCAGCACACTGGGCTCCATGGTCACAGTGCTCTGGCATTCACACGGACAACCAGGGCACAAAAAGGTGTGAGCACACTGCCTCGCCTGTATCTTGCCCAAGGGAGGGAAGGATTACAGGAATGCCTTATGGGACACAGCTGACATGAGCCCCTCTAACCAACCATAGCAGGGTTTTGGACACAGTGGGCACTGGAAGCATAGCCCAGACTGCAAAGCTGCCCACAGTGCTTCACTGTCTGTTTAGACAATAGTCTGTCTAAATGGGGATGGGTTACTTCAGACTAAATTAGATTCTTCCCCATGGTGAGGACACAGATCTTCGACTTCGACAAATCAGGTGCCCAGAAATTCAACCTTATCTCGTAGTGTAGATGTTCCCTAGAAGAGCATAGTACCACACTGAATGGCCACTTTGAGTTCATCCAGCTGCAGAGTCAGTATGTTATTAATTGGGCTAGGAGATGTTCCTGAACACATCAATCCCTTATGAAATTTTAGCTATGAAACTTATTCGCCTTAACTGCATCAGCTTGATAAGCCATCACCTACAGAGAACTTTGACTATATGGTTCCAGGCCTTATCATGTGATAGGATTCAAAGCCGTTGCAGTTTTGGAAAGGGGATTGTATTGGAAAACTTTCCCATTTTTGTCAGATAATCTACTTCTTTTATCTAATTATGCCTTTTCCCTCTCTTATATTTTATTATTATGAATTTAGATTGCAAATTAATTATTGGTTTATGATTTTCTCCACTTAGTTTATAATCATGGGAGACAGGCTTTTGTAGGCTGGAGGAGGTCCAGAGTAGAAAAGATCCAAGATTAAAAGAAGTAAGTAGCAGTAGCAGTCCAGTAAAGTCTTTCCATGTTTCTGGGGGGTTCAGGGAAAAGTGCTGGAATGGAGAAAATCATTATAGCATGCCACAGACCTCCAAACATTTGGGGTATGTCTACACTGCGGTGCTATTTCAGGATACTTCTAGTACCCCAAAATAGTTATTCTGTGTCTTTTGAGCAAGTCCATTATTTCGAAATATAATGGGTTTGCTATTACGATATCCCTGTAAACCTCGTTCCACAAGGAGAAAGGAACGTTTTGGAATAGTGGTTTATTTCAAAATTTGGCACTGTATAGACAGCACCAAATTACCAAAAAAAGCTATTTCAAAATACACTTGAAATAAGCTATGTAATTTGCATAGATCAAATTGCGTAGCTTATTTTTGAGCTACAGGTGCAGTGTAGATGCACTCTTGCGGTTTATCTAGACAGTTACTGCTGCTCCAAACAGGATTCATTCCTTCATAAATTTCCTTATATGTTATTCTTTGTTTTTATCCTTACAGCACTCATAATGAGCCGGGACAAGTGTGAATATATAAGAAAACACATTCTCTACCCCCAAAGAGCTGACAAAATAAGGGGACAGGATATGTATAAATGAAGTGGGAGGGGGAGAGGGAAAAGACTCAGCCAAAATACATACTAACCCAAAGAAGTCAGCTGTCCCTTAGGTGACACATGCAGCAAGGCACCCCAATGTCAGTACCACTTCTAGGGGGCAAGGAAACACAGGGAATAGCATGAAGGACCAAATTTTTTGTGTGGATTGGCCAGATCCAACAGGTTGGAGAATGGTTCCCATGTAGACATTTAGGCCCTGATCCCACAGACACTTACATGGAAAACCCCACTGGATCCCAGTGGAGCCTCTATGTTGTTTTAAGGATTTAAGGGCTGTCCCCTCTCCCATCCCCAGTGCTGCAAACCTCCTGACCAAATAATGCAGCTGCAGTGCCACAAAATGTTCTTTGCAGACACCACCAAACTGTTTCCCCCCTCCCATGTTTTTTTTCCATAGTAGGGGAGCATTTAACCCTAAGTAAACAGGGATAAGATAAATGATTTATTGTAGCACAGTAGATATTTCTCTTCTACTACCAGCCATAATGAAGCTTGAGCTGATGATTGCAGCAAGACATTTTAAAGTTAAGAATATCTTTTAAAAGACATTCATTTTTTATTCCTAAACTATGCCAAAACCTGCTACATTTCTGCAAATATCTGGAGTCAGCTAGGATCTTTTCAGCCTCCCTGCCTGCCATCTTGGTAAAGGAAGACAGATGGAGGGTTAAAAGCAGAGATCTACACACAAAATTAATGTCAGGAATTTGAACAGGAGCAGGTCTGAATAGTCTTTAGTTCTGTAATAAACGTACATATTAGTGTATTTCTGTCATTTGTAGCATCACCTCCCAGGAAGATGAGTAAGCATCTGTCTTTGCAGCTGACACCAATCCTGGTTTTTGGACAGTCTTTAGCAAGGTAGTGAATAGGGTCCCCTTTAACTGGCAAGACTCCAGCTAGACCTGGAATGCAGTATTAAACTGATAAAAATTAAAGGGATACAAAATGTAGCATTTCTGGCTTATTAGTTAGTTAGAGTTCCTGGATTTCCCTAGGTTTTCAAACTAGTCTGAACAGCACTGGAGATGGTTATTATTTGAATATTCCACTTCCCCTTAATGCAACATTTGCTTTCTAAACATGTTAATTAAGAGCAATAACCAAGGTAAATGTAGAGTATATATCAATACATCTTAAAATTAATCTTTGTTTGGAAGCAGAAAACAGCCTATTCTTACATTTGTTACTTGCTGATCTTTATTCCCCTGAAGTAAAGAAACCTACATTCAGCAAACTGTATTCTCTCAAAAACCTATTGATTCTAATATTGTTCTGCCTTGAAGATGTGAATTTAAGTTGTCTTTATGAACAAGCTGATTTTGGATCATTTCCTATTCTGTCTCAGTGTGCTTGGTATTTTAGAGGGCACAAAGGCAGCATACAATGTAACATGACACCTTATATGGTATTGTACTTCTATTGCATTTTTTGTATCTACAATCATTCATAGTGAACATAGGAGAGCATTTTCCCAAATGACACACAAATGTTTTATAAACAACTAAGTGATTTGTTTGTTTGCACTTAAATGTGAGGCACTGGGGGGGTGGGGGAGAGAGTAATGGAAAAGTGACCTAGATCATCAAGGTTTCCTTAACTGTTCTGTAGTGGAAAAGAATCAGAATGCGCTCAAAAATAAATAAATAAATGAGAGAGACAGAGAGAGAACAAACCCCAGATGATGGCTGTCCTTCTAAGCCTTTCCAATCACAGGCTAGCAGTTAAAATAATACTCACCTACTGGGTATCCAGTGGAGTTGATCTACCTTTTCTGCTGGGAGGTTCACATCTAGTCAAGCCTGATTAATCTGATGCAAACCCTGAATGATCCCAAATATAACACATAACAGCTACACCTGTTTATCAAGCCTGTTCATTTCCCTTCCCCTATTCCTCACTGAAAAGGAGCATTAATTAAAACAGTAAACAAACGAGCTCCTATTCTAAATCAGAGCTGCAGGCAAAGGAGAGATAACTTAGGCTCTTGAGAAGGGGGATTTTCAGTTAATTTATGAATCTACTGTCACTCGCAGGGCCAGGGAGCGTACTTAGCTGGGAAATTGAAGCAGACAGGCTTTGTCTAAACACTTCTTATTTTGCAGAATATCTTTTTTTTTCTATTTGAATTTTTAATCGGATTCCCGTTACCTTTTAGGAAGGAAATTGCTACATTTTTCCAATTTTCTTGTGACTCACACATCTTCTTTATAAAAATGAAAATAAAAAGGGTGTTTTAAAAACTGGACATTTAAAACTGAGGGATGAACGTACTTATATACTTCTGTTACTAGGGTAAATGTTCCTGCATCTATTAGCAAATTGTACTAAACTATGTTGATGTGCTGTGGATTCATCTGCATCTCTTATCCTTCTTTAGTATTTCAGTAGCACCATAAGTATGCATATTGCTTTACAGATTAAGATCCTGACCCTGGAATGATGTCCATGAGTGGATCCCAGAGCCCATTTTGAAACCCAGAGAGATTCATGTGTGTGCTGGAGTCTGGGTAGATGGAGTTGCAAAAGGGAGCCAGGGTGGAGCTTACAGTCTAAGGCCCTGATCTTGCAGGCTGTTTTGCATATATGGAGTGTCTGATCATGTGAAACAACTTGAGTCAATGGGGCCAAACAGTCCAGACCAATTTGTCTTTGTCTCTTCAGAACTCACAGTGACTATAATGGGAGTGCTGATGGGAATAACACAGGCAGGATTTGGCCTGATCCTGGCATTGCCACAGACCCTCCATGCACAGAACACTCAGGATCTGGTTCAGTGTGAAACAACAACCTGAAGGGCTGATCTTTCTATGATCACACAGGCAAATCTCCCACACTAATGAGGTTGCAGGGTCAGGCCTTCAATTAGTCTATACATGATTAAAATGAAGACACATAAATATACTTAATTTGTTATTTAATAAACATAGAGAAGCAAAGATGAAGAGGGGGAGTTCCCAAGGCCGAAAGAAGACTTAGGTGTCACGTTCCCATTGAAAATTAAGGGACATCCCCCTTTATTGATTGAAAAATCTTCCACCAAATAGCTGCAAAGCAACCTTGAGTTTGATTTACTCTACCATGGTATGAGCTGCTTTTCCAGCCCTGAGTGGAAAGTCTTTAAACTATGTACAAAACAAAGTAATACTGAAATGGAAGTTGGTTTACATTTCTACCAGCAAGTGTTTGTCATGCAGACGGCTGTTTCTCTCTGGAATCAAACTATTGTTTTGCAACTTACAGTGCTGTTGGGACTCTCTATCTAGGGTAATTAATATGTTTGATAGATGTTTTATTTTATTCCAATCTGAGATTTAGAATTCTTCTGTTTGTGAACTCACATTAAAATTGTAGTTTTCATAAAATTATAGACAGTCCAAGAAAAAAAATTCTGTAAATCTTTGTCATTTCCTATGTAAACCTACTTTAAAAATACAGGAATGTCTTGTACATATTTAAAGTCATTCTGCTTTTCCTTTTTGGCATATCCAGTAATCATGTTGACAAATTAATGGTAGAGAATTAGTTGTACATTAAAGATTTAAATTATATTATGCAGCACATTGTCATAAAATGATATAAAACAATAGGAAAATAAATGTAAATTAATTCAAGTTACTGACATGTAAAACACTAGACTGACATCTGTACACTTAACAACTTGCACAGCTGCCATACTTAAAACATAAAGTAAATGTTAGGTACAAACTCATGAGGAAAATAGTATATAGCAAAATCTGTGTTCTTCTACAAATGAAGAGTGAGGAGAAGGAAGTATCTCCCCGGTGTTTATGTATGACTGTTAATGGTCTGGCCAAATTGTAACTTGGGAGCTAAATAAACAAATGTGTCCAGAATCATTTCATTTAATTCAAGGGAACCCTTTAGAAGTTTCCTTTATCAAACCGAATGAATAACGTGTAATGACAATACTCAGGGTTTTGTATTATCCCACCATGAACTAAAAACTGTGAGTTCCTGTAAATACCAATGTGAAATTGTTTCCAGGGGCACAGCCTCAGACTTACAAGGGGTTTGCAAACTACTGTGCAGACTAATTATAAGTATTCAGTTTCCTGGTATGAAGGAATGTATTACCTGCAGCAAAGGATGCATAAAATATCAGGAACCAGAGGCACTAGTAGGAAGCCAAATACCAGAGTGAATTCAAGCCCTAGCTCTAGGTTTATACCCACAATCCAGGCCCATGCTGAGACACTAATCACTTGGCCATTCTTAGTGCTGTTGTCCAATCAGTCCCTGAATAGCAAAACTTCACAATGCCGTGTATGAATTAGAGGGGAATAAATGTGGGTGCAGACTTTTTTTTTTTTGCAACAATACCTAACTGGGCCTTTCAGCAAGGACAACTAATGGACAAAAGCAGGGCGGAAATTGCAGTAACTTTTGGAGGCCCTTGCAGCTCTTGTCAATAAGAGTTAGCTCCCTAATGGTAGCATTGGCCTCTTTTTTGTACGCTGAATCAATTGTTCACAAGGAAAAAAGTCATAAAAATTAGACATTTTTGTTGTACTTGACTTGGAAATTATGGCAATTCCCTGAATCAAACCAAATCTATTTATCTACTTCTTATCTTTTAGGCAGATTTGGTAATTGTTTGGGCCACAGTAAAGTACTTACATTTTTTCTCCCAAAAGAATAAAAACGCTTCTTGAGCTATACAAATGTCAGGTCTGTGTTTTAAAATTTAGCTTTGTTTACCCAACAAAATGGAATTCATTATTGTGTAAAAGTGGTTCAATTTTCTGACCTTTTTATTCAAAATGTTGAGAGTATCAAAAAGCTCATTTGAAGGTCACAGGTTTATGTATCTATTCTCATAAGTGTTTTAGAAATTCATATAGAGGACATAAAAGGTGGAATATGTGAAAACATACTGTTCATTGTTTACCCTAACCTTGCCATGATTATTAGATAAATGAATGTAGCAAAATGGCATTAAAAGCCATTGTGAAAAGTGTATTTTTTTTCTTTTTTGCCTGAAGACTGTTCATTTTAGCCCCGATCTACAAAGGTCAATTTCTAATTCTTTTCACTGGGTAGTGTATATAACTTCTGCATTTCAAGTCTATAAAAAGCTTTTGCAGTGTTTCCATACTGTAAATAGCAAATTATTTCATTGCAGTTTGTATTTTATATATAAGTTTTTCAGGCATTTTGATAATATTGTCAGGTTTAAAAGTTGAAAACCTTTTCATTTATTATTTAAACCCAGATACATACTCTGGGTAATTTCAAACTAGTAGAATTAATCACTGGCTTTTCTTAAAAAAAAAAAAAAAAAAAAAAAACTTTTTTAGAAAGACGTTTAAAGCAAAATTATTTTATTTTTGTATCTTCAGATTATTTGAAAAACCTTTGCAGTTATTTATCTGAAGCTGATATTTAACTGTTACTTATTCTACTAATTTCTATCTTTTGTTAAAAGAACTTTCTTAGCTAGATCTTGTTGCTCTGTTCCACGCTAATTGCAGCTTACATTATATAAATGGCTTTGTAAAGAAAACTACAACCCTAAGCCTTGAAAGTTGCATGTTTCTATTTGCTCAAACTTGATGCACTTATTTTGAGAGGGTCATTGCAAGGAAAGCTGTGTAGGCACTAAGAATGTCCTGTATAATAAGCTTAAACAGAACCTTTTGTTAAGCCTAGTATTCTCAGGCCTGAAAATTAGGCCTCCTTTTTCTAACTGCAAGCTGAAGTGGTTCATTACTGCAGCTTCCTTCTCTAGGCCTTGGCCCAGCCATTCCCAGTACTCAAGGTCTGTAACTTCCTTAAAAAGGAAGAAGGAAAACATGGCACACAAAGGTCTTGTTAGCACTTCCTATGTGAAATTAGCAGCTTTCTAAAAGGTACAACTCCAATTACCTCACATTGTGGGGACGCGCACAAACCTAACAATGAGTCCAGTCTTGCAAGTGACATTCTGTCTTTCTAGAGTTACTTCCCTAATTAGGAATGAAGAAGCTCTATTCTTGTGAGTGCATCTATTTACAGTGGGCCACAATGCTTTAACTTGAGCATCCTTCTGAAAGACCAGTGTTAAAAAACACAAGTGCTCTTTTGGCAGAATTGTCTATGGGGAAGCACCACATTCCTAACGGTTACACCCTCTAAAAAAGTGTAGCTGCTTTTCCAGTATTGTTCACACTTCAGGATTCATTTTAGACAATAAAGCTTCTGCCCAGTGAGCTCTGGGAATTACAGTGGACAATAGGGAGGCATTCTTAGGAGAGTCTAATGATAGGAAAAAAGAAAAATATTTATTGCTTTTGACAGTTTCACAAGGGGCAAAAATCCTTGTCATGGTTAAAGTTTCCACAGCTGTTGGAGGAAGGGTGGTCATATGGACTAAACAGTTCAACTTCTTTGTTAAGAGGCTGAGCACAAGGGCCAAGCTGGGAAATTAAAGATTAAGTTCATTAAGGTAAGATAATTGTGCCTGCATTGTTGTTGATACAGGTGTAGCAACAGGGCCTAAATCGCTGAACCTGTTTACATGCAGTGCTCTTGTTAAATAAATTAGCTTACAGGGATACTTTTTTAAAAAAAATATGTTTATTATTTACACAGTACAAGGTCTCAGCCTTCATGAGTGTATTGCAAGTCTAAAGCTTCTGTGTGGAACAACGATGCATGCTGGGTTTATGCGGAGGTTGAAGACAGAGAGTTAGAAAATATACATGAACATAGAGCAATGTATCTATTGCCCAGAAAAGAAATGTTCACAGATTTCTGGCTATAATGTGCATCAGCTGTTTTTTTCAGCATAGAAACTGAAATGCCATTGTTATGCAAGTGAGTTGGAATTATTGGCATCAATTCCCTTGTAGCTTATTTGACATGGAAGTGGTACTCCTTATTAATCTGCAACTGTTGGGTGTTTGGATTCTTCACTGTCATTGTGTTATTTGTATTTTTTTTTACAGTTCAAAAGGTGGAGAGTTCATATCCTACAAGTAAACTACACTATAATATTATGGTTCCGCTATTACTATGAGTTAATAATAAAATAAGTTATATGAGTAAATATGAAGATTACTTCTTAAACTAATTTTAAAAACATGAATTAGCCCACATGTACCACTGTTATTTTGACATAGTGGATCAATTATCTATTGTGCTGTTGGTGTGAAGATTAAGGGTGATAATTTTAAAATGACTAAAAATAACAATTTATTTTTAATATAGCATGATAATTAAAATTAATAATCAGTGATGTGTCTGTATCCAACATTTCACTATATATAATACTATAATCATCTGACAGAGAATATCTTATTTTAATTTTTGCATGTGTATTGCATATACCAATGAACAATCAGATGTGCACAATTGTTTTTCAGAACTGGTATTTAAAAAAATATTCTTGCATAATGTACCCTAGAAGAGAATACAATTTAATTTATTGCTCTTTTACCTGATATGATACCATTCTATATTCAATGCTGTGTTTGTTTCAGAATCTAAGATGGTTTTAATACAGTGTAATTAGACCATGCTGCACATCTCTACTGTACTCTTCCTCACAGTTTTAATGCAGGTGAAAAACAACATCAGTGTACTCACATAAATATGTTAAAAACCTATCTAGATTGGAATTGTCAGATTCTAATATTCTGTCTGCACTTTTCCAAGTAAGGCCAGTTCAAAGTCATGTTATTTGTCTCCATCTATCTAGGCAAACAAATAGGTTAACTTAAAATCCATTTAGAATGCATATAAAAGAAAATACTGGTCAAAGGCAACTTATTCATTCATATCAGAGGAGGTTTGCGTATTATCAGTGTGTGAAAAATGTCCAAGTTTCCCCTGGTTGGAACCAAAAATATATTGGACCCAATCCTGCTCACACTGAAGTCAATGACAAAACTCTCATAAACTTCAGTGGAAGGAGGATCAGTGCTTTTATCTTTCAGACTGTTTTCATTCATTTTCTTCATAAATGTTCCCAAGGAGTAAATAGTAGATGAGGTTAAAAATGTGGAAAGCAATAGATATGCTAAATAGTAGAAACCCTGCTCTTTTGGAAGAGATTCCTGTTTATATGCCAGTTCTGGAGAATATAAATAATATATCTGTTTTTGTAAAGTTAATCACTCAAATAACATGTAACCTATTTCTGACATTATTTAAGTCAAGGATATAGACCTGTTCTCCCTGGCTGGATAATAAATTCAGTTTTATCACATAAAGAATAATATGTGTTGTTGGAAAATACATTCCATTAAATGTAACAGTATTTTCTCATTTGGACCTTTTTCTAATTACAAAAAATTGTATGTAGATTTTGAAATGTTATTAGCATCCATTATTTTTATATAATAGAATAATCATTAAAAAGAGTGAGGCTTTTTCCTCAAAAAGATGAATGGGTATTGGTTTATTGTTAAAACTGACTTTAACTTTTCTATTTTTAAAAAAGTGTATTTCCAGCATAATCTTAAACAGAACTCAGGTGAGCTTGAAACTTCTATCGCCATATTTTTTCATTCCCAGTTCAAATTATTCTATTTTAATGTTTTAAAAGGATATTAAAATCAAATTAAAGTTCAAATGGCAATTGGCTTATAAACTATAACCTGTTTAACTGTTGTTACTGCATGTAGAAATAGCTCACTAAAAGAGAGAACTTTTCATTATTATTAAAGATATTGCTGAGGATGCAAATGGGAGAAGCAGGGAGAGCATGAGAGAATAATGACAAGCTATTTAATTGCCCGCAAAAATATACACAGCGTACAAGCATAGAGTAATATTTATGACAGCATCCATCAAAAATGATTATCTATATTGTAAATAATGTTGCTCCTTGACATATTTCCATGTGAAATATGTGTGTGTATTTCTATGCTATATACATGTTATATATACATACATATATATTTATATTGCTATGTCTATGTAATATATATGGGTGTATGTCTGTGCATGTACAATATATGTGTGTATGTGTTTATATAGTGTGTTGGCATATGTTTATATTCCATATGTGTTCATGTTTATATACACATTCATATTACCTGAAAAATAGAATATCATAGATGTCATATTAATTATCATTTTTTCTATCTTGCATAAAGATTTAACAATTTCAGTAATAATACACTACTGTACTTTGAGTTAAAGGTCTTTTTAAAGCACTGTTTCCATTATTCTATTTTGTCATCACATTGTCATAAAAAAGGCAGACTATAATTCTTAGAAACCTTTTTGGAATCTTTTGTTTTGGGTATTACTTGCTGAATTTGCAATTGAGCTTAAAGTTTGTAAGATTTCATTTGTTCTATAATTGACCACTCTTCTTGTGAAACAATTCATCCTTTGGGAAAATATATCAAATAACTCCCATTTTGTTAAACAAATCACTGAATATATTACAGTTGAGGTGAATGTTAATTTCTGCTTATGTTATTTTTGAGAGATAAAATAATAGAATTATCAAACAGAACTTTTCAGGTGCATGGTGACAATAAATGGAGTGCTATATTGTTAAATTAAATATTTTTTCCTGAACTTTTCCACAAAACTACTTTTTCCTTATTTAAGATAGATCATATTTTTAAATAACGTTTATGGATTATAAGAAGTATTTCATGCAAATCCGGTGTGTGTTTTCCTAATATATAGGAATAACATTTTTGTAGAAAACCAAAATATGGTGAATATTAATAAGAAATCGATGAGTTAAATTTCTCTCTGTCCTCCACAGTACATCCTATAATTGTATCTCACTCAGCTGTGGATTCTGCCTCCCGTTCTCTGTGGATTAGTTATTTAGCTTGGGTATTAAGAATATGAAAAACCCTAATCTAAGAGTCATTATATATGTTTTTAATAATAAAATGTAGTATTGACAAATATTAATATTCTAAAATATGCTCATCTCTTAATAACATGATTAACAAATATACATGGAGTAGAAATAGTTGAGCCAATTCAGTACACAATTTTCACATAACACATTCTCCTATTGTGTGTGTGTAGTAAAATACTCTATTTTTTCATGTTTTAAAATGCTTTCAAAAGGGATTAAGCCAATTTTTTTGCAGAGCAACCTACATTTCACAGAAAAACTATTACTAAATGTCACTGGCCAAATTTCCTATCCTATCTCCTTATAGAAGTAAGACAGTACTGAAAATAGGGTTAAAAGGCCCTCATCCTACAAACATACATCTGAGTTTTACTTGTGAATAATTTCCTTTGAAGCTAATGAGATTGCTCATGTATAAATGTAGTCACGTGTTTAAGTGGTGGCGGGATGGAGGCCTTACTTACTGACCTGTTCAACCTATTTGTAAGATGATGTTGTCCAGCCATTAATCTGTGACATAGCTGAAAACTTCTCTGCAGAACAGCCTATTAGCATATCCATGCTGCTGTCCATTTAAAGATGTAGCATTTTATGCAGTTAGGCCTAGCTGGAAATTTCAAAGAGCGTGGAGTAATCTTTGGTGGCATTGGTCCCCTATTGTGAGAGATGAAATGCTGAAAGAGAAAAGTCATGGATTTTTGGTTGTACGTCCCTTGAAACTTATGGCTGTTCTCAAAATCTGACCAAATGTGTTTCTCTCTTTCTCATGTGAATTGTAGAGTAGAAGTTCCTCAGGATAGGTTCTGATCTTTGATCTGCTTCAGTACCCTGGTTTGAAAAATAATGTTTACGTGTCTGTTTTTGCCTACCCACGTTGAGATATCGCCAATCCCATCCCTCTTGACTTGGAAACTGAGAGGCAGGGACTGGAAACAGAGCCCAGTTCTCATATGAGGCAGTACAGAGCATTCTCCATGCTGCATCCCCAGGACAGCCTCTAAGCTGGTTAGTTCAAATTTGTTATGTAACTGTGTAGATTATCAGGCTCTTATTCCACAGGACATTGAAAAATGCTGAAGATGTTCATGACTTAATGAACTTTAAGCATAGAGTTAATATCACAGTCTCTGAAGAGCTTTCACTCTTCCGATACCTTTGTATGTGATGTGTTTTCTGTATCCTTCCTTTTTTTAGGGAGGAGCTGATATTATGAATTATGACAAAAAGGGATGGTTAGCTGAAGAAAGATGTGAAGAAAGGGGCAAAGAATGAGATTCTGCAAGACTGTATCCAAACTAGGGCATAGTACATGAGAATGCTTAAAGCCGAAGGTGGGGAAAAGAGATGACGGGAGCAGTAAAATATCTGAGAAGAGCACAGAAACAGAGAGGGAAGAGAAGGTGAAAGGTAAATGGAAGCATAAATGCTGTATTGACTTGAAGGTGAAGAGAATGAGTTTAAATTTCAAATGGTGGGAAACAGAAACCTCAGGGAGATATTAAAAACAGGGATTTGGTCAGAACAGGAAGAGGAAATTGACTCAGGCACAAGTTCAGCAAGTGATTCCTACATGTGTATGATTTTAAGCATATAAGTAATTTCATTGAAATCAATGAGACTTTTCATGTGTTTCTACTTATGTGCCTTGCTGACTTGGTGCTTTCAGATATAGCATTTTGGATAGACTGGGGTAAGAAGAGGCATTGAAACCAAACAGAAGAGGGATACAACAGTCAACATGAGAGATAACAAGCACTTGGAGAAGGTGTGGGGGACAGGATTAAGGGCCATTATGAGACACACTTATTTTACTCTATGGAGGTTCACAAAAATATTTTCTATTATTTCATTCCACACTGAAACTTAAAACAAGAAAACACAAAACATGCAGCTCCAGTTCCTTACATAGCTTTACCTACATAGCAAATTAATACCTAGCAAGGGGTGAATCTACATTGCATAAGCTTACAGCACAGTAAGTGGCTGTATGGGTCCTGCTACTGTGCACTAAAAGTTCCATGATGCGCTGTGACACACTGCCTGGTGTGAAACATCAGTGAACACCACAAGGTCTTTTAGTACACAGCAGCACAGTCCATGTGACAGTTAGTGTGTGGCAAGCCAATGCGCTGTTGATCCCAACCCTGGCTTGCTGAGCTCTAACTTGCACATAAACAATCTCCCGGCTTGGTACTGAATTCCAGTAAATTTATGATTAACACACAACATCATAAATTGGCCAAGATTTGCTTGAAAGGTTCTGGAGCAGGTTTTTTGATAAATGTGGGGGTTTTAACTTCAGTGAGGCAGTGGGCGCAGAGATGTACAGGTGAGCCCGTATACAGGATCTAGAAGTAGGGCTTGGTTGTTGCTCTAACTTTTACTATACTTCTAATTAGAATAACTTACTTCATAAATCACCTTATGCCCATTTTAATGAGCTATAATTTTGTTCACTGGAGAAAGATTTACGTTTCTGGTTTATATATTGTTTAGACAGTTATGCACAATTGGGTATTTTTGCATATTGTAATTTTTTTATAAAAACTTTCACCTGTGTCCAACTTACACTTTTATCTTTTACTAAATAAAAGAATAAAAATAAATAATACCTATTGTCCTATAATCCTCTTTCCCCATCAGTTCTCATAGCTACCTGGAGTCAATTCCCCAATTTTATCTGGACCTCCCTTTTCTACATTGCACCAAAATTCTCTTTTACTTGTAAGATGAACAGCAGTCTGATTAATGTGGTCTTCAGTGATGTTTGTGGTGGTGGGAGGATGTGCTCCACTTTTACCAGGATAGTTGTCTCCACTCCTGAATTTACATATGAGTCTTTATCATCTGACACACATGCAGAGGCAGTCAGCACACTCCGTACCCTAGTCCTCTATCTTTCTGCTTTCTAACTCTCACTAGGCCATGGTTTCCTTTTTATAGAAACTTTTTTCCCCAACATACCTTTCTTTGGCTGTTTCTTTAAATATGGTAGAGCAAAGGAGCTGGAACTCTATAGCCTCCATTTTGCAATTGGTAGCTGTTGGCTGTATTTCTCTTTTTGTCAGCTGGTAAGTCCCTTTCATGTTTCTCTCCAGTTTTCCCTTTCTTGTAGCTGAGAAGAAGTTTTCTATGGGAAAGAAAACAAGAGAAAGAAGAAAAGTTGTAATTGAGAACTTCAGAATTCCCTGCAGAACAGTGGATGGCCTGTCACATTCAAGAACAGGTGGTCAGTAAAGCTTTCCACTCTCCAAAAGTGGTTATTGCATTAGTGGTCAAATTAAAGGTCCATTTTGCAGTATTTTGATTTACAGGCCAAAAATCATGAGCAAATTCTAGAAAACTACTGTTTAGCCCCTCTGTGGCATGAGCTCCCAGTGCAATGCTCATGCAAAAGGACTTAATGGCATCTGGATATGTGTTAACAGGAGACTGTCCTATTGAGTAGAGAAGTGATATCTCTATGTGAAGGAGTACCGGTGAGACCTCCTGGAAAACCATGCCCAGTTTTTCTGTTCTTGCTTTGAAAAGGATGTTAAGAAACTGAGCACAGCTCAGGAAAGAGCTACAATAATGACTCCAAGTATAGAAAACACTTTATAATGAGGCTTAATGAGCTCAATCTATTTGGCTTGTTTGAGAAAGACTAGTATATGGTTTGATCACATACTCTAATCTATAGATACCTGCATAGAGTGAAAATTTCTGATAGATTTCTAGTGGGATTTTTAAACTAGCAATAAAATCCAATGGCTGGAAATTGAGGCAAAAAATATTCAAACTAGAGGCACACATTTTCAATAGCAAGAATAATCAGCATTATAAGAGGTGTAATACATTTTCTGTCATTTGGAATCTTACTCTAGTTCAACCACAAGTTATCAGCCTCAATTCAGGAATGATTGGGTGAACTTATGTGGCATGTGTTATTCAGGTGGTCAAACTAGATTGTATAGTATGACCCATCTGGCCTTTAAATGTGAATTTGTTTTGAGGTGAGATCAAAACTAATCAACTGCAGGTTTTCACTGATAGTGTTTTTGAACTAGAGCTTGCATTTATCTATCCAGGATTGTGCAAATGCAAGGAAAAGCTGCAGATGTATATTTACATTTGGAGAATGTACATTATAGGGAAAGCTTATATTCATGTTTTCTAATCCCTTTCCAAGGAATTCTTCCTGTTTTTTCTTGGAACTGCTCTCAGGGAGAAATGGTCTTGGGCTACAGAGGCTTTTTACTTTGCCCCATGAAATTCTGTGCAGATGTGGCTGAGCTATAAGGTACTAAATGTCTTCATTTCCTTTCTCTCACTTGCATTCTTCAGGAAAACTTCGGCATGCTGACAACATTACTGAACATGCCAATGGTTAGACTGATGCTGCCACACCAGCAATAATAGCAGTAGATTGCCAGGGAGCTGGGATGGAAGGGACAGAGCCGAGCCCTGAGTGACTTCCCCTTGAGCCCATCAACCCCTTTCCTCCTTTCAGGAAAACCGTCTTCTCCTGGAGCCAGCTAATATTATTAGCCCTGTAACTTAAATAGCAGTAGTCCATGTTGCAATGCCAAAGGTTCACATTTTAACCTCAGGGATAATGTAAGATGATGGGTGTTGCAGTTCCATTATTTGTGTTGCAAAGTCAAATACTTGAAATAAGGAAATATTTATAACTGTGCAACCTTAGTTGGTCCCCTTGTGCATACGTATAATGACACGGTCTTCAATAACCTAATCACATTTTTTCTACAATATCTCTGCCTCATTCAGTACACAGGACAGACATGGAGAGGGACTCAAGGTTACACTGGCAGCCATAGAGTTGATATTTCCTAACTTTTTAATGTGTCTTTGCAACTTAAATAATGAAGTTTTAATGCTGTATTTGTGTGTATCTAGATTAGGCTGCAATCTTTTAACTGTCTGCAAATGGTCAATCTGGTCTTTCTTGTCACCAGTTTCGGGCACTTTTCCTAAAGCATGGAAAACTGTATATGCAATGTTGGATGCCAGCATATGGAATGTATACTCCTTTTTTCTCTGCTGCTAGGAAATGAAATATAGATTCATGAGCCAGGCTGCTCTTATTGTTCTGTTTTGATTTTGTCATATGCACTGTGCCAGTTAATGTCAGCCAGGTTTATTACAAACTTTCCAAACAAGTGGCTTTTTCTTATTTAAAAACAAAAACAAATCTAACACAAGCATGTTTCTTTACCAACTCAAATGTCATATTTTCTCCCAAAATTGCAATGACACATTTCTGGACTACTGACAGTTTTCCACTTATGTGTTTTTGTGCATTACATTCTCCCTACTAAGAGTGAGTTCACTTTTATAGCTATTGTTGCTATCACTGCTTTATCTATAATATTTTTGATCAGATATGTCTCTAGAAGAGATCTATATTTGGAAGAACACAAGAATGTGCTAGTACCGGAAGAAGAATTAACGTTGGTGCTAAATATTGCTGCCACTTGTGTTAGAGCTACCCTTGAATTTTGCTTTCTTTCCTTTTGTTTTCTTTTTAAGATAGCTGTATCAACTTTTGTGGGAACAATTTGTGACTAAATTTTTTGTGCAGGTGGTCAATTATGAATGCAAGTTTTGGTTACTTACAACTCTCATTACAATTTTGCAACCATGCTTCATAATTCAAAAATTCCATTGTGAAGTGCACCTGAAAAGAGAAAGTCCAAGACTTTGCCTGATTGTAAATAAACCTCGTAATCATGAAGCCATGGAACATATTACTCTTTCAAGTGTTTTTAAAGAGTTGGCTGAGGAGTTCATGAGGCTATTAATGTTGCTATTCAGTAAGTCTTGGAACACTAGATCAAAACTAATGTTATGACAAAATTTTAAGAGTAAATGAGATGGCCAGGATAATTATAGACCTGTCAATCTGACATTGATCCTGGGCAAGAGAACAGATTGTTAATATGGAACTTGATTTAAAAAATTAAAGGAGGGTAGTATCAATAATGCCAATCAACATGGATTTTTGGAAAATAGATTATGTCAAACTAGCTTGATATCTTTTTTATGAGACTACATGGTAGGTATTATAATGGTAAGAGTGTTGTTTTAGTATACTTAGACTTTTGTAAGATATTTGACTTGATACTACATGACATTTTGATTCAAAATCTAGAAAGCCAGATGGTACACATTCAATGGATTAAAAGATGCGTATTTGATAGGTCTCAAAATGTAATTGCAAACATCATCACCATCATCAAACAGATATGTTTCTACTGGGGTTTTGCAGGGATGGTTTCTTTAATTTTTAATATTTAATATTTTTAGTAATGGCCTGGAAGAAAAGATAAAATCATCACTGATTTAGTTTACATCTGGAACAAAAACTGTGATGTGGTAAATAATGAAGAGGACAGTGGAATGTGGTGCCTGGTGAGCTGGGCACAAGGTAATGATATACCTTCTCATATGGGCAAATGCAAATGTATACATCTAGGAGCAAAGAACATAGACCACTCTTACACGATGAGGGACTCTATTCTGGGAAGCAGTGCCTCTTGAAAAAGATGGTGATGTTGTGGTGGGTAATTAGCTGAATGTGAGTGCCTACTACAACACTGTGGCCAAAAGGGCTAACACAGTCCTTAGGTGCAAAAACAAGGGAATCTGGAATAGGAGGAGCGGGTTTATTTTCGTCTTGCTGCAACAACTGCTAGAATACTTTGTCTAGTTCTAGTGTCCACAGTTCAAGAAGGATGTTGATAAATTGGAGAAGATTTAGAGAAGATTCACAAGAATGTGTCAAGGATTAGAAAAGATGAGTTATGGTAATAGACTCAAGAAACTCTAGCTTAACAGAGAGAAGATTAATAAGTGACTTGATTATAGACAATTAAGACCTATACGAGGAACAAATATTTAATACTGGGTTCTTCAGTCTAGCAGAGAGAGGTATAACATGATCTATGGGCTACAAGTTGAAGCTAGACAAATTCAGACTGGGAAAAGTCGCAAATTTTAACAGTAAGAATAATTAGTGGTCATGGGGGATTTCCAATCACTGACAGTTTTTAAATTGAGATGACATTTTTTCTAAGGTCTAGGAGTTATTTGGCTTGTGTTACACATGCAGTCAAATTCACAATTGCCCTTCTCTCCTTGGAATTTATGAATCTATGAAAGGGCCTGAACCTCAGAGGTGCTGAGAACTTGCAACTTCATTTGAGTTCTGGCATCTAGAAACATAACCCCCTGCCAGAACCATAGACATAGGAGTATATATTGTTTGTGGTGATAATACCACTTAGGGTTCATATGTCTCTATTAGCATTGACTCTCCATTTGCAAGAAGGAACTAAAAATTAAGTTAAGAGCTCTGGGTTGATTGAGCACATCTTTGGATGCCTCTTTCTCTTTTGGTGTTTTTCACTTGATAGGCTTAATAAAATGAAGCACTGAGATAACCATGGTAATAAAGGACTAGATATTAAATGACTAATAGTGAAAATAGAAACCATGTTTCCATCTTTACCCTGGTTCTCAAAATAAGTTGTGTGAATTCCCCAAGATGTGAGAATGGTGGCCTGCCTGTGAAATGCGCTATGTGCCAGATAGCAATTTGATAAATAAACCTCTATACCTATTGGGACCTCATCCAAGGCCAGCTGAAGTGAATGGAACCTTGAGGAATTCCCAGAGTTTGTTCTAGACTGTATTACATTTCAGAGTCAGGATCCCATATCAAAGTCTTCTATAATTTATAAAGGGCATTTCTCCTGGCTATAATTGAAACATATTTCTGACGTTTGAATGACAGAATACTTTATATAACAAAAGTCTATGGAGTTGCATTGCAGATTTCTGGGTCTAGGAGACCAATACACAATGAAAATATCAGAAATGGAGTTCTTTATGCATAGATTGTAGACATTTATTTGCTTTCTGTTTTATTTATGCACATTTGCATAGATGACATGCATCAAGTAGGAGATAAATATTAAGAGAAAATTTAAAAAATGGAAAGTAAAAAGGATTGAATTCACAGTCAGGCTCCTATAAGTCTTTAGTATGGGCATGAAGTTAAGACACAAAAGCATTAGCAATAACAACATTGTTGGGGGAGAGTATAAAAGAGAGACCATAAAGCCATTAAAGCAATTAAGAAAAGATTAAGGTTGCTTGTTGTGGAAAGACCTATTAATCAATAGGCCAGAAATCACAGCATGTTGTAAAATATAAGTCACAAAACAAGAGAACAAACAGGCTAAATATATCCCAAACCAAAGGATACAGCATTCTCATTAGTGAGAAATCATATTAATCACACAAGGAAATTAGATTATGTTATTGGCATTGATAGCTCCTTTAAGAGCTAGGTTTTCTCAGACCATTCTGCCCAGTTTGCACATGTAAGAATAACTCTTACAGAACACATCCTTAACTGACACAAAAAGATAGACATCTAAAAGCCATTGTCAACAGTTGGCATCAGACAATGATATAACACTAAAAAAGCCTCCACAATAAAAATGCAGAAACATCCTTGACTCCAGTGGGAATAGAGGGCACTCGGCACTTTGCATGATGGAGCCAGTTATTATTATTCATAGAATAATTACTCTCAAGCTACCATTCATATAGATCAGGCTCTTATACAAGATGACATGATGGCTGTCAGAAGGACAGAACACTGAAAATCCCTGGGTTTACAACATGCCTTTAGGCATATGATGGGGTCTTCATATGCTAATGAGAAAAGGAAGCAGAGTGGGAGGGCTACTTGCACATGTTAAAACCTGCACCTGAAATAATTGAAAATTGGCTTAGAGTGGGGGCGTGTAACCTGATTGATACCAGCTCTAGGGCACTTTGCTTCATCTTTAGCAACAGGGTCATCTTGTAGTCCCCAACAGACAGCTATTGTTGGGATGCAACTGACAGCTAAAGGGTTTGCAGAAATGACTAGAGCAAGTCAAGAATTTTTCAGCAAACTGTTTCTCTGTTTGTTTGTTTTTTAAAAAGCCGTTTCAGCAAAATGACACTACTTTCCAGGGTAGAAAATTTCCACAAATTTCTTCAGTAGAAATAAATTAGGGGGAAAACTGATACTGTTGTATTGGGTCATTTTGATGATTTCAAAAGAAAAAAATTCTAGTTTCCCATTTCAAAATGAGTTTTTGTGTGCAAATGCTGAGCTAATAATAGTTTTTTAAAATTAAAACTAAAGATGGTCAAAACCTAAGTGAAATGTTTCAGATTTATAGAAACAAATTTTTTAACTGTCCTAAATAATTATATGTATAGTGGAGATGTTGACTTTTTAACAGGCTGGTGACAGAAGTTTTTTGAAATCTCATAAAGATGGCCAACATCACCTCATTAGACTGTTAGGTTTAAAGGCAGAAAGATTTGGAAAGGAAAAGTGTTCTTGTGCTTAAATTATAGGAGCTCTGGGTTCGGTGCTCAGGTAACTAGAACATGTGTTACTGGGACTGCCGTGACATTCTGTGTAACCTTAGGCTTAGGATCTCATTTCCAGACATGCTGAGTACTAAGAACTCCCCTTCATTTCAGTTAGACATATTCAGCACTTCTGAAAATCAGGATCTTGACCTGTCTGCTTCAAATATGTTACAGTATGACCTGTGGAACTATTAGAGGTGGTATCTTAAATCATGAGTTTGTAAAGGGCTTTAAGTTGGAATATGCTGCAAAGTATCATTATCTGACACATATTTTATCTGTTCCCACTTCTAATACTCATTTAGAAATGTGCTGTTTTATTTCCATATTATATCAGCTGGAGTGGATAGTCAACAGGTCATCTTGTCACCAGGCAGTTTGTCTCCACCATTAGGTTAGGATGTGGGCAGCTGAGCTATCATAACAGAGCTCTCATATATTAATGAATTATCAACAGTGGCAATCAGAACTATACATGTTATGCTAGTTATATCACCTCCAGACATTGGCTAATTGCTTAAAAGTGTAAGGAATATCTTCACCCAGTTACTGAACAACAGAATTAACATTACATTAGCTTTCAGCTGTACAACAAACTGTAAGAGGTTGGCAGTGTCATAGACTGTGTGAAATAATGACTTTATCTTATATAGCACCCTTTTATTCCTAAGAAGACCTAGGAATCTATTCTGATCTTGCTTGTGTGTTAATTCCTTGTTGGAAGCCAGGGAGCTCAGTGAAAGCTTATTGTGTGCACCAATAGATGTTAGGGTGTTTGGATCTTTTTTATATTTGCATTGTAGTTGTTCCTAATCAAGATGTGTAAACACATTTTATTATTGATAGATGGGTCTTCAGCTGCTACAACCATGTCTGGGAATATCAGTCAATTTTTAGCTTCAGTTCTTCTGTTCCCTGCTGTCCCTGTTCTGTTAACTATCACCTTGCCCTTCTTCCATTGTAGTTTTACTGTATAAACACATCTTACTTTTTATCCAGAAACAAGGTCAAAGTAAGGATGAACTCTGCCAATATTTCAGAGTTTGGGAGAGATAGAAGAGAAGGAAAAAGAAGTTTGATTCTCGGAAAAAGTTGTTTATTGTTTTTTATTCTTCACTGTTAGAATGTAGAGATGTTGCACAGTTACTAATGCTTGGTGGTAACCTGTATTCCCTGTATTTCCTTGCACTCTGCTATTGGGTGTCTGAAGACTTATTTCTCAAAAACAAATGTCTCTAATCTGATTGGCTTCTATGATCCTTGCTGGCTCTGGTAGATAGGATTTTCACATTGTGTGCCCATAATGAAGATGCCACCACAGTTTCTCACACCCATCAGCTGAAACAGGGAAACCTCAATATTTCCATAGATTTGCTTTGATTTGCTTCCCTCTTTTGTCCCTTGCCTTCCCAACTTCACTTCAATGAATTATGCACATCAAATACCTCATTGACTACAAGGTATTTGATGTGCATAAATTGACACTGAAAGAATCTTTAATCTTGCTTTCATACCGACAAAAAAAATCACATCTCTTCTGGGGACTGAAAGGGTGAGGTAGGGAGTAATAAAGGAGATGGGTAAGGAAAATGGGAGGGAAAAGAAGCTAATGTACCTTCCATTTTTGGGGGGTAGAATTTCCTCCTTTTATTTAAAATGTGACTATTCACTTAAAAATATCAGTAAATACCACTTTAATTACACTTAATCAATTCCTGGTATAATAAACTCCTCAATCTCAGGTTTTATTTGCTATAAATGCCCTAGAATTTAGCCTCAGCATATGTTCAGCCTAGGAGATGGCTGTTAGTTACCTTATGAATGAGAAGCACACTTAGGTGATAATGCAGTTATTAAATCAGTCTGCATTATTTGAGAGTTAAGGTTTATTCCGGGCTGTTGATGATTTTGTTGTTTATTCTGTCTTGGTGGTGGAGCTCAGTTTATTACAAAGCTCACAGCAGCAGAAAGCTAAGTTGAAGGAACATCATGATACTGTTGATGCATGATAGGGTAATAGATCTGCCTTGTTCAAAAACTTTTGGAGACGTCACACATGGGTGATGATACTTTTGATTTCCTGATGCCTCAGTGAGGGTCCTGAAAAATTTGTGTAAAACAAAACAAGGTGATTGAATTATTGTTATACTGTTGAAATTATGAATTTGTATTGAATAACTTTGGGTGTAATTTCATCCTGCGGTCTTTGTTTTTCTTTTTACCCATCTCAATTGCTTCAGCACTCCTCTGTCATTCTTTTGATAGTGTTATGATATTCCAGAATAAATGGCAAAATATTTCTACATTTATAAATAGAGTCAAACAATTGCATTTAAGAAATAATAATAGCCAGCTCCTAATAGAGAACATAAAGCTCCATAAGACAAATAGGCCACTTATCATATAATTTTTATCAGTTATTATCATCTGGAAGATCTTTCTTCCCCGTGTCCCACCATGTTCTAGTTTCTTCCATTGAGATATGCTATAAAGCCCCTTTTTCTATTGAGTTGCATTGAGCTAATGATAATTGAAGGTAGTTACATGAAATGAACCAGTAGGAACATATTGCTGTCTATGTGTGAGGCTGGTGCTTTTTTCAATAGTGTCCTTTCTGTTTCATTTGCAGTGACATAGGAGTTCCTTATTATTATTTTACTGCATTAAAACTGTATATAATACCATTGTGATACAGGGTGCATGGTATTATGTATATTTTCTATATTTAAAGTTAGTGGATTTTATAGCTATATGGCCTGGAATTTTCTGTCCACAGAATCAGATTGCACGTGGACAAATATATAATTTATGACAAGAGGGAAAACAAGAAAGGACACTGAGGAACCTCATAAAAAAACTTCCTTGGGGAAGATTAATTGTTAATAGGAATGTTTAGCAAGAAAGAAATTAGGTCACCTGAGAGCTGGCAAACCCACTTCAGATAGAGTCATTAGGCAAATAAACAGAATCTTATGATCAATTGTGTCTATCTATCTTTACTCTAAGGGTACGTCTACACTAGCCCCCTAGATTGATCTAGGGAGGCTAATGAGGGCGACCGGAATTGCAAATCAAGCCTGGGATTTAAATATTCCGCACTTGATTGAATGTTCCCGGCCGGTCACCACTTTAGAAATGGACTAGCCCGAAGTAACTGCCCGCATCTACACATGGCAGTGAAATGGGATTCTGATTTAAAGCCCCTAATTCAAATTAGCTGGTAAACCTCATTGCAGGAGGAATACCAGTTAATTTGAGTTAGGGCTTTAAATCGGAATCCCATTTCACTGCTGCGAGTAGACGCGGGCAGTTACTTTGGGCTAGTCCATTTCTAAAATGGCGACCAGCCAGGAACATGCAAATCAAGCATGGGATATTTAAATCCCGGGCTTGATTTGTAATTCTGGTTGCCCTCATTAGCCTCCCTAGATCGATCTAGATGTACCCTAAATGACACTTACTTCTTCCTGAACTTTAGGTGACTGCAGATTCTGACACGGATCCAGCATACAGTGAAATCTGCTGCCTCAGTAGTACCTACTTTAGACCAGGGGTGGAGAATCTTTTTTTAGGTCGGGGCCAATGACCCACAGAAAAATCAGTTGGGGGGGCCACACACAAACAAGAAGTGGGGGAGGGAAAAGCCACGCCCTCACTGACGTAGCCCTGACTGAGAAGGAGAAACACACTCTCCATGTTCCCCTTGCACACCAGAACCTAGACAGGCCCAGCTGAGTAGATTTTGAGTGCTTCAGTCCCACGGTGGGGCAGCAGGGAGGCTGGAGAACCAGTGCGGGATCCCCAATGCTGGGGGAGGAGGCTATGAGTCTTGGGGGCCAGATCTAGACAAGCCAGAGGCTGCATCCTGCCCCCAGGCCTGAGGTTCCCCATCCATGCCTTAAACCATCTTTGTGCTACAAACATATTATTTACTTTCCCATTAATTTCTGCAGGTTTATTTAAAAAAGTCTGGAACTGTTAATCTTAGAAAAGAGATTACTACTGTAAATTAGTGAATATAACACGCATCCATGTATAACACACACTCATGTATTATCTGCAGTTTTTCTATCGTGTGTAAAAAATAGAAAAAATTAGATTACCCGCAGACATACATAACTCGCAGAGACTTCTGCCACCTTCATAAAATGTGGTCTTTGATGTGGTTGCCACTTGCCAGCTATAAAGATTGAAGATTACGACATCACCCGATAATACTGGGTCTTGTTATACTGGTAACAAACCCCGGCTGAGGCTGCTGAGCAATAAGCACTACCCTATTACCGGTATATAAGACTTACCAACAACAACATTTTAAAACCTCTTCAGTTCATAACAAATATAGTCCAACAAAATATTTGTATAGATGCCTAAGCGCAAATCATATACAGCCGATTTTAAATTATCTATTGTTACATATGCAAAAGAAAATGGCAATAGAGCAGCAGGCAAAAGATTTTCCGTTAATGAAAAGTCTGTTCGTGAGTGGAGAAAAGAAGAAGCGGAGACTGAAAAATTAAATCCTCATAAAAGAGCGCGCTGAGGAAAGAAAGCCAAATGGCAAAATCTAGAAGAAAAACTTGGTGAAGTGGGTTCTTGCACAGAGAGATAGCCAACGTGTGGTGTTAATGGTAGCCATAAAGCTCAAGGCTCGACTTATGGCTATGGAGATGAAAATCAATGATTTTCATGGAGGCTCAGGTAACTGGGTTTACAAATTTATGAGACGAAACAACCTTTCAGTTCGAGCACGGACAAGTGTTGGGCAATGGCTTCCTGACGAATGGGAGAAGAAGATGGATGATTTCAAAGATTTTCTCCATAAAGAAATTAACCAGGTGGGCCTGAAACCAAATAACGTCATTAACATGGACGAGGTGCCCACGTCCTTTAATATACCTGCAATTTGGTCTGTTGCAGCAACTGGAGTGAAGACAGTCGGTGTAGCAACCATCAGTCATGAATGCACCTGTTTTACGGTCATATTGGTTTGCATGGCAGGTGGTGAGAAATTGAAACCAATGGTAATTTTTAAGAGGGTGACGATGCCTTGAGAGTAACTACCAGTTGACATTTCTGTGGTCTGTCACAAAAAGGGCTGGGTGAACACAGAGGTGATGAAGACGTGGACAGAGAGCTGCTTTCAAGCTCGAAAAGGTGGGTTTTTTAATCCCAAATCTCTGCTACTTTCAGATGCCTTGGCCGCCCATAAAGAAACTTCGGTTCAAAAACATATCGATGCCATGGGAGCACATATCGCCATAATTCCAGGAGGACTGACCTGCAAGTTGCAACCGCTTGATGTAGCTGTCAATCACCCATTCAAGTGCTTCATCCGTGAGGAACGGGAAAATTGGATGACAAACGGGGAGCACACCTTCACTCTGGCAGGTCGACAGCACCACGCAACTGATGTGGAAGTTTGCAAATGGGTATTAGCAACTTGGGAAAGACTAACACCAGCTACCATTCGCAATGGATTCTGTAAATGTGAAATTCTTCCGGAAGTCAACTCGTCTAGTTCTGAATCCAACTACGTCAGCAAATCTGACGCAGCATCACAGACCTCAACCGTCATCGAAGCATGCCTAGCCGAGGTCATGGATGTTTTTCAAGATAGCGAGTATGATGAAAGTTTTGGCAGTTTTGAAAACTCAGATGCTGAGGAGGAGGGTGCTAGTTATGACTCTAGTGATGCAGTATAAACTTATTCAGCATGCAGCATGTGCTATTTATTTTATGACAATGCGTAGAATGGATTTTTTTAACTGCAATATTGTATGTATTAATATTTATTTATTTATTTAGTAGCTTCACAGTAAGTAACGTTTTAACTTTTATTGTATTTTAGTAAACACAACAACACTGCTGCTCTTATTAAATTATTAAATCGAAGATGCTGATTTAATTATGTTGATCTTATCTTCTTTTAATATGAGTAAAAATCAACTTGCATAAGATGTGGACATGTATGCTCCGGGGGGGGGAGGGGCGGGAGTGGGGCGTGGTTGGTAAAAACATGGACAACCCGCGGGTTATATTCGCTAATTCACGGTAAGTGGGAGGATATTTATAGAAGTCTATAAAATCATGACTGGTGTGGAAAAAGTGAACACAGTGTGCAGTCAGTTTGTGGAACTCACACCAAGAGATGTTGTGAAGGCCAAAAGTATAACTGGATTTTAAAAAGAAATAGATCAGCCATAACGGCTATGTTCATAAACAGCTATTAGTTAGGATGGTCCAGGACACAGTCCCATATACTGGGTGTCCCTAAACTCTGATTCCCAGGATATGGGAGTAGATGATCTAGTAAATCTGTAGATAATTGCCCAATTCAGCCCATTCCTCCTGAAACCTCTGGTACTGACCACTCTTGAAAGTAGCTGTTCTTATGTTCTTATCCCAGAGAAGGCAAATACATGGGTCAACTTGGACCAGAAATAAGAGAAGTAGCAGTAGGTTGTCTATTCAGGAAGGAGGAAGGTTTCATTCTTTCCAGCTCATCTGAAGAAGTGGGTTTTGCCCACGAAAGCCGATACTACATATATTTTTGCTAGTCTCTAAGGTGCCACGGGACTACTCACTGTTTCTAAAGTTATAGACTAACACTGCTACCCCTCTGAGACTTTGTTTAATTTTTGTTTGTTTGTTTTTGTTTTGACATTAAAAGTCTAAAAATTACTTTAAATGACTCATCAGCTGTGTGTGAAATATTCACTCTTCAGTATCTTCGTGAAGAGTTGAGTATCAGAGATCTTGGAATAGGGGAAAATGTAATAATTTTTCTGTAATCACTTTGCATATGATATAATCCCCAGTTCAGCAAGAATATACTTCTGTGAGATTTGTTAATCAGTTTTTCAGTGTTGTCTCTTTAGCATTTCTGACTTAATTATTCATCTATAATTAAATTGTGCATATCCATATTTGACCCACTAAAAATAATATTGACTCATATTTATCTTGTGGTCCATTATGACCCCTAGATCCCTTTTGGCAGCACTCCTCCCTAGGCAAACATTTGGGCTACATCTACACTGGCCCCTTTTCCGAAAGGGGCATGCTAATTTTAAACTTCGTAATAGGGAAATCTGCGGGGGATTTAAATATCCCCCGTGGGATTTAAATAAAGATGTCCGCCGCTTTTTTCCGGCTTGTAGAAAAGCCGGAAAAGAGCGTCTAGACTGGCCCTATCCTCCGGAATAGGGCTTTATTCCGTAGGATCGGGCCAGTCTAGACGCTCTTTTCCGGCTTTTCTACAAGCCGGAAAAAAGCGGCAGACATCTTTATTTAAATCCCGCGGGGGATATTTAAATCCCCCGCGGATTTCCCTATTACGAAGTTTAAAATTAGCATGCCCCTTTCGGAAAAGGGGCCAGTGTAGACGTAGCCTTGCTGTTTTCTATGTGTGTAACTGATTGTTCTTTCCTAAGTGGAATACTTTGCATTCATCCTTATTGAATTTCATCCTACCTACTTTAGACCATTTCTCAATTTTGTCCAGATCATTTTGAATTATAATTTTATCCTCCAACTCCTCTCAGCTTGGTATGATCCACAAACTTTATAAATGTATTCTCTATGCCATTATCTATATTATGGATGAAGATATTGATCAGAACCAGACCCAGAACTGATCGGTGCATAATCCCAATCATTATGCCCTTCCACCATGATTGTGAACCATTAAAAACTTCTCTCTGGGAACAGTTATCCAGCCAGTTATGCAGCCACCTTATAGTAGCTCCAACTAGGGTGTACTTCCCTAGTTTGTTAATGAGAAGATCATATAAGACTGTATCAAAAGCCTTATTAAAATCTAGATACGCAACATCTACCTCTTCCTCCCTATCCACAAGGCTTTCAACCCTGCCAAAGAAAGGGTTTGACATAATTTGTTCTTGATAAATCCATGCTGACTATTACTTATCACCTTATTATCTTCTAGATGTTTGCAAATACATTCCTTAATTATTTGCTCCATTATTTTTCCTGGTACAGAAATTAAACTGACATGTCTATAGTTCTCTGGGTTGCCCTTATTTCCCTTTTGGTAGATGGGCACTATATTTTCCCTTTTCCAGTTTTCTGAAATCTCTCCTATATCCTTTTCAAAGATAATAGCTAATGGCTCAGATAACTCCCCAGTCACATTCTTGAATATTCTAGGATGCATTTCATCAGGCCCTGGTGACTTGAACACATCAAACTTGTCTAATTTGTTCTTTCCCTGTTTTACCTTAATGTGTTCTTTCCCTGTTTTACCTTCTGAACCTACCTCATTTTCACTGACATCCAATTACCACCACTCTTCTTGGTATAAGCCAAAACAAAGAAGTCATTAAGCACCTCTGCCATTTTCACTCTTTCTGTTGTTGTTTTTCTCTCTTCATTAAGTAATGGACCTACCCTGTCCTTGATCTTCCTCTTGCTTCTAATGTATTTGTAGAATGTTTTCTTATTATCCTTTTTGTCTCTAGCTAGTTTAATCTTGTTTTATGCTTTGGCCTTTCTAAGTCATATTGTAGATTTTGCCCTTTCATACTTCTGTTATTTGTAATTTGACCTAGTTTCCACTTTTTGTGGAATTCTTTTTTATTTTTATGTCAGTCAAAGGTGTAAGGTTCATTCCATGAAGGTCAGATTGTAGGATAAGATTCATTTCAAGACAATCCCAAAGTCCAGCATCACAATTTTTGAGATTTAGGAATAGAGCAAGTTGGATATTTTTCAATGAACATGACAAAATATCTTTTGGGAAGGTTTCTTAGGTCAAGGGTGAAATTTCTGGTGCAAACCAGAGTAAATACTCAGCCCAGCATAACCAGGTGACCAGTGAGTTTACCTAGGAACAGGAAAATCAGCAGACCAGGGATTTGACCTTGCCCCAACTACCAGGCTATCGATTATTATGGGGTGGCAGGGTCTTTTTGTATTTGTGTGAAAGGGTTTGAAACATCTCAATTTTATCCCACTGAAAACATCTGAAATCTCAAAAATATTCATGGGGTGTTTTCTGTTCAGAGCTATTTAGGGTGTCTTTTGACATGTGATCTTGGTTGGGAAGAGGGGAGTGAAGAGATACTTCAGGCCACTGGTATAGTAAAAATTGGCATAATGAGATATCCATGTGAGTAAAAATTAGTACTCCATTACTGAGGATCTCACCATTAGTGTGTATTTGTCTCTATTTTGACAAATATGTCTGCATTCATTTATTGGTTGTTGTCTGCATTTCCAATGAAATATTGGTGTCAAAGCAGTTAATGACAATGCTCTAGGTTTTATAAAACTGTAATACTTGGTAGTGGACAAAAAGTCTTGTAAAATAAACTCGATTTCTGATGTCTCTCTCAAGGGTTTCATTGATCCAATAGTTTAAGTTGAGTTTGGGGGTTTCAACCTAGTTCCTAGTGGACGATAATAGGCATCCTTAAAGTAGCACACCTCTAAGCTCTCTAAGGGTATGTCTGCACTACAGTGTGAATTCTAGTTACCTTAATGCAAATAGTTAAATCAAATTAAGCTAACTCGAATTAACGCATCTACACAAAAAATTCAGTTCGAATTAGCATTTTGCTAATTCGAAATACTGCATCCACACAGACTGGACACAGAATTGGGTTTAAGGCCAGCCAGAATCAGGTCAGGCAGGGCATCAGGTCAGGAGTGTCTGTTTGTGGCTGCTGCCTGAGGCTATCTGACACCTGTGCTTAAAGGGACACCTCCCCCCTCCCCCCCCACTTCCGGGGCAGCCAGTTCTCAGGTATCCCTGCTTGCTTGCCTGCCTTGATGAGGGACAGCAAAGCATTTGTGTCTCTGCCGTGTTCTAGTTGCCCTCACTCGGGACACCACAGCACTCTGCAACATGGAGCTGGAGCTGCCCCTGGGCATTCTGGTGCTTCTCGTGGAAGTGTTGCTGCAAGCTTGGCTGTACTTTCTGCAGGCTGCCATCCCGGAGGTCCATCGGGGGGCTGTCAGTATCCAGGAGGCCCTACAGGAGAGCTTCCACCCTGAGGAGCACTAAGAGCTTCCCCGGTGTGCCCCACTGGGGGCTTGTGCCTCATTCCTCCCTCCTTCCACTTGCCCCTCCCTAGCCCCCCTTCCTGATGTCAAATAAATATACATTTCTTGCCAAAAAAACCCCTCTCTTTATTGACCGAAACTGGGGTGGGAATGACAGTGGGAGAGGGGAGGGGGAAGGCAAGGGGAAGAAGGGAGAGGAGAAGTTCAGGATTGGGGGTCTTGCTGGACCAATTTGATTTTCATGCAAATCTGCTCCTGAGTTCGCATGTGGCCTTTGGTTGCCAGGCTGGCAGCTTTCCTGCCATAGACATATCCTCACACTGCAAAAGAAGAATGTGATTTAACAGAGCAAGGTTAAATTAAAAGGTACAGTGACAAAAGTAGAATCCTTGCAAGCTGCATGGAAACTTTTCAGACACCATAATAGAGGCCCAACTTCAATTTATACCCCAAATTAAAAAACACAGTAAGAGAACCAAAAAAGTGCCACCATGGCTTAACAACCAAGTAAAAGAAGCAGTGAGAGGTAAAAAGGCATTGTTTAAAAAGTGAAAGTTAAATCCTAGTGAGGAAAATAGAAAGAGCACAAAATCTGCCAAATTAAGTGTTAAACTATAAGAAAAGCCAAAAAGGAGTTTGAAGAGCAGCTAGCCAAAACTCAAAAAGTAATAGTAAAATGTTTTTTAAATACATCGGAAGCAGGAAGCCTGCTAAGCAACCAGTGGGGCCCTTACATGATCGAGATGCTAGAGGAGCACTCAAAGATGATAAAATCATTGTGGAGAAACTTACTTAATTCTTTGCTTCAGTCTTCACGGCTGAGGGTGGGGAGATTTTTTTTAAGTGACAAATCTGAGGAATTGCCCGAGGTTGAGGTGTCATGAGAAGAGGCTTAGGAACAGATTGATAAACTTAACAGTAACAAGTCACTGGGACCAGGTGGCATTTGCCCAAGAATTCTGAAAGAACTCAAATGTGAAATTGCAGAACTATTAACTGTGGTTTGTAGCCTACCCTTTAAATCAGCTTCTGTATCTAATGACTGGAAGATAGCAAATGTGACACCAATATTTTAAAGGGGCTCTAAAGGTGATCCTGGCAATTACAGACTTGTGAATCTAACGTCCATGTTGGGCAAATTAGTTGAAACTGTAGTCAAGAATAAAATTGCCAGACACATAGATGAACATAATTTGTGGGGGAAAAGGCAACATGCTTTGTGTACAGAACATAAGAGCATAAGAATGGTCGTACGGGGTCAGACCAAAGATCCATCTAACCCAGTAGCCTGTCTGCTGACAGTGGCTAGCACCAAGTGCCCCGGAGGTGGTGGACTGAAGACAACGATCAAGAGATTTGTCTCGTGCCATCCATCTCCAGCCTCTGACCCACAGAGGCCAGGGACACCATTCCTACCCCCTGGTTAATAGCCTTTTTTGGACTTAACCTCCATGAATTTATCTAAAATTCTCTTTAAACTCTGTTATAGTTCTAGCCTTCACAGCCTCCTCTGGCAAGGAGTTCCACAGGTTGACTATGTGCTGTGTGAAGAAGAACTTTCGCTTATTAGTTTTAAACCTGCTACCCATTAATTTCATTTGGTGTCCTCTAGTCCTTATATTATGGGAACTATGAATAACTTTTCTTTATTCACTCTCTCCACACCACTCATGATTTTATATACCTCTATCATATCCCTCCTCAGTCTCCTCTTTTCCAAACTGAAAAGTCCCAGTCACTTTAGCCTTTCTTCATCTGGCACCTATTCCAAACCCCTAATCATTTTAGTTGCCCTTTTCTGAACCCTTCCAGGCCAAAATATCTTTTTTGAGGTGAGGAGACCACATCTGTACACAATACTCAAGATGTGGGCATACCATAGTTTTATACAGGGGCAGTAAGATATTCTGTGTCTTATTTTCTATCCCTTAATTACTAATTCCTAACATTCTATTTGCCTTTTTGACAGCCACAGCACACTGTGGACGTTTTCAGAGAACTATCCACAATAATTCCAAGATCTCTTTCCTGATTTGTCGTAGCCAAGTTAGCCCCCATCATACTATATGTATACTTGGGGCTATTTTTTCCAATGTGCATTACTTTACACTTATCCACATTAAACTTCATTTGCCATTTTGTTGCCTGATCACTTAGTTTTGTGAGATCTTTTTGAAGTTCTTCACAGTCTGCTTCTGTCTTGACTATCTTGAACAGTTTAGTATCATCCGCAAACTTTTCTACCTCACTGCTTGCCCCTTTCTCTAGACCATTTATGAATAAGTTTGATAGGATTGGTCCTAGGACTGACCCTTGGGGGACACCACTAGTTACCCCTCTCCATTCTGAAATTTGACCATTTATTCCTACCCTTTGTTTCCTGTCTTTTAACTAGTTCTCAGTCCATGAAAGGACCTTCCCTCTTATGACATGACAATGTAATTTACACAAGAGCCTTTGGTGAGGGACTTTGTCAAAGGCTTTCTGAAAATCTAAAAAAAAAACAGGACTATGTAGCACTTTAAAGACTAACAAGAGGGTTTATTAGGTGATGAGCTTTCGTGGGCCAGACCCACTTATTGCCTCTATATAAATCCATGGTATGCCCCACATCTTGAATTCTGCATACAGATGTGGTGGCCTAATCTCAAAAATGATATATTGGCATTGGAAAAGGTTCAGAAAAGGGCAACAAAAATGATTAAGGGTTTGGAATGGGTTCTAGATGAAGAAATATTAAAAATCTGGGTCTTTCAGGGGGGATATGATAGAGGTCTATAAAATTATGACTGGTGTGGAAAAAGTGAATAAGGAAAAGTTGTTCCCATAACATAAGAACTAGGGGTCACCAAATGAAATTAATAGGCAGCATGTTTAAAATAAACAAAAGGAATTTTTTCTTCACATTGCACAGTCAGCCACAAGGAACTCCTTGCCAGAGGATGTTGTGAAGACCAGGACTTTAACAGAGTTCAAACAAAAACTAGACAAATTCATGAAAGTTGGGCCCATCAATGGCTATTAGCCAGGATGGGCAGGGCCGGATTAAGGCGGGGGGGGGGGGGACTAGCTGGGCAGCTGCACGGGGCGCAGGCATCTGATGGCAGCTGTAAGGAGCGCCACTCACCTGGCTGCACAGCACCCCTTAAAGCTGCCATCAGGCGCCACGCATCCTGGGCCAAGGGCTGCGCAGCACCCCTTAGAGCTGCAAACAGGCTCCTCACACCTGATTGCAGCTGTAAGGTGTGCAGAGCACTGGGAGGTGGGGCTGCGCATGCGCCAGGAGGTGGAGCCACGCATGAGTCGCGTACCTGCTGCCCGGGGCGCAGGAATGGCTCGAGCCGGCCCTGGGGATGGGTAGGAATAGTGTCCCTAACATTTGTCAGAGGCAGGAAATGGATGACAAGAGAGGGAGCACTTGGTGATTACCTGTTCTGTTCACTCTGTCTGGGGCATCTGGCATTGGCTACTGTTGGAAAACAGGACACTGGACTAGATGGACCTTAGGTCTGACTCAGTATGGCTGTTCTTATGTTTTTATATATGTTCTTATGGTTCTAGCTAGACTAGAAAACAGAATTTACAAGTTAGTCAGAAAATGAGTTGGGGGCAAGCAGAAGACTCAATCACATATCACCTGTGAATTATTCATGTCTGAAGTCAAGTCAATGGAGAGCAATCTACAAAATTTCATGGAAATTTCTGAGCCTTTCTCCATAGTTTATTCTATAAAAATGTTAGTGGGATAAAAATGTTCCATGACATGATCCAGTCTGCTTTCAGGGTTGACAGTAATCTACTCTTTCCTACATCTCCCTTCACTTTGAAGACTTTTCTGTTAATCTTTTCTTGTATTCTGTTCTCATTTCTAACTACAAAGACTGACTTTTTTAGACCAGGCTATTACCCTTGATCCTCTGGAGTGATTGCGTAACAGCAAAACAAAAGCACAGGCCTACAATATACTATAGCATATATGTACCACAAAATGTTCACATATTTCCAAACACGGTGTCACTTATAGGACCTTGAATATTAAAAAGACTTTCAGATATTATGGGGATGGGAAGGTCATGAACATACCTGAGTGGGTAGATAGATAAGAATGAATATGCTTACCTTCTGAGTGGACACACATCTCTTGCTGCCCTAAATCACTAGACTGAAACTGAAGGCTTCCCAGAAGAATCCTACAATTGTGGAATTTAGAGATGGAGAAAGAACTAATGGGTCATTTGGGACTGTCACAATTCAGGGCAGCTGCACCTCAGTGATTGAGCAGAAACACCCCTTTTGGCTTCCAGCCCCAGTTATGATGCTGAATGGAGGCCTGTGTCTTTCTCCTTTCTGACTGGGGTATTCCCAGACTGCACAGTTCCCTGCTTTCACTGTGTTTTTTCTGGCACAGACAGGCTGCCCAAGGATCTACTTGCTTTCTCTGCAGAGACATATAGAGTGATTGTCAGCAAATACAAGTTACCATGTGGCTCTTCCTATTCAAGTCTAATTTATTCTTACTGCAAAAAATATTGCAGAGAAAACATATTATCAACATTAAATAAAACTCACCAGGCATGCTAGTAAGCTTAGAAGCATTAATCCCAACCATGACATGGGTTCTGGCAGGCCCAGTCCTTCCAACCCTGCCCTAAGGACTGAGCCCTCTGTGGACCAGCTATCCTGCCCATTTGTTGGTTCAGGAAGGCAGCATTGAGCCAGTTTTGAACAGGTTATTTATCCCAAACCCCTTTTTTGTCTCCTGGTCCCTAGAAAATCAGAAGTTAGATTTATTTACTTGCAGGTGATGCTGTCAGGTTCAACAGTTCCCCCAAGTTTAGGGGAGAGATTTCAGCTGGGTGGGGATTTAAGAGTATCTTTGTTTTGAGCCAGGAGGATTTGAGAGATCCTTGTTTTGAAGACCATTACAGATGATTGTACAGAAGCCAAGGCTATTGGACAGATGCATTTTTATATGTTGAAATAATGAATAAATCTGGAACACACTGTGCCTGACCAAGGGTTCTCCCATGTAACATATCCCTTTATGCTCTATCTACAGCAACTTGATCTATGACTTTGGCACATGCCAACGCATTGTATTGAAAGAAAATCAAAATATGTGTGAGTAAATGACAGAGAATTATTGTCCGTTGTTATAGGGATGGTAGACTTTTATTCTCTTGGTTCTCAATTTTCAATTATATGTATGTATTTTACTAGAGGGTAAATATGAGAATGGACTGCCCTGTATTCTAAGCATAGTAAAGCATAACAAACCTGGCTTTCTGTATTTGTTTCTTTGTCAGAGGGTGATAGGTGTTGAGTATCTTGAAGAGGGTGAAAACTAAGGAAAATTGCTGCTGAATATGAGATCCCTTCCTCAACTGCACCAAATTTCCCTGAGTCTCAGAAAGAATCAGCTTCTCTGTAGTTAGTAAAAACAGCACATAAATACCACTGAAATTATGGCATTTAAGCATGTGCTTAAGAACTGTCTAGATTTGGAGTGCTTTTTTGAACTGAGGCCCAAATGAAGTCAAATGGAGAGAGGGGGACAATGATTTAGTATGTGCTGATAATTCAGGTGATATGAAGAGGAGACAACAGTGTCCACTCACCATGACTTTCAGATCTGTTATAGCTTGCAAGCATTGCTAATTATATCAGGCAGCTGTATGAAATTATGGAACTGATCCTATATCTATCAAACTCAATGGCAAAATTCCCAGTGAATTCAACGGGAACAGGATCAGGCTCACATTTTATAAAATGTAGGAGCAGTCCTCTTATGTATGCTATACAAAGAGAGGGATCCCCTACCATTTTGTATGATTTCTCTGAACTGTTTATTCCTCCCAATTTCTTGTGCAGAGTTGCCTGCTCTTCCCAATGATGTATTTAGACAAAGTATCTTTTCTTTTTTAAGGGGTCTTCTGTCAGCATGTTTTGTTTGGGAAATAGCATGTGACATTGATGGATCTCTCGCCCCCCTCCCCTTCTTGTTCTAATAAAAAACACCTGCAGCAAAGAACAGATTTGGAGAAGTCAATTTGGAGCCTATCTGCTAGAGTAGTAAAAATGTGTTAGCATATTGAGCAGCATAAATATTTAAATATTGTATAGAATGCATATTTACATATCTTACCAAATTTTTCTTGCATAGAGTACATTTAAAAATAAATAAATTGGGTTATATGTGTTAAGCTTGGTAGTTGCAGAAACTGCTGTGTTGATAATATTGAATATGTAAAATCCTTTTTTTAACAACTGGTGCTTTAGGTTGCATTTACTGTAAACAAAGATGTATTTTGGGGGGCAGTTGGTTTGAGTTTATTGTTTATGTAAATCTCTCAGAATGTGACATAGCCAGATAGCTTCCTATGTTGTGCTGATCCACATTTTAGGCCAGCAGCCAAAGTATTTTATCTTTTACTTCATTATAGTGATCTTCCAATTAGCTGTGGTCTGTAATACCCTGATTTTGGTGGCAGTGGTTTGGGGAGGATTGTTTGATAGTTCTGCTTGAGAGGCAAAATGAGGGGCCTTATTATAGAAAGTGCAGAGGTTGTGCAGTAGCTGAGTTCTGTTGCAAAGTTTGCCGATAAGGGAAAACTGGCCCTTGAGCATCCATTCTATTCTGTATATTAACACTTCTAATCTGCACTGCTGATAAAACTGCAAGCCATTTGCCTTTGGAGGAATTAGTTCTGCCTCACTTGTGTAACCAGGCGATGGTGATTAACCTTTAAACTGTCCAATATTCTCAGCAGACTCCTGCTCCAGATTAGAAACTATTTAGTTATGACCAACTAAATTAACAACATTGCCTCCTCTGAAGAATAAGATTTGGAAGGTATGCATTTTAAGGTGGAATTGAGTTTGGAATTTATGTAACATGCTTGTTTACTTGTCACCAGATGCAGTATTTCCACATAAAAATATATATAGTTGGCATTTACAAAGGGGAAAGAAAAGAAGCAAAAGAGAGAAATGTATTGAATTCAGATCAAAATGGTTTACAATTATTTATGTACATAATATATTTAGTTGATGACTACACATTTGGTTTTATAGAATCCAGCATTTACTTAGCTGGCCTCTATCCATTTTCAATTCAGGTTAAAAGAAACCTTTTAATTCTTCAGTAAAATTTAAGAGCCCAAAGAAGGATTTGGCAGGCTTCTAGAATAGTGAACTTGTCATGGGGAAGTTAGAAAGCAATATGGAAAAAGAACAACTTCCTTTAAAGAGAAACATAGTTTTCCCAATTCTGTGTGTCGGTGATTATCAGAAATGTTAGAGGCAGACATAACAGAAGATTTTGTACGTGGTGGTTACAAACCAGTGTATCCAATGGACTTTAACTGCTGTCATAACCTATCACTGTACTATTGTATCTACACATTTAAAATGTGTAATTTATCAATTGATATATATCCTCCAACACCTATGCCATAAAAGAAAAGAGCAAGGGGCAATTATGTAATAGTATACTGTTTGTCTGACATGTCTTAAATCTCCACATTGTTATTCCTCACTGGATGGCAAATTCAAAATCCCTGTTAGCAATGTTTTCTGTTTTACCAGTTTTATATTAGCTGCCTCCTTAAAAATTGCTAATCTAGATACTACATTAGTAGGATGTCAGTCAAACTGCAATCCACAGTGAAGCCTTCTTCATATACCAATTTAAATCATTCATGGTCCTTTCTTTGGCATTATTCAAAAGATCATAATAATTTTCTTGTGCCCACAGCACAAAAAAATCAATTATTTCCCCACAAAGACTTGAAAGTACTTAGCGAGTGCTGCAAGAAAAGCTGAGGGTTATATCAAATTGAAATTGCACTCATTACACACAACACAATTAGTTGCCACTAGTCTGGCCGGTGCTTTAATTCTGAATGGCATATCTTTATTATTACAGAAACAAGCATGCAAATGGCATTGTTCAGGATTTGCAGAAATCAATAGGATATAGTGCTGTGTGTTTGGTGGCCACTGTCACTCAGTCTGCTGTGGATTTGAGATAATGTGTGTATTTGAATTAATGAAGGGAACGTGAGACATCATAAGTGACACCCAAATAAAAGAAATGGGTACATGATATTTGTAATTATTCTACTTGTGTTTTTGTTGTAAATACTTGTGCTTTTTGTTTTTTAATCAAAGGATTAATTGCATTTTAATAAGGCATTATGATTTTCAGAGCTTTAGTTAATTAAAACTCGTAGTATATAATTATGAAGTGATGCTGAGATTTTCTAAAGATCACCCATATATTTAGAATATGTATTTTTTTCATGGTAAGCTATTGCTACATTTTTAAATGAATTATATTAAATGTTTGAGAGTTGATGGCAATTCCAGATGGGTTTCTGTAAGAGGCAACTAGAACCTTAGATTGTATTGTTGGGAAAATTAAGGTGGATGATATCTGTGGTTAAAATATTTTGGACTATATTACTGAAATAATCATTTACACAGAAATTTGTAGTCAGACACAGTAGTAATAACAAGTGTATTAATTCAACATATAACTCCTTTTCTTAAGTCCCACCTTTGTTGCTGCAGTTTGAGATTCTAAATACAGACCATAAATACTCAGCAGTGTCATATGGTAAAGATCATCTCTCATGTGAGAGTACAAAAACTCAAAAGGGGTGTGTGTGTGTGTGTGTGTGTGAGCAATAAACAATTTTCCATATCCATTCTTCTGATATAAAATAATGTTCTAGGTATACAACTTTAATCACTAATGGCATAACCCACTATAAAGAAATATAGGTGTGTTTCCTGTGGGAGTATATTAGGTATGGATTAATAGATTAATTACCAGACAAATAAAACAGAATTATAATGAAACATTATTTTAAAAGTTAAAAATCTTAATGTTACATTTGAATTTTTCCTCTGGTAATATTAAAAATTCTATCTCTGATTTTAGTTATTCACTGTGGGTGTCAGCTCCATTTTGCTTTTAGAAAAATGCAAAAAACACAAAAATGTTGTTTAGCTTTTGGACATGCTTGGTAAAAGCCTTATTTCATGTAGATTGCAAAATGAAATTCATATGTATGCAAAACACTGCAAGGTGATCATGTATTCCTACTACATAATACCATGAACTAGGGAAGGTTTCTGATGTCTTCACTCTAAGGAGGATTCTCAAATTAGAACACAACATTTACCACTCTGAATGCCTGCAGGTGTGGGCTAGCTGGATTTTTTTTCCTACCTTGAATTTTCTGATACTTTTTGAGGAAGGTCTACTCAGATGCTTAAAATGTCCATGGTAATACAGAGAGAGATGAGGTTTGAAGTGAGGAGAGAGGAGGAAGCACAAGAATTCACAAAAAAAAAATCACCTCAACTTCAGCAGTCCCAGCAGGGTTTTATTAGATGTCTATAAATGGATTTTAAGTAGGATTTTCACATGTTTTTTTCCAAAGCTGATTTAAAATCTAATATTATTAGATTGGTCACAGCCTTCATATTTTAACTGTCAAAACCAAAGCCTGAAAGGTGATTCATTCAAAGCTTGCTAAAATATTTGCTCAGTAGCACAATAGTGTGTGATGGAAAATAAACTCCTCTAGAGCATCTCACCCTATCAGCCATGGCCTGAAGCAGGAAAAGAATGAGGGAAGGTCAGTCAATTATGTGCGGTAATCACCGTAAGCATATTATCTGAGACACAGATGTCTTCCCTGACCCCACACGACATAGCTATTAACCCCACAGCAGTATAAAAATGGAGAGGAGGAGGAGCTGGTCCCCTAGGTAAACCAGACCTTTTCAGACAAGACTTGTCCACCAGATCAGAAAAGTTCCAGACATGAAGACTGTTTTTCAGGAAGCTGTCCAACAACCTGACCTTTTGTCACTGCAGTCAGTGCGGTGGCCTATCCTCTTTGGGGACCTTTCTATAGACCTAGTCATGTGAGATAAATAGTTGCATCATCTGAAAATGAGACTGACAAATTGACTTGTGAGATCTCTCAGGAACATAATAACCTCGGAATGCTACTTTCCATTTGTTTAAAAAGCAATTTTTGTGCTCCTGTGTACATTTAAATAGTTGGTGTATTAGTGCTGATAAAGTATAATACCGATATTATGCAATTGCCTGTGTTTAGAAAAAAGATGTCTCTCTCATTACACTGAATAATTGCATTGATTGCTGCATACAATTCCTTTTTAAATTTAGGATTTGTTCTATATTTCATCAAATTTATCATCTGGGGTACATATTTCATATTCATGCAAGAGGAATTTTCCCAGTGTGATTGTTCAAATAAACTAAATCCACAAACAGGAATTCTGACTTTACTAATCTAAGGAACTAACATTTTAAATTAGGTTAATAAAAAATAAACACATTTTGGTGTGAGATGCAGTACTCCTTGCAGGACAGCAGACCACCTAATATGGAGGCAGTACATCTGATGCCGCTGTCTCTTTTACTATCTTTTAAAAATAATTTTTTCTTTGTTTTGATTTCATAAATTTTGGAATGACATCTTATATTTAATTAAGAAAAAGATACATGAATTGTAAGTGATATATTTTCATATTATGTAACATTATGTACACTATTATCTAGGATGAGCTAGATTGGGCTCTTAGGTATAAATTATTGCTTTCAATAGCATTACATTAGTGTAAAACCCTTGTAACTGGGAGCAGAATCCAGCCAATGAATTCCAGTGTAGTTGCATAGCTGTTGTCACGCATTCATATATCAAACTCAGAAAACGATACAACAAAAAGAATCCTCTGTGATCTTGTTTTCAAAGAATGGAGTTATTAAAAGATTTTGGCCTTGATACTTCTGTCCTCACTAAAGCAAAACTCCCTTGGGCTCATAGTGGAGGACTTTGAATAATCTCTGTGTGAGCTACCAGTTTGATACTTTGTTACCATATTACCTCAATGAAGTACTGTTTAAAGAGAAAGAATGTGCCAGACTCTATGCTGGTGCTAACCCTGCTGTACAGTCCCCAGGACAAATCTGTCAGGAGACTAAGAAGTTGCAGTAGCAGCAGGTGCATGTAATCTCCACTCTTATGGGAACACCACAGAGTTGACAGCATCATCTGAAAAAAAAGAAAGGTAGGGGAGGTGTGTGGCTAGGACAGCTTGGCATATGTTCATTTAGCATAGTCTCACTGCAGCCTCCAGTAGCAGGACTCACATACAGTCATGGCGGAGATGAAGGATGCTCTTCCCTGAAAACTCCCCTTTGGGTGTAGAGTCTCTCAGTGGTGCAGGAATGTGAAATGTATACCTCCTGAACCAGAATGGTGACTCTAATCTCTTGTATAAACTTATTACAGTTTGCACACATTTTCATTTTAGCCTTATTTCTCAGGGATTGCCTACACTTTGAGCTGAAGATGTTCTTCCCACCTTGAAGAGACATACGTGGGCTAGCTCCGATCAAGGTTGTACACTAAAAACAGAAGTGTAACAATCATGTTGCTAGAGCTGAGAAAGACTAGCCACCCTGAATTTGTACCAATCCAAAAAGGTACAAACTCAGGGCAGCCTAGCTTCTCCCATGGTTCATGCCATCATGGATATGCTCTATTTTTAGCACACTAGTTAGATCAGAGCCAATACAGAATGTTACCTCTAACTGAAAATTACATCTATAACTTGAGTGTACACATACTCTAAAAGTTTCTAAGTACATTCCTGCATCAGATATTTTGCTATTGGTTGCAGATCTTGCAATGGCCATCCCTACCTCTGACCCCTTCAGATTATATATTTCAATGTGTTCTTCATAAGGTTATATCTTGCACCTATATAGGATCCACATGAAGTATAGAATGTGGTGGCCAGCTTTGTAAGCACTGTGTCTACCATGAGACAAATCTGCACTCTGTAACCTGCACTGGCTGCCTTTTGGGCCATTGATTGAGTTTAAGTGTTTTTGTTATGATCTCTCTTATACAAGAGTCCATGCCTCATCTTCATTTGGTGGTGCCTGAACTGAAGACCCGTCAGTGTAAAAGAGAGGGAGCAGATGGCAGTGCATTCTCCATTAAGGCCCCAGCCCTTTGGAATGCCCTACTCCACAAGTCCGCAGCAGTCTGAGTTTGTTAGTCTTTATTTCTCCCTGAGGAAACAGGAATTGGATAGCAGTAGTGCAGCACTCTGGAGACTGGGTGTGAGGTCATTGAACTTCAGCTATATGGAAGTTGCTGTTTGTATGAGATGATCTTGGGGAACTAATGAGCTTGTTTATTTTAGCGTATTATTTAAAAATTGTCAAGGAAAGCTTGAGCATGAGGGTGCATGTGTGAGGGTTGCTCTTTTAACATACTTTTTATTTAGATTCATATAATGCAAACTATAACTACATAGAACCTGTTTCTGATCTCACTCACAAAGCTATAAATCAGGAGTAACGCCAATGAAATCATTCACTTATTGAAATCGGTAAAGGGTCAAGCTAATGTAAATGAGATCTAAATCTGGCTCACCAACTGATTGCATATTTCAGATGTATGAAACAAATCTCTATGGGATAATCTTTTGTTTCTTAGCTCAGTGCAGTGTTTCTCCTCCTGATGGTCTGAAGAGCTTGTCATGTTGAGCTGGCTCCCCTGCTTATTTCCAGTTGCTAAATCAGCCGTACAAATATTACTTTTTCAGGTAATCAATGTGTGCACTTGTATGTGATAGCAAATGGGAGAAGAGGAGCCTATGAAGCAATTTCTCTGTTCAGATATGGAAATGTTTGAGATACATTAAAAGATAGATTAAAATATATTACCCAAGAGCCAAATTCAGCATCCTTTACTCCATGTAGATGCAGGCAAAATTTCAGTGATCTTTTACCTGCAGGAGCACTTAGTAGAAATGGCTGCATTTGGCACCACATTTGTAAAATATTATCAGATTTTACACGCAGAAACCATGTGACTGTCCCAGTAACAACTGAGAAATAGCAGTTTGTCAGTTAACCTTATTTTTCCACAGGAACCATTTGATAAAATCCATAGTAATTTTAAATACATGATTTACCATGTTAATACTTGGCACTTATCACATGCTCTTCAGTTCTGCCTTGCTGACATTCTGTTAACCTTCTATGTCACAGCAACAGTAAAGCATTTTCAGTTTGCCCGGGAACAATCTGAATTTAAATAGGGTTTTCACCTAGAAAATTTTCCCAATTAAAATAAATGACAGATTAAAAAATATGAACATACCTTACACTAGCACTTTATCAGCTATCTAAAACACATGCCTGAATCACATTCTGGGAATTGGACCATTGGACAATTTTATCCATATACATTTTAAAAATGGTAGTCCTCTATGCCAAGGAAGTAAAATAGAACTGATTTCTCATAATAAATCTGTTCATGTATGGCTCATATATGTACTTGTTACAGTGAAATTACTATATACTCTAAATACACATGTGAGAAATTGCACATCCTTGGCACAGATTGCATTTATCATGCAAATTTGCCTACTTCCCTTGGACTCTAATCCCTCAGTACCAGGACAACTAAATTTTAGACACTAAAATAGCTTCAAATAGCTAACTTTAAAAATAAAACAAAATTTTCCCCAAATTGCATTGATCTGAAGTGTAAATTGGACAATGTTCAGCCCTAAGCTGGTGACAGATTTAAGATTGTGACAACCCCAATCTGGGGTTTTCTGACCAATATTTGGTATAGCTTGGGAAAGTATGGGGACAAATGTGTGGTTATACCACCTTCAAAACCTCCTGATACTGCAGCTGTCCAGGGACTATGGCCATCCCCAGTGTAAGCAGAAGCCTGAGAGTTGCTCTAACCTATGTTTAGCAACTTGTGGCCTCCAGGCAGCAGTTCCAGAAGGTGGAGCTCGCCAAGATCTGAAGATGTTCCAGCCATGCCCTTCATTTGGTCATACCCTGCATTGCAAAGCATCAGGGAGCTGTGGAGAGGAGCTCCTCCAGAAGTTCTATATTACTCGTGTGAGAGGGGTCCCCTAGAATCAGTTAAATTAGCATTACAACTGCCTTGCTTCTCCAGAGTAGAACAGAGCAGCCATAGTGAGGCTAATTATCTGGCCAGAGAGCTCTTGAGTCATGAGGGCTGAAAGGGTTGGAGTCACTTCAGTAGTTTTGAAAATTTTACCCAGGGTGGCTTTGCAGGTTGAGGAGTAGAAATAGACAATTCCTAAATTGTTCTAAAATATTTCTACAACATTTTTGGATTTCATTAGATAGGTTTCATTGGAATCAACATGGGCACTCATGAAATTTCAAACCTCAAACAGCATATGGTACCAATAAAATCTTTATTTGACATGTGTTCGCACACACAAATTTTAAATATTTAGTCTTTTTCAACAAAGCATTTTATATCAAATATGCCCTACCCCAAATACAAAATCATATCAGATTTACTGAGAATAAACAAGCACAATTATCCTGAAAGACATTTTTTCATTTTGAGAAATTATTGAAGCTCATATGAAAATGCATGCAGAGTTACTATATATTGAAACCTCTCTATTATGTACTTAATATGTGTAACTTCAGAAAAATATATCTGTGTAGTGTAACAAACTTTATATGCATATATATTTGAGATCTAGTTGTTTATAATGGTATGCTTTGTATCTTTTAATGTCAGATATTAAATGCATGTTTGCAATATGCATTTAAATGAAAATAATAGAAAGGGCAACGCTGTTTATCTCTTGAGATGAGTGTTGTGAACTAAAGTATGATTTTGATATAGCAATGAGGGATGTTTTGGTTATCCCCTGCTGATCTGTAATCAAATGCAGTAAAAATGTGCGTGTGTTTGGTCTTAAACCTCCTGTGATGTCAAGACTGTGGCTCTGATTGGGAATCAGATTTTAAACATCCTAGCTTTGTTTGCACAAGTTTAATTCCATTTTGAGTAGAGAATCCATTTTAAATGGCCTAAAGTATGCCTCATTTAAAAATATATATATAGTCAATTTTGTGGCATATTTCATTTGGACTTTAAGGAGGGTGTCGATACGATAAATAATAAACTTTCTCTAGGTGAGTCATGAGCACTGGGAGGAGCTGAGGATGATAATAGAGTTTAGAAGCTTCAGTTTATTTTTTAATTGTTTCTGTCTAATTTTTAGCAATGTACTTGGGAAGCCTCTGGGTCTGATACAGTATAAATTAGTGTGGTATCTTTTTTTCTATTCTCCAGTGTGAATATGGTGTTTGCAATGTTCACAGTCAAAGGCAATTTAGTGAGTCATGATGGCGTGTTTATTAAAATGTAACATTAATAAGGGAAATAACTAATAACAAGCTATGCCAGCAGTCATTTGACTATGAGAAGTAAGATTGTATTGGGAAAAGATGATCTGAAGGTGAAGGCACAGTATGGGAATCAAGACCAGACTTCTGTTCTTGAGTGATGTTGAGGTCTGCTTTACACTAGAACTTTACACTAGAACTTTACATTAACTTTAGCCACATGTGGTTGGTTTTGTAACTGATTTCAGTACTTCTGCTTTTCATGAGGAATAATGCTATTCCCACACCTGGTATGGTCAAATTTATAGTAATGTAGGTGCAGTGTTTCCAGAAAGTCGAGGCTATTGGCCTCCAGGATGCCTCCTGAAGTTCCCTACCCCAACTGCTCTTGGCAAAACCTGGGTCTCTACTGCTCTCCCTGATGAACTCAAAAAGCTGCAGGAAAAATTGATTGGTCTTTCCTGTGTGGCCAGTCTTGCAAGCACGTTCAGAGCAAGCAGCACACCACAGTACATGTGGAGATGACCTCGAACAATCCTACCAACACTGTGATGACTTTGAATACTTCTGCTCCCATGGGCTCTAGTTCCAAGGGGTACAGAAGAATGCCAATATGGAGTGCCCAGGAGATCTTGGACCTCATCGAGGCATGAGGAAATGAAGCTCCAAGTTCTGAGCCAGCAAGAGGAGCACCAACATTTATGTCAAGATTTCAAGCTGCCTGGTGGCTAAAGGCTATTCCAGGGACGCCCAGAAATGCCAAGTGAAAATTAAGGAGCTGAGGCAGTCCTACCACAAGGTGAAGGAGGTGAGTGGATAGCCACCCGCAGCACCTCATATGTAACGCTACTATAAGTAGCTGAATGCCATTTGGAGGGGTGGCCAGCTTCCTCAGCATGGTCATGGACTCTGGCCAAGATGTTCCTGACATCAGCATGGAGGACAGCGTGGTGGTGGAGGGGCAGGAGAAGGAGACTAGCCAGCTGGCAATCCTCAAGAGCTGGGAGCTCATCATGACATTGGAGCTGGCTCCCCCCTCCAGGACATCTCCCAGACCAGCACTGACCCAGGGGAAGACACTTCTAGTGAGTTCACAAATTTTGTCTAACTACAAGTGGGTTTGGGCAATGGGGTGTGGGGTGCAGAACACTCTGTGCCTACACAGAGTGGGGGGGGGCATGGAACAGCTTGTTCACTTGTTTCCAGATGGAGTGGGAGTCTTGTCTGCACAGCTCCATGAAGCTCTCACATAGGAACTCTTTGATCCTTCTCACTAGGTTTATGGGGAGGCCAGCCTTATGCCGTCCTCCGTGGTAGGACACCTTCCCATGCCAAGCCACCAATAAGTGGTCTGGAATTACTGAACCACAAAGCAGTGCAGCATAAGGTCCAGATTTATGGCCACATTCAATCACTATTTGCTCCCAATCACTCTGCGTGATTTGGAGAAGATTGATCTCTCACATGGCAACCTGGACGGGGAGGAGGGGAACCCATTAGCACACTCCCTGGGGATCCACATATGCTAGACACACAGCCACCACCACCCATCCCTGTGGCAGGAAAAGAAGCACTGTCCAAGGAAGCCACATGTGATGGACACAGCGTGTGGCAGACATAGTGGGAAGCCACACTCTCCTGCTTCCTCTCTCCCACTCGAAGGCTTCTGCCCTGGCTGGCCCCTTATCATACCTGCCTGCCTCCAGACAGAGTGCATCCCGAAGCTCCCTTGAGAAGTCTGAGCACCTGTAAAGTGCTCACTTTAGAGCAAATTTGTGGCCTTCCACAAAACTTTTCTCCATTGTTTTTACAGAGACCTTTGCCATATGCTAAGACATTAAGGTTAGGCTTAACACTCAATTGAATATTCTGGTGCTACTGAGCAGGGGAAAACCATTAAAAAATTCCAGGAATGTGACCTTGCATATTTGGAAGTTCTGCAACCACCACTGCTCGTTCCATATCTGCATCACAATGTGGTCCTACTAGTATGAGCTTGTCTCACAGCACCAGAACCAGCACTCCCTGTGTCCAGAGGATTGACTGGTGGCTGCACTAGCATCAATGCCAGGTCTTGCATGATCAGGACCTCCATGCCACACCGAGCTTCATCTTCATCCTTTCCAGGAGGTGTGACATGCATAAGCTCTCCAAATGCTACTCCATTAGGTGCACCACAATACACATCAGCATCAGCATGGCTTGCGCTGTTATGACATCCGTGCGGGCAATCAGGGCACCAGAAGATGCAAGCACATTGCCTCCTCTTTCTCACACATAACGGGGAAGGGGAGGGCTAGACGAGTACCTTATAGAACATGGGTGACATGAACCCATCTAACTACCTGATGCAGAGTTTTGGTTGCAGTGGACACTTTGAGCATATCCCAGAATGCAAAGTTATCCACAATGCATCACTCTCTCAGTCGATGATAAGCTCCCTAATGGGGACATGCTATCTTCGATTATTCCCCTCATTGAAAACATGGAACTTTGACTTTGCAAAATTGGGTGGTAAGAAATTGACCATACTAGATTTGACCTTACCTCAAAGTGTAGATATGCCCTGAGAGAGTAGCCTGGGTTTCAATTTTGTCAGCTTTTGGGTGCTGTTGAAAAGAATTCAGAGCATCACTACTTTAGCCCTGAACAAGGAATTCCATGCAGGGTCTGAAACAGCAAGGTACTGACTATTTCTGGAGAAATCCTGCAGTGGATTCTGGAGTGCTCTAGAAATACTCTTTGCTCCTATTGACTGCCTCAGGGTATGTCTACACTACAGCGCTAATTCGAACTAACTTAGTTCAAATTAGTTAATTCGAACTAAGCTAATTCGAACTAATGCATCCAGACTAAAAAACTAGTTCGAATTATCATTTTGCCATTAAGTGGGCCCTGAACCAGGGTTAAGGATGGCTGGAAGCAGTGCCGGCAGGGCATCAGATGAGGACTTAGAGCGTGGAGCTGCTGCCTCAGGCTAGCGGAGGGCTGTGCTTAAAGGGACCCGACCCCCATCCCGGACAGACAGTTCTCAGGGGTTCCCCGCTTGCAAAGCAGTCCTGGCTTGGAGTGCCCTGAGTGCCCACACTGGGCACATCACAGCACTCGGCCATCAGACCGGCTGCACTTGCCGCAGGCTGCCATCTGGGGAGAGGGGGCAATTGGGGGGCTGCAGGAGGGCTTCAATCCCCAGAAGCCCACAGAGTCAGAGAAGTGAGATCAAGTCATGGAGGTTGGGTCCATGGAGTGGTATTAGCCAGGGGGTAGGAGTGGTGTCCCTGCCCAAAGTTTGTGGAAGGCTGGAGAGGGATGGCACGAGACAAATGGCTTGGTCACTGTCTTCGGTCCATCCCCTCCAGGGTCCCTAGGGTTGGCCGCTGTCAGCAGACAGGCTACTGGGCTAGATGGACTTTTGGTCTGACCCAGTACGGCCATTGTAAGCTCAGGGCTCAGGGTCAGGGGTCTCAGTGGACCACCTTGATTTTCATGCACACCTGCTCCTAGGTGGCCAGGCTGGCAGCTCTCCTGCCCTAGACGGCCACTTTCCTGTGCCTAGTGTGGAGGTTGTGGACAAGGTCCATGATGTCCGCACTAGACCAGGCGGATGCCTGCCTCTTGCGGTCCTGGGCAAGCTCCCGGGAGCCGCCAGCCTGGTCCCGGGAAGAGGGGGAGGGCTGGGGGGCATCAGGTGGCTGGCCAGAGAGGCCACCAGGGAAACCTGGGGAGGGCTAGCCTCCCACTAGTTCGAATTAAGGGGCTACACACCCCTTAATTCGAACTAGTAAGTTCGAACTAGGCTTAGTCCTCGTAGAATGAGGTTTACCTAGTTCGAGCTAAGCGCTCCGCTAGTTCGAATTAAGTTTGAACTAGCGGAGCGCTAGTGTAGCACCTATCAAAGTTAATTCGAACTAACATCCGTTAGTTCGAATTAACTTTGTAGTGTAGACATACCCTCTGAGATCAGGACTTTGCAAGATCTGACCCACAGAGCAGAGAAAGGTGCATGATACTCAGGCAATATGGTCAAAGCTATGGATCTAAGTAGAAATGAGTCTGGTTGAGCAGGATCGGGCACTCATCCCATGCCTCAGTTTCTTCTTCTGTAAAATAGAGATAATACCCATCTCACAAGGTTGTTATGGTAGATTGTGTAATTATTGTAAAGGGCTTTGCCTAAATGGTGTTGTAGAAATGGCTTTGCCTAAACGGTGTTGCCTAAATGGTGCTGTATTAAATCTCAAAGCAGTGCTTAGAAAATCGTAAGTTCTGTGGTTGAACTTCACAAGATTCACATTTTTGGTTGTTGTGTAATCCATCCCGCACCTCCAAACACTGGGGATTCCCCATAGCATATTCAAATTCTGCAAAACTCTTGTGTCTGCAGGCCTGAACTGGGGAAAATTCATAAGTGAAGACTTTCTTATGAATGTTCTGGTTGTTCTTGCTTCTTGCCTGGGCGGCAACACAGTGAGAACAGCTTTTATCATTTCTGGTTCTAGTGCTTACTGGAAGCTGGCAGAGCATAGTGAGAAATTTAAGGAAAAATAATGAGACGGGAACCCTTTATGAAATCTCTTTGTATTGGTAAAATAGTTTGTTTGGTTTTGGGCTCTAGAAACAGGAAAAGATTCAAGAAGATAGTGTCTTCTATTTGTCAATGCCAATTTACCCCTCCCCTATCAAAAAAATCTTGGGCAGGGATTTCCCTGCCACCTTTGTATATAACAGCTCCATTCTTCTAGGATATGGTTACATCAAGCTGATTATATTAAAACTAGCAGATTTTACTTGGCATTGCTGGTAGAGCAGTACTTCAAATTTCTCTGTTTTATCCCTTTTCTGTAAGGTTTATTGAAAAACAATCCAGTTCCAGGTTCATCTTATTTTTCCGGCTCATCTTGGTTCACTCTTTTTCAACATTCGCACAGTTATGTCAATTGTAAGGACTGTACTTGTTTTAGTGATTCTGTTTCTTTTCGGTTTAGTTTTATGAGAAGCAATCGCATTCAGGCAAATCCTATTTTACCAACACAACCAAACCCTTACATTGCTTTAAGTTAGGATCAGAGGAAGCTGTATACCAAATTTGGTGGTCCTAGCTCCTACCATTTAGGAGGAGTTCTTGATGAAATAAACAAACAGATAAACTTGCTGAAATATATAGTAGATTTCATAAATGTTTTGTTCAATGAATTATAAAGAGTGCTACCATTTTTGTGAAAACTTGTTCTTGCCTGCTTCATCTAGTAGACTGATGAAAAGTTTTTGACAAATTGCCATTTTTTATTTAAAATATTTAGTCAAAAAATTCCTCACCAACTCTACCTGCAACCGTTTCCACACTCCTTTCCAGGCCTTAACATAGAATCTGCCCACTCCTGGCCATTGCTTTTGCAGCTGTTCCCCCTCTGGATGTCGCTTTTGCTTCCATACTTCTTGCCAGACTTATCCAGATGGGACATGAACATGGGAGTAGGGACTGTCTTTTCTCTCACCTTCTAACAAATTATCTCTTTGAATCACTAAAATGATCCTTGACTTCTCCACTTTCTAAGTGGAGCCTTTTCATATTCCACTTTGCCTCAACAGATGCAACACACTCCCTGAACTGATCTATAAAAACATATTATTTTTCAAATTGCTCTTCAAAACTAACTTGTACTGCCACACCTATAAGAAATCAGGCAATTTATAATGGCTTGAGGTGAAGGTGAGGATAAGTGTCCCTTACATATTTATAATTATCAGAGGGGAAAACCTACAGATGTATATAAAAAGGGAGTGTGTTTTATTGTATTCCTTTCCTCCCACCTTTGCATATTGTTGATGTCTTAATTCTTTGAGGGAAGGATCATGTCTTCAGTAGTGCAGCACTGAGCATGTTGGAGTTCCGCCTGGATCCTAAATGAAGCCTCTGTGAAGTACTGTAATGCACATATTGAATAATAATAATAATAATTAATAAACAATAGTGGGTAGTAGGTGTTCTTTTGTATGTCCACCTTGTCTGTCCCAAGCCACGCAGTTTTCTCATGTCTTCTTACACAGTGCTCATTTACTGTGCATACCTTTCATGGAGAATATGATTATCTTTCCCAGACCTGAAGGAAAGCTCTGTGTAGATTAAAAACTTGTTTCTTCCACAAGCAAAAGTTGGTCCAATAAAAGGACCTCATCAACCTTGTCTCATTCAGAGTCATGGTTCTCCCTTGCATGCACTTATCTAGGAGAGGCTTACACATACAAGGCTCAAATCAATTTCTTGTGAATTTCTGTTTGTAATATTAATTTCAATTTGGTGATTTATTTCTCCTCTGGAGGCTAGAAGCTTCCAGGGTAGTGATAGACTCTGCCAATCATCTGCAGTGTTTACTTCCAGTTTGGCTAATGATATAATCCACAGTGTCGGCAAGTCTTGCTTTCCTCTTTAGATGATGTCAACATTTTCATGAGCCACAAGTGTTGTATTCATAAGTGGCACTTAGAAATATGTGTTCTTGTAATCTCCTACTTATGCCTGACACTTTACACATGTTTATCTACAAAGAGTGGTGACATAGCTTGCTAATTTTGCCAGTATACAGTACTAGCGATGGTGGAAGAGAGAATCAGAAGGATATTTAAATTGGCAAAAAGTGAGTTATTGACATTAGTCATGAGTACTTTATGAGACATCGGTTTGGAATGTCATTTGTTAGAAAATCTTTTCTGCTGAAAGTAATCCAATATTACCAGATGGACCAGCAAGCCCTATCAAAAACACCCAGAACTAAATACCACTTGCTGCTGTTGGGCGAAAACAGTCCCTTTTGATGTATGTTAATTTGACATTATAGACACTTCATTTTCTTGAGTAGAAACTGAAAGTGCAATTGGTCTGATTAATTTTTTTTTCCTGGCTGCTGTATGGATTTCAGATGTGAAGAAATGTTCATTTGCCAGAACTCCACCCACATACCACTATGTATCCATGTAACTGAGTTTTTCTTTATTAACTATACTCTATGCACAGTATTCATATGGTGAAGATCCTCAGCAAGAGCTTGTACTGCCCATGTAAGTGTTTTTAAAGAGTCAAGCTCTTACCTCTCAAAATTACATTCATATTGCATTGTTCAAATATGTAAGACTGACTACTACAGAAAGCAGCAACAACGGGATACAATGCACTAATTTTATCCCACTTTGACTTTGAAAATATAATCGGTACTTATAAAAATTGTAAATACTACAGAATCATGCTAGTAGGATTATTTTAAAATGGAAGTGCTAATACAGAAAGCAAAATAGCTTTTGCTAGTCTTAACTGGCTCCCATTATCAGAGATGATATGCATCGGGCAACAATATTGTGCAGGAGTACAAATGAATTTATGTAAGACAGCCAATATTTAAGGTGATATTTGTATTTAACAGAAAATTAACTTTTTTTCTTTTGAGCATCAAAGCTAAGGTAACAAGTACAAGCTCTTATGTCCAGTGGCCAAGTCGTCCAGCTAATGAAATCGTAATACAACAAAATAAACATTATTGCCCACTGTGGCACTACATAATTTCTTTTTGCATTTTCTAGCGAAGTATAGTCATTCTTGAAGCATTATATATTTATAATATTACCTATAAGTGCCTATTGTAAACAAGCTGTTAGATTAACTGGCATATCTTATGAAGTATCATTATAAAGTAATCATTCAATCAATCACAACCATCACAGGGATTTTCCATATGAAAGACAATCTCTGATTTGCATTGTTTCTTCAAATTATGCAGTAAAACCCACTTTTATGCCCACAGTTCTGAATAATAAGAAAACTGTTTATTTTAACAGATTTGATTCAGAAAAAAGGAGGTGTAATGGGCACTATTTTGGGGAAAAGGGATACATGAAAGTATTTAATTTAGAGACAGACCTAGGTAGTATAAATGTGATCACCCATATGCCCTAAGAATCTTGAACATTTATACCATGAGCTGCTTCCAATGACACACAGTAGCTGTGCTTCCGACTGTTGCAACCAGTGCTCTGCTGGACTCAAAGTTGTGTGTTCCAGACATATTAAGGTGCAGTGTCAGCATTGTGTCAAAGCATCTGAAGTCTCAACATCACCTCAAAATTCCTATCAGATTTAATTGCATACAGTCATTGCTGCCTGGACTCTCTGGAGATGCATCTAATCTTCATCGAGATGACACAGTGTCAACTTCTGGACTGCCATAGCATCACTTGAACTAGTATGGCAACCACCAAAAAGAACAAAAAGCATTTTTCCTGTATTAATCATGATGATTAGTAAAATAAACCAAATAACACCATTTCTTTATTTAGATAGCATTGCATATAAATGCCTGGTAAGAGAATTCACATAAATTACTACGGTCCTCTTTGTCTGCTGAAATACTTTTACTTAGACCCCCTGACAGTGCAAAAGTGCAATGAAAAACCCACCGGGGGTGCATCTATGTGCCTGAGGGCCAATGCAGACTCCAAAGATGACCTAAGACTCTGTCATGATCGATCAAAGTTCATCCAGACTGGACAGAATTTTGAACCACTGAAGCTCATCTTTAACCTCTTCATTCAATCATAGTCAGAAATGGTGATGCTGTGCTGTCTCGTTCCATCCAAGCTCCATAGACAGGCAGCCAAATTTGGCTGTACATTTGGTCGTGCCCCTACCATAGTACTAGAAGTGTGGCTTCAGTGCTTCAGGAGCAGGGAGTTATCAAAGACCACACACATTGCTCAAATAATCTTATTCAACTGACCTAGGAAAGCACTGGTTTGTTCAAAGAAGAGGGATGCCCAAGCCAGTGCTTCCTGGGACTGGTCAGCAGGGAATGAGTAGGGACATCACAAGAACAGGAGCCAGAAGTGTTTACAGAATCCTTGGAACTAGCCAAGATCACCACCAAGTTTTACTGGCAGCAGGATCTTCAGTTCCAAGAGGACTGGAACCACAGCAGTTGGAAATGCCACCTGTGTGTGTAAGAGCAGACACCAGTGCATACAAGCTCTGTACAGACTTTTCCAACTCTGTGAGAGAGAGACTGGCCTGGATGGGTTCCATGCTGGAGAACTGGACCCTGAGCCTTGTTGGTTTTGATGAGCTACTCTATATGCTAGTCTGTTGAAGGGGTCATGCCTAATTGCTGGAGAAAGAGTCAGACCTAGTGGATGGAGTAGGCACCAGGAAGCAGATCCAAACCAAAGGTCAAGGCTGGTGCAGTAGCTATGCTGGGAGTCAATGCCAGAGTTAGGAAAAAATAGCCAAGTCAAGGTTCAGAGCCAGGATCAAGTGAGAGAGTCAGAACCAAGAGTAAAGTGATTTAGCAGGGACCAAGCAGGAACTAGGTGGGGGAACAAGACAGGAAGAGGACTAGAATCAGGAGCAGCAGACATCGGGAGAATTGCAATTTCAGGCGTGAACATGTTCAGATCTTTCTATATCTTCTAGCTCAAATAATGTGGTTGAAAGTCTCTCCTAGCCTAACAAGTTTTGGGACATGAATAACTCCTTCTGCATGAGAATAGAGTGGTAAAAGTAGGTTTTGGAAGCACACGGAGGATATTACTGAGCTTATATTGTCCCCCTTTTTTTAGTGTAGTGGTCTCCAATTCGGTGCCCGCGGGCGCCATGGCTCCCTCCGGGGAATTTACATGCGCCCACCAAGTGCTCGGGGCCGGCCCAGCCCCAGCCCCAGCCCCAGGCGCTGTGCCGGTCCTGGGCACGCTACGCATGTGCGGCGTCAACCCCGGGCACATGGGTGGCCCCACCCCCAGGCGCGCAGCGCATGGGGAGCACTGGCCCTGGGCACGTGGTTATAGGGGGCGCTGGCCCCGGGCACATGGCAAATATGGTGCCCCGCACCAGGACACACAGTATTTGCTCTTTTTTTTTGCAACAGTGTTTCGTTGGGTTTATCTTCTGGTCCACTATGACCCCTAGATCCCTTTCTGCAGTACTCCGTCCTAGACAGTCGCTTCCCATTCTGTATGTGTGAAATGGATTGTTCCTTCCCAAGTGGAGTATTTTGCATTTGTCCTTATTAAATGTAATCCTGTTTACCTCAGACCATTTCTCCGGTTTGTCCAGATCATTTTGAATTATGACCCTATCTTCCAAAGCACTTGCAACTCCTCCCAGCTTGGTATCATCTGCAAACTTAATAAGTATACTCTCTATGTCAATATCTAAATAATTATAAAAATATTGAACAGAACTGGTCCCTTTATTTGAGCATCAAGAAGCCTCAGCCACAAACTTTGATCCAGATTCTTAAATTCATGGGTGTTCAAAGATGTGGGTTTTTGTGGGTGTGTTTTTTTTCCAGATCTATCTCTAGTGATTAACTTTAAATAATAAGTGTCCATGCCACTAGTAACAGCCACTTCTCCACAAGTGGATATTTAGGATACTGTTTTAGGACCTAAATTGCAACTGAAAGCACTCCACACCTTCCAGCAGGTGTTCAGCACTTTTCTGAATCAGAGGTGGAAAAGGAGAATGCCATTTTTCATTTTGCAGTTTCTATGGGACGCTGTTCCTCCCGAAAGATTTTATTTTAATACTGCAGAAAATTGAAAAGTAATACACGGGTCATCCTAAATTGAGAATTACTTGAGCAAATAAGTCTCTGTCCTTTCTAAACTTTTACAAACCATGCCCAGGGATATATCTGCTCAAGAAGCATGGCAAACAAGTACTTTTTGTCTGGTTAAAAGGTCTAATTTTCAAGGTGCTTCTCAACACCCCATAGGTGCTAGAACTAGGGGTGCTACCACATCCCTTGGCTTGATGTAGTAATAATAATCCACATATATAGGTTCTGCCTCAGCACCCCATTGTAAAAATTGTTCCAGCAGCACGTGGACACCTTTCAGCTACCATTGCCTCTGCTAAGGTGTGGAAAAAAATGTGACAAACTACATGAATTTAAACAAAATATAATAGGATTTGCTTAATTTAAATATAATGCACTGATGTATAAATGCACAAAAACAACACATAAAACAGTCACATTTTTACAATTTTTATAGAGTAAAATAATACAATTTTATGTGTAGCAGAACCTCTGATAATGCTGGAGATTATAGTATCCTATTTCCAGAGCTCTGAGACACTAATATATTAAAAGAAAAATCTCTGGTAGATGTCCACTATATTATCTTGGAATTATTGAACAGGAAGAAGGTTACAGTAGAACGCAAAGCCATCTTCTTGTCTGAATTACTGTCACCATGGAATAAATTGAAAAAAATATTATTTTGCGTCAACCAGTCGCACCCCACTGCACACATGGATGTCTCCTAAAGCCATCAAGATAGTATCTGGGTATGCAATCATAGCTTGAACAGTAAGGAATCCTCTTTTCTGCATCAACCAAATAGCACATAGAGCCCACAAAGAAATGGCCAACAATGCCAGCTATAGCCAAAGTTAGAAACAAGATTTCTGCCTTATGGCCTTTGAGATATATCATATTTTTAAATGTGCAGGCAGGAAACATTTGATGCAACCTGAGAGTACTAAATAACTTGGGTAGCAGAGAATTAAACTGCAAGCTTTGAAAATCACTAGAGTTTTTTAAAAATACAAAACAAAAACAAAATGATCTTAATTTGGTTTAGGTGTTTCCAAATTTACATAGCTCTACACCATATGGTTTTTTTAAAAAGCTTGGCTATTTCAAACAAACTTCTGATCTGAGGATTTAAGATTTAAATTATCCTATGTGAAAAGATTTGATGGCTTCAAACATATATTACCCATAATTCACTGTGTTACTCTTATAAGGAGCTAACAACAACATACATATGTTTCTAATGCTAGGCCCCTGCTTCCAAGAATGCAAAACGTTTTCTTGTTCCTCCATAGAGGCCTGATTCTGTAAGGTTCCTCAGCATTCACAAACATCCATAGGAAGTTGAGAATATTCAACACCTTTCAGAAGGCCCTCAGTTGCTCACAGGATATTTGATCCAAAGCCCACTGAAGTCAATGGGAGTCTTTCCTCTGATTTCAGTGAGATGTGGGTCAGGTCCAGGTTTTTAGGGCCTGATCCTTTGGTGCAATAAGAAATCATACCAGGTATTAATCATCCTCAATTTATAATCCCTAAAGTGAAGCATATGTTTAAGTTTTCCACTGTACAGAGATGGCCTTAAAGTCTGTGCTGTCCAAAAACAGCCTGCATTGACCTCTGAACTATATTGCCCTGTAAACCAGAGGAAACCTCTCCCCTGGGGTCTGCTGTTCACAGTGTTCATTTTCCAAAGTTCAATACCAAAAAACAAATGGATTCTTTTCATTATTGTCTTAGGAAGGGTTGGTATCATGGGCTTGAAATCCTGGCAGCTTCTTTGTTTGCATAAACTATGTTAACATTAATAATGGAAAGCTCTGAAAGAAATTATAAGGCATAAGATGACAGAACATTTTGTCCAATGAAAATTCCTTTATTTACACTTCCATCCACAAACGTTCAGTCCGTACAAAAAAACCGCTGAGTTTCTGGGGTTTTTTAGATTTCAAAAATACCATTTTTCCGCCAGCTGTTTTTTGTAGAAGCAAATATTCAGCTAGGAGCCATAATTTTGACTGTGTTGGCTAATCTGCAGGTCAAATGTCAAATAAAGCTTACATAATTAATTTTTTTTAGTTTCAAGGAAAGCTCAATGAATCATCCCATAGTCAAAGCGGAACTTGATACCTATTCCTGACCAAAAAACAATTCAGTAAATTCTTTTTATGGTCATTTTTCTGGAAGCAAGCTAATATGCAATTACACTGGTTTTCAAGAAAGTATCAACTTTGTGCATAGCATCATGTTCATAAATGATGACAGCAGAATATAGTGTTTACTGTACATGCAATTGTTTTTTTTGCACAGCCTGATTGCCAGACCTAAAAATTAAGATGAACTCTGAGCAATTCCAGTGGATCTTAATCTGTTAGTATATTGTAGCTAAATTTCAAGATGCATTGGGCTGGGAGTGATGAGAGAGATGATCATCTTGGTGCTCTGGAGGGACCCCTCCCAGCCACAAATACATGCCTTATATACTTGGTTAATATGTGAAGTTAAATGAACTATTTACAAACTCAGTTTAAACACAGTTCCAGCTAAACTGGTTCACAGTCCCACATAAGATGGATCCCTACTATCAATCCCTAATAAGAGGCAACATGTAGCTCCACTGTCTCAGGAATCAGATTTTGTCTCTGAGCCATGTGAAATACTGCATGTGTTACACAAGAAAATTGTCCATTGTTAGTAAGAATTATCTATAACGGTCCTCCTCTCTAGGTTATCCCTCACCCAATGTCAAGAATGATTTGGCCACTAGTCTAGACAGAATCAAACGGCATTTAAAACTCATAAAAAGAAATTTGCTAGTCTTAATCTTCCATTGGTGTTTCTACATTATTAGCAGAGTTGACTGGGATTCTCAGCTTGTGCAGTTCTTAGCCGGGGTATGCTACAGGGTGTTAAAACATTTGTCCCTTATCTACAAACTAGCACTCCCATTATTGCTATGATCAGCAGAGCCACACTAGTGGAGAATGATGGCTCCTTCTGTTGCTGATGCAGCTGAAACCTTGGAATCTAGCATACTTTATGCAAGATCTTTACAAAAAACTGTTTACTCTTTTGATACTTCTGGCAAAATTGTTTTCAGCTCCCAGTTGTATGTGTCCTGCACATCCATATAGTGCCAATAAGGGACCATTTTTCCTACTGTGGACAAGGTCTCAATGGCATCAAAGGTTTTAGACAAAAAAGTAGGAAAAAGTCAGTAGTTTGGGCTGATTTTCACGGTCACTTTTACGATTTCTTCCAGCAAAATTTGTGAGTGTGAAAACACATAGATCAAAGCAAAGGAGCCAAAATGCTTTGCAAGATTCCCTGAAAATTTAAATAGGTGAGTCCCTCCCAGTGCTACTAGCCACCTATTTTTAAACATCTCTCTTGTATGCATTTTTGGAAACACATTTAGAAGATAAGAGACTGTATCTCACAACCTGTCTTTTACTGATCTTCTCTTGACTTCAATAGGAGGTTGTGTGTAGGTCAAGATCAGGCATATTTCCTAGAAGTATTTGTTAGCTGAGAATGCACATTTGTTAGCTGAGAATCTCACATTCTGCCCTAATAATAATGCTTAATATTTATACAGTATTTCATATATAGTGTGACATTAATGCTGCATTGCATTTTTACATCATTACCCATAAATAGCCTTCTATGACACAGCATAACAGAAGGCAACATCATGTGGAGTGCTCATAAATGTAATTGTTCTACTCAAGTTGAGTAAGATAAGTAGCAATTTAATTAGCTGCTTTGTGGACAGATTTTGCAAGTAATGTCAGATGGGCCTGCAACTCTGAAATTTCTATCATCCACAGCACAAGATCAGCATCGAAATACAAGTAAAAAAACCCTTGACTTTCAAGTCAGAGGGCCTTTACTTGGCTCCTGTTACATAAACAGTAAACAGCATAAATGGTAGGCCATAAGAGATGTGTGTTTTTGATTCTGGAGATTTTATTTTGTTGAACTAAAAAACCAGAAAAAGATATCTCGACAGGTGTTACTATTGTGAAAATGGATTCTTTACAAAAATAATTAAAAATACATTTGATGAAAGCAATATTTTTATTTTATGAATTTTCATTTTAATTTAATAGATGCAAAGCAAACAGCTAGAAAGGTCTCATCATCCAAGTAAGTGACACAGAGCAATTGTATCACCATTTTACAGGTGAAGAAACTGAGACATGGAGTAGTTAAGTGATGTACCCATGGCCTCACAGAGAGTTTGTAGCAGACCTGGGAATAAACCCAGACCTCCCAGTGATCTTCTTTAATTATAAGACCATCCTTTTTCCTGAATATGGTATATGGAATATGGTAATATTATGGGACTTATAACTGCAATGGGATATAACAATGGTATAGAATATGGCAAGTGTCTAAAAAAGAGCATGGGAAGGGGAGGTTAAGGTCATCCCAAGCCTGACTTTACAACATTTCCAACTCCAGGTGTAGATCAAATAAGTTACGATAACTTTCTTCTCTGCTATATATTTCTTAATATTCAAGAATAATTCCCCCCTCTCTCCTATGCCACCAGAGGGGAGCAGGCACTGTTACCACTATCCAAGAGTGATTCATGATTGTGCAGTTCACTTCTGGAACTAATTAATTATGTCATGGAAAGGGATTTACTATCCCCTCCCCCCCACACACATGCACCTTCCCAGATCTTTTCTAATCTTGCTTTCTGGATAATCAGGGGAAAATGAGGAAGGAGTTTAGCAGCATCAGTTGTCTATGTGAATCAGCTCACAAAATGAAGACAAACAAGAAAAAGACTGCCTGAACTGCTTGAGCTTTCTCTGCAAGAATCAGTTTCAAATATTAGCTTGGGTTTTTTTTTCTGTTGCAATTAACTAAGAAAAATATTTCAAAGCCACATAATTAAAGGCCAGCATTTTATTAGGGTTTAAAATAGTCTTTATGAAATCTACTCCTGCCACTGGTAATTACAATGTACATCTTAATATACCTCTGCTAGGCCTGAGCTGGAGATAACAGTCCTGTGTGTACTGCATTTGGCTTGCGCATAGAAGGTAAAATCCTTTATCTTATCTCAATCTCCACACAACAACCAGCCTCTCTTCCAATTCAGCACTAATCTTCTTAGTAAATAATACTGATATTTTTCACCATAACAAAAATGGAGCTGCCAGATTCAGAGTGATAACACCTCTCATTTACACACCATTCTCTGTCAAAATCTGCCTGATTTTTCTTAATCTCTTTAACTCATCAAAATACTTTTTTTTACATTCAGCCATGGTAAGTTCCTTGATACCAAATAATATTATTATAAATAAATCCCGTTGACTACAGCTATCTTGTTGAATAGATATTGGAACCCCTGTCTTTCCTGGCCTGTTTCCTCAATTGATGATAAATTATTGTTATGCCACTGAATTTTGCTGTAAGATTGGTGTTCCAACAAAGTGCCTTAAAATGAGTGTTTAATTGAGAATGTGCCCAAAAGGCATCTTATTTTTTTCCATGGGATGGCATCTTAGTTTAGTTCTCCTGAGGATGCTGGCTTTACATGCTCATCTGTTCCCTAGCAAATGTGTATCTATAAAACAAAAAGGAATACCATCACCCAAGTCCTTCGGTTTGTACAGTTTATTATCTGTATATAATGTATTAAATTGCAAGAAAATACTGCCACGAGAATGGCTAGCAAGGTGTTTGCTCAGTGTAACTGGATGCACACACTGTTGTGGGTATAGCTTTTCAGCTGCAGCCTTCCCTCTGCTAGTGACATGGGTTTGTGGCAGCCGTAATGAAATGGTTGTACAGCCCATGAACTTTATGCTAAGCAATTTTTACCAAATCTACTTTCCCTAACTTATATAAGCTGACATAAAATAAAAGAGGAAAATGGCCTGAAAACAGGTAGCACAACATAGCTTTTGTGTATATGCTGTTATAGCTGGGAAAAATGATTGTCCTTCAAAATGGGGTGAACAGAGAGGACATAAGTAGGAGGACTCTCCAGGGATAAGGAACTATCATGGAAGGGACCTATAGAATTTAATAGAGACCTTTATCCCTGCTGCAAGATGATTTTTAAATAAACTACAGAGAAGGTATCATTCCCTATCAACAGTTGTTTAAGTTTTTAGAGAAATTTTGATGGCACTCAATTAGTTTCTTTCTTATTAACTTCTGTAGGAATTTTTCTAGATGGGAAGTTATATACATTTATTTAAAAATAAAATAATATCTGAAAGTTTGTGTACAAAAGGTGATGAGCTATATTATGAGTTGTAAGTTGGTCCCTTTACATCACTCTGTCAGTGCAAAGGTCCAGAAAATAGTCTAGTCTCATCAGTGGGAATTAACCTGACATAATCATGATAATCTCCTACATCATCTCTCTCTTGCATCCCTTCTGTGGTCCACTATTTTCAGCTGGTGAATGGCGCAGCTGAGGCTATAGCAATCTGGCGTAATGTGGGGCAGCCCTCAGACTGCTTTATACTGTTCCATAGCTGGTATAGAATTGGCTCCAAAATTAGGAAGGCCCATCTATGGCTCTCCTCTTCTGCTGAACCCAGTGAGTACTGGGCATAACTGAGCACTAGGGCAGATATATACACAAGACCAAATCTCAATCTGTTTACTTGGCACAAACAAGTTCACTCCATCTTTATTGATGTATGTTCTTACCCACTGGTATCTGTTTAATACCCAAACACATTTAGGGCATTATAAAGGAAATTCTGAATCCCTTATTTTGAAGTCTCTGGTGTTCCTCATATATCCCAGGCAACTTTGATGGAATTTCCTTAACCCTGGCATGGTGGAAATTCATGTTGTCTCACATTAATGACAGACAGGCAAATAAGATGGTAGCACAGGGACTTATATTACTGTTTTAGCTATTTAATGGGTACTAAAATTAAATGTACTGATCTGTAATTCCATTATCTCTCCCTTTGGCCTCCATTAAAAACTAGATAGCTTGTTTATCTGTCCATTCTTCTAGGTTCTCACTTGACTTCTGTGAGTTCTCAAAAGGAATTACTAACAGTTCCAGTGGAACTTCTCCTGATGGCAGATTCACTTACAGTGAATTTCACTGGGCTTTGAAGAACTTAATATGTTCAAGCTATCCTTTTATCTATTTTTGGTGCCATATATTGCCAATATTTTGATCACAGAACCTCTTTAGTCAACAGGAGTTTTGCACAAAATGTATCAAATCCAGAAGTCTAGCTTGCTTGCTTCAAAGCCCAGGACTCCACAGTGCTCAGCACTGTACAAACACAGAACAAAAAAGGCCCTATTGCAAGACGCTTACAAAGTAAATAAAATACTAAATGCAATATTGGTGATCTGTTCTTTCTTTTATGCCTATTCACTACTCCTATTACATTTAGCATGAGCTACAGTATATAAAATACGACAATTTTCTTGTAAAATTAGAGAGGGAAATAGAAGTTGTAACTGCATATTTTTATTTTTTTGGCAAATCACCCTTTTTAACAGAAGCTCTGGTATCCTTGATAGAATAAAACTCTTGATTTTGGCTTTCCAGTAATCATTTTGAGGATAAGATCAGCAGTTTAATGCGCATTTAATAGTGCCCCATATCACATCTTGCTGTGGTCTTTTCTTTTGTGTTAATTTGTGTACACAATAGAAGACTTCATGTTTGTCTGTTTAGTTTGTTTTCCCATTGAAAGAAAGATAATCCAATAACATTCATCCTTGAAAAAAAGATAAAACAAGAGTATTTAATCCACATCCATCAATAATAATGTGAATATTGTCAAAGAAAAGCTAAATGAAACCCAAAACATCTGCAGAAATGTCATAGAAAAGTGAGAATATCTACAATGGATGAACAACTTGAGAACTGCAAAAATGCATTGAAGAGATGGATACACAGACAAATAAATATTCAAACAAATAAATATTCACACAGATCAAGAGTTGGCATGAGAGTGCTCTATGGGCTTCCAGTGCATTTAATTCCCTTTACATGGAAAATACAAAAGCAGCAAGAGAAAAGAAGCCACTTTGCAGATTTTTTTTTAAACTCTCCACTTATAGAGAGTAACACACACTAGTAAATACATTGAAAACTCTCATCACTGTGCTAGTGCATGGAACATGGGGCAGCAACCAAGGAGCAAACAGAAGACAACACACTGGAAGAATAAACACTTAGGTAATTTGCATATCTTTTCCCACTTTTCTGTCGAAAGAGGCTTTTCCGAAATTTGGTGTGTCTACATGGCGCCAAATTTTGGAAAAACCTGCTCTTTCAATATATCCCTTCTTCCTCGTAGAATGAGATTTACAGGGATGGCAAAAGAGCGCGTCTGGTTTTCCAAACATTTTTTTCAGAAAAATGGATGCATTCCTTGGAAGCAGCATTTCTTTTTTGGGATACTCTGGTATTCCAGAAAAGCACTGCAATCTAGACATAGCCATAGATAACACAAATATAAAGCGTATGGAAGAACAGTACTCAGAATTAAAATCAATATAGGGCCACCAAATAATACAGTATACATTTAAAAGTCATTTGCATTTCTAAAAGCTTGAACATGACCACACATTCTCTTCGAATGCTTACTGTATCAATATTCCAAGATAAAGCTTCTCATTGAGCAGAATTTTCTTGACATTAATAATCACAGGTCAAACCCATCTCACTCATAACTCTGCTGATTTCAATGACCCAATGTTTCTGAAAATGAAACTACTGTACAAGGAAGTTTTTAGCCATTAAATTACTGATACTATAGGCAGATCCTTGTGTCTGGCAAGTCTGATTGAGGGATTAATACCTAAAATAGCCAAATGAAACAAGATACAGTTAGAGAGAAATGGTTTCCTGTCCAAATTCCGAACTGCCAAATGCTGACTCAGAGGAGGAGCCAAGATAGCTCTATTGTGTTTTGTTTAGCTTTGTTTCATGTGATATCATCTGGAAATCACCCAAGTCCCCAAAATGCTAAAAGTTGTTCTATAGTCACCATTGAGATCCTATATTGATTTTTGTTTTACAATCACATTTTCCTGTTTCAAAAATTATTTTTAATTTTGTGTCCTGAGTCACCATGTGGAAGAGCCCATGAGCAGGGGAAACTGATCAACTAACTAGACTTTTCAAGGAAAACAGTAGCATTGACTATATGCAAATTGCTGTCAAAAGTATAAAGTAAACAAACTGAAAAACCAGAGATTTTTTCCCACTTGTCAATTACTTTGGTGATAGTAATCTTAAATGTTACTTGCAACTATAGTAGCCTTTTTAAAAAATCATATCTAAATGGGATTTTTGAATTGTTTAAAATAGTAACACATTTCTAACATAGGATCTCTTATTGGTATTAAATCATGAAATCATATTAAATACCATGTTGGCGTTAAATCGTGTTAAACTAACTTCTTTTTTGAAATTTGCCTTGTTTTAACTTATGAAATATTTTGCATCAGGTAAAAATATACAGCCAGAGTTATCTTCTTTTTCCTGATGCTATATATTTTCAGCTGAAGAGAAAGTGCTTAAATATTCAGAATGTTCCACTGACAATGCATAATTTTACATCGAAAGATCATTTTGCTTTTATTACAGGGCTTCTTGAAATTCTTTAGAATATCAGGCAGCTAATATGTACTAATTATGTACAGTGCTAACCTATTTCCATTCTAAAAACTCTTATCACACTAAATATGAAAAACAGATAACTATAGAAGGTGAGAGAGAATCCTGAAAGAGCAGGGCAGAGACTATTACAGACTCTAGGCAAGGGGGCCTGTAAGAGACCTTGCGTAACAGGCTGAATACCCACAAACCAATGTGACAGAATGGCAAGCAGCCCAGGGAAATCAGCCCAGGGAAGATGCTAGTAAAGGAAGCAGCAGGTGACTGTTAGTTGTATGGCCCCTGAGTTGTGACCCGTAGTAGTGGGCAGGTTTAGGTCCTTCCACTGGTAACAGGCAGAGTGGCTGAGGAGGCAATCATTTTTGTTTGGAGCCCAGGTAAGCAGGCCCAGAGACTGGACTGAAGACCACAGAGAGGGCTAACTCTATGTTGGACTGTGTTACCCCAGAAAGGGTTTGTCTTCCATTTCTTTCATATACAGAATGTGGGTGATTCAGATAGAGGGCTGTGTCACTGAGAACCCACCTGCAAGAGAAGCTGCCAACAGAGTGTACCACAAAAAGCAGAAAATGCAGACATGGTCCCAGCAGTGCTCATGGGATGTGAGTGGCCACACCATTACCAGCACCAAAAATAGTCTTCTACTCGACCATCATATTTTTCTTTTTGTAGTATCCAGAGACTTCAGATGTTTTACAAATATTAAATTGACTTTGCAATATCCCATGAGATACCACTGGTAAATATTTTTATCGATTTGGAAATGTAGGTATGGAGAGGTTTAGTGACTTGTCCAAGTTCCCACACAGGAAGTCTATAGCAGTGTTGGGAACAAAGTCTAGAACAACTCCTTCCAAGTCTTGAGCCTTAACCACATGACTTAATGGGCTGTACATGTGGATTAGTTCATGTAAATACACACACATTTAGAACATGCAAATTTCTGTGCGTCTATAAGTTGTGAATGACCAGAATTCGAGGTGGTGTAAACAGTGATGTAATTGCATATTGGTAAGTGTGTGTGTAAACTAACTTGGAACAACAGGGACAAAGAGGTAGGAAGTGTCTTGGATGGTCATCTCTAATATAACGGCTTATGTCTCAGGCTCTGTTCTTTCTACAGGACGTAACAAGAAAAGCAATAAAAAATGACCTTAATTTGACCTTCAGTCATAATCTCCCATTGATTATTTCCCTGCCACAATCCTCCTTCTCTACTCCCTTGTCATGAAAGTCACATCACTTTATCCTGACTTCATATTTTCAGAAAAAATATTGCAGCAAATGGAGCACCAAGCCCAGAGAATTTGCTGATAGAGCCTATTGCACTCAGCTGTAGGCTGTGGGTTTGGTTTATGCACATGTCATGTGAGTATCATTGCTTGAGAACTTATTTGCTTATCAAATCTATTGTTCCTTACCTAACTCTGTGCATCATGGCTTCATCTTGCAACATACTGAGTGCCCTCAGCACTTTCTGCTTTCAGTGGAAATTGAGGACACAGAGCACCTTGCAATAAGTGCTCAACAGTTTGCAGGAGTCAGCCCCAAGAGCCCAATGTAGCAAATGATCGGTAGAATGGATCCAGAGCCAGTAATGCCCCACATGGCTTTCTAGTTGAGCAGCTAGTCTCATTCAGCTGCCATTCTACTTCCCTTGGGATCTCAAGATGATCCAATGGATATACCTACTACCCTTGGCCATACTTTATACTGAATGTGTCTTTATTAATGATATTGAAGGATTTTACTGCACTTGCTCAAAACAAATCCTATTCTTTTTTTCTTTATATCAACATTTCTGCATTCAGATCATTTCCTTGATAATAACAGCTATGAAATCTCAATTTCCCCTAGAATTTAGTTTCTGAACAAACAGTCCTAGTGGCTAAATGTATTTTTTTAAAGTGAATCTTAGAAGTGGCAAGCAGAACCATTTGACAAGTTCATAAAGTCTAGCATCCTTCATGGGGACACAAGATTCTTCTATTAATGTATCTCAGTGAGGATATTTACACAGTCCTGTATCATGAAGCCAGTGATGATGGCTCAGGGAAACTTCAAGGCACATACTCTAGAAAGTTACTCATTCTTCGATTCTTTACCATTGTCACACGCCTCTCCAGATGCCAGGTGCTTGAAACTTGCATTCAGATGCAGAGGTGCTCTACGGATGAGTCTCATCTCCCCCATGGATTAATCAAACAGTGTTTTTTGCAGAAGGAATAAATTTCACCTTACACAGCACGCAATCTTGAATTTATTGACATCTTGTTAGTCTGCATGTACCCTGTAAAAAATAAAAAAATGGTGCAAAGCACTGTATTTTTCACTTTATTCTTTAATTTTACAATAAAGACCAGTTGGAGTGTTCTTCACTCAATATGTTCATGTACTAGTGATTTGCAAGTGTCCTCCCTCTGTGGCTAAAACAACTTGTGATTTGATTTATGGAGTGTTTTTAACAATTTGTATTTCTTCCTTAATTAAAAAGGAACATGGATTTTCAATATTGACAGAAATGTGTGTGTCAAAAAGTTCCCTTCATCACTGATTATTGAAGGACCCATTTCTGCCCTCAATTATCTGGCCATATATTATTACATTGACATTGCCAGATATCAAATAAAGCAGTTAGGGCTTGCATATGTTCATATGGCTTCTGTAGATGCTATGTGGTATTTGAAATTTCTATTGCCTGCATAATGAACACAATATGTTCAAGTGCCTGCACTGGGTCTGTGCGGCTCCTGGAAGCAGCCAGAATGTCCCTGTGGCTTCTAGGTAGGTGGGCCAGATGGGTCCATATGCTGCCCCTCCCTGTAGAGACCACCTGCTCAGCTTCCATTGGCCACCATTCAGGACCAATAGGAGCTGCAGAGACTGTGCCTACAGGCAGGGGCAATGCCCAGAGACCCCCTGTGCCCCAAGGGCACATGCCTGCCACTTCAATTAGTGGTGTAGGGTCAGGGCAGGCAGGAAGCCTGCCTTAGCTCCACTGCACAGTGGGACTTTTAGCAGCTAATCTGCCTGTTTGGCTTCAGGAGCCTCCAGGGGTACGTCTAAACTACATGGCTCCGTCGACGGAGCCATGTAGATTTGTTGTTTTGGCAAAGGTAAATGAAGCCGCGATTTAAATGATCGTGGCTTCATTGACATTTACATGGCTGCCGCGCTGAGCCGACAAACAGCTAATCAGCTGTTTGTCCGCTCAGTGCGCTAGTCTGGACGATCCCCTGCCGACATCAAAGCCCTTTGTCGGCAGCCCCAGTAAACCTCGTCCCACGAGGAATAACGGGGCTGCCGACAAAGGGCTTTGATGTCGTCAGAAGCGTCCAGACTAGCGCGCTGAGCGGACAAACAGCTGATCAGCTGTTTGTCGGCTCAGCGCGGCAGCCATGTAAATGTAAATGAAGCCGCGATCATTTAAATCGTGGCTTCATTTACCTTTGCCTATGTGTCTAATCTACATGCCTCTGACGACAGAGGCATGTAGTCTAGACACAGCCCAGGAAATCAGGTCAGATTCCTGGAGACTGCTGGTGAAACTGGGAGGAGTGGCAACCCTTGGTAGGAGAGAGGCTTAAGAACACATATAGGAATTATCCAAGGGTAAGTTCTGCCTCCCACCTCCTTGGACATAGTAATGAAACTGCACATTTGGGGTGGAGGATTAAGTGTTATGTAGGACACACAGGGTATGTCTACACAGCAAAGTTATTCTGAAATAACAGCCCTTATTTCAAAATAACTTTCCTAGCATCTACACAGGCAAACCACTATTTCGAAATAAATTCGAAATAGCGGAGCGCTTATTTTGAATTTGGTAAGCCTCATTCTACAAGGAATAATTCCAAATTCTAAATAGCTATTTCGAAATAATTGCTGTGTAGACGCTTATTTCAAAATAGGGGGCCTCCAGCCTTCCCAGGGAGCCCTGGTTGCCACTCCAGCCTCAACCAAGAACACTCCTCTTCCTCCGCCCTCCCCAGAGCCCTTAAAGGGGTAGACTCTGGCCACAGTGCCTGTGCCTGCTCCAAGCCTGCCAGCCCAGAGCCAGCAGTCACTGCCCCTGACCCAGTGGCTCCAAAACATGTGCCAGCAAGCCACTAGCAGCCAGCCATCCACCACTCCCCAGGAGCAGTCTGCCAGCTTCCAGGAGCCTGCCAGGGCCTGGAGAAAATGGGTGCCTTCCTGGTCCAGGGTGGAGATCATAGACCTTATTCAGGTTTGTGGGAGAAGCCCCCAACATCCATGATCTCTGCACTAGACGGAGGAACGCAGACATCTAAGGCAGGATAGCTGCCAGCCTGGCCACCAAAGGTCACATGCTAACTCAGGAGCAGGTTCGCATGAAAATCAAGTTGGTCCGGCGAGACCCCCATCCCTGAGACCTACACTTCCCCTCCCCCTTTTTCCCCTTGCTTCCCCCTTCTAGCTCCCTCCTCCCAGGTTTCCCCCTCCCCTCTCCCACCCTCTCTTCTCCCCTCTCCCACCTCCTTTCCCCAGTTTTACCAGAGTTTCATTCCCTCCCACCTCCCCCAGTTTTGTTAAATAAAGAGAGTTTGTGTTCATGAAAATAAGTGTATTTTATTTGACATCAGGAAGGGGGGTTAGGGAGGGGTAAGTGGAAGGACGTGAGGGAGGAATGAGGCACAAGCCCCCAGTGGGACAGACCAGGGTGCTCCTCTGGGTGGAAGCTCTCCCGCAGGGCTTCCTGGATACTGACATCCCCCCCAATGGACTTCCTGGATGGCAGCCTGCAGAAAGTGATGTCAGGCTCACAGCAATGTGTCCACGAGAAGCACCAGAGTGCCCAGGGACAGCTCTGGCTCCATGCTGCAAAGTGCTGTGGTGTCCCGAGTGAGGGCAACCAGACCACACAGAGACATTGAGGTAGACAAGCAAGCAGGGAAACCTGAGAACTGGCTGTCTGGGATGGGGAAAGGGGGTATCCCATTAAGCACAGGCCTCAAATAGCCTCAGGCAGCAGCCCCACACAGTAAGTCCTGACCTGGTGCCCTGCTGGAACTGGTTCCGGCCGGCCTTAAATGCGATGCGATGCAGAGTCAATGTGGACGCGCTATTTTGAAATAGCAAAATGCTATTTCAAAATGCATTTTGTGGGTAGACACATTATTTTGAAATAAGCTATTTCGAAATAACACTGTAGTGTAGACATACCCATAAAGCTCAGAATGATAACTAGTGTGTGTGTTTGTGCTTATTGCTTCCTACTTCCTGTTTGGTTGCTGGTTCCTATTCTTTGAAGTCAGTGTTCGTGTGTGTGTGTGTGTGTGTGTGTGTATACACCTAGCATTAGGTGTGTGCACTTACTTAAAACCTGCTGTTTACATATATGCTGTTTGGACCCTGTTTTTTGTTCAGGGTATTGGTAACTTATCTGGTTCATGGTTATTACATGTTTAGATTGACCACTTACTGTTCTGATGTAATTCTCATCTCTGTGGATGGCTCTCTGTCTCCCAACATGCAAGAGGTTAGATGGACTCATGGGCAAAGTAATACCTGTATCTCTGGGAAGTGATGCATTAGTGTAACAGTGGCTATTACAGTGGCCAAAAAGCTGGTTCAAAGGTACTTCTTAGAAGTGCAGATCCATTCTCCCAGCATATCTCTCTAGTTCCTAGCACAGTTATTTAGGCTGGGATCTGGTGAATAGATATTCAGTCCCGACTACATATTTTGGTCCAATTCTTTGGGCCCTACCAAATGTGCAGTCAATTTTGGTCAATTTTACTGTTATAGGATTTTAAAATAATAAATGTTATTTCAGCTGTTTAAATCTGAGATTTCATGTTCTTTTAATTGTAGGAGTTCTAACCCAAAAAGGAATTGGTCAGTTGCAGTACTGCTACTCTTACTTCTGCATTGTAGCTGACATAGTGCTGCCTTCAGAGGTGGGCTCCTGGCCAGCAGCCACCACGCGCCAACTGCCCATCTCTGAAGGAAAAGCCACTACCAGAAGTAATGATAACATGGTATGGTATTGCCCCCTTACTTCGGAACTGCTACCTGCAGAGCTGAGCCCTCAGCCAGCAGCTGCCACTCTCTGGCAAACTCTGAAGGCAGCAGCACAGAAGTGTAGCATAGTATAGTATTGCCATCCTTATTTCTATGCTGCTGCTGCTGCTGCTGCTGCTGCTGCTGGGGTCCTGCCTTCAGAGCTGGGCACTTGGTCATCAGCCACTGCTCTCCAGCCACTTAGTTCTGAAGGCAGTGCAGAAGTAAGGGTGGCAATATAGCTTCAATATAGGGTCCGATTCTGCTCTAATTTACAGAAGTGTGACTCCCCTGTAACGGAGTGCAAATTTGCCTACAGTACATTTGTTTTTGTGGTGTGTGATGTATTTAATAAACGTGATGTTATTTGTATGTTGGGTCATTCCACATAATGCAAATCCCTGCATTAATGTAACAGGAAGGGTTATGAGGTGGTCAGGGACACATCTGTTGTACAAAGAACAGTTACGCACTGCCCCAGCTGGGAGGCATTCTTGCTGACTCAGAATGTCAGGGGAACATCAGCCAGATCAACCCTGCTCCCCATTGGACTTGTGGAAACATGCATTGTAAACTTGTTATCCAGTTTCCACTGGCAGAAGAGAAAGTATAATCCATTTCCCCATCAGTGTTAGGGAGAATAGCACCAATGCCAGCCTTGAGCAAGCCTTGTGCTGAGAGGGAGAAATCTACCCCAACATCAGTAAGTAAGAACAGCTTAATTGTGTTTCCTATTCTCTCTGCAGTAGTTTGCAAGATGTTGAGGCCCTGGGAAATGTCAGTGCTTTTTGAAGGAGACTATTGTTGGACATATAGCAAGCCAACTTCCCTGGGACATAAATAGCCATTCTTGTGTAAAATTATTTTTTCAGTGGAAAGGGATTGACAGGTTTTAAGCTTTAGAAGAGTAGTTGACTAATAGGCAAGTAGAATTGAATGTTACACGTATTGATAGATATTGATAGAGGTGTGTTTTCTTCCTGTATGCAGTCCTAGCTCTGCGCAGACAGACCTCAAGTGAACTGCCCAGTGACCACAAAATCCATTAAGATATACCGGCCACAGGCCAGGTTTATTGTTGACAAAGCACAGTAGTAGCACCTGGCAGACTCTATGAGGATAGTGGACATGGGTGCCCGTGCTGATGGCTGCTGCTCAGTGAATGGCAGGTCTTTCCATTCCCCTCATGGCTGGACAAAGATACTCCTTGTAAGATAACATCTCTGTTCGATTAAAACCTCTCCATTACATACTATCATTCTGACCTTATGTTTTAGGTGGTGTCAGTGTATTCCAGTTATCCTTGGGGAAAAAAGACAGAATTTCGGGCATGTGGGGAGGGCAGCAGCCCTGCACTCCAGGACGTGGCTTGTTTTTCATCCTGTTCCCCAAATGCTAAGGGAGTGAGGGGAAAGTGCTTGCATTCTGTGCATTCCTCTCACACCTGGCTGGTGAAAGGAACTCGCCAGCCAGGTGTGAGAGGAATGCACGGAATGCAAGCACTTTCCCCTCACTCCCTTAGGGTATGTCTACACTACAGCGCTAATTCGAACTAACGCAGCTAGAACTAAAAACTAGTTCGAATTAGAGTTTTGCTAATTCGAACTAGCGCGTCCACATTAAGTGGACCCTGAAGTGGGGTTAAGGATGGCCGGAAGCAGTGCCGGCAGGGCATCAGAGGAGGACTTAGAGCGTGGAGATGCTTTCTCAGGCTAGCCGAGGGCTGTGCTTAAAGGGTCCCGACCCCCACCCCCCCGCTTGCAAAGCAGTCCTGGCTTGGAGTGCCCTGAGTGCCCACACTGGGCACATCACAGCACTCGGCCATCAGCCCGGCTGCACTTGCCACAGGCTGCCATCTGGGGAGAGGGGGCAATTGGGGGGCTGCAGGAGAGCTTCCACCCCCAGAAGCCCGCAGAGCCAGCCCAGTCCTCCCCATCAGGGGCTCGTGCCCCATTCCTCCCTCACCTCCTTCCACTTACCCTTCCCTAGCCCCTCTTCTTGATGTACAAAATAAAGATAACGTGTCTTCCAAAATGGAATCTGTCTTTATTGAACAAAACTGGGGGAGACTGGGAAAAGGAGGTGGGAGAGGGGAGGGCAACTAAAATGATCAGGGGTTGGGAACAGGTCCCATATGAAGAGAGACTGGGACTTTTAAGCTTAGAAAAGAGGAGACGGAGGGGGGACAGGATAGAGGTCTCTAAAAGCAGGAGTTGGGTGGAGACGGTGCATATAGAAAAGTTCTTTATTAGTTCCCATAAAGAAGGACTAGAGGACACCAAAGGAAAGGAATGGGTAGCAGGCTTCAAACTAGTAACATAAAGTTGTTCTTCACAAAGCAAAGAGTCAACCTGTGGAACTCCTTGCTGCAGGAGGCTGTGAAGGCTAGAACTGGAACAGAGTTTAAAGGAAAGTGAGATCAAGTCATGGAGGTTGGGTCCATGGAGTGGTATTAGCCAGGGGGTAGGAGTGGTGTCCCTGCCCAAGGTTTGTGGAAGGGTGGAGAGGGATGGCACGAGACAAATGGCTTGGTCACTGTCTCAGGTCCATCCCCTCCAGGGTCCCTAGGGTTGGCCGCTGTCGGCAGACAGGCTACTGGGCTAGATGGACCTTTGGTCTGACCCAGGACGGCCATTTTAAGCTCAGGGCTCAGAGTCGGGGGTCTCAGTGGACCCCGTTGATTTTCATGCAAACCTGCTCCTGGGTGGCCAGGCTGGCAGCTCTCCTGCCCTAGCCGGCCACTTTCCTGTGCCTAGTGCGGAGATCGTGGACGAGGTCTACGATGTCCGCCCCAGGCCAGGTGGGTGCCTGCCTCTTGTGGTCCCGGGCAAGCTCCTGGGAGCCGCCAGCCTGGTCCTGGGAAGAGGGGGATGGCTTGGGGGCATTGGGTTGGTGGCTCGATCCATGCCAGGTGCAGGGTCTGCTGGCTGGGTGCTGGCAGGCTTGCACCTGGCACGGGTACCGTAGCCAGCCCGTGGCCCTTTAAGGGGTTCCGGGGCTGGGAGGGGGGCATACGAGTTTCCCTGGTGTTGGCCAGAGTGGCCACCAGGGAAACCTGGGGAGGGCTAGCCTCCCACTAGTTCGAATTAAGGGGCTACACACCCCTTAATTCGAACTAGCTAGTTCAAACTAGGCTTAATCCTCGTGGAATGAGGATTACCTAGTTCGAACTAAGCGCTCCGTTAATTCGAATTAAATTCGAACTAACGGAGCGCTAGTGTAGCGCCTATGAAAGTTAGTTCGAACTAACGTCTGTTAGTTCGAACTAACTTTGTAGTGTAGACATACCCTTAGTGTCAGGGGAATGGGATGAAAAGCAAGTCGCGTGACAGAGCGCACAGCTGCTGCCCCCCCACGTGCCTGAAATTCCACCCTTCAGTGGGGAACAATTTTGTACCATTCTTGATACTGGGATGTTCTAGTATCATTTGATATCGGGATATGTTTGCACAAGTATTCTGTGCTTATCATTCTTAGGAGTGTGTATTTTTGCACAATCAACCCTGTTCTTGCCAAATTCTGTGAACTTGCAAGCAGGAAGAGCCTGATGTTTGCTCACAGACTGACTTTTGCTAACTTTGTGTTATATCAGCAAAGCCTGCACACTATAGCTCTGGCCTCATACCAGGCCTCTGATAAAGGGCTTCTAGCTCAGGCTCTCTGCTTACTACATCTCCCTGCTTTTTCTCTTTTTATGGGGAGCATCATCCAGGAAAAGCATATTGCCTAGACTGAAGATGGCCCAGTGGGATAAACACTGTATTGTGATTACTTTAGTTTGCCATTTATCTGTTCATGTGCCATCAGTCCCTTAGGGTGTGTCTAGACTACAGGGTTTTGTCGACAAAAGTAGCCTTTTGTCAACAGTAAGTCGACAGAACGCAACAGTTTTGTCGATGGCGGTAAACCCCGTTTGTCAACAGAGATCTGTCAACAAAAAGCGCTATTGCATGCAAACTGTGCTTTTTTGAAAGACAGCGTCTAGACTCTCTTTTGAAAAAGTGGCTTGCTTTTTTGATAATACTGATGATAGTCTAGACGCTCTTTTTTGACAGAGGCTTTGTCGACTGTATCTGTCGACAAAGCCTCTGTCGAAAAAGGTGTGCAGTCTAGACGTAGCCCTAGTGTGCACGTTTCTTCATATAACTGATGGCCAGATTTCATTTTTCAGTAATGTTTAGTCCCTTATGGTGAATCTGGGAGTATTAGGCCTGGAACTTGTATTGAAGAATGTAGCTTTATGACTGAGTGTTGGGCACACTTGTCTGGATAATATTGATATGGTGTGTATATTTATATGTATACATATCACAGCACTTTACATTCAAGCATAACAATCCTCCTTCACTTTGGGTGGTGTAGTTTGACCCTTGTGGTACTGCAGATAACAACACACTGCTATTAACACAATTACAATTATCATCTGTTGTATTATTGGTAGTAGGCTGAGAGTTTTGAAATACTGAGATAAGAATTGTTATAGGCTACGTCTAGACTGGCCACAAATTCCGGAAAAGGGATGCAAATCAGGTAAGTCAGCATAGGGAAATCCGCGGGGGATTTAAATATCCCCCGCGGATTTAAATAAACATGTCCGCCGCTTTTTTTCCGGCTTTTCGAAAAAAAGCGTCTAGACTGGTGTGATCCTCCGGAATAAAGCCCTTTTCCGGAGGATCTCTTATTCCTACTTTCAGGTAGGAATAAGAGATCCTCCGGAAAAGGATTTTATTCTGGAGGATCGCACCAGTCTAGACACTTTTTTTCCGGCTTTTCCCCAAGCTGGAAAAAAAGCGGCGGACATGTTTATTTAAATCCGCGGGGGATATTTAAATCCCCCGCAGATTTCCCTATGCTGACTTACCTGATTTGCGTCCCTTTTCCGGAATTTGTGGCCAGTCTAGACGTAGCCACAGTGTTTTATACAGTGCTATGTATATAAGAAGTAAAACAGAAATGTGTAATAGTGACATTACAAATGAGGTCTTTAGATATAAATGTTTTGTAATTAGTTACTACACAGAATTGTCCATCCATGTTATAGGTTACCCTTACTGCTGATTGTTACCCTCTGGCAAGCTTTGTTGGACAGCAAACAGAATAGGTTTTATGTACACCATTCTCCAGTCATCTGGGACTTTACCCATCTACCTGGAGTTCTCTGAGTCTAGACTGTGGGGTTTTTTTAGATTCCTGAAAAATCTGCCACATCCAGGGAATGCGTTTGCTCTTCCACTTTTTTTTTTTTTTTGTAGAAGAGCAGACACTCTTTCTGAAGCTCTGTATTCCTCATTCCATGAGGAAAAAGGGATCTTCCCAAAGAGGGTTTTTTTCCAAAATTTGGCCCAGTGTAGATGGGCCAAATTTCGGAAAAGCCTCTTTTGAAAAAAAAAAAAAAGCAGAAAAACAAGAGGTTTTACTTTTTGCTGCAAAAACGTTGTAGTCTAGACATAGCCTAAGATAATTGCTGTTGATTCCAAAACTGCTTCAGCTAGCACCTGAAGTATCTTAAAATGAATTTCATCAAGGTCCTGCTAACTTGAATATATCTAAATTATCTAAATATTCTTCAATCTATTTTCCCTCTATTTTGACTTGATTTTCTTCCCCCTTAATGTATATTTTAATTGTGCTGAGTATCTGATCACCATTAACCTTTTTAGTGAAGGCATGAAAATAGGCATTAAACACCTTCTTGATCCCGTCTGTTATTAGCTATCCTTCATTATACGTGATGATTTCATGGAAAATGACAGTAATTGAAGAGAGAAAGTATGGGTCACTGACGAAAGCTAGACTATATTTTCAGGAGTATAAATATTGATTTAAATGCTAAGATGGTCCCTTATTTAAACCTTATGAAAGTAGCAAATTGTGAATGAGAGCCTGCAAAGTAAAGCCAGCTTTGGGACATTGATGCTGTTCTCAAACAAGAAACTTCATTAGGAAAAGTTGTACATGAAGATTATTATAACAATAACATCTGAGCATTATTATTATAAAAGGGGGAAAATAGTGAAAATCAAGGAATTTAACATCAAGTCAGTGTGAAAAACAAATGCTTGAATGCCAGGATATTCATTCATAAGTTTCCTCAAAGAGATTGAGCCTTCTTCACATCTTTAAAAAAAATGGAAATAAAATTATTATACTTGAAGTAGTTGTATACTGTTCTGCTAACACAAGTAACTATAGAGTTTCACAAACTCCTAGTGCTTTTGCCCTTCCCTCACTATTTCCCCTTCCCATGGCAGAAGTCAGAAAATCCTTTGGCAATATTTAATATTTTTTAAATGGGACAAGAAAGAACCCCAGGGTTCTAGCCAGATCTTGTTATTCTGTGGCTCATTCCTTTGGCGCCTGATTTTCTTGAACAAGGTCTTTCAAGGGTGTTTGTATGAAACTCATCCCCTGTGGGAATGTCATCATCATGTGTGTGTCCTGTATGTTCTATCACAAAGCAAGACTGCCCTATGTATATACTGCTATTTTTGTTTGGTCCTTGACAATGTGTCATCTTTGAAGTGCTATTGCCTTAACCTTTCATTATGTATGGTGTGCCAGTGTGGATTGAAGCCACCTCAGAAAGGATGTGCATTTGATTGGCAAGGACAGAATGACACTGGGCCCTTATTCTGTCAGAGCTCAAGCATATCATAGTGTGGTGAAGTTATTCTGTTGAATGCTTTCCACTCCTAACATATATGCCACATTGGGACATTGAAGCTCAAAAGACAGCTGAATAACATTTATCAATAATGAGTGGTAACATGGGAATGTATCAGTAATCAGTCATGCAAATAGCTATGTTTTAGGTATAAAATAAAACATCCTATATAAGCAACTGTTCCTGATATTAATTCCTAACTTGGAAATTGTAAGACTTATTAATACCTACCTATGTCCTAAGTCTTCATTCTTTAGGTAGCTTTCTTTGAAGTTAATGTGCAATTTCCCAAGTGTAAGTGCTATAGGTTCACATATCAGTAACATTGTTTTAGATGCCTAGGAAATTCAAACATGCAAATTTCCTTGGATTGTCTTTTTTATTTTTATTATCTACACATTTTTGCCTTTAAAAGTATAAAGATCTCCATGTCTAATCATTAAAGTTTCTAAATATCAGGGTAGGTGTTTAGGTAATTTCACTTCTAAAATTAACAACATGCTCTTATCTGATGGTCTAATAAGTATGCTTTTCATGCTGCTCACTGAGGGTTGTTCTATCATATTTCAAGTGGGAGTAATCATTTGTGTTAACTAAGGATCTAATTTTACATGCTGCCTAAATTCTCCCTGTAATTTCAACTGGACACGTTACATTTTTCCATATTCTGTTTTAAGGCTTTGTATAGCACTGTTTTGTGCTGTCAAGCAATAGTGCTTGACTCTAGAGACAGCTGCACTTCATGAGCCAGCAGAATGATCCTTTCTCTTCATTCATATACAGAATGAGACTGTCTGTATTGGATGCTTATGCAGACTAAACCCAGATTTCAAACCATTTAAATTGTAAAGTTTTCCCATCTTTAATTTAAGCTATGGGATTCTGGTTATTGTCTAACTCCAGCACATTGAAGTTTATTATCTTATATATCGTAAGCAGTATATGAATACCTTTATATGCACTAGTAACCAGCTGCTTACCAGCTCAACTATACTCATTCTTTCCTGAATTCTTAGTTCAATACATACAGAGGCAGAGAATGGCTCTAAAACTTGCCAGTTGCTTTAGATAACTAAATAACTTTCCATTTGTAGTTGCAGTACTTTTATATCTATCTATTTCTATATCAGGCTCTGAGACTCCACCCAAATAATCTGATATGTCAGTCATGGATGCTTAACTGCAGTGTAGACACATCCTCTGTGTGTTAGCTGGTGAAACCTTCCTTATATTCCAGTTGCAGTTGGTTTTATAGAAATTGACTTAACAAAGTAAACAACAGTCATTAGTCAAAGGGCTGATGAAGATCCTTTATGGTTCTGCTTCTTACTCTGATGTAAAGGTTCATACTAAGATTCTGTTAAAACATCCCATAGGCCTCATCTAGACACAGTTAGTTAATATTGTATCTGCTGGGCTAACTATTCAAGAAAAACTGAAAAAACAACATATAGTCTGGTAGCACTTTAAAGACTAACAAAATATGTAGATGGTATCATTAGCTTTTGTGTGCCCACGAAAGCTCATGATAGCATCTACATATTTTGTTAGTCTTTAAAGTGCTGCCAGACTATTTATTGTTACAGACTAATTTGGCTACCCCTCTGAAGATATTTATCCAAGCAATGGAAGCAATTTTTGCTGTAGCGATCCTATCAATGATATCATGTATGTACCAACCATTTATTCAAGTATCTCTAGACCTCTCCTTACATCCTTCCCCATGGGGATGACCAGTGCTCATGAAGTGGAGACAAAGTATGAGGTCAATTATTAGTGGATTGCCAAGGAATATCATATGGGTCCTAAAGTATCATTGTCAAAATAAGGAATAATGTCTAGTTAAAATGAATTGTTTTGTGGACAAGAATAAGCTAGCTGAGTGTCAGAGAAAGATGGAGAATAATGTTTTTTTGAAATTTTAAAGTCTGCATCTATGATGAACAGGAAACATTAAGCAGTTTAATTGAGCCAATCACTTTCAGTGATTGAGGACATTAACTAATCAAGGATGATCTAACAAATACTTACAAATATCTTTCTCTCTTTAAAGCCCATCACCTTCTGACACCCTCCTCCTTCTCTATGCAATATTTTGTCAGCTTGGCTTGAAAAGATCTGCCACGATCTCCCTCCTTTACCCTCAACTACCATCTTTATGCTAATGTTTGATTACAAATCTACCTCTGTCAGGAGTGGTCCTAGTTTGCCTCCATCCACCCAATCCAGTATCTCAGCCTTCCTCTGGACAAAATTGAACTGCTGATTTTCCCTTCTAAACCTTCTCTGCTTCACCCCTATTCTGTGATGAAACCACCATCCTCACTTGTCATTCCAGCCAGCAACTGATGACCCCGCACATCCAAACTTAACTTAATTGTGTACTTCTGTCTCCAAATCATGTTCAAGGTCTGCACATTTCTGTCCAGCTCTTCACCTAAAATTCTTATCTATCATCTCCTTTCTGAATTACTGTGACCTCTTCCTCCTCCTCTGTGGCATCTTGACATTCACTTCACACTCTCTCTCATCCATCCATCTGAATGTATCACACCTCCCTTTCATCTCTCCACTGTCTTCTATTCCTCCTCCGCATCAAATTCAACACTTCGGTCCTTGCTTTTGAAGTCTTGATCCTTCTTGCTTATCTGCCCTAATCTGTTCATATTGAGTCCCCACCTATCCTATCTATTTACTCTTGTTTCAATGCTTCCACTCACAGGAGCCCCTCTAGGTCCACAAAGTGCTCATTTTTCTTCTTTTAAGACTCAGTTTTACCATAAAACACAAAATAAACTAGTTAGTCCAATTATGACAGTTATGTGGAACTTGGGAATAGGCTATATCACTTTACATATTGATGTATTAACTGATTGTGACTATTGCTTCCACATCATATTACTTGTACTTTGTACCTCTTTTCCCCCTCACTCCATCAGTCTGTCCATTTTGTTTATTTACAATATACATGACTTAATGTTTGTGCAGCACCTAGCATGATAAGGGAACTTTTGGAATAAAAATAAATACAAATACTATAAGTTTGTAATATTATAAGTTTGTAAAACAAATCGGGGTCGCCTATGGGGCTGGGAGGCTCGGGATTTGGGCAGTCCTGGATGGGCGGGAGGCTCATTCCCAGCCAGCCCCTTTCAGCTGCTTGATGAGTCTATCTCTTTTCTTATGGTTTTATGAGAAGCAATCCCATTCCAGGCACATCCCATTTTCCTAGCACAACCAAACCATTACCTTGCTTTACGTTATGATAAGAGGAAGCTGTATACCAAATTTGGTCATCCTAACTCTTATCTTTTAAGAGGAGTTCTTGGACAGACACACACACACACTCCCAATATATAGTAAATATACAGGTAAGTTAAAATGTTGCTTTTGCAGTGGACACTGCTAGTTTAAAATCCATATAGGAAGTCCTTTAAGATAAAATCCTAAATCATTAGACTGATCAGGGAGAGACCACAACCAATGTTTAATTCAATTTAAAGTTCTCCATCAAATTCAGACATATTTTTAACAAGGGCTTGTTGGAAGGCAACTGTGGTTGAAAGCTTTAAGAATGCAGTTGTGACACTGGGCATATTCTGTGGTTGTCCCATCTTTTCAAATAGTATGAAAGAAGGTACTATAAGTAATGGACAAGATACTGTAAAGAACAATACTTAGATCTGACAGCTTAATACTGTTACATGAATTTCAGATTTAAACAATCTGTCTAAGAAATAGCTAGTTTTAACAATGCTGTTCACGAAGAGAGTATTTCTGTGCTGATGGCAAAATACACTCTAACACATGATTAAGAACTGATATCTATGTATAGGGGAAGACACTATCTGATGAGGAGTTAATAATGATGAGCTTCATGATCATCTGACAGAGTTTCCAGATATCAGTGCAGACTTCTGGGAAATGAAAAGCAGTTCAGATACAGCAAAAATTAAATCAGTCATTCTAAAGAGTGAAGATCTCACACATTTTATCAATCTGTTTCATGGGAGTTTTGGAGAAGGCTGTGGATATGCTTCCCAGAACAATGAATGGTGGAAAAGCGTTTTAACAGGTGCCTGGCTGACTGGGTTCCCGATTATTGTACTGCTGCTGAGAATTAGTTGTAGCACTAATTATGTATTAGGATGCTTAGATACTTGCATAGGGAAATTTTATTATTTAAATCTAAATATTTATAGTATAAATATAAATAATTATATTCCTCTCATTTTCCCCTCCCTTCTTTGTCTTTCCCCGTTATATCTCATTGTTCTCTATTTCCTTTTACATCTGACTGCTGACAGGGTAATCTGGAACATGTGGATTAATCTCAACATATAGTCTTGCCAAAACTAGTATTAATTAGAGCTGACTAAAAATCTGTGTACTACAGGTTGAATCTCTCTAGTCTGGCAACCTTGGTACCTGATCGGTGCTGAACCAGAGAACTTGCTGAACTAGGGGAGGTCAATATTGTCTAGCAGCATTACCGACACTTCCTCTGCTTACTGGACCCTGAGAAGACATTTAGAGATAAATTAGAGCTTTAGGGGGCAACAAACCTTAGGGGACTATGGGAAACTTGGCCACACCCATGATAAGTGGAAACCCTGCTAACTAAAATCATGCTGGACAGAGTGCCAGACTAGAGAGATTCAACCTGTAATAAACTTTACATCAAGAAATGGCCTTTCTTCCCCAAAAACCAAAACTTCTTGGCTATGTCTACACTGCCTCCTCTTGAGCAAAAAAATATGCAAATTAGGCAGTGTGAAATATCGCCATGCCTCAGTTGCATAATTAATGAGGCTCTGTTTTTGTACAAAACCCCTTTCTGTGCAAGAGCCGTTCTACCTCTCTTTTTCAGGAAGAACGGCTCTTGCGCAAAAGCCTCTTGTGCAAAAACAGAGTCTCATTAATTATGCAAATGAGGCACAGCAATATTCCACACTTCGCTTCATTCGCATTTTTTTTGTGCAAGAGGGGGCAGTGTAGACGTAGCCCTCATGAAAAATTCACTATTATGGAAATCTGCTGCCTTTTTCCATATTTTCTGTGATGTTTTTAACCAGAAACGTTACCATTATCACTATAGACATTTTTCACTAACATAAACTGTTCTTTTGGCCATCAAGAAACAATTTAAACATTTTTTTGGTTATTTTGGTAAAAAGTGTCATGCAAAATTTCACAATAAAAAATGGGTCCATTTTAAGCTTGGTGAAACAGAAATAACTTTGAAATTCCAAACATTTGTTCAAAATTGATTACTCATTTTCCATCCTATGTTGGTCTTAATGCACTCAATAGTCAGGAAATGCAGAGTTAAGGTTTAAAGCTTATAGGCTGGAAAACCTCTACTTTCGGAATCATGCTTCACAGAATGCCCATGTAGTTATCTGCTCGACCGTGAATTAACAGTGGCCTTCATACACCAGCTATTTAAAAGGAGAACAAGCACCTTTTATTCATGATGTACCAGCAATTTTGTCAGGAGTAACTCTCCTGTTAGCTGTCTGTCTCTCCTTTTATAAGCACAACATCCATTTCTAATAGAGAAAGAGGAAGAATGAAAATAAAGAAGACATGCTATATCTTTATTGAAACTCCAAATTGTGTCTTGCTTTTGTCCAGTTGTTTCTTTCTACAAACCCTTTAGTCTGAATCATTCATTCAGTTACATTTCAATACAAGTTTCATTTACCTTTGCTTAATGATTCGTTTTAGCCTCAATCACTGACTTTTTGTCATCCAAGTACACCATTTTTTAATAAATAATTGAGACTTGCAACATTACCATTAGCATTACAAATCTTTGGTCTAACCAGCTTCTCTTCCTGACTGACTCTCTTGATCTTCCTTCAGTCCCCCTTCCTCCAAAGCAACCTCCAACATTTCTCCCTTACTTTGCCTTCCAGCTTTCTTGACCCATTGAGCTTTCCATTACTTCTCTGCAGTCTCACTATGCTCCAGTACCACTCCATTCTCCACCTCATGTCCAATTTCCATGTTGCTTTCCCCTATCTCTTCGTACTTTCTTCTTTGATCTCTTGTCCCAATAGAGGCTATTAGTCTCCATGCTACTTCTCCACCTGTCCATTGCTCTCTCTCCCTACAACATCACAGAAAACTACATCTACACTAGAATTGCACTGCAGCTGCAGCAAAGTGGCAGTGTAGTGGAGAGTAACACTTTCTGCAGCAATGGAAAGGGTTCTTTTTCAATAAGTCCACTTCATCCAGAGGTGGTAGCTAGGCTTATGGGAGAATTCTTCCACTAACCTAGCAGTGTTTACACTAGGGCTTAGTTTGGTTTAACTACATTGCACTGCATGGGAGCAATGTAATTAAGCCGACCTAACTTTGTTGTATAGACTAATCCCACTGCTACTTTAGCCTCTCTAGCCTCCTTGTCAGCTCTTTCGACTTTCTCCTAACATGTTCCTGCTCTGATATCCTGCTCCCTAGCTCCAACCGCCCTATGCTGCTTCATTTGAAACCCAGATAGAATATCAGGCAACATTCATTTTTTCAGTTAAGGTCTGCAGGAGTAAACACAATAACATCAGTGCAACATTTTTTATGTTAATAGGTACTGTTGGGGTCACATTCAAAACTTCCATTGTTTAGTTCTGCTCAGATAAGCATAGTCAAGCTGTTGCAATCATTTTAAAGCACACAATTTTACAAGAATAGACTTCTTGCAAGATTGTCAGTACTTCCTTGTTTGGGCTGGGGAGATATATTATAAAAATAGATTCTTGTAGTATTTTAGTATTTCCATTTCCTGTATTGGCAAAAAACAGGAAATGCAGAAGCATGTGAATTTTTAAGTTTTGCGAACATTTTCAAACATAAAAAAGAGGCTTAGATAGCTGTTAAAAAAAGACGAAGATATAAGCCTTTTACCACTTATATCTAAACTAGTTCACTTACCTGTTGAAACAGATACTTATCAGACTAATCCACATATTGCTCATGTTCTGAGAGGATTCAGCTCTTGCATAATAAGATCTTATAGATGGACAATGGGCAAGAGCATATAGGAGGCTCTGGATTTTTGTGGAAACTTAACAAATGAGTATCCTGACATTCAATCATTTGTTTTTCAGATTAACCTTACAGTGAATTCTTAGGTTTTCACCTCCAATTAAAGCCTAATCTGTGCTGGGTAGAGTGGGACAGTTACCGCCTCTCTTACATATAACACACCTGTTAACACATATGAGAATAATATTATCCCTCTCCCATTCCCCCAAGAGAAAAAAATTCTAGCCAAGAGGAACACTGTCCATGTAGTTAGGACAAACTTTTTCCCTCTTTGCAAACTATAGATCTATATCTAGATCTTTCTCTATACAGGCAGTCCCCGGGTTACGTACAAGATAGGGACTGTAGGTTTGTTCTTAAGTTGAATCTGTATGTAAGTCGGAACTGGCGTCAGCCGCTGCTGAAACTGATCAGTTTCAACCGCGGCTGAATCTGGATGCCAGTTCTGATTTACATACAGATTCAACTTAAGAAACCCAGGCGTCCCCAAGTCAGCTGCTGCTGAAACTGATCAGCAGCTGATTCCAGGAAGCCTGGGGCAGAGCAACTCTGCCTCGGGCTTCCTGTAGTCAGCCACTGGTCAGTTTCAGCAGCGGCTGACTTGGGGACGCCTGGGGCAGAGCAGCTGGGGTACTGCTGGGTTGCTCCAGTAGCGCGGCTCCTCGGCGCTACTGGAGCAACCCAGCAGCACCCCAGCAGCTCTGCCCCAGGCGTCCTGATTCAGCCGCTGCTGGTCAGTTTCAGCAGCGGCTGAATCAGGACGCCTGGGGCAGAGCTGCTGGGGTGCTGCTGGGTTGGTCCGGAGCGGCGCTGCGGGACCAACCCAGCAGCCCCCAGCTGCTCTACCCCAGGGGTAGGCAAGAAAAGCCTGGTCTGCTGGGGGGGGGCACTAGCTGTACCCCCTCCCCCAGCAGACCAGGGAGACGGGGGTGGCGGGACGGCCCAAGTCCTCCACGGCTTTGCTCCGTCTCCCTGGTCTGCTGACCTGGGAGACGCGGAACAAAGCCGCAGAGCACGCGGGCAGCGGGACAGTCCAGGCGTGCCGCGGCTGTCCCACTGCTGGCATGCTCCGAGGCTTTGCTCCCCATCTCCCTGGTCTGCTGGTCAGACCAGGGAGACAGGGAGCAAAGCCGCGGAGCACGCCCGCAGCGGGACAGCCCGGGCACGCTTGAGCTGTCCCGCTGCGGGCGTGCTCCAAGGCTTTGCTCCCCGTCTCCCTGCAGACCAGGGAGATGGAGAGCAAAGCCGTGGAGCAGACCCGCAGTGGGACAGCCCAGACGCGCCAGGGCTGTCCCGCTGCGGGCGTGCTCCGCGGCTTTGCTCCTGTCCCCCTGGTCTGCTGGGGGGGTCCAGCAAAGCCTCTGGACCACCCCCAGCAGACCAGGGACACCCGAGCAAAGCCGCCGCCTGGGCGGCTTTGCTCGGGTGTCCCTGGTCTCCTGGGGGGGTCCAGCGGTTTTGCTGGACCCCCCCAGCAGACCAGGGAGACCAGGAGAAGCTTTTCTCGCCCTGGAGGACACAGGTGGTGACCCGCCGCCCGCGAGCTCCGGGGCGAGAAAAGCCCCGTTCGTAAGTGCAGATCCGACATAAGTCGGATCCGCGTAAGTTGGGGACTGCCTGTATATAGTTTGCAGAGGGGGAGAAAGTTATATGAACATTTCATTAGCTTTACTACCTCCCTTCTCTGCTTTCCTTTCCACAATCTCTCTCTCTCTTCTGAAGTTTCCCATTCCCTCCATCTTTTTCCAGTCTTGTCTAAATAAAATGCAATCAAGTGTAAGTTACACCTGTCAAGTGTGAATGGATTTGAAATTAGGCATAAGTTTGCCTGTCTCTAGTCATTGTCTAAGGAGCAGCTGGCACAATGCCTCGTTCTGCCTCTCGATTTGCATCCCTCTCTGGAGAAGGCCTAGAACCTTGGTTAGTGTAAATCAGCATTGTTCCACTAACTCCAGTGAGCTCTGGAGTTAGTGGAACTAAAGATCTGGGCCTGGTATGTTGCACTTATTGATGTATTAGGAGTGACCAAAAGTGATCTTTAAAGATGCTACAAAGAGCATATGATGAATGATTTAAGAAGAAAATTATATATCTAATGATAGAAGAGGGGGCAATTTCAGAATAATGTTTTGAGGGAAAATAAGATTTATCAGAGGAGTTTGATTCTTAACATGAATTATTTTTAAAATAACTGAGAGTGATTAATGATGGATTGGCTACCTGGAGAGGCTGTCATGCTGTGTGGCTCTTTCTCCTGAAAAATCACTGTAGTGTTCAAAGTCTGCCCTATTTGAGTCTATTTTCACTGGCAACGACAGTAAACTTCCATTGACTTTAATAGGAGCAGGACTGGGCTCTATATAAAGATATTAATGTTGTGTAGCCAAATGGTATGCTAGAGACTTCCATATTACTGAGAGAGGTTCTGAATGCCCATCTATTTCCTTTATTCCATCAAAGGGTTTTTAATTAAAACATTTAAAAATATCGTTTCAGTTCTCACATTTCTTAAGTGAAACTAGCAATGAGCCCAAACCAGATGTACTAACCTAAAAGTCTTCATCAAAGTCTCTGTTCAGAACAGTGTCAAAGGGCAGTAGTTTATCCTTGCATCTTCCATAAACTACTTCATCTTAGTCTTCCAGATTGTAGTTTTAGACATGCTTTGTTTATGCAATGTTTTGATCTACAGCATATATTGATTTTTTTAGCATAAAAATCAGCTTTAACTTGGAACTGCATTGCTATCAGGAGGAGAGCTCTATTTATATGACTCATGCTGTTGGACATACTTAAATAGCATAAAACTAGCATGCCACTAACTTGCTTTTGAAAAGAAACGCAAAAGAATCTGTGTATTGTGCGACTATTGCCCTGTACTAGCTTTTTCCTTTGAAGAAATGAAAAAAATATTGTTATGCTTAGTATTTTCATTTGGCTATTAACTATTCCAAATACAGAACTTATTAAACTTATACAATTGCAAGCTTTATACAGAAGGAATTTCTTTTAAAATTGCCGAGGCACAGAAAAATATATTATACTACAAGCCAGATAATTCAGGACAGATCTTCTGCACATTAGTATTAATGAATACTAATTTTATACAACCTGCATAACATTTTTTTTCTGTGCATATGGAAAATGCATGTAAAATAAAGACGTAGGGAGGTGCTACATACAAAATGCATCACAAGGTCAAATTCAGTCTAAACTTCATTTTTCCTTTTCATTAATGTTTTTAGAAGGAGTCTTCAAACTTGTAGGTGGTTACTCAATGGGATTTGATATGAAGATGTGACACCTCATCTTAAATTCCTTAGCCACATTTCTTAAGTTGACAGGAATGTCAGGAAGTGTGCCTGATAAGGCTTGCTGTCCTCTCCAAGCTGACTAATCATACATGAAGTCTTGGCAAGAGATAACCAGGTTACAGTAGAGCCAAAATGACATCACATCAACTCAATTTCATATCCTATAGACACCAGTGCCTATCACCACTCCAGGTTGCTAACATCCTTGACACACAAATGGTATTTTCAGTCTGAGATGTCCCCCTTTTACCCTGTGTCTGTCACTCTGGGGTAAATCAGGAACAAATGTGTCACTAAATGTAAAAAAACATTAACTCATGGGCCCTTTGTCAGCTAAAGCATAATTTCCTGTACTCTACTTACCTATCCCAGAATTCTAGCTATTTGCATAATAGTTTACCGTATGAATTTATGACAGAGGATAGCACTGGACTTGTTAAAATTCCATGTGAATCTCAGCACAGAAAATGGACTGATGCTTTATATCTTGGAGAGTTGCTCCCATCAATAATGAATTTCAAATAATTTATTCACTTCAGGACTAAGTGGTTGGCATACAGTCCTTACATCTGGTTTGTTGAGATAATTGATTTCCATATAGTCTAAAGATGGGGAAAAGAAACATATGACAACTACAGTGGGTTTTGAGGCAATTATGAATACTGTATCAATTTAATTATGGTTCCGTCTTTAGCTGACATGGGTTCTTTCCTGTTGGAATTAAAATATCCCAGCAACTTGAAATGTACCAGTGATGAATTTTTTATGTTCCTCTACCTACCTTATATGCTAGCTTATGGCACTATTACAAGTACTCTTACTAGCTTTTCTCAGCAGATAGTTAACATGACATGCAAGACTGGTCTGCACGACACAGATAACTCAAGGGAATAGCAACAAAGTAAATGAGATGCATTAGTATCTGGGTGAGAACTAAGGGATATAAGTTCTCAGAACTTCTTGTTTAATTTATAGAATTGGTTTTTTTCCCTATGCATAAGATTTCAAAATGGTAATCATATTCAGGAAATGAGATGTTCCCACTTCAGGTACTAATATCAATATGTAAAAGAAAATAATTAGCTAGATGTACTACTCGACTGTGACTATTATATGTCAACAAGCTAACTGAGGTGATAAAACAAGCCTTTATTTGCAATTTAATTACTTCAGTCACTGAGATTTGATTTTTTTTTTACTGAAGAGTGCAGTTTTGTACAACATGCTTGTAGTATACATTGAAACAAACTGTATAATAAATATTTTCATTCCATCTAAATGAGGCTATGACACTTAGTACACGTAATCCAAATTGAGGGTTTTTAAACGTGATCATTCAACAAGAGGTGGCATGAATCTTGATGTTTTCAAATAGAATGTTATACAGACCTAACTTTCAACTAGATTTGTCCAAAGAAGGCTGTTTTTCCTAACAGTAAACTTGCATTAAACAGTATGCAAATGAAGAGCTCCATTCTGCTTTCATCTATGCAGACTTGTTTCTGAGTGTAAAAGAGGTTGTTTTAATCAACTCTCATGAAGTTAGTGGGCCTGATTTCACCATTGCATTTTTCCAGTTGTACTCAAAGCTCCATTGATTTCAATAAATTTACAGAGATGTAAAACTACCATAATGCTCTAAAAAAATCCAGTCTAGCGTTATGTTTTAGATTCTGAAGATGATTTAATTATATACCTCAAATACACCTAGGCACAACAGAAGTAATTGGACTAAATAAGAATAGTACCTTCTCTGAAATGACTTGATACATTTTAAAAATTGCAAGCCAAGGGTTTTGTGTCCATCTCAATGCCCACAGCTCCCCTCTTTGGTAGGCAGGCTCCAGCTTTTCAAAGATATTTAGGCACCTAAATATCAATTAAATCAATTTTCAGAGGGATAGTCATGTTCATCTCTTTCAGCAAAAACAGTGAGGAATCCTGTGCATCTTAAAGGCTAACAAAGTTATTTGGACATAAGTTTTCCTGGCTGGAACCCATGGGAGTTAGGTGTGCAAATACTAAGAAGCAGCATATCCCAAACTGTTGTGATCCACTAGTTTGGGGTGAACATGATCGATGCCACACTGAGAGATTCTGCAATGCTCTCAGCATAACTAAGAGTGAAGAAGACTTCAGATGAACAGGAACAAGTGCCAGACTGAATTAGATGAGTGATGTAAAATACAGTTCAAGCAGACCTTAGATGAGTGAAGGCAATTGTACGAATGGTAAGACCAAAACATAGAAGCCTTAGAAAGATTCCCAGGCATGTGAACACCTCAGCAAATTAATCCCTAATTTACCATCATGAAATGCTCCACTTAGCACATCACTTGACGACAGGCCCAAATTAAACATTAAGCCCAAAAGGCCAATGTCTAGGGCCCCCAATGAGGGCTCCTTTCTTGTGCTCTCAGCTTTCACCTAGGGCAGAGGGGCAGAGTGCTGATCAGGTGCAATTTGCAGTCCCTCCAACCCTTGCATGACTCTACCTCTCTCCCATGGCTTACCCACTACTGTAGCCCTGACAGTGTTTGAGTGACCCAAGCACACCCAGAGCCACAACAGGTTGGATAATTGTGGTGCCATACAGTGAAAGTGGGGCTATGACAGGCATGTGAAACCAGGAGGCCCTGTGAGGCGGTGCCTGAAGCCACTGATTGCCTTATTTTGAGAACAGACACTGGGATGATTAGCCACAGAAGAACTTAAAAGGAGTTGTTACTAGTCCTGAACAATTTTGAAATGAATAAAGAACCTTAGATCTTCACTGATGCAAACTGCCAGGAGTTATGGGCTGTCTTTCTGTTAGCTGATTACCTCCTGGCATATGCTTCCAAAACACTGACTAACACACAGTAGAATTATGTTCAGATGGCAAAAGAAAAGCTGGCAGTTGGTTTTGGTTGCCAGTGGTTCCTGTGAAATGTCAAGGGGTTGAAATTGGTTGGAAGCTGTATTACAGAAACCACTCTGCAAAGCACAATCTAGACTTTAGAAAATGACAGTGAAATTGCCAAAATATTTATTAAATGTTAAATGCAGGCCCAAGAAGGAGCTTCTTATAGCTGACATGCCTGAGATGTCCTGTTGTGATGAAGCATAATTGCTGCCAATGAAGATAAGGTAGCCAAGTGAGATTTTTGCAAAAAAATACAGGAAACAGTATGCAAAAGAACTATGTGATGGGTATTAACTTTTGTAAGCCTGACTGGTGACTAGAGAAGATGACAAAAACCAATCCTTTACCAGCATTCCTGTGTGGCACTCCTTTGTTAAACACACCAGTTTGCATCCAGCTTGAAGTCAGTGAATTAGTCACTTGATTGACAGCCTTTTAAATAGCAACCAGGTGTTATAGCAAGGGCCCTAGCAAATTTACAGCCATTCACAGTCCACATGTGTTATGGACTGTGAAATCTGGCCTTTCTATATGAAATCAGGTTGTTTGTGTGCTTTTACCCAATACAATATAGATTTCATAGGGAAGAACAGAATTTCTCAAATTGGGGGTCCTGACCCAAAAGAGAGTTGTGAAGAGGGTCACAAGGTTATTTTAGCGGGGTTACCGTATTGCCACCCTTACTTCTGCACTGCTGCCTTCAGAGCTCAGTGGCCAGAGAGCAACTTCTGCTTGCTGGGTGTCCAGCTCTAAAGGCAGCAGCACAAAAGTAAGAGCTGCAATACCATAATATGCCATCTTTACCTCTGTGCTTCTGGGAGAGTTGCTCTGCCTTCAGAGCTAGGCTCACAGCCTGCAGCCAACACCAGCAGCAGCTCAAATATAAGGGTAGCAGTACCACAACCCACCCTACAATAATCTTGCAACCCCCCATAACTTATTTTTGAGTCAGGACCCTTTCAATTACAACATTGTGAAATTCCAGATTTATATAGGCAAAATCATGTAATTTATTATTTTTTAAATCTTATGACCATGAAATTGACCAAAACGGACAGTAATTTTGGTAGGGCCTTAGTTATAGCCTAAAATAAGTGAATTTTATCTATACTAATTAAAATGAATTAATCCATAATACACTGTACCCTAACCCCAACTTCCCTGAACACTCTTTCCCCTTAGAAAGCAGAGTTGGAAGATGGACTCAGTCAAGCTCCTATAGCAAAATTACCATTAACTTAATGGGGACTGGATTTGCTACAACATACCTTATGCAAAGTCCCCTTCTATAGACAGCTTTCAGAGAGGTAGTCTGGTGGCAACTTAAAGACTAACAAATCTATTAGTTTCAGAGGGGTAGCCAAGTTAGTCTGTAACAGGAAAAACTTAAAAAACAACAAATAGGCTAGTAGCACCTTAAAGACTAACAAAACATATGGAGGATATCATGAGCTTTCATGGGTGCAACCCACTTCTTCAGACGACAAGAGTATTAGAAATCCAGATCCAAGTATATATAAGGGAAGGGGAGTGGTGGCGGGGGGAGGGGGGGGGAGAAATCCATTAATGAGTGTTCAGATAGATTAAAGTGTTCTCCAACAGGTTTTGTATATTGCCTTTTCGGATATCTGATTTGTGTCCATTAATTTTTCCCGTAGAAACTGTCCAGTTTGGCCAATATACATTGCAGTGGGGCATTGCTGGCATTTAATTAGTAGATGTCAGAAGCATACTGGCAATCAAAATAGGCCTGGGAAATTGGTTGAGAACAGCCCTCCCCATGACATGGCCCCGGCATGCCCCTCAAGCCCCGCCCCCTTACCCTGCGTCATATCCGGCATGTGGCGCAGGTAGCAGGTTGGGCTCTGCATGCCGCATACAGTGCGGACACAGAGCCACTCAGAGTGAGGGGCAACGGTGTGCGGACATGATGGCCCACCAGACAATTGCCCCCTGGGAAATTCCCAGTATCCCGCCGGGCCAGTCTGCCCCTGGTGGATGTGCAGTTAAATGAGACTCTGATTTGGTTGCTGATGTGATTGGGTTCAGTGATCTTTTGTGTGGACTGAGTCAGGCTGAGGTTAATGGTCAGGTGGAAGTTGTTAAAGTGCCTGTGAAATTCTTCAAGGGTCTCTTTCCCATGGGTCTGTATGATGAAGATGTCATCGATGTTGCGTAAGTAAAATAAGAGTGCTATGGGGCAAGAGATGGGGAAACGTTGTTCAAGGTCAGCCATAAAGATGTTGGCATATTGTGGTGCCATGCGGGTACCCATGGCTGTGCCGCTGACTTGAAGATACAAATTGTCTCTGGTCGGAAGCAGTTGTGGGTGAGGACAAAGTCACAGAGCTCTGTAATCGGGTGTGCAGTGCTGTCATCAGTGATGGTGTTCCTGATAGCCTGTAATCCATTTTCATGTAGAACGTTGGTGTAAAGAGTCTCAACGTCCATGGTGACCAGCATGGTGTTTTCAGGAAGATTACTGATGTTTTGTAGTTTCCTCAGGAAATCAGAGGTGTCTCAAAGATAGCTAGGAATGCTGGTAGCATAGGGTCTGAGGAGAGAGTCAATATAGCCAGATAATCCTGTTGTAAGTGTGCCAATGCTTGAGATGATGGGTCATTCAGGATTTCCAGGTTTGGGTATATCTAGGTGAGGCAGAATTCTCTTTTTTTTTCTAGATGATTTACCCAGTGTTGCCTGAATTCAATTATTTTTTGGTTTTCTTCTTTTAAATCATTGCTCTGAGGTAGGAATGAGGGGTTCAGTATGCAGGCTGCCCCAGGGAGAGAAAACTACTTCTGCCCTCTCTCACTGCAGCAGTTTGGACCAGGTAAGAAGCGCCTCTCCATGGCCACTGTAGCTCCAGCAGGCACAACCAGGGGAAGGGTGCCCAGGGGAAGAGCAATCCCCTCTTTCCAGTGCTGGACTGAGCCATACTTGTGCCCCGGGCACGCAGCACCTGAGTGACATGGTAAGGGGCGCCGTACCCCCGGGCAAGCAGCACATGCGCGGCCCCGCCGCCGGGCGCCAACCTATAGGGCAGTGGTCCCCAACCTTTTGGGGCTGCCGGGCGCCCGGAGGCGGGGCCATGCACGGGCCATGCACCCTGGGGTGGGGCCGCACATGCACCGCGTGCCCGGGGCTGGCACCGGCCTGTGCCGCAACCCCGGGAAAGGGGCCACCCATGCGCCACACGCCCGGGGCCAGCACAACGCATGTGCCATGCACCCGGGGCAGGGCCAGCCCAAATTGTTCAGTGGGTGCACATAAATGGCCCGGCGGGCACCATGGCACCCACGGGCACCACGTTGGGGACCACTGCTATAGGGGGTGCGTGATTGAAGTGGTAAGGGGTGCCACGTGCCCGGGCACACGGTGTATGCGCGGCCCCGCCCCTGGGCATGCGGTGCCCCTTACCACTTCAATCAGGCACCCCCTATAGGTTGGCACCCTGGGCAGCTGCCCGGCTAGCCCCCCCCCCTTATTCCGGCCCAGCCTCTTTCACCTGTCTGGTGATTCTGTCTCTCTTCTCTATGATTTATAATAAGCAATTCCATCCTGGCCACATCCCATTTTCCTGGCACAACAAACCCTTACTTTACGTTATGGTAAGAGGAAGCTGCATACCGAATTTAGTGATCCTAGCTCTTACTGTTTAGGAAGAATTCTTAAATAGACAAAAAGATGCGTGCACAGACAGATGGACAGACAAACTCTTTCAATATACAGTAGATAACACTGATGTTCATTTTAAGCATTTTTTCTATATTTATTTATTAAATTTTCAGAGTTACACTAAATTATTGGTGTTAAGTAGTGTTCCCAATAAGCTGACCGACTGGGAAGCCACTCAGGAGAGATTCAGGGATCATGAAGCTTTTTGGCATAATGCCCACAGCTGCCCACATCTTCCAGCATGTGTTTCTATTGGTGGTGTCTATCTGCACATGCCTTAGTACAGATAACATTTATTCTGCACATGGATGGAAAAAATAGAGGGAATGTTGGTGTTATGAATTTATTTTGTTTTATCTATTTAAATGTTAACATTTGCAAGACATTTTGGGGCAGACAATAGCAGGGTTCAGACAATAATTATTCAATGACTGTAGATGGTTAGATCTAAAAGTTAAGGCTTTATTATTATTAACATCCAATTTATCAACCTGACATGTCAAATATACAAAATAAATATCCTTAAATCAAACTCTAAGCCCTGAAGCAGCATTTTTCTTACTTTGCCTAGCTGTAAATTTAGATTATTATAGATGGAAATATTTTTCATCAATGTATATGTGCATGATGAAACTGATGTTTACTAGTATTTACAGATAAAAGTCTAATCCTTACAAGCCTATTGATACATAGGCATATCTATTTATTAAGATTATTTATCTCCTGACCTGTGCAACATCTACCATCTACAAAACCCAGGTCTGCAGTCTGTCTGAGTCCTGACTGATCCAGAGAAAGTCTCTGATTCTTAATCATTAAATAATAGCTCTACAGTTAAAGACTAAATTCTGAGGTCTTTACTCCATTTTTACTCAATCATTTCCCTGGCAAACACCAGTATAATGCCCCCAAGATTTCATCTACAGAAGAACATGCAGATTGAAGCATTAACCTTAAATAAGAATATAACAGGGTTTTTTTCTGAAATATGAATTCTGTCCTGTTCATGAGAAATTTCTGTTTTTCTATGTTCTTTTATAGCTGGTGTTCTGTGAGAGCAAAGTATATGAAGAATACTTTTCACTTCCTTCATTAATTCGTAACCAGTTATTCTCAGTGAAGAATATTGAAATTAAAATGAGGATTATGACTGATACAGTATGTGTCAAAATTGACAGTGACATATTGAGAAGTGTGAACTGTTTATTGGTTTATAGACACAGAGTCCTTCAGGGAGTGCTACAAACCCACACAACATCCCTGAGTGTTCAGTGTTGCTTTTGGAGCATTGATTTAGCTGAAATATGTGTAAAAACTCATGTAGCAGACAGCTCTCTAGTGACTACACATCTGCAAAGGTTCAAGAACATTATTATTCCAGCATGAGTCTGGAATAAATTATGCTCAGTAAACAAGCTCTAGATCTGTTTGTCAGACAGTAGCATAGGGAAAAGTGTTGTATTTAAGGCAGTTGGGAGTGACAGTTTTATTTAGCGAGGGGGAGGAGGGTGAATGACATGATTTTCAAAATAGCATAAGACAATGAAATTAATGAAGAAAAGCAGGTTTTAATTTATGCAGAGTGGGGCTTTAATTGATATGAGACTGTCCTAAAACATCAGTTTCCACAGGCTACATCAAAGAGGAGGGCTAGAGCTGCTACTTCCCCTTTAGGAATAAAACCAAATTGAGTTCTTCTTCAGTGTACTCTACCAAAATAGCAGCTTTTCAAACCAGTCCTTTCCCTGACAAGATGGAAACATTGTGCAACTTTCATCTCTCAAGTAGTATTTTAGCCATCCCTCTCCTGAAGATAACATACCCGCTTTGTCTGTAAAATCAAGCAGCATTAGTATTGTAACATTATGGCTATAAACATTATTTTAAATAGTAAAATATGTATTGCTCTGGATCTCACTTTCCATTTATCTTTTCTTTTTCTTTCCTTACAATGCATCTTGGCATATTTCTTCTTTTGATCTCCTGTCTCTTTTTTCCTCCACTCTCCCTCCAGTCCTCTTTTCCTGTTTCACTCTCTCACTTCTTCATTTTCTCTTTCAACCTTCTTGGTTTCACCTTCCTTTTTGCTAATTCCTCATTCCTCACTTTCTGCATATCTCTTCACCCACATCTACTCAGGGACTGCACATCTTTTTCTTTCCTTCTCTTATCCAGCTCTCTTGCTTTAGGATGGAACTCCTCTGATTCATAGCCTGCTGGAGTTGTAGGAGTCTCTCTGTTGACTTCAATGGAATTTAAGTCAAGCTCTCTCTGAAAATGGCCTAGATTGAGAGGCTGGTCTTAGTGGTAGACAGAAGAGGATCACTTTTCTGCAGATGGTTGAAAATGTGGGCATTAGGGTCTACTGTGAAACCATACTGTGAAGGGTATGTTTAGTTATGAAGGCAGATTGTCAATAATAATGCATGTTGGTGACTAGTCAGCATACTGGCGGCCTGGGTTGATCAGATGGCTCAGAATGCAGGGGTGGGGGCAGAGACTGAAGCTGTCTCTTATCCGCTGATCTCACACGTAAGTGACTCACAGAGCAGTGGGGTAGAGCATCCTGTGGAAATAGCTGTTTCATTGTTTCTAAAGCTTAAGCTGTGTAACCCTCACCTAATGTGTAGTGACTGGTGGGGAGAGGGAGAAAGGCACTGTCAGCACATATAGAAAAGAATTAATAGATCACCCCTCAGGCAAATGCTTGCTTACCTGGCCTGGTCTCCCTGCAGTTGACTAAAGAGGCAGTGAAAGCAAAACACCCAGAGACCTACACAGCCTGAGGGTGAGCCACCCGAGTATTTTAGCTGATTTTAACAGATTTGGAGCACTCAAGCCTGCTCTGACCACTGGTGCTGCCAGAGAAGCACATTGCACTGCTTTGGGGGTCCTCTTTTCCCATGCTGCAAAACTTAATCTTCTTGTACACGCTTTCTGTAAAGATTGTGGTCTGCTGTCTGGAGTTCCTTTGCTCCTCATGTTTAGAATATCTTGAGTTTACCCAGCCCTAGTGAGTTCTATGGGATTCCCAGTATCTCAAATGTTTTATGAGGGGGGATCTCAGGTGCTCTGGCTGCATGGGATAAAATGGACTGTAGGACTTTATAGGTGTTTTATTGACTCTCAATTCTATGATACTTTCTGATTTTCACCTTTCCCAGATCCCAGCCTAATAAATTAGTCCTATGGCCTTCAAGTACCAGGTAACACAGGACCTTGTTCTGATACCTTTAGAGTGAAGAATTCCTTACTCCTCAAGTACCTCAACTGAGCTTTTTTCCACTACCGTTGTTTACCCTGACCTGTACTTTACACTTTGATTAGTTCCATTGCAATACATGTTTTTTTGCACAGTAAGATACTACTCATCACAAGTAAGGATGACCGAAACTGAGCACATTAACCACAGTGAGGTTACTAGTACCATAGGGTACTATTTGAATGAATAAAGATGGTAGAATCCAGCCCATAGATATTTTGGCACTTGGATAAGCCAATTGTTAACAACTGTAACTGTTTAGAGAGCCCTCCCATCACTCCCAGTTAATATCACCCAATATATCAAAATTGGTAACCGCCTGGGCCTGCCCTTCTCCTTTGTATATGACCACCGCATACCAGCACTCTCCCTTCTTGGGTAGAACACATGACTTTGGTGTTACAAAGCCGTTCTCATCCACCCTTCCCTGCATTCTCAAGGTAATTAGTATATTTTACATAAGGTGCAGCATTCCAAATACCATGAAACGAATCCTCTGGGCCGGGGGGACTAGGCCCCGGGCAGGGTGGTGGGGAACTGGTACTGCGCTCCTGGAAGGGGCAGGCACTTAGGCAGAAGGAGTAGGGCTGAAGGCAGTCAGCCCTCAGCACTGCCTAAAGTGTACCATGCTGTGAGCCCCTTACCCCCAGCCAGCCCTCAGCAGCAATTTAAGGGGCCGAGGGCTCTGGCCACCTACACTCCTGCAGTAATGGTGGCTGAGAGCCCCGGGCCCTTTGGAATCATCGGACCCTAAGGCAACTGCCTCCTTTGCTCCTCCTTGTCAGCAGGCCTGCCTTTGCGTATTCATTGTTGTTAGTTGTGCACATCCCTAATGCATTATGCTAAATTCACCTCCTTGTCACCCTCCTTTGAGCTCTGTCATCAGTACATACAGAAAAGATAGAGATGCAGCCATGTTAGTCTGGTGTAGCTGAAACAAAAGACAGAACTATGTAGCACTTTAAAGACTAACAAGATGGTTTATTAGGTGATGAGCTTTCGTGGGCCAGACCCACTTCCTCAGATCAATATGTGGAAGAAAATCGGCACAACCATATATACCAAAGTGATACAATAAAAAAAAAGTGAACGCATGTGAAATTGACAAATCAAATTTTAGAACAGAGTGGGGGTGACGGGAGAAGGTAAGTTTCTGTGATCTCACCCATTACAAAGATAGCTTCCCCAATTATCACCCCTAATGTCATTACCTCACAGAAACTTCCCCTATTATCACCCCTATGTCACTACCTCACAGAAACTTACCTTCCCCCCTCACGCCTACTCTGTCCTAAAATTTTATTCGTCAATTTCACATGTGTTCACTTTTTTTTTTTGATTGTATCACTTTGGTATATATGGTTGTGCCGATTTTCTTCCACATATTGATCTGAGGAAGTGGATCTGGCCCACGAAAGCTCATCACCTAATAAACCATCTTGTTAGTCTTTAAAGTGCTACATAGTTCTGTCTTTTGTTTCAGCTACAGAAAAGATGTGGCTGTAAACCAGTGTTTCTCAACCTGTGGTACGAGTACCCTCGGGGTACTAGAGAGAAGTCTAGGGGCGAGGGGTACGTCAACACAACTGAAATTTGGAGAAAACTGAAGTTTTGTTTTAAGTTTTACAGCACTTTATTATTTTTGTACTTTTTACACCCAAAAATTTCATCAACCGCTCAGCTACAATTAAGTTGTTTAAACAAATGTGTTGCAATGGTAGAAAATAAATTTTGTGCATCTGAAAACTGTAGGTACTGGGACTACTTATATTTATATTTTTAAAGGGGGTACTTTATAAAAAAAAAGGTTGAGAAACACTGCTGTAGACAACTACACTTTTTGGAGGGTGTAGTGAGGTAGGATGCATACGAAGACAGAATCAAGATTTCCTTCACAATAGCTTCTTTCATGTCAGACTATAAATCACAATGGTTTACTATGTGAATAGTCTATGTGCTAAGGAGTTAAAACCCCACAAATTAAAGAGTCCTCAGCTATGTTGTGAAACAAAAGTACCTCTGTGGCCTAATATAACATAATAATATATATTGTAGATCCTCTATTTATACAGTTAATTTGGTACACTAAACAACAATCTGCACATCTTTATAGTCATAAAAAGGAGTAAAATATCTACCTTTATTATAGGAGAAGAAATCATAAAGCATTTTAAGGAAGTGGATTGAACTTTCTTCTGTGGATGCAAATGGCATTCCTTGTATCACCCCCAAACTATTTTGAACTTCAGATGACGTCATTGAGAGTTCTCTGTGTGCTGAGAACATAGAACCAAGGCCTAGCTAGCTACATAATACTGAATTTAAATCACATTGCAGCTTTAACTACAGTAACAATCAGTTTTCAGGTCCTAATCCTGTGTCGGTGATAATATTTAACTAGACCACACAAACTTTTCTCTGAAATACAATATCTACAAAAATGCCATTTTTCATTAGTTTTTTAAATGGTATAGGATTTATTAGGCTGTTCCGTAACTGTCTTTCTGTTTATTTTGTAAAAGTATTCTTGTATAGCACACATTTTTATGCCAGCCTTGCTTTGCATTTTTACAGTCTGCTAATTAGACCATTTTAACTAATTTGTTTGCATTTTGTATGAGCGAGTTGGGCTTTTGGATTGACTAATGTAATTGCAGCCAGTTTCTGCCAAATACAAATTACTCTTTCTAGTGTGAGCTAGAGAGAAAAGTAAATATTTAATAGACATCAATACCCTTGCAGCATTTTAGGGTTTTTTCCCCTCAGTGGAAAGCTTAAATAATTTCTTCAGTGCTTGGATGCACTTTAATGTTAAATTATTTTTTAATCTTTTTTTAAATAATAATGAATTAGACATTTTAGTGACCCCACATGGGTTTTGTTTCTGTACAATTTGCAGTTTTAAATTCAAAGTTGCTTTAAGATCTTTTAATGACACATCTAAAGTTGATGCACGCAACTTTTTGTATAATGGGTGCTGTTTCCTGGAACTGTTCGTCTTGTATGGATTTGGGTTTTTATAGTTCTGTTTACTGTTGAACTTCACCTCTTATAGTGAAGTCAGTTTGGTGGTGGTGAGGATAAAAAGGGGTGTTTTTTTATTCTTGTTTTGTTACAGAATGACATTACTATTATGTATTTTAATTGTAATAGTGCCTAGAAGTCCAAAATCAGGATCAGAACTCCTCCCCTTATGCCCAGCACTGCACAGACATACCACAAAAGTCAGTTTAAACCAGATGGTGCTGATTGTGTAATGCCCAGAAACCAATAGAGAGTGAGCTTACGAGAGACCCTGGAAGGGGCTCTCTATACCAGAAATACCATAAAGGTATATTATAAGTGTGGTATGAAGAGAGAAAGTCTTGAGATGTGTAGGGGAACAGTCAGCACCTAATTGCTCCTGGCGCTCAAGGGAAGAAAAGGTGCTCAAGGAAAAGAAGCTGCTACTGCAGTCCATGGGATTCTTTTCTATGTGGAATCTTCTCAATAGACTAGCTTAAAATTCTCAATATTGTCCAAGTGTCAGGAGGGAATCTACTAAAATATGAGCTCTTTATCCATAAAATGTGTTGCTTTTGAGCTAGGTTAGGCGAAATTACTACATAGAATTGTATGAAAAAGTAATGTCTCTTCAGTTATATTGTAGCTAAGTTCTGTCCTTTGCTGTGGTTGTGTATAAAGACAGTAAGGAGGTGTGAAGAGCCTTTTCTCTGCTAAGAGGAATGTGCCTCGTTCCCAAGCTGTAAGTAGTTCAAGGTTGCCAATCACTTTGCCCATGGTGGATGAAATTCATCTCTCTGCACAGAGCAAATGTAAAGTCTGTGTACCACATTGCAGTCAATGGCGCTATGCCAGTTTATACCTGCTAAAGATATGGACTCCAAAACAGGATTTAAGTGATGTATGGCACTCTGCTTGGCCTTCTGCAAAGGGCTGAATTTCACTAGCAGTAGCAACAAAATGTTCCCTGTACCAAAGTGCCTAGTAGTACAGCTCATGAAATCCTGCTCTAACTAGTTGGATTGTTGTGATCGGACATGCCAGCTTGCCTTTCTTTTCCTCATAGCTTGCTATGCTGGCTATGGCAGGATATGTCTGCAAAATTTTCAGATCAAACAACAATTGATTTTAAAAACGAGTTCAAGGCTTTTTCAAACACCATATTACTCTAGAGATTTTGTAAATAGACCTACACAATCTTTTTCATTTTTCCTGCTGGTTGTATGGAAAACATAAAAATAAGTCAGAATAATTTAACTGAGGATCATCTACTCATTTTCCATTGGCTCTTGCTAGCTATCAGGTTTATTATTATTATTAATGGACTGTGCTTACAAATGTATATCATGGACTGATCTAGCTCCCATCTAAAAGTCAGTTGAAATTGTTCCATTGCTCGATTAGGATCTATAAAGGCTAAGTGGGTATTTTAAAGTACTTTAAATTAAATCCTTTTGGCCAAATGAGAATGTCAGCCATCCCTTATGAATGTCTGAAATTTGGAGATATTTATGGGTATGTCTACACTACCCTCCTAATTCGAACTAGGAGGGTAATGTAGGCATACCGCACTTGCAAACGAAGCCCGGGATTTGAATTTCCCGGGCTTCATTTGCGTGAAGCCGGCCGGCGCCATTTTTAAATGCCGGCAGTTCGAACCCCGTGCCGTGCGGCTACATGCGGCACGGAGTAGCTAGTTCGGATTAGGAAGCCTAATCCAAACTAGCTACTCCGTGCCGCGTGTAGCCACGCGGCACGGGGTTCGAACTGCCGGCATTTAAAAATGGCGCCGGCCGGCTTCATGCAAATGAAGCCCGGGAAATTCAAATCCCGGGCTTCGTTTGCAAGTGCGGTATGCCTACATTACCCTCCTAGTTCGAATTAGGAGGTTAGTGTAGACATACCCATAGGCTGTGTCCAGACTCAGGGGTTTTTTCGGGAAAAGTAGCCTTTTTCCGAAAAAACTTCACCTGCGTCTAGACTGCAGCCGCGTTCTTTCGAAATTAAATCGAAAGAACGCAGCTTTTCTTTCGACGGCGATAAACCTCATTTCACGAGGAAGAACGCCTTCTTTCGAAAGTGCTTCTTTCGAAAGAAGGCGTTCTTGAATGTAAATAGGGCTTCTTCGAAAGAGAGCATCCAGACTCACTGGGTGCTTTCTTTCGAAAAAGCGGCTTGCTCTTTCGAAAGTTCCACGTGCAGTCTAGACGCTCTCTTTTGAAAGAGGCTCTTTCGAAAGTATCTTTCGAAAGAGCCTCTATCGAAAGAGGCTTGCAGTCTAGACATAGAGTTCGTGTTTAATTTGCATTTGATTGGCATTAGAAACTGCTTTTCCAATTTTTATCAAAAATGGCAAATCTCCTATTCTTCACATAGCTCATGTTTTTATTCTGAGATCCCCCAAAAGGTAGTATGATCTGTCAAAGTGGCAAATAAAAATATTCACACTGAACCACACCATCCAAAATGGATGGGTATGCACAAAAATGTGTTCTCACAATCCAGGGTCCCTAGCTCAGAATAATTATGCTCTTTAGGATCCACTTGTGTATAGTCATTAGGGAGCTCTGTGGCTAACTATGTTTTTCTAAGCTTCCTTACCTCTCAAACATTCACCTTAGTATGTGGTACCAGTCCCACACTGCCCTGGAAAGAAGACACTCTATGGCTGTCTCACAGTTTTATCCAGTGAAGCTGAAATAATAAAATATCAACAATCAGACTCAGCACTAAGATGAGCTAGATCATCAACACGTTTCAGTTGAGTCCATGACATGTCAGTACTATTTCCTCTTCAGATAGGGTAAGACTGCAGATGACATTAACTCACACATCATTATTAATAAATAGGGTTACTATATAATCACTGTGAAGTGACAAGAGTGGCCTGTGTCATCATCAGGATATACTGTCAGGGCCTTGCATGTCAGCCTCCAACCCGAACCACCACATCCAAATTCCTCATATCAATCCCCTCCTCCACATCACATTTGTCCAGGAACATGAAAAAGCATCCCATGTGTGGGTGCTGTGCAATCCTCCCACCTATTTATTAGGAACTGGTGATGGGTTATGGATGTGTGATAGTCCTTCTGTTTCTGGCATGTGCTTCATTTGGATGGATGGATGGATGGATGGATGGACAAACTTTACAGTGGGTTAACCTTGCAATCCCTGGGCAAGCAAAACTTTTGCTGGCTTCAGTAAATGTTTTGTCTGCTTAGGGGCTGCAGGATCAATCCCTGGGGGTGTTTTGGTTTTGTTTTTTTTGCCTGGTGATATTTAACTCTAACCTGCCATCACTACATGTGGGAAACTGCGGTCAATAGCAGTCCTGAATATGGATTTTGCCACTAGCATTCAACTCTTTATCCAAAAATGATATGTTAAATCTCTGATATACATTTTCCATTAGGGTCATAGTCACTCTTCGGAAATTAATAGTGGCTGAACATCCAATTTTTAGAAGATGTGGTTGAGATGGGCTGCTTCCATCAGTTCTCTACCCTCCAGTTACTATTTTGGCACCAGCATTTAAGATATTATCAGAGCAAATTTTCAAACTGGATTTAAAAATGCAGCCAATTTGAGCACATAAAGCCATTTGTGTTACACAAAAGTCTCTATTCTCATATTGGGATCTACTTGCTGATTCAGGGGCAGGTTGCTCATGCACATTTTGCAAGTGCAGTTTTAGAGCTCTGAAATGAACACCTTACAGTCTTACGCTATTTTAATTTTTCTATCTTTATTTAATAAATATAGAAAAAATGTACTGCTCCTGAAAGATGATGTCTGGACAGCATGGCGTTGGAAGCCTCTGACTTATCCAAAAAATAGATACTACCTCAGAAAAGTGCCTTCTGAAATACCTTCAGAGACCACCTCTGGGAGTACATATACACTGCAATGCATTTTTGGGATACCACAGGTATCCCAAAATAGCTACCCTGCATCTTTTGAACATGTCTGCTATTGTGAAATATAGCGGGGCGCACTATTTCTGCATCCCTGTAAACTTCATTGCCCAAGGGATAAGGGATGTCTCAAAATAGTGTTTTATTTTGAAATTTGGCACTGTGTAGAGGTGCCAAATTTCAGAATAGCTTATTTAAAAAAGGAATTGAAATAAGATATGCAATTTGTGTAGCGCAAATTGCGTATCTGATTTCGAGCTAAGGGTGCAGTGTAGATACAGCCTAAGAATAAGAGAGAGCTTCAGATTGTATACTCATCCCTGGCCCAGCTTCTATGTACTTACCCCATCTATTCTCCACTGCTATTAACAGGCCTACTCACATGAATAGTGCAATTGCACTTCAGTTTTCAGTGCTTGCCCTTCCTGCAAATCCTTATGAGAGTATCAGCTGATTAGTTCTCAATATGGCCGTGTCCAGACTCAGGAGTTTTTTCGGGAAAAGTAGCCTTTTCCCAAAAAAACTTCCCCTGCGTCCAGACTCAAGCCGCGTTCTTTCGAAATTATTTCAAAAGAACGCGGCTTTTCTTTCGATGGCGGTAAACCTCAATTTACGAGGAAGAACGCCTTCTTTCGAAAGTTCCTCTTTCGAAAGAAGGCGTTCTTCAATGTAAAGAGGCCATCTTCGAAAGAGAGCATCCAGACTCGCTGGGTGCTCTCTTTCGAAAAAGCGGATTTCTCTTTCGAAAGATCCGCCTGCAGTCTAGATGCGATCTTTTGAAAGAGGCTCTTTCGAAAGATGCTTTCGAAAGAGCCTCTTTCGAAAGAAGCCTGCAGTCTAGACATAGCCTCAGAGATGGACACATCCATTGGGAACTGGACTGACTCTAATCAAGTGTTTTAGGTCACACTTAGTTGTAATCCATTTGAATTAACTTACGCAAAGTATTTCATAAATATGTTATTTAAAATGTAGTCAAAGGGATATATTTTTTCACTTATGGTATTGTAAACCCAAAGTAACTACTGCACTCAAGCTTCTTAAATGCTTATATTCTACACCTAACTCAAGGTGCACTGCAAAGATATGCAATAATTAATTATGCACTTTGTGATAATATCACATATACTTAACTCTTCATTGAAGTCCTACTTCCCCACTAGCACCCAGCCAGAGTTTTAAGCACCTCCCAAAGAGCAAGGTACTCAAGTAGAAAGTCTCAAAGTTTTTAATATAATACTTTGGTTCATTGACTTTCTAAACTTTCTGACTAATATAATAGACTTTCTGAGGAAAAAATAGTTTTTAACTGTCTATATTTAAAAATCTCACTGAAACCATCCTCACCAGCTGTCTGTTCATAAACCTCTAACCACTGTACATAAGAATGGCCATACTTTCACTTTTTAAATGACACTGTTTTGTTTCTCGCTGCTTCTTTTACTTTTTTCTTAGCCATGATTAAACTTTTTAATTTTCTTTTCATATGTTTTTAATGTGGAATATACATTTAGGTTGAGCCTCTATCATAGCGTCTTTAAAAAGTTTCTATAAGGCTTGCAGGGATTCCACTTTCCTGGGTCAGATCAAATGTCCATCTAGCCCAATATCCTGTCTTCCAACAATGGCCAATGCCACACGCATCTGAGGGTATGTCTACACTACCACCCTAGTTCGAACTAGAGTGGTTAATGTAGTCAATCGAAGTTGCAAATGAAGCCCAGGATTTAAATATCCCGGGCTTCATTTGCATCTTGCCGGGCGCCGCCATTTTTAAATCCCCAGTAGTTCAGACTCCGTGCCTAATTAGAAAGCCTAATTCGAACTACCTACTCTGTGGCGCGTGTAGCCGCGGGAATGGAGTCCGAACTACCGGAGATTTAAAAATGGCGGCGCCCGGCAAGATGCAAATGAAGCCTGGGATATTTAAATCCTGGGCTTCATTTGCAACTTCGATTGACTACATTAACCACCCTAGTTCGAACTAGGGTGGTAATGCAGACATACCCTGAGGGCTTGAACAGAACTGGGAATCATGAAATCATGCCCTTTCACACATTCCTAGCCCGACAAACAGAGGCTAGGGACACCATCGCTGCCCATCCTGGCTAATAGCCATTGATGGACTTATTTTCCATGAATTTATTTAGCTGTTTTTTTTAAACTTGTTATAGCCTTCACAATATCCTCTGGATGGGAGTGCCACAGGTTGACAGTATCTTGTATGAAGAAGTACTTCCTTTTGTTTCTTTTAAACCTGCTCTTTATTAATTTCATATGGTGACCTCTAGTTCTTGTGTTGTGAAAAGGAGTAAATAACTTTTCTTTATTAACATTCTCCACACCATTTTATAGACCTCTACAGGGTCTGAGTCTCCTCTCACATTGTTTTTATCCTAGGCTATGTCTAGACTGCAGGCTTCTTTCGAAAGAGGCTCTTTCGAAAGATGCTTTCGAAAGAGCCTCTTTCGAAAGATCGCGTCTAGACAGCAGGCGGATCTTTCGATAGAGGAAATCCGCTTTTTCGAAAGAGAGCACCCAGCGAGTCTGGATGCTCTCTTTCGAAGATGGCCTCTTTACATTGAAGAACGCCTTCCTTCGAAAGAGGAACTTTCGAAGGAAGGCGTTCTTCCTCGTGAAACGAGGTTTACCGCCATCGAAAGAAAAGCCACGTTCTTTCGAAATAATTTCGAAAGAACGCGGCTTGAGTCTGGACGCAGGGGAAGTTCTTTCGAAAAAAGGGTACTTTTTTCAAAAGAACCCCTGAGTCTGGACACGGCCCTAGCGTAATGGTATCGACTTCAGTGGAGTTAGTTCAGATTTACACTGGTGTAAATACAGATAGAATCAGGTCCATACAAGTGGAATGGTTTTACATAAGGGTAAAACCATTTCATTTCAACAACCTCATCCAATTTATTGTCAGTCTATGACACAGCATACCTGAGTGATCTGCTAAGAAGCCAGATGATGCAACAGTTGCATGTTTCACAGCTTCATTTCTTGTTCCAGTTGTTATCTGAAAAGGAAGAGTAACAGTGCGATGCTGACATGAACAAATGCAAAGTTCCCCAAATTATTCTTTTGTATAAAAACTCTTAGCCAGTGCTGCCATTCTGCAACTGGCCAAACTAGGAGGTCCTTCTTTAATTTTGTTCAGCGGAACTTCAGCTGAACCTAAGAGAGATTGCCTATATAAGGAATAATGAATCTGAGCACACTGATCCATTGTCTTCAGTGTAAGTTGCATGCTCTCAGTCTCTGTTCTTGCATGGCACCTTTTGCTGTAATACCTGAGCACCTCACCAATGTTAATGAATTTACCATCACAGTGCTCTTGTAAGGTAGATAAATATCATTGTTCCTTATCCCTATTTTACAGAGAAAGAACTGAAGCACAGAGAAAATGTATGCAGCTTTTCTAAGGTCACAGAAAAAGTCATGTGTGGAGCTGGGACCTGAACCCAGATCTCCTAAGTTCCACACATATGTTTGAATCTCAAGGCAAACGTCATGAGGACCTATAGATGACTGGGCCAAGAGGAAAAAGATAAACCAGATCAGTTGATGGGCTAAGCAGACCTATTATCAGTGCTACCAGTAGTAAGAGAGAAGGAGGGGCAGTCACTGCAGATCACTGGCTCTGTGACTGGGTAAAAGTGCTGCTGCTTCTTTTGGCACTGCAGAGGGGATGGGTCATTGTGTCCTCCAATGCATGGAGTATTAGGAAAGTGATTTTACAGATGTGCCTGATGTTGAAGGAGTGAATTTCCAGCATTGAGGCTTGACTGCGGGCAACTGGAGTTGGTCACAAAATGGAAAGAAAATGTCATTCTTTTAGAACCTTTCTGTCCAGAGGAAGCATCCAAATTTTCAATGAAAATCAAATTTCAGCAGTTTTGGAGCATTTCCAATCACAGTATTTCTGTGAAAAAAGAATCAGTCTGGATTTCAACATGTTTTATATTGTCAGAACTTACCAACAGGAAAACAATTGCCCAGAATGAACATATGCAGTGCTTTGCAATGTCATATAATAGTTCTTTAAAACAAAGCTGTCCTCTCTTTGATATGTACCATTTTTTTCATTAAGGATAGAGACACTTATAAGGCACATCTTCATATGAATGGTAAGGCACTTTGCAGTCCTTGTATGAACTAGCAGAAAAAATGATTATTGTCATTTTACACCATTTCATTTGTACTGAACTGTAAATGTTTGAATATTTCTGAAGTTGTCTGACCTGCTTGAGAAGTTTTGACTTTGAAATGTTAACACAGAAGAGTTTGTAGCTTCATTTTTTGTCAACAACACATTTTTTAGAATGAATAAACCCAGGGGGAGAGTGGAGACATGCATTGAGGGAATAGGTTAGAGAATTTCCACACAACGTAAGAATGGCATGAATAAAATATAAACTGAAAGGGAAAATAACTTGTCTGATGCTTTTCGTAAAACACTTCTGCCAAAATGTAGTAGTGAAATATCTACTCTTCCTGGGTTATTGCTACCCATTTCCATTCACTGGATCTGGATTTGAAAATCCCAAAGACTGCTGTATTTTACATGTAGGCTTTTGAAATCTGAACCCAGATTTGGATCTAGACACACCTTTTGCAAATGTTCTTCATCTTAGTATTGAACCAAGGAAAAGACTCTCAGGCTATGTCTACATTACAAGATAAGGTCGAACGTTTTATGGTCTATTTTTGGTCACTGATTTTGCAATGTCAAAGGTCCATGTCCTCATTGCGGAGAAGAATCCAATATAGTCCAAAGTAGTGTTCCCCCAATAGGAAGCCTTCTGTCAACTCAAAGAGCAATGCACTATGGGCAGCTTTGCATTCTGGGCTATGCTCCCAGTGCCCACTGGAACCAAAGCTGTGCAGTGGGTGGCTATGGGTTCAGGTCATCAGCATCATAAGGGCCATTTCACCCACATGAATGTGGGATGGTCAGGAAAGGTGCATGATGCCCACATCCTCAGGAACGCCTGCCACTTCAGAAAGATTCACACCATAACTTTTTCCCCAAACTAGAAAATCAGAATCAGAGAGATGCAAATGCTTATTGTGATCCTTGGTGACCCAGTCTATCCCTTGCTCCCGTGGCTCTACATGAGTAACTTGAAGGAGCAGTTCAATTACAGGCTGAATAAATGCAGAATGGGGGTGGAATGTGATTTTGGATGTTTAAAGGGTAGATTTAGGAGTCTCCTGACTCGGCTGGACCTCAGTGAACACACCATTCCTTTTGTGATGTCAGCCTGTTGTGTGCTCTATAATCTTTCTAAGAATGGGGAAGAAACTTATCTGACAGGGTGGGAGCGGGGGGCTGAGGCCAAGCACATAGTTAGAGACTTTGAGCAGCTAAACACCAGGGCAATAAGGAGAGCACAGCACAGGACAGTGCACATTAGAGATGCTTTGAAGGACAGTTTTATGAATGGCCAATTCTGAGAGTCATTCATGTTGCTCTCAACAAGGTCCATCTGCATTCCCTGTGTTTGTCTGTAATCTCCCACCCCATCCCTGCAGAATAAGTAATAGAGAGTCTGTTGTTCAGAGATCATGTGTTTTTATTTAGGGAAATCAACAGGTAAATAAAAGAAGTGAGAACTCAAAGCAGAGAGGGGGATTCAGAAACATACAAAGAGCAGCCTTTTGCTTATGAGGAATAACGCTTATTCTGAAATAGCTATTTCAAAATAAGGCGTGTGTAGATGCTCCACTGCTACTATTTCGAAATACCTTTTCACCAGGGCCATTCTAAGTTATTCCTCCCCAGTGCCTCGTAGGGCTCTAAATCAAGATAGCACATCTACATTAGGGAAGCCTGCCTCGGACTAATTTTGGGTATGTCTACACTACCACCCTAGTTCGAACTAGGGTGGTTAATGTAGGCAACCGGAGTTGCAAATGAAGCCCGGGATTTGAATTTCCCGGGCTTCATTTGCATATTGCCGGGCACCGCCATTTTTAAATGTCCACTAGTTCGGACTCCGTGCCCGTGGCTATACATGGCACGAACTAGGTAGTTCGGATTAGGCTTCCTATTCCTAATAGGAACGAGGTGTACCGGTAGTTCAGAATAGGAAGCCTAATCTGAACTACCTAGTTCGTGCTGCGTGTAGCCACGGGCACGGAGTCCAAACTAGCGGACATTTAAAAATGGCGTCGCCCGGCAATATGCAAATTAAGCCCAGGAAATTCAAATCCCGGCCTTCATTTGCAACTCCAGTTGCCTACATTAACCACCCTAGTTCGAACTAGGGTGGTAGTGTAGACATACCCTTTGAGACTTCCTTGCAGTACAGATGCGCTATTTCAAAATAAATAAATATTCTGGAATAGCTTATTTCGAAATAGCGCTCAGTGTAGACGTACCCCCAGTAACTTCAAAAGTGAAGGCCCACCTCTAGATTCACCTCCAGGAGTATAAATCTAGAGTAACTCCAATAGCAGAAGAGTTAGTTGATATTTAAACCAGTGTAAATTACTTTTGGACAACCAGATTTGGCCTTATTTTATTGTTTCACTTATTGGTTGAAGGGAGGGTGGTATTTGTTTAGTTTTTACTCTTTTCTGAAATAATAAATGTAACAGAGCATGGAGTTTTCTGAGCATGCAAGATACATAAAACATTTTAAATAACATGTAGAGGTTGCAAATAAACATGTTGAAAATGATAAATTTCTGTATAAAATAATGTTTTGGGGGCTTATTTATGTCATATTAGAATTATCATTCTTCCATCAGTAATTCTGCAGCATTTTTAAACACAGAGAAACTGCTGGATTACATTTTACAATGCATGTTTGTTAAGAGTGTAATCATCATTTTCCTATTTCTATAATAACAGTACCCACACCAATGAAAAGGAGAATGTCTTCTCTCAAATGAGATTTCCAGTTAAGATAATTTGGGCAAATGTATAACAAAGCTCTGACTTTTGAGCATGTTTGCATTTTCTTTAGCAAACCCACATTATTTAGCAAAAGCTTGATTAAAAAAAAAAGTCAGATTATAAATGACTCACAAATTTGCATATTTTCCCTCACAGAAAAATCTACCAAGGACCCTTCTTAAATTCTATTCTTGTTCATCTTCTTCAAAGCTGGACAAAACTCCAAGAGGTACAGGAGCTCAAGTTTAGTTAGTTCTGAGACAAATCATTGACCTTGGGTGCTTATCCAAAACCTAACTGAATTTTGGCAAGTTGTCTCCCTCTTCTTTTTTTCTATTAGCCCAGTTACCCACTGAAATGCCAGTAGTGATCACTACCTCCTGTCTAGACTGCCCCACAAACAATAACCGGAAGAGAAAGGCAGTAAAAGAAACTGCAAGCAAGTTTTACTAAAGAAGATATTGATGGAATACAAGCAGCCCCTGAGAATGGTGACTAACAGCTTCTTCTCTGAGAATGTTCTAGTTGAGCTCTGCTGTGTTAGCAGCCAGCAGATTGCTTTTGGGTTCATTTCATTGTACCCACTTCCACAGTCTCCTTCCTCGCTCACATTGTCTTTCCATGCTCCCTCACTTTTGTTCCACAAACTTTTGTTCCACACTTGTCCTCAGCTCATATTTCCCCACCTTTCCAGCTTGTTCTCTAAAATCTCACATTCCCCTTCTGTGACATTTCTTTCCCTGACTCCTTGCTCTTTGTACTACTTCCCATCAGGGGAGCCAATAGCCAGCATGGGCTCCTGAGCAAAGTGGTGGGGAATGGTTCCACACTCCTGGAAGGGAATGAGCCTTAGGCAGAAGGAACAGCGTCAAGGCAGCCAGACCTCGACGCCACCCAGAACACACTGCACCCCCACCAGCCCTCAGAGCCTCACAGAGTGCACTGTGCAGCACTCCGGCAGCAATTTAAAGGGCCAGGGCTCCAGCTACTGCTGCTGTTGTAGTAGCAGCAATGACAGCCTAGATCCCTCTTTGAATCACTGGGCCCGAGGCAACAGCCTCCTTTGCCTTTCCCCCCATCAGTGGGTCTCTTCCCACATTCCATCTCCTCTCAGTATCCTTCTCTGCATTGCCTCGCTCCCCCCCCCCACACACACACACTTTCTCCTCCTTCCATCCCGCAATCTATTCTCACCTCACAGTTCCCAGTTCCATTCCAAACCACATAGTACAAAGCAAAATAACCTTCAGTGAGGCAAGCCAGGCTTTGGTCCCACTGAAACGAAAGAGTCCATGTGTGATAAATACAAACACAAACACTGTACAGAAATAGCAACATTCTTAAGTAGGAGTGACAAGGAGTCCTGTGGTACCTTAGGGTATGTCTACACTACCCTCCTAATTCGAACTAGGAGGGTAATGTAGGCATACCGCACTTGCAAATGAAGCCCGGGATTTGAATTTCCCGGGCTTCATTTGCATGAAGCCGGCCGGCGCCATTTTTAAATGCCGGCAATTCGAACCCCGTGCCGCGCGGCTACACGCGGCACGGGGTTCGAATTGCCGGCATTTAAAAATGGTGCCGGCCGGCTTCATGCAAATGAAGCCCGGGAAATTCAAATCCCGGGCTTCATTTTCAAGTGCGGTATGCCTACATTACCCTCCTAGTTCGAATTAGGAGGGTAGTGTAGACATACCCTTATAGACTAACAGATGTATTGGAGCATAAGCTTTCATGGGCAAAGACCCACTGGCTACGTCTACACTGGCTCCTTTTCCGAAAGGGGCATGCTAATTTGACAGGTCGTAATAGGGAAATCCGCGGGGGATTTAAATATCCCCCGTGGCATTTAAATAAAAATGTCCGCCGCTTTTTTCAAAGTAAGAATAAGAGATCCTCCGGAAAAGGGCTTTTTTCCGGAGGATCGGGGCCAGTGTAGACGCTCTTTTCCGGCTTTTCTAAAAGCTGGAAAAAAGCGGCGGACATTTTTATTTAAATGCCGCGGGGGATATTTAAATCCCCCACGGATTTCCCTATTACGACCTGTCAAATTAGCATGCCCCTTTCGGAAAAGGGGCCAGTGTAGACGAGCCCACTTTGTCAGATGCATGTAGTGGAAATTTCCAGGGACAGGTATAACTATGCAGGCCAGAATAAGGTGAGAGATAACGAGGTTAATTCAGTCAGGGAGGGTGAGGCCCACTTCTAGCAGTTGATGTGGAGGTGTGAACACCAAGAGAGGAGAAACTGCTTTTGTACTTGACTAGCCATTCACAGTCTTTGTTTAATCCGAAACTGATGGTGTCAAATTTGCAGATGAACTGTAGCTCAGCAGTTTCTCTTTGAAGTCTGGTCTTGAAGTTTTTTTGCTGCAGGATGGCTACCTTTAAATCTGCTACTGTGTGTCCAGAGAGCAGGAGTGGCCCTAGACAAGCTGCCAGCAACTGGCACCCTAGACAAAACACGTGATCGGCACGCGATCGGCGCCCCCACCTCCAAAGCCCTCAACGGCCATTTATCTTTGCCCCCTAGGCGACCACCTAGTTCACCTGTATTGATGGGCCGCCACTGCCAGGGAGACTGAAGTGTTCCCCTACAGGTTTTTGTATATTGCCATTCCTAATATCTGATTTGTGTCCATTTATTCTTTTACGTAGGGACTGTCCAGTTTGGCTGATGTATATAGCAGAGAGGCATTGCTGGCACATGATGGCGTATATTATATTGATAGATGTGCAGGTGAATGAACCAATGATGGTGTGACTGATCTGGTTAGTGATGGTGTCACTGGTGTAGATATGGGGGCAGAGTTGGCATCAAGGTTTGTTGCATGGATTAGTTCCTGAGTTAGAGTTACTGTGGTGCGGTGTACAGTTGCTGGTGAGAATTTGCTTCAGGTTGGCGGGTTGTCTGTGGGCAAGGACTGGCCTGCCTCCCAAGGCCTGTGAAAGTGAGGGATCATTGTCTAGTATGGGTTGTAGATCACTGATGATGTGTTGGAGAGGTTTTAGCTGAAGACTGTAGGTGATGGCCAGTGGTGTTCTGTTGGTTTCTTTCTTGGGCTTGTCTTGTAGTAGGAGGCTTCTGGGTACATGTCTGGCTCTGTCAATCTGTTTCCTCACTTCCTCATGTGGGTATCGTAGTTTCAAAAATGCTTGGTGAAGATCTTGTAGGTGTTGGTCTTAAGTAGGGGCCTATTATAGAAAATAATAGGAAATGGTGACCATTTTGATAAGGCCAATAATGTATAAGAATGCCTAATGATCTAAAAATCATGACCACCCTAAACAATCCCCTGAAACTCACCTAACAGCATTTTTTCCTCTTCACTTAATCAGGGTGCATGTACTTCAGAATGAAAATATGCATGTGTGACTTTCAAATTCTCTTTCTGCAAACATTTGTGCAAATAAATGCAGTTGCTTAGGTAGAAACATAAGAACAGCCATTCTGGGTCAGACCAATGACCCATCTAGCCCACTAGCCTGTCTGCTGACAGTAGCCAATATTAGATGCTTCAGAAGACATGTACAGAGCAGAGCAATTTTGATGATCCATCCTTTGTCATCCAGTCCCTGCTTCTGGCAGTTGGAGATTTAGAGGTACCTGGTTACTCACAGATATTCCTCACAGAAGAGATGAAAACATGAGCAAAATGTATTTGTTTCAAAATCCAAATATTCTGTTCTCCCAGCAGTTTTGAAGAGATGAGATGTATGTATGCCGCACATCACCATTCAACTTCATAAAAAATTTTGGAATCGTTATTTTACTAGCATAACAACACAATCCATTGAATTGAAATTAAATGTGTTTCAACAATTTAATATAAAGCTTTATTTAAGTATCTTTATATATGATTATAAACATACTGTATTATTTCATTATTATAATTATATAGTATACTATATAATTATATAGTATAACATTTCATCAAAAACTAAATAATATCCCATAAAACCCTACAAATTAATATGAATAACCCGGATCCTGTCATAGCACCATTTCCATTTTCTGTGTAAAGTCTTGCGCGCACACCTTCATCACCCAAGGGGAAATCCTAGCCACAGAAACATCTAGAAAATGCCCAAGAAACGTTATGAGGAACATCTGCAAAATATCACCATCTGTCACCCACTTTTTTCTATCAATAGCACTACAGGAAAGAAAGTGCTCCTCATAATAATACTGAGGATATTTTCAAAGAGCTGCGTAGGAAATTCTGGTGCAGCTTTCAGGGAATCCTCTTTTGGCAGAGAGATATACAGCCACAGTCTATTGGTCTAAATATGGGACTGGATACTTAGCCTGGTGCTAAAACTAACAGCCTCTATGGCTTTAGGCAGGTTGCTTTATTCTTGGTTTTCCTTTTTGTAAAATCAGGACAATAACATTAATTCTCCCTGTTACATTTATTGGTGCACAACAGTGCCCAAAATGATCCCTTATCTACATACAGGCTAGATCCTTCTGAACATTTTCTCATGCAACTTCATGCATGTGAGTAGAGCTATTGAATTCAGTCAGACTGCTCCAGCAAGTGAAATGACTCTTGGCTGTAAGTGTTTACAAGTGCAAATTTGCACAAAGTGAGTGTAATCCAGCAGATAGGGCACTGGCCAGGAACTCAGGAGACCTGCGTTCTATTACTGACCTTTTATGGGACCCTGAGCATGTTCTTTCACCTATGTTTCCCCTCTTACCCTTTGCCAGTTGTGTCTGCTTAGATAATTAGCTGTTCTGGGCAGGGGCTATCTATATTCAACTAGCACAGTGGGATCCTGCTCACAGTTGGGAGCTCTAAATGTCACTATGCTAGAAACCATAGTAATTAGAGAAAACATTGTCTCTGCCATAACATACTTATATTCTAAATGAGACTTGCAAATTCCAAACAACAATTCTAGAGAGAGGAAGCTTGAAGAGACTATTAACAATGAGAGGGAAGGAGAGACTGCTTTGAAAGGTGATTTGAAAGAGAAGTCAGAGGGCCCTGGACAGAAAAATTGAAGCAAACTATCCCATTCATAATGGGCAGGCTGATAGTAGGGCCTAGGACGGTGGTGTCCAACACACTAGCCACTAGCCACATGTGGCTATTTGGCTGGTTGAGTGTGGCTAGTTCACTGTAGCAGTAACCTCTACAGTGGCTACTGCTTCAGAACTGGTTGGACGCCACTGGCCTAAGAGGTGAGGATCACAAGTTTTATGCATGGAACAAGTAATAGGTAGAAAACAACAAAATGAGGAATGCAAAACGTGCATGGATAGCATGGGTAGCAACAAAACATTCCTTTAGCAGCAACTAAAAGTTGTTTTAAAGTTAAACATTTTTAAGATGGGGAGCAAAAGTAGAAATAAGTATGATTGTTGGTGGTGAATAACTGCTCAGTAATAACAGACAGCCATATGCAGGCATAAGTAGCTAATGAAGTGAAATAGCAAAGTTATACCAAAATAAATCTAATGAACGGGAGAGGTGTTCTTTCCTCTCCTAAGCTCTTCCACCTTATTAATTGCCACTTTCAACCATCCTTTTCTCTAGCAGAGAGAGCAGACAGGTCATATTCAGAGCAAATCCTTACCTAACACAGAGTATGATTATATTACCTATGTGGCATATTCAATGTGCAGTTTCATTTTGTGAAATGAAATCTCTGTTAATTTGTCTAAAAAAAGGTATTTTGTAGAGGAACTGAGATAATACTAGCAATATAATGTGTCTTATGCTAAGAATTTACACCAGAACACAGAATACTCTCTTCTGTACTTTTTCTCTCTGCTAAATTCTGATCTCATGCACATCGGTGTGAAGCTTGAGACATCTCCACTTTAGTTTATAGAGATACTCTGAATTAATGCTGGTGTAGTTAAAAGGGAGAATCCAATCCACTGTCTGTCTGACTGTCATTGTTATATATTATATGGGTTTAAGTTGCAGCAAAATTAAGAACTCTCAAGAGTTTATTTTTTAAAATGCCTTTTTTAAAATGTTTTCTTTCTGCTAACATTGTTCATTCAGTTTTTCTAATTGTTCACTTTGGTATTTGCTGTAATAAACCATGGCTTGTTAACTGCAAATCAGTTTACCCAAGATGGACTAAATTAGGCAAAACAGTGGAAGACACCCAAAGGAAGACCAATATAGATCACTAAACAATTGAACATTCATGTTTGGTCCCTTCTCCATGGTGATATTATCATTTTCACTGCATAATGATACTTTTTGAGACAGTAAATCCATTTATTTTTTAAAGGATGTGGTTAATATAAAAACAAAGCAAATGTTAAGCATGTTGTATGCAAAAGGTTTCCCCGTGAATCCTCTGCTTTGTAAAATCATGTTAGAAAGAATAAAATTGGAAGACACATGGACAAGTGCTGACCTGTTAATGAGAATAAAGCAAATGTAGTTGCCTTCAGAAATCCAATATTGTGGTGGAGAAATATGCAAGTAAGCGCTGAACAAATGTTTACAGATTAAATTTCTGTGAATTCATAGTGTTTAAAATAGCAGTGGTTGCCTTTTACTGAGATGTCATAACAGCAATGAAGTGACAAAGAAGACATCTGATACGTCACAGACACATAAGCCTATTCCTGTATGGTTGACAACTCATTGTGATTTCTCGCCAAAGATAACTTCATAACTTGCTGAAGTGTGACTTAAGGATGCCCTGGAGCAGCAACAACCTATGTACCTTTTTTGTGGATAATTTCTTATAAGCTATAGTTTTACTTAATAAGTGATACTATGCTGCCTTTAACCTACGGGTGGCTGTTATGGATGGGATTTTCAGAAGCACTCAGTGTGAGCCTAAGCTTTCTCCCTTTGAAGTTGTAAGGCAGTAAGCCATAGATTAGGTGAATTTACCTCATGTCGAATGGTAAGGGTCTATGTATCTTTAATAATGTATTTAATACATTACATCACATACTGATGATAGTAAAATATATGCAAGTGCATAATCAATATTACTAATGTAATGGGTGGACTAATTTTTAGGGTGGGCTTCAAGTAACTTGTGATGGAATGCAAACCAAAGCCATCTGGGTAATTAAGATATCCTTTTCAATTCTTGAAATGTCCTTGGATTTAGATATAGGACAAGGATGAAGAAATTACAATGAGAGGTCATGGTGATCCAGCCGCATATAATCAAGATATAAACAAGAACAATCCCTAAAGTCCCTGTTAGATATTCAGATTTGTTATTATTGCTAAGAAGTAGATAAGTACATTATGCAGACTGTGCATAATGAAGAATCTGATATTTGGCCATACATATTGCTAAACATTAATATGTAACCAATCAGAAAAATGTGGTTTGACAGAAATTAGGGTGTCATTTTTAGTATAAAATTCTCAGGCCTGTTGACTGGGGAAGCAAAGGGAGCAGTTGTCCCAGGGCCTGGTGATTCAAAGGGATCTGGAGCTCCCAGCAGCCCTTGCTTCTACTGTGACAGTGGCAGGTCCTTTAAATTGCTGCTGGAGCATGCTCTGCACTACACTGCATGCTCCAGACAGCACTAAGGGCTGGGGCATAGGTACTGGTGCCAGTGGAGGGGGGAATGCAGAGAGGACTACCTAGAAGAACATGGAGAAGTCATGAAGAAGCACCCCAGTTTCAAAAAATACATAATTTATGTTGAAAAAAATGCATGTTATTTCTGTCTTGGTTTTTGTTTGTTTTGTTTTGTTTTTGCTTTTGTGTTTGCCAGCAAAATAACCACACTGATGTGGTCTCTGCTGGAGCACTGTGTCCAGCTTTGGGTGCCATGCTTTAAGAACAGTGTGGGCAAATTGGAGAGTACCAGAGGAGGGCAACAAAAATGATAAGGTGTAAAGTACCTGACCTATAGGAGAGGTTCTTTGAATAAATTATAAGTCTTTGTTTGAATATATTAGAGGCTGCTATAAAAAGGATGATGATTAATTGTTCTCCATGTCTCGGGTGAGTAGAACATGTAATTGGCATTATCAGGAGCAAGGCAGATTTAGGATGGATAGAAGAAAAATCTTGCTAATTATCAAAAGTATTCAATATGAGGCTAGGCTACTAAGGGAGGCTGTTGAGGTTTTTAAGAGCAGGTCAGACAAACACCTGTTAGTGTATCGATGGGCTAGCTGTACTTGATCCCATCCAAGTACAGGAGGATGGACTAGCTAACTTCTTGAGGCTCTTTTCAGCCCTGCATATTTATGACCCTATACTATATGCAAATCTTAGATAAACAGGATGTTAATAAAAGGCCCAGCTCTGCCTGGTTGAAAACAAAAGTGCTTAGTTTGAAACGCTTGGGAGAGCTATGCAGGCAACTTCGGATTGCAGGACCAAGAAAATAATTTCCCCTCAAATGCTGGCAAAGAGCAGAAGGTCATACCTGCAAATATACCAAAGAATGTTCTCTATTGGGGGGGGACCCCACAACTGGATTTGTTTTTTACAAATAATTATTTCAGGAGGCTGCTGTGCTTCTGCTGGTTCCCCACCTTCACTCAGGCCAAACCTTTCCACACTGGTACCTGGATACCAAGAAGACAGTTATAGTCAAAATGCTATAGACAGACTAAATAAACAGATTAGATTAGCTCGCTGTTCGAACACCACATTCCGAAGTTAGGCGGAACATAAATCACTTGACAATAAGTAACTGGCAACTTCAATTGGAATGATGTGCGCTCTTCGGCCTACTGAGATCTACGCATGACAGAGAGTACAGAGCTACCTATTGCCCACAAGTGTGTTGCTGTCTAAGTATCTTGCTCAAAATCGTGAGTTTTGGCCTTGCCATTCTCCTTTGAGGCTCCTGCCATCTCAAATATGGAATGGATACAGTGATCTGCACTTTCTGAAGGGTAGCATAATGCCAGAGCATCAAAAGAAAAGCACTCAGGGCCATGTATTTGACCTCAATCAGCAGCAGAATTTACAGTGGTCTCAAGAAAGTTCTCTGTGATCGGAAAGCAGAATGGGGCCCCAAGGCTGCTCTAAGCTACTCAAACTGTCAGCTTAAGTAGGAGCAGTATTTATTTATCTAGTTTTCACCATGATAACAAATATATATATAGTATATACCTAACTCAAGGTAAACTTCTGAGGTCTGAAGTGTGAATCTGAGAGTAGACTTTGTCCTTTAGGTCAAGTATTGACTTCCATCCATGCACGCAGTTTTCATTGACTTCAATGGGAGTTGTGCATGAGGATAAACAGCAGTACAAGGTCTAGAAATGTATTAATTAACTCAAGTACTCTTGTAACCCAGCCTGAAATAAAACTCCAAAGTTGTGGGTTTACTTTAGCTCAAAAAAAATTATTCTGCATGGAGACAGCACCTTTTTGATGCCCAGAAAAGAAAATACAGTGAAATCCATGACAGAAATGCCATGTTCTGATGCAAAATACCAGAAGATTACAAAAACCTTGAAAATACTGAGTGGAAAATGTATCAAGCATGTAATATATTTTTTTCTTAACATTGACAGTGATATGAAAGATAGTTAGCAATGGTGTTCTTTCTAAAGATATATATTTTATAGACCTTATGGATTAAATTCACCACTATCCAGAGGGATAGCACCAAATTTGTGTACAGCATAACTCCCAAGGATGAAATCTTGGACCCACTGAATTTTGTAAGTGGCAAAATTCTCTATGAGAATAGATGGTACACAGATCTTTTATTGACCTTCTACATTGGTGGTAGTGGATTTTACCCTTACTGATTTTGATCATGGCTCATTTATGAGACGTTGGGTAACTAATGTATGATAGATACTAAAATAACAATTTACACTGCATGAAGTACTTTATAAAGTATTTTTCTCATTGGTAAAGGAAATATGATGGACAATAAAATTACTTTTAGCCACTTTTTGTTCATGAGGAAATATATTTCATTCTAACAGCATCAACAAAATAGTGGAACAAACAGGAAACCCCTCTTTAATTCCAAAACATTTCTCATTATCAGCATTCGTATTTTATTCTGTTTGCTCTCTTTAGTATTTAGGTAGGGAAAAATTCCCCAGATTAGTATTGGATGAGAGTATTCACCCATTATAAAAAAAAGCGAGAGCATGTTTCTTTTAAAAATGATACCTGGCACAGAGTGCCTACACCTCTCACTATTGTAACTATTCATTGTAAATATATACAGGCATAATGAGGAGTAAAATGTACCTAATTCCTGCAGCCAGATTCTGGACAGATTTTTTTAAAGTCTTCTTTGTCTTGAGTGCATATTTTATGGGTTTGAGGGTCATGAATGAATAGGTGATGTGGGTCTGTAACGGGAAAAGGGAACACGACAGAGGAAGAATGATATTGTGGAGCACAGAATCTAGGTCATCTGGAGTTGCTTCCTGACTTTAGATAAATGTTTTAAACTCTGTACTATAGTTATTTGCCTGTAAAATGGGTATAATATTACCTTTCTATACTTATCTAATCTATTTAGATCCTAAACTCCTTAGGGACTAATTCTTATTTTGTATAAATCCCTGCAAGGATACAATGTCTCCACTTCTGATCCATGGATATCCACATATTTGCAAGGCTCTAAATAGGTGTTGATATAGCTCCTAGCACAATGGGGGCCCAATTTCGATGCCTAGATGCTACCATAATATATATAATAATTCATGATAGTAGGGAAGTGTGTTCAATGATAATTATTAGCAGAGTAATAAAAACAAACATAACTGCACACTCATGCACACACATGTAATGAACACACAGTAAGCTACATTTAGCATTTGTGAATACAGAAAACGAAGTAACAACACATAAAGAGAAAATGCAGATGTAAAATTAGCCTCTATCAAGTGTGTTCTACTTGCTTTATGCTTGTCCAGCTCTGACTGGTGTAACTTATAATTAGTCTCTGCCTGGAGTTGTATGGTTCCAAAGAACTGTGGATTAAAGAGAAACTCTAGAATTTCTCAGTTACTTGACAAGTTACAACCTGAAAAGCTACACTTAGACCATTAAAGATTTTTCACAGTGACATTTTAGTGCAGCTGGGAAAATATGCCACCTTGCCATTTATTATTTTCAGAGCATGGATAGAGAAAAGGAGGTTGCTATGAAGAACAAAATAAAATGGATTACATGTATAGAGGTGAGGTGAAGAATGCTGATAAATATACTTCACTGAATGTCAGCAAATGTCACACGAGAAGCCATTTCCAGCTACCCTAACAGCTTCACAAACCAACAAAGAGTAGCAAAACCAGGCAAAAGGAGTTGGGCGTACTCACTTCCACATGAATAAGCAATAAGCACTCTCAGAAGTTACACCAGAAAGTTGTTAAACTTGATAGATGAAGCTTTTCAAAACACCTTGTGGTGCACTGTATCTCACTATAAAAGACTATGGATGGTTTGGAGTGAAAAGGAGACATCATTGCCCAGAATGATGTGATTTAAAATATTTTTGTTTAAGTGTTTATATATGACTTTGTAGCAATGGGATGGTTTTAACAAAAGAAAGCTTCACCATATTCCCCCCCACCATAAGGACTGGTCTTTTTGTCTGAACTTCTTTTTGTCACTCCTATTAGATTATGAATCTTTTCTCCTTTCAATATAGATCCTATGTATTACTCTTAACAGCAAGATTTATAGTTACACCAATTAGTTGGTGGTAGGCAGTAACATAACTGCAGAAAAAGAATCCTGTGTTTAAAATATTCTAACAGTTATCTAAACCATCCAAGCATAAGCAAAAGGCCTTCCTAATGTCCCCTATCTTTCCCAGAGCATTTGGTATGTAGATCAATGGACCTGCTCCATTTGTTGTATAGACATGATGACCTTTAAAAATGCTCATTATAAATATTGCAATTTTGAGAGAGAACATCAAGATTCCTTATGATTTATTATTCAGTCTGGGTTATCTGTTTGCAAAAGTTTCTTGAACCTCTACCTTTTCATGGTAATAAATGAAAATGAATATCTTTGAGAAAACATCTCCCAGGAATTATGAGAATTCTTTAAAATTTCAGAAAAGCTGGTTGCTTTTATAATGAATTTTTCAATATTGTTTTCTTCCTAAAATTCTCCTTCATTCCATATAATTTTATCACAGTCATGAATAGACTAAACTAGATTATTTTCAGATCAGCCCCTAAATATCCCTGCCCACAGAAATTAAGGCCAGTTTCGTTTTCATCAGTGAAATAAATGCAGGGACATATAGCATACTTGAAGAGAGTCATGCATTCTTTGCATCCTGCGGTAGCAAAGTTGATAATGGAAATAATTAAATTAAACTTCTCTCCATATGTTCTTGTGAATTTATAAATGACACCACAAGAATTTGGGAGTTAAATTAGTGTAATGTAATCTGTTGTATTTACAGATCTTTCAGCTGGTTTGAGAGGAAACTTTCATTCTCTGTGTCGTATATTTACAGTACTTATACTGTGATTTTATGTCATGGAAAACAAGACTTCATTGCAAATGTCTTCACTCTGTTCTTGCAAAATCAAAATGAAGAATGAGCATTATTAGTCAAATTAAACCTTGTCTAATACTACATTGGTTTTAAAACTTAGATTTATAAATGACCGAGGAAAAGTAGAAAAATAAAGTTTGCAATTCAGGCATCACTTTGTGAACCTTACTTAATTGGATGTTGTGACTCCCTACATTTTTGTTTATAGTGTCTTGTGAGAACAGATATTATTTTTGAATTGAATAGGCATTAGGCAACATCAGTAATGTCATTCTGGAGCAATTCTGAAACTTCTGTTTTTGTTCAGAATTTCACTGTCAAATTAAAATAGATACTATGTACATTGCAAATGTACATTGCAACAAAGGGGTAAAAGTGGATATTAATTTGTTGCCTTGTCATCAGGCCAGATGCCTGATCTAAAGGGATGTGTTATAACCGGAATGGTCAACATCAAAAATATGTGTTCAATTATTCCTTTTTGTGCATAAAATGTCTCTCTATTGCCTGTAACTTTTTTATTCAAAGTAGCTACTAAGCACATTATATACATTCATCTTTTGGATGAATCCTCCAAATTTTCCAGATGATCATCATCAGAGGAAATACTATAGGTTCTTCACAAGTTTTCGAAAGTATTAATTGCCAGACTGAAAATTTATTGAAGCAATTTCCAGAACAAACACTTTAATAAATATGCAGCTTTAGTGACAGGCACAGAAAAGATAATGCTGTTAGAAACCTATGTCAGCAAAGTAATAGTTCCGATTTCTCTATCCTAAGCAGGTGGGCTATTATGCATATTGTGGGCCTGATCCCATGTCTACTGAAGTAATCAAAAAGATTTCCACTAACTTTGAAGGGCTTTTGATCAGGCCCTAAATCCCAAAGGCTTGATACTTCAGACCTTCCTTAGTCAAAACTTGATTTACGAAGCTACATTATTCTAACTGGAGAACAGTACAACTTCACTGCGAATATATGGGCCAAAATTCTGCAGTTGTTATTCAGTCAAAATCATCTCAGCTGCAGACATGGAAGTTTTCCCTGGGTAAAGGCTGTAGAATATGGCTCTATAATGCCCCATAATAATGAAGAATCATGGTTTCCATGCTAAAGATTTCTTCAAAGTTACTTCTAAGTGAAAAGGGACATATAGTTCTAAATAGAAAGAAAGATACTTTGCCCTTTTTATTTTAATGGCCAAACATTGTAATGCTAGCTAATCAGAAATTCTTCTCTGTTAATAGGTTCCTTTAGTTTCTAATAAATAGGAATGCTAATGACAAAAATTTGGTATTTGGTATGCATTAGCTTTTGTAAGTCTTTTCTTTAAGGCCTCATTGACATTCAATATGGCAAGCTTCCTTTGAAACATATTTATAAAATAACTACAGTATAATTAAACCAACAAAGCCATCTTTTAAGTAAGCTTGATAGCTCAGTTTTTCACTCTGTAAAAAATTTTTATTTTGAAGAGGAAAAATAGTTATGCTTCAATTCTATGGTATATTTCATTTTGCATTTAATATTTCCTTTGCATTTGCAATCTGTGCATATCTAATTTTTGACAACTATGATTACTAATAAAGTGTTCATGAAAGATATGCTTCATAGCTTCTTCAACAAGAATAATGTATTTTTGCTAATGGGAACTGTAACATATCTTGACAGATACAATATATAAAATACGCATTTTTCTTAATTGTTAATGTTGTGGTACTGCATATACATGAAGTGGATCAACAGATGTGGCAGGTAATAATCAAAGTGGATGCTATTTTATAAAATGTAACTAAAAATATTTTAATGATATAAAAGCAATAGATAAATAAAAGCAATTATATTTAATTTTGCTTTCAGCTAGTGAGCAATTTTTTGTTAGCTTTAATAGGGGAGAAAGCTCATGCAGAAAGATAATGGTAGATTCGGTTTTAGCATTATTCATCGGGGACTCTAAGTAGTACTTATTCTGGGATATTTCTCTGGCAGAGTAAAATGTTCTACCTAAGGGTTCTTGGCCCCTGATACACCTAATTCATAATAATATACCTCTCATTCAGAAAATCAAAGTTTACAGAGTTCTCAGCAGTTTGCAAATCTTTGCACTATTTAGAACAATGTGTTTTCTCAAGATAAACAAAAAAGTGATACATCAAATTATAATAACGTGGAATCTCTAGACTGCTTCTTAAACTCGGTCCTCTATAGAAATAGTAATCCTTAGACCCCTCCTACAGTATGGTGAATAAATACAGTTGACATAATTGTTATAATCTTTATTTAAAACTGTTACCAAGGTTACAAATTACCATCGCTGTGTGCAACAGGTCCCTCTGAAGCAGTATCATTACAGATTAACTGTAATGTGCAGGATTATAATAAAAGGCATACGGGATTAAGCGCAAAGAAAAATGCTAGTAATAACACAAATACGTCTACTTTATATAGTGTATTGGTTTGCAACAGCCTCACCCTCCATGCTGAAATGTAAAATCTGGCTTTTTTACCACTTGGGCACATACAGGGATGCATAGTTAAACGTAGTCACTGCTTCCTGTAGAGGTTTTGCAAACTTCAGAGAGGGGAGAGGAACCATGGATTCTCTTGATGTAAAAATCTGATGTTTTCACATAGTCTCCTGCACAACTGGTAAATTATCTCGCTAATGGGGAAATACGCTCCGATGATGCTGGGCTATCGTGATAGAAAATAGAACGATCCAGTGTTCAACACGCCTGGTCCCAGAGCTTTTGGCCTGAGCCTACTGGCAGTGATATTGCGATAGTATCACTGCAGCCTATAGGTTACTACACCTGTGTACAGCCGGAGTCAATGAACTCAGAATCTTGGGGGCCGTGAAATTGACCCCGATTTTTTCTCTTGTGAGAGTGGGAGAAACACCAGCTGGAATGAATGAGTGTGACACAGACATGGAAATACTAGATCCATTTGGCTAGTCTGTAGGTAATTGACAAGCCTGCCACACCACCCACACGATCTCAGGCAGACAGGCTGAGACTCAGTCACTGCGTTATGCCCCCAACTGAATGAAATCAGCCCCATGCGTGGAAGTCTATGGAACTCGCTGCGCGCTTTCCTGCATAAATAAGGATCCCCGTCCCTATAGATGTAGAACAACAATGTTCCACAGGTATTTGGGGATAAATCCGATTTATAGCAGTACCGCTCCGAGCCCGCCCCCAGAGCCAAGCCAAGCCAGGCCAGGCCAGGCGCGGAGGGTGGGGGGGGGGGGGGGGTGCGAGGCAAGAAAGGGATACAACCAACCAGGGGTGGCCGGGAAACAAGCAAGCTCGGAGGTTGGTGGCAACTCTCTCGCCTTTCTGTTCTCAGCTTGCTCCGCGGTCCTGCGCGGCTCATCCCCACCTGCCCTTCCTTTCTCTAGGGCGGCTCAGCAGGTGAGCGGCCTGCGAAACAACGGGGCGGGCAGGGGGCAGGGAGGTGAGGCACAGGCCGGGTGGCTTAGCCGTGAACTTTTGCTGGAGGGATCCACGGTTTGTTTTCTGTTTGGAGAGCAGGCTCCGCGGGTTGGAGATGAACTTGGGAGCCTAGCGCCCCCCCCCCCCTTTCCTGGGCAAACAATCCCTGGCCAGAATTAGCAGGCGCCCTGGCCCTCTCCGGCCAGCGCCCTGCCTCCCAGACAGCCCTGGGCCTCGCGGGTGGCAATGACGCAATAAAGCGATTTGTTTTCCTCTTTGGGGCGATTTAGGGAAACTAGAAAAACAAACACTGGTCCGTCTAATGACATAGGTGGAGAAAGCTCCTAAGGGAAAGAAAACGGGGCACATCCTTTGAGCGGAAGGAAAACTGCTCTCTGAAGAGGGAAAACAAAAGCTGTCAATAGTCATTGTAACCCCACCATGAACCGGGGACCTCCTGGACACACTGGGCGAGCTAACCTCCCAGGACTTCCCATTACCTTTTCATGACACTTCACTAATGCTCTCACAATAGCGAGCCGAGCAGTGTGAGTACAGATATTTTAACCTGAACTAAACAGCGTCTCCAGACAATAGGTTGCAAAGCAACATCTGGTACTGCACATTAACAATGATGCGCTGTAGCAGATGCTTAACGCCTGGAAGTTTATGTCAACATTCAGCAGTTTAGGAGCCTACTGCTGCTCAGCATGGACTCGACTGTTAGCTGGTGGGGCTTAGGTGAGCATCTTAGCTCGGTCCTCTCCTAGGGAGCCCTGTGCAGCTTGATCTTCCAGGCAGCGACACACACGCACTAATACAGTGCGTGCGCCCGTCCCTAGGACCAAACCATCTAGTGACAAGTGCAGGAGCCAAATGCCACATCACTGCGAGCCAAGCAAACAGCCAGAGAGCAGCCAGTGGGAAGCGGAGCTGCGCTTGTGCTCCGTTCTGTACTTTTCCGTGGGGGCACGAAGGGAAGAACCAAAGTGGACCCAAGTAAATGGCCAACTTCATTCAAGCTCTTGTTTAAATGAGGAGATCTCTGATGAAACAACGGGCGGGGACTATTGCGCACAGCTGTTCCTCATACATATTTCATGATACGATCAGATAATACGTCCCACCACCTTCTCAGCTATTCACAGATAAACATTTTCAAGACGTTTTGACATCTGTCTTGGTGCCTGCTATTAATTTAGTAATCACTGTAGTTCAAAAGTATATGGGACGGCGCCTTGCAAAATCCCCTCTTAGCTTTCCGAATGCCAGTTATGTCATATTCGCCCCCGCATGCCCCCCTCCAAAGGGTGACATTCTTTCTCTGTGGCCCTGGCTCTCCTTGGAAGGGCTGCTCCGGACTGGTCTCAGACAAACCGGAGCGAAGCGACTGTTGGCAGGTTCTCATGGCCGTGCCACTCTCTGCTGCACGCGGGGAAGGGGTGAGGGCGGGTTCTACATCCTTCAGGCAGCATTGCGCTGCTTGTCCCCAAGCTGTTCTTGGGGGTCTGTGCGCTCACCCCATGTAGTCCAAGAGAGTAGGCGGAGAGAGACCACTCTGCACCTAGCCCGGTCACTCAAACCTCAAGTCAAGCGGCAGGCAAGGCGGTTGGCAAGGCTGCTGCCCCTTTCTTAGCTGTCGAGGACTGTTGGGAAAGGTGCAGTCGTCAGTTTGGTTCAAGTTGTTAACCACATTGCTCCAACTTTTCTTCTCCTATCGCTAAGATCCTAACACCATGTGCGCAGTAACCAACAATGCGCCACGTAGGCGCTTGACTAACTGCTCTGGAAGTATTACACTTATCGACTTAAATTTTTACAAGAATTATACTGCGTTTGCCCCCTCTTTCTAGTCCGCCTCTTCCCTCCCTCTCCCCCTCCAACAAAATAAAACCCAAGTACTCTTAGCAAACCAGCCGGGAAGAAGTGAGTACAAGCCCAGGAAAGAAGAATCCGTGTAGTTTGCTGTGGCTTGATTTTATTCTGTGAATGAAATACACTAATCCCCGATCAGAAAGTAAGTGATCAGGTCCTCTATACTCTTTGGGAAAGCATGTCACGGGGGAAAAATCCGGCTGTATGGAGTCTGAGTCTACTAAACCGTGTTCTTTTGTGCCTATTTCATGTTGACACTCTTTCCCCTTAAAATATGAACTTTTCTTAAACTATCAAATGTTGCTCGGACCCATTAAAGGTGGAGTCTAACGAATGTAGGGGTAAACATTTCTTCCCAACTCTCTTTCACACACTGTTTATTAAATTAAAGCCTTCTCTGACCTCCCTACTTTTTATCTAATAAAGTTCACATGCAGAAAGAAACTGGAACCTGCATCACAACATTTCCAGATAAATACGATGTAAATATAGACAGACACGCATTTTTCTCCCACAAAAGAACTTAATTAAAGCTAGCCTGAGAGCTGCAATCTTGCCAGTGAAATAAGGATTTGCTTTGTAAAAGGCTTAGAAATCATGTTTTAAATAGCAAAACTGTACGTTAGGAGAAGAATGCAGTTCTCATGCTAAACCTCATATTCACATTCCACGGAGGGTTTTGCGAATGTGACACTCAGACACACTCTTGCCCCCACAGACCTCGGCATAAACAAACCACAACCAAATATTGCTTCACGACTTCAGATCCTGATAGCTGCGCTCTGGCGTTTACGTTATTGTCAAGTGAAATGTAGGTGACATCTTTACAGACAGAGTAAGAACAACAGCAATTTTTAAAATGCCCCATCTTCGCTAACTGTAACCAGACTGTGTGCCCCACCTTGGCTTGTGTGTTTAGTTTTGGGTTTTATTACACACAACCGAAATTACATGCGTTAATTTCATTTTAATGACCAAATAAAAATAGAGGCTACACTGCAAACAAAAGCAAACAAACACACAGCAGCCCACTGCAGGCATTTAGAGAGGAAGGGGTACTTTGGCAAGATAACTATGACTTTGAGTCATAGTTCTGGTGCTCCTAGCTGTTTTTAACTCTCGAGGTACTACCTACGGGGGGAGAGAGACCTTCCCCTTCCTTGAATCGTATCTCTGGGTTAATGGTGAGCTCTGAATCTCTAGTTCTTTATATGTTTTGAATCAACGCATGTTAAAGTCATTAGGGTGATCGGGTGTCCCTGTGTTTTAACATTGTATTAGACAAAGTTTGTCATCTTTTCAAGTGAGACTCCTACGCTTTTAAAGCTGCTTGGAAGTCTGCCTGGAAAGTTTCAGTTATTCCCATCTGTTTAACCACGTGTAACCGGCCTATACCTGACTGGGCTGAGCTAAAACTCTCTCTTCTGTCCCTGGGTAGTTCAGTAATGTATCTATATGTCTATTCTGTGCACTCCTACCACTTCCCGCTGCCCCCCCCCCCCCCCATACTTCAAAACTTCCTTCTCCCCATTGATTGCTCTATGTCCAAACAGGGCAAAAGACGAGAATTGCATTCGACAGACGCTGCTCACTCGTGAATAACTGGTTCAGTGCATGCGGTATCTCTCGCCATTATCCTGTAAGTTAATATTGAGTAGCAATAGCTGTCTAAATATCAAAATCTATTTATAGGGCATGCAGAGGCATGACCTCTCCATCTGACCTTCAGTAACTGCAGTCTGGAAAACAAGGACAAAAGTATGGGAAAGCATAGTATTACAATGAACATTTGTGTGTATGTGTGTGCGTGTGTGTCAGAGAGAAAGAGAATGAGAAATGGGCGTGGGAGCTTTATGAATTATTTAGAGTGTATTTGATTCTTAGACTTGCATCCAGTTCTTAAATACGGAGTGTGTGGGTTCTAAATAGTATTTACATTACTCTTGACTGGGTGTTATGTTAATTTACCAGCGAATGGAAATCACTAGAACTTTAAAAAGCCCTTTTGGGTAAGTATTCGCTTTTAACGCTATGGTCGCTTTAAAAAGTAGGAGGTTGAAAAATGCAGCACAAAGCAACCTTTGGAAATAATTTTACACGTTTTAGAAACGTAATGAGCGTGTGTGGAGGGGTAGGGGGAATTTTCCCTTTTACTTAAAATAAGAACCCACCCTCGTCACGTCTGTCTCCACAAGGCAAAGATCTTAGCAAACTCGGGGTAGGGTGTGGGGGGGGGGGGGGGCGGGGAGCTGAGGGAGTTTGATAGGTTTAATTAGCACAATAGTGGTTTTATGAATGACTTTGGCCTATTGCCTGAGGATCGGTTGGAATTTCTGAAAAGTGATTAATAAAGAGAGGCTAATCCGGTGCAGTCAGACGTTGGCTCACAGGAGGCCACGCTATCTCCGCGCTCCCAGTTGCAGGGTGTGCTTTAGGCAGTTTTGGAAGAAGAGCGGTCGGGTGTTGTGCTCTGTGGGGTCCCAGAGCGGACTGGAGCCCATCCCCTCAGGGGCAGCGAGACGTCAGCAAGCGCTGCTGCTTCGGAGCAGCCGTCGAGAGTTTGTCCGGTTTGAATTAACCACTGTGTAAAACTAGATCAACTGCTCCCCGCCCCCAGCCCCTGCCCAGCCCGCGTTAACATGGCGCCTCTCGGCGAGGAAAGCACTTTCGGGCTGTTGGGCAGTTGAAATGTTCTCCCTGAAGGTCACATCAGGCAATTTGTCCGTTTCCTGCCTCAGCTCTTCAAGGCTCTGCATGTGCGTGTCACAGGGGCTAGGCGGTGGCTTGCTGCGCTCCTCGCACGCTCGCCTCTCAGGGTGTAACCCAGCCCCAAAGGAAATCGCACAATCGAGCAGCCATCCTATTGATACACACAAACTGGACAGACTCACCAGCCAGATGTGCCATTGTTTTCAGCTGTTGCGTTTGTTTGTGTATTTATGTGACATGAAACAAGGATTCTGCGCTAGTATTTCTTGTGGCTGGAAATGAAAAAGACGAAAACCTCCTTTGTGACTCTATTAAGACACATGAGCGCCCTTCTCAGATGCCTAGAGGTGCTGTAGAGGAAAGAGCTACTGCTCTCCAGGGAGAGCAGTTTAGGAGGAAAACACCATCCTCCTGGATTGGATGAGCCGCAGAACACCCTCCCAGATAGCCAGCTAACTGCTTCTAGCAAAGGCAGGGTCTCTACTTCGCATTTGAGGGTTTACTAATCAGCACTCTTCTCTTGCAGCAAAGGAGAATAACGTGAATATGATTAATTTTGTTTATTCCACTGAGGAAAGTGTCTGAAAGAAAGACATCATTAGACAGGTATAATCTCCCTCCAAATCTTTGGTCCTGATACTAGATTAGGCTTTGTGATATTGCATCCAAATAAAATAAGCAAGAATTGAGAAGAGGAATCTCTTCTTCCTAATGAATATTTACCCTCTGATCATTACACCTTTAAGAGCCCTCGCTTAACTTACCTTGCGGCAAGTAAGAAAGCAATGCTCCCCTCTTTCTGTGCCAGAACCCGGGATTTCAAACACAATGTCCTTGATTTTAAAGTGCCATGTACTAGATAATAGTTCGGAACAGGTTGGGTTGTAATATTATTGACTACATACAAGATATAAGATGGAAACGTTTAAGACTTTTAACTTTTTGTTGCACTGACACGCTGTATTTTATCAGATACTATTATGTAGACAGAACCATTGTATTGTAGCTGCCTCACGGTTGCTAGATCGTTTCTATCACATGAAAGATTTTGAATAGTTTTCTTTCAACAATGCATCCTTTTGGTCTTGATACAAAGAGTGTAGGCATGGTATACACTTAAACAGTTCTGTCACAGAAAGATTAAATGGAGTATATATATATCGAAGTTTGTCTACATCATTTATACGTACAGGGAACAGAATGAAGTTTCCCTTCACCAGTGAAGAAGCCCATTAAAGTCTGATGTCCTAGTAGCATCTCCCAGATTTTCCTTATCTGTGATATTCGCTAAGCTGTTAAAAATCTTTACAGCTTGGCTTTAAAATCAGCTGCTTCTTAAGGAAGGAGTGAATCTGATAATAGAATCTTCTAAGAAAAATCTACTTCTCACGGACCATTAAATGGCTAAATTATACTATATTTGCTATTTATCGGATATATAGATCTGAATGGGTGTATGTAAGTGTACGTACGATGCATAGATATATAGATATTTATACATACCCAATAACGATATAATATATAGATATAGATATAGATAGTTAGAGATATAGATATAGATACAAACCTCACATATAGACAAACACGTGTACACCCATCTTTGTACACACAGTATACATATGTGATATTAGAACACTCATTCCTTCAATGAGATATACATTTATTTTTAAAGACTTACCCTGCCACTCCCAAGTCCCTAGGTTTCTTGATGAATATAGTTTTTGTCAGTGGCGGCTTCATGTTGGTTTAGAAAAGTTGAAGGCAGAAGGTGATTTTGCACTGAAAGGCTCTGAGCCTTGGAGTTTTTTATTCAGTGCTTAATCAAGCGACTTGACCAAACTGCACGTGCTGAGTCCAACTTTTTTCTTCCCCTTTTCCCAGCTTTGTGCTCTCCACTGATTGAGTCCTCATATTAAGCTCGAGATCCTTTCTAAGCAACTGCTAAGAAGTCAAGAGCATCCTTGCTTGCTTTCTCTCTATGGCCTTTCATGCCCTCAATTTGTTATTCTACTGACACTTTCTTAAAGTTAGTGCAGAGCATTGAAACATTACTGACAAAAGCCCTGGAAAATCTCCCTCCTCATTGCTAAATCCTCTAATGGGTCAATGCGCGTCAAATTTTTATTTGATTTCCAATACTCTCTAGCAGTTAAAAATTAAACTTACCCCCAGATCAGCGCTGTATCTATGCTTCCTTCATTACTTTGTACGCCATTGACTCTCTAATTTCATATCGTTTGTACCCACTAATTTATAAATGAGTGTACATAGCTATATGTATCTGTATTTATGTATTTATATTTGCAGTAACGTTTTCATTTTGTGTCAAAATAACATCACGTTACTCCATGCCAAAAGTATATTTATCCAATCAAATAGTAACTGCAAGCTGCAATCTGCTTTATCAAGCCTTCATTTCTGTTGTGCACGATTTTAAAAGTCTTTTCATTTCTTTTACTATTTTAAAATATGTGTTAGAATAATTGTTACTTGGAGATCTTTTATGTAGCTATATCTCCTCGGGTTCATACGTTTTCCTTTCTTTTACTCTTGTTTTGGGAGATTACGTACACTGATTTCTTGTGTCATCTAGAAATCACAAGTTTAACTTTTTTTTTAAACACTGATTCTTAAAGTTTGTCTCAGTGATGAAAAGATTTTAGTTAATGTTCCTAAAACCTTCCACTTTTTAATTGAAGAATTCTAGTTATCTTAATTTTATGCCTCGGGTTTGGTCAAATATTTGTTTAGTTCTGTGGTTTAAATAAGTTTCAGTATGATCCACGAAAAAACATTTCCACTAACTTGGGTTCAAACGAATAGTAATCTAAATATGATGTCCATTTTAGCCAATATGAAACAACTTCGCCTATGGCATCATTAAGCAGAATTTGACACACACAGTAAAAAAAAAGGTAAATAATTGGTTATGTATAGAGCAATTTTCCTATTCGAGTGACAGAACAAAGGCCAACTTCTTAGGGTCTTGAATTTCTATATCATTTATATCTTTAAGTAGGGCAATTTTGTATCTGTTGTTATTTAAAGTTTCACATACTAGCTTGAGAAGGTCTTACCAGGCCAGTAGATCGTTTCTTTATTTTGAGTTTAAAGGCAGTCTTAATTAAGCCATTATTATGGACCTCACCAACCCAATACAATCTCGGAATGGATTATTTCCGGGTTGTATATAAAAGGTTTATCTTGTACATGCCCGCTGGCTTCTTCTTCTTCTTTGTGTGTGTGTGTGTGTGTGTGTGTGGATATTTTATGTAACCATGTAGGTGCCTATCACCCGTTGATTGGCAAGGTTGAGCAGTGTACCGTACAGAAAAGTTAAAAAGGAAAGCGACAAGCCAAAGTCCTGGGGGGAGGGGACTCAGAGCCATCTGTCTTCTGCTCTCTGACACGATGTTTCTGCTGCATTCTTTTAAGAACTTTTTAAAAATCATGTTAATGCTCTCGCTTTCTCTCTTTTACACACACACACACACACACACACACACACACACACACACACACACACACACACACAATTATAGATGAGACCATCAAAGGGTGCTCTTGTTCCAAATATATTTGATCTTCACGAGAATCCTTGAAAAAAGTTCGAACTCTTTTCTTCCGGGGTGCAACTAGGAAACAACAGTTTTAGATCGTCCTTCGTCAGCCGCCTAGGTCCGTAGGCTCTTGCTGAGAGAAAAGCCTGCTGCAGGCACTGGGCCACCGGCTGGTGCGCTAATGCTCCCTAGCTCTAGTTCGCCAGAGTTTACAGAGACAGAAGGTTAAGCAAGAGAGCAGAAGAGCCTTTCCTTGTACATTTATGCTGTGCTTGGTGAGGAGCTTCTTGAACTGCGCTAGAAGTACATAAGGAAGGGGACAAAAAGAAAAGGGCTCCAAACAGATCTGTTTCTCTGGAGTCTATTTCTGCATTTTCTCAGGATGCGAGCTCATTTTTCACTTGCCATTATAGTCCAATGTATTTATTTTTTGTTTGTCACAATAGTATGGTAAAACTGGGAACACTTCCTGTTTATAGCAGGCAGAGTCTTGCAGTTGTTAGGCATAGTTCAAGCCGTGTCTTGCATTGCTGTAGCTTTGCTCAGTCACTGAGAGCAATGGAAAGCCTATGGAAATCAATATATAGACAGCGTGGCGGTCAGATAATGGATTAGAATCAGTGAATGTTATAATCTGTATTATGGGTTTTCTGTTGTTCAGATCGAGAAAAATTTCACGTGGGTAAGGGTTTTAAAAAGGCCTGGTGCTGCAAAAATAACAAAACACTCCCCTCCCCATTTCATTTTAAAGGCAGGATTTTCAGAAAGAAGCTAATGACTTTCATATAATTGGCCAGGCACTGATGTAGTGGATTGTTCTCCCAGCCCCGTGCCTTTGTTGCTTTTGGGGAAAATAAAGCTAATCAAACCTTTTGTCATGGCCAAATTCTCCCTTGGGGTCTTCCAAACATTTGTTTGAATAATTTACTTCAAGAATTGAACATACTAATTGATTTTAAAGTGCTAGCCCAGGGGGACGAAGGGCGCAAGGGCTCCAAATCACAGGCAAAGAGCAAATGTTCTACCTGACAGCAGCGAAGCGTCCATAATTTGATACACCTCGCTTTGCAGTGTGCGTGTGCGTGTGCGAGTGCGTGTGCGTGTGTGTGCGCGCACTTCAGAAGGCAAAGGAAGAGACTGTCCGAATCATTTCAATAAATGTTTTCTTAAGGAATGTTTGATTGCACAAGCTTAAAGGGACCACATCCATCCTGCCCTGGGGACTTGGGGACTTTGCTCTGATATTACATTGGCGAGTATATATTTTCCATTCCAATAAATGCACGTTGTCACCTAGATCTCAGATGCTCTGCTGCCTGGCATGTGTAAACTCTTCTTTGAGAAAGAGAAGGGGGGGGGGGGGGAGCTGCAGGTTCTGTGTGCTCCAGTCCCATTCAAGGAAGAATTTTGATGCGATTCATTAGAAGTAACGAGTTGACATAAGGTAAATCTACATTGAGGGGGCCTTTCTTTCAGTGTACGGGGAAGCTTCATTAACCATCGCTAACAAGGCGTGCAAATGCTCTGATTGGGCAGCTTTCTTATAACGCCAGAGCCTTTGCAGGATGCCCACCTAATGAGGGTCACTAAAAGAGATTGATAAAATATTCAGATTTTCCGTCACACCAGGAACTTTTTATTTTAAAGGAGAAAGTTGAGGCAACTGTGTCGTTGTTTACCTTTTGAAAGCACAATCGCATAAGAAGAACCCCAGCTCCCTTCGAAAACCTTATCTCCGGGAGAGGATTAGTTTTTATGGTGTTTTTTGTTTGTTTTTGTTAAATCCTTAACGGTTTCCTATCTCCTTCCCCTCCGCTACCACCCCTTAATTATGTTTTCCCGGGCTTAATGTACTGAAAAAGAAAGAAAGAAAGAAAGAAAGAAAGAAAGAAAGAAAGAAAGAAAGAAAGAAAGAAAGAAAGAAAGAAAGATATTCTGGTTTTGACAGAATTATTAAAATCTGTATGATAGCTTAATGACATGTCAATCATTTCTATGTTGCTGGTTGTTGTTAATATGTCAGCATCTGTACACATGACTGTTAAAAACATGCTACCTTCTTCAATGTAACGTTTTATAAGCTGGAGGGCTTCTCCCTCTGTAATTTATTTCTACTACTTTTATTGCTAGGTTACATTTTCTAATTAGAGCTAAGTATTTCACTTAATATTTAATTTACATGTACAACACATATATCATACCAAGATCAATCAATCAAGTGTCCCTTGTTGATAACGCTGCATCATTAAGAGTTGTATTTAATTCAGAAGCGAGATGATGCACGTATGCTTATACGGCTAAACAGATACTTTCAGATTAGGAATGTGAAATCAGATGCGAATTTATCGTTAAGAAAACATACTTTCACTTTTGAGCTACACGCCTAATGGAAAAAGTTTGCTGCTTAAAAAACTCTGGACTATGGAATTGGAACAAATTTCATTTCTTAGTTCCTTTCCAAAATGAATATTTCATATTTTCCACCAATTGACGTGTTTAATCAAAGTACGGGGGAGACGTTAATTTCGTAGCTATAGTATTGTTTTGGGCGAGTAATAAAATAGCCGGCCTACCTCTTACACCCACCAAACCCGTTAAAAATGATTTGCTCACATTTTACACAGCATATACTGCACTCATTATATCAACAGGATTGAATTACAGGACCAGAATCGGCCAGCTCTGACACAGACATCAAACACGCGGTCATTTATCTTGGGAAAGCGTGTATTTAAAAAGGGAGGATAATTTAAAATAATGCAGCTGTACGATATTGTCGGCACTTGTCACTTACGAATGACAAAAATGCAGTTTAATCCTAATAAAAATAGATGGGCTTGATCAGTTCTCCTTTACCTGCTTCTCTCTCTCTCTCTCTCTCTCTCTCACTCTCTTAATTTCACCCACTTCGGCCCCGTGATACTGTATTTTGGAGCTTTGCTCTACTTAGAAGGTGAGCAGGCAGATCAATCAGAAAAGGCATCGAACCCCTGTTTGAACCAAAACGCTAGAGCGCCGAACGAGTCAATTTTGGAGCCAGGTTTAGGGAAGCACTTACTGGGCAGCAGAAAATCAGAATCTAAAGCGCGCTTCAAATAGCCAACAACCAGTACAAAAAAGAGCCCATCTCTCCCTTCTATCCCACAAAAAGTACCCCCCCCCCCGAAACAGGACAGTCTGGAAACATCAGCGGCGTTGCACAGATACATAACTTGGCGTGAATTTCTTGATGCATCAGAAAGAAAACAATTTCCTATCCAGTTCTTCCCTGCAAAGCCACATGTCATGTTATGAGTTAAAACAATGACTCATGTGGGATAAAATAAGATTAAGTTTAAATGGAGTTTAGCTACCAAGATTTCCCCGGCACTGTACAGATGCCTATCAGTAAGGAGAAAACTCTTGTCATTTTCTTGGACGATTAAGCCACAAAGTGAGAAGGGAATTGGGGGGTGGAGGGTCAGAACAAAACCAAGAGTCTTCCCTGCAGGTCTTGAGTGTGTGAATAAGAAACTTACAGGATCCGGAAAGGATTTTCCGAGTCGAGAGGGGTTTGCTTTCCCAGTCCTCTTGTTTGCTTTCCCTGCTGCTGGTGATCATGGCTTCGTATCTCTCCCCTCGACAGTAACACTAGTTCAGCTCGTCCGGATTCAGCGGCACTATGCAGAGAGCTCGCAAGATTCGGGGGCTCTGAATTAGCCAATTCCATTGACAGTTTTCAGCCAGCAGCTGCAGTCATTAAAAGCCATTTACACCCTGGCCTCCTCACACAAAGATAGAGCGCCAACAATTATCTGCTTGTACATTTAAGGACATGAGAATGTGTCCCTAACAGGCTTAGGGGAGAACTGAATCACCGGCTACGCTAGGAAAACACTGAGCTCCGGTCCCAAGATTTGTCTAATGTATATCGTGCCATAGTAACTCGCTTTGATGAGTTAGCTGCTTCAGTATCCTCAAACATTTTAGGATGCTGGATCCAACTGTGCAATAGCTCACGGGCTGAAATATCGTTTATGCTGTAAGACATGCAGGTTTTTTTTAAATATCTAACCATCGCTTGAGATTTACTCCAGAACACATATTTTGCACACAGAATCTAGTAGAAAAGCGGTTTGTTGAGCTCTGATTACATCTGAAAACAAACGATGGCAGATTTTGGTGCGAGCTTTTGTAGCTTTGCAAAGTTCACCAGGATTTCTAACACCAGGAACCTCGTCTAAGCATGTGAACAGAATACGATTGTGTGGAAGACTAGAAAACAAGAAGGACCTGTTTGATGTGATTCTTAAAGTGAATTTTTGGGGTAATTTAATTTGCAGCTTTCAGAAAATTGAATTAAATATTAAGAAACCCTTCGCAGGACTCGCTCTCCCCTTTTGTAATTCTTTATATAAAAGGAAAGGATTACAAAGAAAATATTTTTTCTGTATTAAAATCTTTGTCTAAACATATTGCAGTACAATTAATACTTTCAAGTCGATGGTATATGGGTTGAGTAGTCTCTTTGCTACCTTAGCTGTGTAACTGGTAATATGAGCCAGAAAGGGAGGGGAGACGGGGGGAAAAGTTTTCCCCAAGTATGTTAGCAGAAGTGTTTAAGGAGATCACTAAAAATTAAGAGGGTGAGTTATTTTCATTATGAATAACATAGCACGCCGATGACAGTTTAGTGAAAACGTGATGAATGTGTAATACAGAGAGGTTCTTCCAGTCCAGCAGCTCTTCCAACCGGACCTATTCATCTGCCACTTGGAATTATTTCATGAGGAGTGCGCTGTGAAAGGGATCACAACCAATTCGGAGTCCAGCTAAAGAACTTCTACCACCCATAGCAGCATTATTATTATCCTTCGGATAGGCCGAGTCACGCTATGTTTTCACATTTTAATTGTAATATCTCTTCCCCCCCCCCCTTCCCTCCATTGATGTCTGAAAGTAGTTTGGGCTCCATTCCTCACCCCTAGATCTGCATCGGAATGCAGAAAAGATCTTTAAAAAAGTTTTGAATTCCTCAATGATTTTTCTTCTAGAAAGGCGGCTTAGGATAATTATTTCAGCTTTATTGAGGGCAGATTAGTTGAAGTCTGGATGCTGCGTTTCAATACTCGTTGTACATGCCTTTACAATGTCGGTATTGTTTGCTACTGTGTGTGAACCTATTCAAAATATACACTTTTTAACACCAAGCAAAGTCCTGTCTAAATATACACAGTAAGTCTGGAAAGACGTCCATGACCCGTACAAATCTCTGTAAATCACACTTCCATAGCTACAGAAACTAAACAAAAGAGTTACCAGCTCAAGATGCTGATTAAATCTTCTTAAAAGCAACATACCTAATAATAAATATAGTTGCCTGGGCTCAAGGTCCAGGAGCCTCGCTACAGCAATTGAAATAATACGGAGTTAAAACTGCTTTCTTTGTTCACACATTACAAAAAAAATCTAATTTAAACTTCAAACTTGTTTCTTTCTTTCCCCCAAAGTTTGGGGAAGAAATTGTATGCGAAGGAGGAAATATATGTTAAATATATGTGGCTGGCATGTAGGCGAGTGGCCAGCTGAGAAAACTGCTGTGCTCTGAAGAAAGAAAAAAGGAGAGGACAAAAAAAGAGAGAGAGAGACAGAGAGAGTCGAAAAGAAGGAATGAAAGAAAAAACATAGAGAAAAGAAAAAAGAAACGGAGTAAAACGCAGAGAAAGAGAAGGAGCTTAGGAAAAGAGAGGCATTTAGCTGACAAAGAAAGACAGAAGAGGGTTTAATATGCCAGTAATTCGGAGTGCTTTGCTGTAAATTACAGCCCGCAAAGAGGGCCGGTTCAGAGCAGAGATGATCCCGGCAGCGCCGCTTCCCTGCAGGGGACTCGGAAGATCCCGTTAAACTTGAATTTTAGCAGGTTCTCTGTTAAGTGAAGGGCGGGGGATACATTCTGGAGGGAACCGGAGCTGAACCCAGAAAGTACTGTGTGTGCTGCTTCTGGGAGGGTCACCGGCATGAGGATGGGTCTAATGATCTCATCTTTCTTTTCTTCCCCGGCACTATTAGTGTTCAGATAGGCAGAATGAAGTGAAACTACGTGCAAATCATGTGTAAATTGTCTCAGTTAGGAGCCCTTTATCCGAACGTGTATCCCAGCCTGGCCCATTTACTTTCCCCCCATATCTCCTTTAGCTTTAACGAGGCTCGTTAAGATCACAATAATATTCCACCCTCTAATTGCTCATCCCATTCAACAAATATGTGCACACTGCTTTTCGCATTATTTGATCCCTTATTTAGGAGGGGTGTGGAGGGGGAGAAACAGAGAGAAGGGGAAGTGCTGAGATTAAGAGTTGCAAAGATACAAAAAAAAATCCTTTGCCACTAACCATCCTGCCTCCCTCCCCCCCGTGCATTTGTGCGAAGTGGTAAAAACCTTTCTTACGTTCTCCCTAATGATTGGCAGGGCTGACAGTGATTGGCAGGGGATGCTATGGCAACGCCACAACGACACTCAGAAGACCAATAGAAAAGCGAAACAAAATGTTTCAATGCTGCACTCACTGTGGATTTAGGGGAGATATTATGAGGCTGTTGTCATTAGGGCGATTGCTGTTGAATCATTGAATCTTGACTCGGTGGCGGTGCTAGGTTGGGGTGTGTGTGTGTGTGTGTGTGTGTGTGCGTGCGTGTGTGTGTGTGTGTGGCTGTGTGTCTCTATGTGGCTGTGTGTGTGTGTGCGTGTGTGGATGCGTGCGGGGTGTGTGTGCCCTTTTCTCCCTTCTGCCTGCCTTTCTTTCTTTTCTCCTTGATTTATTTCCCCCTCTCTCAGGTCATCCCATGGTTTTCAGGTCCCCTTTAGAGCTTTATCCCACCCATTTCTTCTTGCCAAACTTCACCGCCGACCCGCATCACCGCTCCTTACTTCTCGCCAGTAGCAGCAGCAGCAGCAGCAGCAGCAGCACAGGCTGCAGCCCCGGTGCTGGCGGCGGTGGAGGAGGCAGCTCCAGGGGACCCCAAGAAGAGTTGTCAATGTTTCAGCTGCCCACACTCAACTTCTCCCCGGAACAAGTGGCCAGTGTCTGCGAGACGCTGGAGGAGACTGGAGACATAGAGAGGCTGGGGAGATTCCTCTGGTCGCTGCCCGTGGCACCGGGGGCATGCGAAGCCATCAACAAACACGAGTCAATCCTCAGAGCGCGGGCGGTGGTGGCCTTCCACACCGGCAACTTCCGAGACCTCTACCACATTCTGGAGAACCACAAATTCACCAAGGAGTCCCATGGCAAATTGCAGGCCATGTGGCTCGAAGCGCATTACCAGGAGGCCGAGAAGCTGCGGGGTCGCCCGCTGGGGCCGGTTGATAAATACAGGGTGAGAAAGAAGTTCCCGCTGCCCAGGACCATCTGGGATGGAGAGCAGAAGACGCACTGCTTCAAGGAGCGGACTCGCAGCCTCCTCAGGGAGTGGTACCTGCAAGACCCCTACCCCAACCCCAGCAAGAAAAGGGAACTGGCGCAGGCCACCGGCCTCACCCCCACGCAAGTAGGCAACTGGTTCAAAAACCGAAGGCAAAGAGACAGAGCAGCCGCAGCTAAAAACAGGTCAGTGCACACGGCACCCCCAGTCTGGGAGGAGAGCGAGAGGCAGGGCTGGGCTGGATCTAGGAGTGTTAGCGCTCTCGGAGTTTCTATTTGGCCCTCGGCGGTGGGGGAGTTTGTTTGTTTGTATTTAATAATAATTATTAAAGAATCAACCGAACCCTGCACACCAATCTCTGTGCTCCAGCTGCAAAGATGCAGCCAGCAAAGGCGTTGTTGTGAAGCACGGCAGGATGAAGCCTTCGCTGCTTGCCAGAACAAAGTTTAGCCGCACAAACACTCGTGCAAGGAGCACCCACGAGGCTATCCCTTTCTCAGAGGCTTTCCTTCTTTCTAATTCTCTCTCTGTGTAATTCGGTTTACAAACGGCCGTCCCCAAACGCAGTGAATATTCTCTCCTTTCCTGGAGACTGGGGTAAAAGTGACGGGAAGCCACACAATCCTGCGTGTGGGGTATATTTTTTAAATGCCACTTGCGTTTGGCACATTTCAGTGGACTCCTCTCCCCACCCACACACTAACCTGTTTACACAAACATAATTCAAAGTGTGCTTCTGCAAATTAGGCATCTGTTCTCCTGTTGTTCTTATTCATTATAAAAAACGAATTTGCCTTAGAGGGAAAATTGGGGAAAGCGCCGAGACACTGAAAAGCATTTTCTATCACATTTGTATTTATAGATGCAAACAGCACGATCACCTATGTGTGTGCATATAATGCAGTGTGTGTGCGGTGTATTTGTTTGAGTTTATAATGTCACACTGAAAGCAAATCTCTAATTCAATATTTCCTGTGTTGTCCTACGTGGTTGTTATAAGTTATTTTAAAATTTAAAATAGACCCCTAAACAAGCTAGACGGCCTGATTTTAAAACATACGTTTAGTTATCGCTGCAAGTGTGCAAATAAAACTTACGGCTCTTTTTTATTGTCTCTCCAAATTCCTTTTAATTATACTATTGGCACTGGTGATTCGGGGGCCTGAAAAAATACAAACTGCCGCTGCTTTACTATTTGATTTCCATCCAATGGAAGGCAGAGCAGCTTAGCACGGTAAATAAACAGAAGTTGCATACGAATGCTGTTGTTGACTGAACGCTTTTAACAGATGGGAAAAAATACACCGGGAATTGCAATAAAAGAAGCTAACCACACACACCGAAATTAAAGAATTTTAAAATGACTGGCCCTTTGAAAAAGATTTACATTTCTCTGCTCTCTGCGGGCATTGAAATGAAAAAAAAAATGCTTTGGTGGGATTCAGTAGACTCACGAGGACGTTTTGATAAACACTGGATGTGCTTGTTATGCGTTGTGAGTGACCGAGCAATACAAGACTTTTAGCTCCTTTCCTTTATCCTTGAATTAGATTTTTCTCTACATTTAGAAGCGAATAAACAAGCGCAGGAGAGTGTTCAGAGTGGGGTGACTCAATGGAGTATTTTTTATTCTCTTTTGGTTATTTCGTCTATTTGAAAATCAAATGCTTTGCTGCGTGTTGACACTGCGATGGGCAGCAGTTTGGAGTCTTTTGTTTTGGTTGCTTTGATTCAAAACGGAGTCAGACGTAAAAGGGTCTCCCTTTTAGAGGGATAGAATATGCATTATGGATTTTTGCTACATATTTGGGGGATGTTGCTTCCTCCACCCCTTCTCCGAAGCACTATTCAAAGACATGTTTTATATATAATATCAGACAGGAGAAATCAGTTTCACCTGCAATACTTTTCTACCACAGGGTACTCTGTAGCTTTGCTTATCTACTGTGTGTTTGATAAACTCATACATATTGTCTTAGTTAAGGCCCACAATACACTGGCGTCCGTGGTGGAAAAATGGACGGGGGAAGGGGAGGAGCAGGGGGATTTAAAAAAAAAATTCTCAGGAGCAATAAATTAGTTCCCCCTCTCCACCCTGCCTTTGAAAGTTGTGATTTCTCTCTTTATATCTGAGCTTCACCCGATCATATCTGAAGTGGGCTTTCTCAGATCTGTTTTGAAACACTTGCAAGGGGCTGTCTGCACTGCAGTGACAGGAAGCCGAGGCAATGCAGTTCACGGCCGACAGCTTTACCAAAACATGAGGGAGGGGGGTTCACTCACTGAACCTTGATGGCCTGTACACACAGGCATGCATATGGATGTGTGTACGCCGTGCACGATGCTCGCTAGATCGCAGGCCGCCACTAAAAAGCCGGGCGGATGCGTTGAGCAGGGGCTCAGGCGTGGGACTCTGAGCCCGGCCGGGAAGCGGGAGGCTGTGGCCCGCAGCCGGTGCAGAGGGAGGCTGTTTGTTTGGCGAGTGTCTGTTTGTGGAGGTGTGTTTGCGAGGGCTGGGGGAAGGGCGAGCCGGGAGCTTCTGCCGCCTGGGGCTCGCTCTCCCTCTCTCAGAAGGACTGTGTCGTTGTTTTGTCTCCCCATGCGATGCAGGCTCCAGCACCAGGCGATAGGACAGAGCGGCATGCGGTCGCTGGCGGAGCCCGGCTGCCCTACACACAACTCGGCCGAGTCTCCGTCCACGGCGGCCAGTCCGACCACCAGCGTCTCCAGTTTGACAGAAAGGGCCGAGACGGGGACCTCCATCCTCTCTGTAACCTCCAGCGACTCGGAATGTGATGTATGATACCGGCAAACCATGCAAGCCAGCCAACCGAGCCCCCTCTCCCCGGCCCAGACCAAACAGCCCGACGGCCCCAGAATCGGACACACAGACACCCACCCACCCAGCAAGAGAGACGCAAAGCAACAGTAAAAATAAACAATAGCAAACAAACAAAAAGAGACTCCACCGCCACCATCAATAGCCACCGCCACCGCCAAGAGATGGAGCTACAACTTCAACAGACAGTCACTAATACTGATGCTGCAGCGGGGGGAACAATAATAATAATTATATGAAAAAAGTGACAATTGTATTCTTTTTAGGACAAGCACGATTTCTCCTTTGCGCTTTTCCATGGACGCATTTCACCCACTTGCATGATAATGATGATGCTGATGATTAAATTTGTATCTGGGAAAAATATTCTCTATAGTAAAGAAACAAAAATCCAAAAAACAAACACAAAACAAAAACTCCGATCGAATTTGTATAAAAACGATAAAAATAAAAAAATAAAAAGGAACTCCTTGAAGAGGGAAATAACAAATGTTTATCGCCTTTTTGTTGGTTCTCTTTCTCTCTCTTTCTCTCTCCCTCACTCTCTTTCTTCTTCTCTCTGTTTTTTAAGTCCAAGTGATGGTCCAGCCAAGATGCAATCTTCTGTTTTTTTGTTCAGCAGACAATCATTTTATTCGTAAGCACCTTTTTTTTCTATACTTCTGTCACTGCCTGTGTGGGTACTGGTTATAAATGTGGAAAAAGAATAGTTATGACTGTAACAGATTTTTATTTTTATTTCAAAATTTTATATGAATTATGTATATCTTAATGATGCGGTCATTTCCCCAGTTTGTAATATATGTGTAGAAATGCCTGTATATGATATTTGCTCTTTTCTTTCTTCCCTCCGCCCCCTTCTCTTTCTCTCTCCCTTTTATTTTCCTTGACTTGGTGTTCCTTGCACAAACTTAGCTGTCAAGATCTGACGTGCTAGGTTTTAAAAAGGGACCTCAGCGATAGAAAACAGCTTAGGGTGCAACTGTAGTTATCTTATGCAAAAGCTATTTTGAGTATTTCATAGCAGCTTTGGGGTCTCTTCTTAAACTCCACGTAGGACGCTTATACTGTTGTTTCCTTAACTGCGTGTTTATCTATATGTACAAACTTTCTAAATCAAATACAGTATTCCATTTTCTTATCTATTCAGCGATGTTGGTGTTTTTGTCTATTGCAAATTAGAGATATATATATATATATAAATCTATATATTACCTCCCACATCTTAACTGAGAAATTATTTTTAATCTTTGTTTGGTTAGACGAGCCACTATGAATTATTCGAGTTTTTATGTACTGAAGCGGGCAGGCTGGTTAGCAATGCACGCCGGTGGAATCTGGAATTTACTTGTGTTTATATAGCATCTAGGCTGGTTTGCTTTTTTGTTTGGTTGTTTGGTTGGTTTGGGTTTTAATTTCTCTGTGTTTTGAGGTGAAGTGGTGTGTATGTCGCACATTTAAAACTAATTTCAAAGTAGTATAACATAACTGCATTAAAAGTCTGCCCTAGTGAAATGAACAATGTCTGGAAGGGAGAAGGTAGGGGGGAAAAACACTTTTATATAGGCAGACTTTGCCCCCTTGAGTTGATATAACCATTGCTCCGAATGTGTTTCCAAGGCACAGTGATGTCCTTTCAACCCTGCTTTCACATCACTGGCTCAAACATATTTTTTTTCATTAAAAAAACTTGAGTCTAAATGATCACTTTGCCCATCTATTGGGATTAACAGATTTCTCCAGAGAGCGTTTAAGATGTTTTAGTATTTGTTTGTAGCTTTAAATGAAAACAAAAACTATAAACTACTCTCCCTAATCAGGTTACAGCTCCTCCCCTTGAATCCTAAGTATATTGTAATGTGCTGAAAGAAGCCTTTATTTGCATGACTAACAGTATTCCAGCATCACCTTTTGCATTAAAGTTTTGCTTAGCCCTAGGCAGATTATTCAACCGTGAATTAACAAGAGGTGAATTCTAAACTTGTTTTTACTTGAAAATACAATTTCGAAACTTATTAGGATTAGAGAGAAACGTGCCTGGAATTTCTTGACCATTTCAGAACTAATTTTGACTTCCGATTTCACTTTGTGTTGGCTGCATTTTCCCCCCACCATTTGAAGGTCAGGGCTAATTGTATGGAAAGCTCCTGAATTTTTAGGGAAACTATAAGCGTTTCCAAATGGAAGCCACTTCGGGGAGAAAAAAAATCTCATACCCTAATATAACTCAAGAAAATGATTGATTATTTTGAAAAGAAGCTGAATGCAAATATATTTATAGATCTTTTATAGTCCTCAGAAATCCTATGTGTATTTACTCAGCTTCCTTTCAGCACAAACAGTTGTTAGGGAAGATACAATAACTGATACAGACCCGCATAATCACTTGAAATGCTACAGTGAAAGAAAACAAAAAGAGTGCGTAGAATATTTTTCATTACCGTTTATGCTCATAGTTATTAAGCTGTCTTTTTCTTCTGTCTTGTTACCTGGAAGGCTTCCAATCATGACGCGCTTACTTTGCTGCTCTTTCACAGAGTAAAGTGCGCTAGAATCTGTTTAGATGCGTTTAGGAATTGCCCCCAAATAGTAAAAATAAATAAATAAATAAAAATTAAAAAAATGAATGTACGCACCTATATTTAATACCCACCTGTCCCCTCTCTCTATCCAAATCCCTGAAAGAACAGTCCCCAGCTAGAGAAACATAATATATATAATTTTCAAGTGGGTTCAGTATATACACTAACACGTGCATTCAGTTTTTATTAAAATAAAAAGTGCATTTAAATCTTTGCATAATTTGAAATGTGCATAATTATATAGATACACTTTAATATTATGCATACACCAGACAATAATAGTGTTCTGATAATGTGACATATAACGTGAATCTAATATGCTACAAATTAGTTTAGCTAAGTCGATTGAATATTTAGAAACATAGATTTAAAAATACAACGTGACAAAAGCTAGCTCTGATTTGAAGAGAAGTGAAAAAGAGAATCGTATTATATTTCACGGGGGAAATCAAATATATTACTAGCCTTTCGTCTTTCCCTTGCAGTTTCAAAGAGCAGGTACAATACTAATATGGGACAACATACTCCAAAGTTATTTGTATCTTCTCATGCATCTGCTTTTGAATTGAGTCTTTTATGTAACTGTTTTCTTCGACAACTCCAATGTATTAGCAAGGATCAGATGCCCTTGCAGAGAAAATCACAGGACCAAGGTGTTACTTGAGATCATTGCAAGGGCAGTTGACGGCATTATTTATTAATTTTAAAAAGTACATTATTTGTATTTATTTTTAACGAGCCTCGCTGTGACTCTGCTATTTGTAGCAGAATTAAATACCTGGAAAGATACAGCGATGTGAAAGTTTCTTCACTTTAGAATCCAGGAACTGCATTTTTAGGCATCAGCTCCCAGTAACATTGTACCTGAATTTGGCAAATTTCTCTGGGTCTTAATCTTTATTTTCATGCTCAACATAATAACAGTCTATTCTGTCATTTGTTTTCCTGGCATACCACCTGAGACTTTTTTACCTTGTGTATTTTCATGGCCGTTTATAAAACAGACATAACGTCTATTCTCTATCTTTTCTTCCCTGATCCACCAGCCTTCCCCCTAAAACGTCTGGGCGTGATTTTCAATTTATTTCCTTTTTTATTCATTTTTTAATTCCAGAAAGTTAATGTCCATCTTTTAATGTCAGAAACGGTGCTGCGTGGTAGTTTGGAATGAATCCACGAAACCCAGCTAGTTTGCATAATAGGGCTGCAGGCCCAAATACACAGATTTGTAAAGCATTTGTTGTCCCCAGTATTTCTCTCAGGCAGGGTGTATGTGTGTGTGAGGAAGTATGCAATGTATTTGTGTTTATTTGTATTATATTATGAAAATGCGACAGCTAATGATATTCCGTTTTAAACCTGGCCCCATAAAAGATAAACGATGTTGTTTTAGGATTTGCATTAAAAACCTGAATGGTTGATTGAGGTGTAAATCTATGACAATCTGTATTTAAGCCTTCTCGCCCACTAAATCCATCTGCCTTGGTAAGATAGGCCCTATCGGAAACTCCAAACTGGAGGTGGGGGTTGGGGGAGGACTTACCTCTTCACTTCCTCTGGCCGATCATTATCGACAAGCCCTCTCCAGTATTAGTTTATTATCCATGACAAGCTTCGTTGCTGATTAAGACGGAATTACTCGGAAGCTGAAGTGCATTTGATTAATATTTAAGCGAAAGCCATAGGATAGAAGACAGATGGCACAGAACTCACCGGTCCAGAACCCGCCGGTGCTATAGAAACTTTAAATTCGTGGCACAGGGGGGACAGTTTCTTCCCCAGGAGAGACACGCGGAGCTCCTGCTATCCAGCACTTGTGATTTTGATGAGTCAAAAGGGGAAGGGAAGTGAGCTTTGTAAATATATATTCATAGATTGAAATCCTCTGTCTCACGGCTTGCAAAGATTATACACACGGGCTCTCTTGCAGTGCACAATCTTTTTAAAAGCATTAAAGTAGACACAATGTTGCCGATTAGTTGTGACACCAATTTTAGATGTTGTGACAGTCACATTCACGCGTTATTTGTGTGCTTCTGTGTCCACTCACATAGAGACCTCGATGTGAGCGCCACCTTTCCTATAGTACCATGAAATAAAGTGTGCAAATTCACTGGTGCGCGACTATAATGTGTGTGTGTGTGTGTGTGTGTGTGTGTGTGTCTGTCTGTCTGTCTGTCTGTCTCGTCTTTGTCTGAAAAGCCAATCAAGCCACCTAGAAACCCTCCCTATTTTAGCTACCTAATGTCTGCCCGGGGCCTGTAACGTTGCTCCGTGTCCTTTGTGTGCATGCGATCCCACCGTTGACCGGGGTCCTTTCCTGGCTACCATACGTTTTTGAGAATCTATAGATCCCTCTCCCTGATCAGTTACAGCTGGCGTTTAGAAGAAGCTGAATCTGCTTGCCCGTTGCCCTTAATCTTTAGCATACCCAGATGAGGTTATAGCCCCGGCCCAAAGTGAAAAGAATTGTGAACGTTGGTGCCCTGGTACTGCTCTGATTTCTCCGGTTAGCTGAGCACAACTTTCTATTCGTGTGTATTCATGCAGCCTCTCATTGAGCTCCCTCCGCATTGCACTGGCCCGGACGCGCAGTGCAGGCAAAGGCCAGACCAACGCTGCGCCTGGGAGCGCGCGCGCGCACACACCCGGGCTTCCCAGCTCCGGAGCCCTGTTTGTCAAAGGACACGCGGCCTGGAGTGGGAAGCCCCTCGGCCCCTAGAAAGATCCATTAGAAAGAAGTTTGCAAATGGTAAAAGGGAATGAACCCGATGCCCAGTTGCAAAATTGCGGGAGATAGGCGGGGGGAGGGGAGGGGAGAAGGTGGTGGTAGTGGTGGTGGGAAGGCATTAGGAATATTATCAGTGATACGGATAAATATCACATTCGGGAAAGGTTAAACACACACACATAGAGGTAGGGCGATGGGCTCATACTGGGGATTAAATAAGGTGCATTTTGAAGCCATAGGAGTGTGTGTGTGTGCGTGGGTGTTTGTTTAGCTTTATTTTAAGACGTTTTTGAGAGAAGAGGCTTCAAACAGTCCAGCATCGTGGGCTGGGCAGGAGAAGAAGAATGCGAAATATGAACTAACAAGTAAAGGTTAGGGGTAAATATCTGGAAGTATGTGGTTAGAATCGCTTTACTGTAATGGAGATGAAGTGGCAGCAGTAGTCTGGATTGCAGGTCTTTTGCTGAGCAGTTCTGAAGAATGGAGGAAACTACACTGGAAGTCAAGATTTACTATAACCATATCCCGATTTCGATTGACTTGAATTTCAGAGATCGCTGCTAGAGGTAGGCTCAGCTCTACTGCAAGTATTTGCCTTATCCCGGCGAGGAAACATGATGAGAAGAAGTTCATTTAATAAGGACCATTATAGCGTGTCTTTCAAAGAGTGGAGGAACATTTGGTTTCCTCTTGGAATAACCTATCTAGCAATATTTGTCAACGATACAGTAGTTTAATAGTTTTGTGGATGTGTTTGATTTCTGACCTCACGCAGTGTGTGTATGTGTATACACGTGGGTCCTTGTGGGCAGTATAATACATACTTGTGTGTGTGTGAATCTAATGGTCCTTATTAAATGAATATATATATCTATATATATATTCGTTCTCGTCTGAAGATTAAAGTAGTTCTTGTAATAACTTGTAGAACACTAAACAGTCCCTTTAATATCTAAATAGGTCAGCAATATTTTTCAATAACATTGAAGGTGTCTGTATATTCTCTCTTCAGTCACTGATAAAACATTCTTTAAGACTATTGGGATTTAAAACTGTAATTCTATTAAATAGTAATTGAAGGGTCGCGAGAGGCTATGATACAGGATCAGCAGTGTGTAAGCCGTCCGTTTGAACTTTAATTTGGAATCATAGGCAGATGGGATCACGGCCTCTTTGTGATGCTTGCAGATTTAAAACTAGCCGGCACAGGGAGGGGGAAAAAACCCTGCAATGCAGATTCATTCATTAAACATGAAAGGTTAGTGCAAGGGAGGATACACGTTTAGACGTTTAGGTAAAAAATGAAATATCCTGTCTCCCTCTTCCCGTTTCTTTGACCTCCTCAACTATCTCAGTTACTGATTTTCTATTGTTATTTCAAATAGCTTTTGATTATATCCCCAATGGGGATGAACTATACCTGAATTATTTATGTATACCTGGAATCACATTTAATATTTGAAACTTTCATTTCACATTGTGTACGAATGGCTTGAAATATCTGTTTGCTTCTTTTTTTTCAAGAGGATGGAAGGAATAACTTTCACATGAGGAAACAGCAGTACTTTCCTGAGCTATTTTCCACACACGTCTTCTTTCTCTACTTATTACATATAATTGTCGTCTTCGAAGATCTCCTGAGCCAAAGCCTGCAGAATGCTTCTGGACGTTACAAAAAAGGAATGAATTTTGTTGTTGTTGGTTTTTTTTAAACAGTGTTAAAACTAGTTCTCTCTGACTCCGAACGTAAAAATAAATACAAAATGCTTAAAAATCAAGCGTGTTGCTACGTAAAATCCCCATTGCCTTTATTCTGTACAGGTACACTGGGAGTAGCTGGTGCAGTGTGCATGTGCGTTGTGGGTGTATGTATTGTGTTGGGGAACTGTTAGGCCTCAAGATAGTGTCGTGCCACCTTATCTGAAAACAAAAGGTTTTCCAGTTGCAAGAATGAAATCTCACTAGCTGGTTTTCTCGCCCTCTTGGTGGTATCCTATTTAAAACCCCCTTCTTGTTTAGTACTAAATATTTGTAAAGCAGACAATTTATGAGTTAACCTAATTAACACATCCATACTGTATATTCCTGAACCAAAGAGTACGGATAATTTCTAATGTGATGGTTGCATGTGATAGTCATTTCTGTGTTACAGGAGATTACAGCAATACTGGAGCACTTCCAGATTGTAGATGGTTTTAGATGTTGAATTTTCAGATGAGTATTTACCATCATAACTAATTTAAGACCATTATTAAATAGAAATTCTCAGCAGGGCTCTTTAATGATGGAACACGTTACTAATTACAGAGTTTACGCTCTGTTTTGGCTAAGCAGTCTAGAGGGATGGGATTGTGCTTTGCATGCAAAGCCAATATTACTAACGAGGAGACATCAGACCCCTCACATTTCAATCATACTATTAAAGAAAGCCATTTCTGCCTTATCTGTGCATTTAGATAACATGAACATTTTGTTTACCAGATTCTCCACAACTGGAAATAAATGAAATACTGAATGGGATTTGCTGTTTCTACTATGCTCTTGACCTGTTACAGCACTACACTAGCAGTGCTGTGATATCTGTCCACATCCACTCAGGAAGCTGAACAATTTATGGTTGCTTCTCAGAGTACACCATTGTTCTCAGGTTAGTGCTGTTAGTTTCCCTGCCACAATGAGTAGCAGGCAAACTGAACCTGAACACTGCGTGGCTACGTCTAGACTGCATCCCTTTTTCGTAAAAGGGATGCATATTAGACGTAGCCCAGGTGTATACAAAACCGCAGAAAGCAAAGGAGTGGGACCAGCATACTCTACAGACAGGAGAGCAGCCCGTATATAAGACCTATGTGCCATTTATACTTCCCTGCCACCAAAAAAGGCAAAACGACCACGAGCGTAATGTTTTGGTCCTGAAATATACCAATTTAATTTCCCACGCTGTATGAATTAGCTCCGCGTACATGTCATTCCGGATAAATAGCTATTCTCAGGCACAGCCAACGGAAGTGGATCCTAACAACTTTAAAATGGGTGGGTGTGTGGGAGAAGAATATGCAGATAGTCTCTGCAACGCAGTCTCGTTTAAAGCAAGGAACCAAGCCAGCCTCTGTCCTTCTCATTGGCGTAAGAACTAAGGAGTTACTTAGTGTGGAGTTAGTTGCAACCTCACGAGTCTAAGGGTCTAGCAGCCTACCCCGTCTTTGCTATCTTTGTCTGCTGGGTCTTTGAGCACATGCACAGTTGGCACTCATTTGCACTGAACGTTTATGTTGAAATGCAATAGCCATGGGCATAAGAACATTAGAATGGGCTTCTGGGTCAGACCGATGATCCGTCTAGCCCCGCATCCTGTCTTCCCAACGAGGCGGGAACAAAATTAGCAGGCCCATAGATTAACACAATGTGTAGGGGAAGAGTGAACACAGCTTTTGTAAAGGGAAACGCAGTTACATACCCATAAAACGGGCCCCCTGGATGCATATTTAGTTGTATTGACAATGGGAATTTTCCTGCCAATTCCCCCCTCCCAGCCTCCATTCCCGCTGTCATTTTGGGTTATGATCGCACTGTCACTTTCAGATCTACGCCTGCCATATGTTTTCGTTGATCATGAGAAAATCAGACACCTGGGATACCTTGTTCTCATCCTCTCTAAACATTATACTATGGGATGATATACTACGATAGAGAAGATTAAGAAGCCCTGAAGCCCTGGTTTTGTATTAATTTTCTATTGAAGTCAATGGGAGCTTTGCTCGAGTAAAGGCTATAGGGCTTTAAAAGCCCTATGCATCTCTCCACCTATCCTTTCCAGAAGGTTAGCCTTCAGTTGTGCTAAACTACGTATCGACAAGCGCTACATATAAATGATATGTTCTAGCCATTCAGTACAGAATAGGAAAATTAAATAATTATGAAGACATAGACCAATGGCCAGAGGCTTCAAGGTTGTTGAGATTTTTTTTTAAAAGCAACCCTTAATGCCAGCTAAGCAATAGTCTGAACATTAGATCCTCCTGATGGGTTTGAGTGAAATTAAATTGTCTTCCCCTACTGTGTGCTTGTGAGCAAGTCAGGCTGTGTTAACTGTTCCAAATGGATTCTCTCGGTTTGTCTACTTATGTGTTTTACTGTAGTGTGTCTTGTTAAATAACACGGAATGTGGCATTTGGTGAAAATCTGGTCGGTGTTCTGGGGCCTTTTTACTTCTAAACGTCATGGAACTTCATTTTGCCAGTGTGTGTTTCCGTTTGCTACCAATCTGTTTGCAGTGAGAACAGAGGAGCAGGAAAGGAAACTTTGCTCCCTGTTAGGGCAGGGAGTATTTGGGCGTTAGGTAAAGTGTGTTTGTGTCTGAGACTATGGCTTCCAAAATGCCCTGCTGAAACCACAAAACATAAAGACATGTGTTCACTCTCTACACTGCGTGGACAATGAACAAGAGACTTTGCCTACATGTTCCCTTCACAGACAGAGACTTGCACCACTGAATTCAGAGGGAAAGCAAGTCATCTCACAAGGACTGTGTACTTTATCCAAATCTTATCGGTCCATTAAGGGAATAACATTTTCTCAGAGGCCAACTGCCGTGGCTACAGCTCTACACACTCCGCTTGTCTTATTCCTAGACCTGACTTTCCTGGACATAAAACAGTTTAGCAGGTCTCGTTTATTTCATGCAGACATAGACATCTTTTAGAATCCCTGAACTTCCTTTAACCCCACTTGGAGGATGCTGCCTCCCTTTTTTGTTCCACTCTAACTATACAATAATTTGGACAAGGGTTTGAAATGGCATTTAAACAGATGTAAAATCCAGCCACGTCTTCACCGTTTGCTTTACTTATCGAGTTCCCCACTTCCTTCCCCCCTGTGCGTTCCTGAGTGTTTAGAAATTGACTATGATTATATTAGTTGGAATTTATCTGGAAGGTCAGCGCTGGAGCTACAGGGAGCTGTTTACTAGTGATTTGTACTCTGTTGAAAAAGCCCATCTAAGCCCTCTTAAAAAAATCAGTCCCCGGCTTGGGTCCCCCATTAAGCCTGTGTTGAGATTGTGAAGGCCTCGATTCAAAAGGGAGGAGGGGGGAATTCTTCTCTGCAGGTCCTGACCCTCTGTAGTGGGCTCAGTGAGCCAATAAAAAAGGGAAATTTCCTCAGCTGCATAGTCATTGGAGGTATTTGAAGTGCAGGACGGGGCTGAGGGCTGCTGGAGGAGGGGGATGAAGGGGTTGAGCAGAGCTAGTTGCTGCGAAAGGAGCATAATGCGCAGAGCTAAAGAGTTAAATAAAAATCCCCAAAGAGGCTCCACCAAATAGTGACTGCCCATAAGGAGAAGGGAATGGGCGGGGGGGGGGGGGGAGTAGGGCTCCTGGTAGGGGCTCAAAAGAATGAACCGGAAGCCAGTTGGCAAACATAGAAGAGCAGAGGGGTTAAGCGGTTACGCAAAGGACGAAGGGGAAGAGGTGAAAAGGGGACATTGGAGCTGGGGGGAGCGAGCTAAACAAGATCCAACCAGGCACGTCCGAGGGGCTAGTGACCGTGAACCTGGGCCCGGCAGGGTCTTGGAAAAACCCACTTGCGCAGTTTGGCCGCTTTCCACAGCCCGGTCGCCAGGGCCTGAGCCCCGAGTTTGGGGGTCGGGGAGGGAAAGAAACCAGCCAGGCCCAGAGAAGGGTCTGTAAAGTGGCTCAAAGGAAGAAAGTGCCGGCGAGACGAAAGAATCGCGGGAGGAGGCTGCTGAGGGTAGAGGGAGGTCGAGAGCTCAGAGACTCCGGGCACAGAGCAGCGCACGGGAACTGGCACAGCTCAGCCGGGCACCCGGCTCCTAGCGGGGACATGGAGGGGACTAGAGGGGATCCCCCTGTGTTCTGCGTTGCCTTGTTTGCCTGTAAATCTCTGGCGAGCAGGTCTAATCCCCCTTCTTTCTGCAGCTCTGCACAATGAGGACTACTCCAGCCTCCCCCAGCATCCGCCTGCCGGGAGGAGGGAGACTTGCCCCCCTAAATCTACTCGGGTCCTCTCCACCACCTACAGCGGCTCAGCCCAGCGATCAGGAAACCATTTAGAAATTGACTCATTCTGTAAATAATCTTTGACGTCCCTACAAAGACGCCCTTCGAGAGGAGTTTATTAGCAAGGAGCCATTAAAACAGATGTCATGTTAGCTTCCCTGTGACATTTGGGTGACACATCTCTCCCGATGAATTGCTAATTGTCTTCCCCGCGCTCAGTAAACACCCCGCTCCATTGTCTGCACGCGGAGAGTTTCTGACACAAAAATCAGGCCCTTTGCACGAATTTGGGCACCAGAGAGGGATCCCTGCAGCGCATCGCTGCGGCCTTATCAGCCCCTCCCCCCTGTGCCCAGGGCCCCCACCTCTGCACCCGGGGCCCTTCCTCCCCATGAGGTCCCTGCACCCAGCGCTTCCTCTCTGAACTCTGGCGCCGCGAGCGCCGCCTGTTCTGGGCCCCTTCTCCACCGCCGGGTCTCTTTCCCGTATGCCCAGTCCCCGTCCCAAGAGCCCTGTCCCCACCTCTCAGCGCCTGGCTCACGTCTGGGGCCCCCACTTTTTTTTCGCCCCACGGACCGCTTCTCTTCCCCCCTCCCCGACTTCCCTGGGTCCTGGGACCCCACAATCTTCGGGAGCTGTAGGCCCGTCGCACTCTCCTGCACCCCGGAGCCCATTCCCGACCTCTCTGTACCGTGGCGCCCTAGGCTCATTCTCCTGAGCCCCGTGGGGTTACCTTCCCCGACTGCCCAGCGTAGATGGATCCCCCTTTCTCCTGCGGCCTGCGGCTTTCCCCCGCTTCTCCTTGAGGGGAGACATTTTTCGCTTCTGCACCCCGGAGCCCTTTCCCCTTCCCCCCACTCCCTCTCTACCAACTCCACCCAAGGGCATCTCTCTGTCTCGCTGCCCCTCCGGGCCCGACCCCTCGGTGCAAAGAGAAGAGCCAACCATCTCCCTGATGCGCCCCGTAGCGCAGTAAAGGCGCGAGGCAAGGCGGGGGGCTGGCCGCCCCTCCCGGTTTCTGCAGCTCCCCGGAAATGTTGTCTTTGCTGGGTGCGTGCGTTGAGGTGAGGGAAGCCGCCAGTTGCCAGCCGAGTGCCGGAATGGCCGTGACATATGTCAGTCTGTGTAGACTTCAGATGGGAAAAGCAGGGGTGTGCAGCACAGTCATCTCCTGCTTCTCCCCCGATGGAGACAGTCGGAGCAAACTGTCTAAAGACTTTGGGGGTGATGAGAGGAAACAGCCATAAAGAGCTGTACAGCTCACTGGCTGGCTGAGCCAGCCTTACCTAGGTGCATAGGTTTTCACATTCAGCTCAGATGTCTGTCTGGAGATGGATTATAATCTCTCTCGCTCTGACTCTCAATAGGCAAGGAGCGAGCTAATCCCCGGAGCTAGCTAGACGCAGAGAGATGCTGTGGGTGCACAAATGTGCGCCCAATTTGTGTATACGCGTTTGCAGGGGGGCTTGCGCGCACACGAGTAAAGCTCGCGAACCCTTCTAGCTAGGAAGACCTAGCGACCATGATGTGATTGGAAACATGGATAGCTATTCTAAACCGGGGGGATATCCAGGTAGCCATCTAGGTACTTCGCTGGGTAGATAGCTATGTAAGCGCGCCCTCGCATGCATCCCTATTAGTCTGGAGCGTTCTAGGGGATGTGCATTTCACTCTCAGTCTCTCAGGGTGGAGAGAGCTGAGCTAGGCACACACATGCCCAGGATTTACCCAACAAGCGCTATGGCCGGGTGAAAAAGGGAGGCACTGGACACAAGAGGAGCCTTTTTCACAGGACACTTGAGATGATTTCGCTGCTGAATAAAAACACCTGTCATCCGACAAAGGAACCGTTCTTAGTGCCAGCCACAGCCCCCGTCAGCACCTAAGCACGGGCTGGTTTGGTTTTGGGAACGTGGGGTGTCTTGTCAGTGGCAGAAGAAAGCCGGGTCGGTGTGGGGTCCCTGCCCTGGGCTCCCCACATTTACGCCCGGAGGCTCCCGACCCCGGTCCCTAGCTGAGGGAAGGGGACAAGGAAGTTAACGAGACCACCGTGCGGGGGGATTTGGGCTGGGTTCGCTGTTTGCAGGTGGCCCGGCAGGCGGAGGAGGGGGCTGAAAATGTCGCGCGTGGATTGTACCGCAATAGGAACCGGCTCGCTCTGCAGCTGGCTGGGACGGTCCCCAGCGTCTGGGAGCGCCACGGCTGCCTTCTCTGGGCTCGGGCAGTGACAGGCAGCGAGTCCCGCGTGCTCAGGGGGACGCTAGTCGAGCCAAAGCCCTGGCGGTTGCATCTGCGGGGTCGGGGGCATGTAGGAGCAGCTAGCAAACGAGGACTCCTGTCTCTGGGGCACGATGTATTTCAAACGCCACCTAACCCTACGGTGCCTAGGAAACTGCGTTGTGGTGCAAACCCGGAGAAACCGCCACCATGAGACTGAAACACCCCCTCCCCCGCGCCCCACTTCCCAAAAGCTCCAGGCTCTGCCTCATGCTGTAACACAAGTGGTGTTCCTCCCAGCGGGTGAATGTTCAGGGTCCCACCCCAGCTAAGCTCTTGGCCCACTTGTGACCATTGTTTCCCTGTTAGCAATCCCATACAGGTTGGGCTGCCCTCGAACGATCCCCTCGGGATTCTCTAAGCAGGGATTTTTCGCTTCTCTCCCTTTTTGGAAGGGCACAGTCATTCTGCTTCTGCCTATCAAAGAACTGAGATTGCTCCCCACGGGGGCCGAGCTCGGAATTGTGACTCCGGGAAAAGTTAGAGGAGACACGTAGCTGTTCCCCTCGGGACGGACTGCTGTGCCCTTGCCTTACGGTAGTCCAGGAGTCTCTCAGTTTTATCGGCAGGTCCAGAGCCTGTTCCAGGGACACTGAAAGGATGAATGACTGTTCCACCTGTCTGCTGCGGCTCTGCCTGAGTCAACCCGTCACTCACTCCGAAAATTAACATGTAGCAGAGGAAAATGGCTCATTGGCGGCAAATACGGATCTACCTTAGGAACAAGCCCCGGGTTGTATTGCTCCCTATGCGGCTGACTTCTCCTACAGCAAAAGAAAGGCGCCCGCAAGGCTCGTGTAATGGTCTGGAGTCACGTCTCAGTTGGGGGAGAGAAAACTGAGACATGAAGCTGAGCTGGATGTTTTAAAATACACAATCAATACTGACCCGGAGCTGATCTGTTCGTCCCTGGCCTCCTTCGGAGCCTGGCACTTGAATTGATTGTTATTACCTAGGTTAGAAGGGGTCATTTTGTAACGGGGGGGGGGGAGTCACTTTATCTGAGCTCCAAATCATCCAGTGAGGACAGATGGCTCTTCTGACCTTATCCTGAGAGCAGGAGTGATGATTGGTCCCAACCCAAAATGATGCTGTGGTGACATATTTTCACCGTTCTGAAATTTGTGCCTCTGTTCATGTCTCGTTTCAGAGTCATTTCCGTTTTATTCAGAGACCATTTTAGTGTTGGCTATCTATCTATCTATCTATCTATCTATCTATCTATCTATCTATCTATCTATCTATCTATCTAATTACATGTGCAGAGACAGGAAACAAAGGAAAGGTCACTTCACAATAACTCTTCATCTAAATCAGACTTGGCAAAAATATTTTAAGGTAAATAAATTGGCCAGTAGGCAGACACCCAGCTGCTCCCTTGAATCACTCTTTTTAAGAACATGGGTGTGTTTTTGGCAGTTCCCTCTAACTGTTGTATCTTCCATTCTTAATTATGGAAACACATTGCAGCTCAATGCAGATCCACACTGCTCTTGACTTTTCTATCCCAGTGCTTGCCTGTCTTGACTGAATGACTTTGGACCCGGCCAAGCTCTCCAATTGCCTAGAAAACAACGGCTACAATCTCTTACACTGCAGGTTTGATAAGCAGGTAAATGCAGTCGGAACCCCTGGTTTCATCACAGAATTTCTGAGTTTGGGGGCTAAGAGGAATTATCTTCTCCATTTACCACAAAAGATACCAGGGGAAAAAACCCCAAACCCAAAGGGACACTGCGGAAATATAAAAAATGTTCCTTTACGAGTCAAAGGAATCAAAGCTCCATCCTTCTCCTCAAGAGCCTCAGAGGTGAAATTGCGATTGCAAAAGAAGTTTGCCAGGCACTGAAATTAAAACGTGGAACTGTTCAGCGGTTACAGTCATTTTACTCGTTTGTTTACACTGTAATATTGCATTACCCTCTAATTGCCGCATAGACTTTCACTCTCCAAATCTAAAAGACAAATATTGAACCTATTTGAAGTTGGACACTTATCAGACTAAATAGGTGGTCAATAAAACATTTTCAGTGTGTTTATGCTGCCATCTAGTGGTCATATAATTATGAGTTATTTCTTTATTCAAAACAAGTAGCCCTTTAGAGACTATGTATAATGAGCAGAAAACTCTTGAAAGTATATATATATATATGTTATTCTCTAAGGTGCCACAGGACTACTCATTTTTAAAATTACAAACTAACAGGAATTACACTTCTGAGACTTCTTTATTCAAAAAACTTTCCCCATTTCCCTTAGAAGTAGAAGAAAACATCCCTTGCAAAGAGAAAATGTGAAAAAGAGATATACAGCTACCTTTTAAATAAAGGATAATATCCTTAGCAGCCTTAACCAATAGCTATTGCTTCATAACTGTTCTCTCCATAAAAGCCACTGGCTCAAAAAATCAGTTTAAGAGGGTTTTTTTCTTTTAGACGACTAGATTTCAGTTTAAAAGAGAAAAAATGTACTGAAACTTGTTCTATTTTTTTAGAGAGTGTATATTTTTTAGTGAGATCCAAAGAACCTTCTCAAAAGAGAAAAACTCTAAATGGAAACAAATATTTTTCTAATGTAGGCACAATTTTGATAAAATATATTTCACAATAAACGGATCTATTTTAAATATCATAGATAATTATATGGCAGTTGTGTATTTACTTGTAGTGCCAAAGAGGTAACTAGAACTGTCTGCTTATGAACTATCTTACCTTTACACATGCACATTTCTGAGTTTCAAGCCTTCAGTATTATCCATGTATATAAAATAATTAACCAAATAGGTGGAATTTTATTAGTGTAGTTAAAGTTTCCTGAAGATGCCAATCATATAAAATAGCAGCTATTGCAATGATTTCATAGGGAAGTTTGATGTATTGTGTTTGTAAATAACTCAGACAGGATTCCTTTCGATGGAAACATAATTTCAAAGAATAAAATGTAATCCACAAGTCATGTTCCAGTAGAAAAAAGTAGTTTGTAATGCGGAACATATAACATAATAGAGATTAATATAGTCAGCATATTCATGTTCATGTTCAGAATACTCAATGTCCATTTCTGCATGTCTGCTGCCAATGTTCTATCTATCTATTGTCCATGCTATACATACCTATTGTCCATGTTATTCACATCCATTTGCCATGTTGAGTGTCCAATGCCCATTTCTCATGTGGAGCATGATCTCTGGTTTATCCATGAACCCTTGTTGATCCAGTGTTAGTACAGTACATTAAAAGAAGCCAGCCATATATTCTACAGTATTGACAATTGACCATTTATCTTGAAAGATTGAACATGTGGAATTAGCATTAGTTCCTGGGGAATCTGCAATAATACAGTTAGCAGCTGAAGAAGTTTGAAACTGGAGTAAGTTGTGTTGGTGCAATGCAAACTGCAGTGAGTGATACCATCCACAGTTTGTTATCACATATAGCCCTGTGACATTATTCTTGTGGGTAGTGACTACCATGGCAAGTAGCTTCAATGATGCAGATTGCCTGGGAAAGAATAAACATTTTCCTCTTGTTCAGATACCCCACATGAGGTCTCTGCGCCACTAATGCACAGAGGACTTAAGAATTTAAGTGATGCATATAGACCTTGTACTAGACCCCACACACAAGTGAATTTTACTCATATGAGTAAGGATTTGCAAACTGAGGCCTTAAAGGATTAAGCATAAATGTGCTGATCACTTCTATCTTCACTTCTATTAAATGTTGTTTATTTAGGGTTAAACCAAAATGGTGCTAGCTGTACTGATAGAAAACAACAATGGCATTTTTGGCCAGTTAGATTACTATTAGCTACTACTAGCTATTCCTGGAAAATTCCTAATACCTGCTTTTCTTTTTATACGTAATCATTTGGATTTGAATGTCAAATACCTTCTGTCTCCAATATATATTCCAGCCAGAAAACTATAAAACAGTGTATTTTCATTTAAATGCATTTACCATTATATTGTAAAAAAAAATCAGTGGATTGCATTTGTTGATTTATATGACAAAGAGCCATGCATGTGAGAACTTAAGCATGTATTTAAAAGCTATACAGAAATGAAGGGGAGCTGGAATTTTAGTTCAGGGCACTTGTAGTCCAATGGAAACACTAGTTAATCAATATCATTTTTCACTCAGTAACTTTTGATTGTTTATTTTATTTATTAGAAGATTTCCCCAGTATTGCTTGTGTCCTTCAAGGCAGGGTGCTTCAATTGAGGAGGGTGAGGGGGACAGGAATCAGGGCAGGCGATTGGGAGACGTGGGGCTCATGGCAGGTGATGGTGGTGGCCGGCAGCTGCTCCCTGGGGCCAGCCAGGAGTGGTGGGGACAGTGCTGCCCAGACACTGGCCTTGCTCCATAGGGCCAGCCTGGGCAGTGGGCACTACTCTGCATGTATGTCGGCCTTGCTTCCCAGGGCTGGCCTGGAAAGGTGGGGGCCATGCTGCCCATCTGGCAGCTGCTCTAGGACTATCCAGGGCTCTTTGGGGCTGTCAGGGGCATGCTTGCTTGCAGCCCTTCAGTGGTCAGTCTGTAGTATAGTTGTTTCCCATGAATGCTGCCCCCTGTGGTCATTCATGAGTGTAACTGTCCCTACTACCTTTCTGTTTGATGAGAAACAATTGCATTCCAGGCACATCCCATTATCCTGGCACTACCAAACCCTGATCTTGCTTTAAGTAATGATAAGAGGAAGTTGCATACCAGATTTGGTGGTCCTTGTTCTTACCATTTAAAAGGAGTTCTTGAACAAATAGACTCACAGGTGGATGGATGGACACACAGATGAACAAATTCTCTCAAATATATAGTATGGGGTGAGGTTGCATGGAGGAAGGGAAGAAGGTTAAACCTGGGTAATGAAACTTTATAAGGGGCTTATGTCACCTGCATCTTAATACCATGTAATCACATAAAAAGAAAAAAGCTTTTCAGCACACCTTGAAGGATTAAGTTGTGCAGCCCTTACTCATGATAGTGAACATTTGTGTCAAAGGGCCAACCATGTGAGTAAGTGCTCTACACCTGGGGAATGGGATGCACAATCTAGCTCTGACTAGCCAAAAGAAGCTGTGGTTAGAATGAATTTCCCTAGACTTTTGTGCAGTGTTTCTGTAGCCATGCTGGTTCCAGATTATTAGTTAGACAAGGTGCATGAGGTAATTTTGTTTGATTAACTGGGTTTATCACTTGGGTAAAAAACAGGCCAGCAGGCATCTTGTGGGGCCATGTATTAGGATATAGATGTCTACTCTCCTGAAAAGCTTTCTTTCTCTCCAAGGGGTTGTCTTTTGAAGATTATTAATATATTAAAACCATTCACATGCACAATTTCTGGAAAACTACCCACTTTTCTTAATTTTTCAAGTGTGTACCACTTGGGAATAGCATACAGAGCGAAACAGAAAATAAAATCACAATTTCATAAAAAAACCAAAGTATACCTGTCCTAAATTGAATGGGCATGTCTGCACTACAAGATAAGGTCAACTCTAACACAATCGATTTTCTACCACCCGATTTTGCAAAGTCAAAGATCTGTGTCCTTATTGTGGAGAGGAATCGAATGTAGCAAATCCCCATTGGGGAGCCTTCCATTGACTCAGAGAGCAAGGCACCATGGGCAGCTTTGCATTCTGGGCTATGCTCACAGTGCTCACTGGGTCCAAAACTCTGCTGTAGGTGGTCAGCAGCTTGTGTCACCAGTGTCCCAGAATCAGGGGCGGCCCGTGAGCCTATGTGAGCTAGGTAGCTGCCTAAGGTGCTGCTGACCCGGGCTCCCGATGATGATGTCACGGGGCGCCGGGGTACCCCATGATGACATCACAGCTATTGATGGCCGTGCAGGCAGGGGTGCCGATTGCGCTGCCCCGCCTAGGGCACCAGCTGCTGCACCCGGCCTCGGGCCGCTCCTGCCCAGAATGCACTTGTCTACTCACTCCCCCCTTGTGTGACATCAGCAGGAGGCAGTCTGCTTGTGCCTTTTGGTGCCCTGGTTGCCCGTGCAGATGCCATAGCAGTCTTAGCATGGAGCCCAGTGTGCAGGAAAGCATCATCGTACTCATGTGTGTCATGATGCTCTTCATGGTGCCGTGCTTCAAGAGCATATGTTTGTTGTTCCACCAGGAAGAGGACTAGGACCAAATTTGGCATGGCATGGAAGCACTACTCAGGCAAGGCCTGGTGCTTATGCCAGTCAATCGTGTGGACACAGACAAATGCCAGCTTGGCCTCCATGGGTATGTCTACACTAGAAAGTTAGTTCGAACTAACGGACGTTAGTTCGAACTAACTTTCCTATGCGCTACACTAGCGCTCCGCTAGTTCGAATTTGAATCGAACTAGCGGAGCGCTTAGTTCGAACTAGGTAAACCTCATTTTACGAGGACTAACGCCTAGTTCGAACTAGCTAGTTCGAACTAAGGGCTGTGTAGCCCTTTAGTTCGAACTAGTGGGAGGCTAGCCCTCCCCAGGTTTCCCTGGTGGCCACTCTGGCCAACACCAGGGAAACTCTATGCCCCCCTCCCGGCCCCGGACCCCTTAAAGGGGCACGGGCTGGCTACGGTGCCCGTGCCAGGTGCAAGCCTGCCAGCACCCAGCTAGCAGACCCTGCACCTGGCACGGCACAGAGCCACCCACCCGATGCCCCCCAGCCCACCCCCTCTTGCCGGGACCAGGCTGGCGGCTCCCGGGAGCTTGCCCTGGACCGCAAGAGGCGGGCACCTTCCTGGGCTAGTGCGGACATCGTGGACCTTGTCCACGATCTCCGCACTAGCACAGGAAAGTGGCCGTCTAGGGCAGGAGAGCTGCCAGCCTGGCCACCCAGGACCAGGTGTGCATGAAAATCAAGGGGGTCCACTGAGACCCCCGACACTGAGCCCTGAGCTTACAATGGCCGTCCTGGGTCAGACCAAAGGTCCATCTAGCCCAGTAGCCTGTCTGCCCACAGCGGCCAACCCTAGGGACCCTGGAGGGGATGGACCGAAGACAATGACCAAGCCATTTGTCTCGTGCCATCCCTCTCCAGCCTTCCACAAACTTTGGGCAGGGACACCACTCCTACCCTCTGGCTAATAGGACTCCATGGACCCAACCTCCATGACTTGATCTCACTTCCCTTTAAACTCTGTTCTAGTTGTAGCCTTCACAGCCTCCTGCAGCAAGGAGTTCCACAGGTTAACTATTTGCTTTGTCAAGAACCACTTTCTCTTACTAGTTTCAAGCCTGCTACCCATTCCTTTCCTTTGCTGTCCTCTAGTCCTTCTTTATGGGATCTCAGGAAGAACTTTTCTGAATGCACCCTCTCCACCCAACCCCTGCTTTTACAGACTTCTATCCTGTCCCCCCTCCGTCTCCTCTTTTCTAAGCTGAACAGTCCCAGTCTCTGTAGCCTCTCTTCATCTGGGACCTGTTCCCAACCCCTGATCATGTTAGTTGCCCTCCCCTCTCCCAGCCTTTCTCTTCCCCTCTCCCACCTCCTTTTCCCAGTCTCCCCCAGTTTTTTTCAATAAAGACAGAGTCAATGTTGGAAGAAACGTTATCTTTATTTTGTACATCAAGAAGAAGGGGGGCTAAGGAAGGGTAAGTGGAAGGAGGTGAGGGAGGAATGGGGTACGAGCCCCCGATGGGGAGGACTGGGCTGGCTCTGCGGGCTTCTGGGGGTGGAAGCTCTCCTGCAGCCCCCCAATTACTCCCTCTCCCCAGATGGCAGCCTGCGGCAAGTGCAGCCGGGCTGATGGCCGAGTGGTGTGATGTGCCCAGTGTGGGCACTCAGGGCACTCCAAGCCAGAACTTCTTTGCAAGCGGGGCACCCCTTAGAACTGTGTGTCCGGGGTGGGGGTCGGGACCCTTTAAGCGCAGCCCTCGGCTAGCCTGAGACAGTATCTCCATGCTCTAAGTCCTCCTTTTATGCCCTGCCGGCACTGCTTCCGGCCATCCTTAAGCCCTGTTCAGAGTCCACTCAATGTGGACTTACTAGTTCGAACTAGCAAAACGCTAGTTCGAACTAGTTTTTAGTTCTAGATGCGTTAGTTCGAACTAGCTTAGTTCGAATTAACTAATTCGAACTAAGTTAGTTCGAACTAGCGCTGTAGTGTAGACGTACCCCATGAGATTAGCTCAGGCTGTGGGATTGTGATGCAGACATGGGACAATCAGCAGACATTGTGATGCAGACATGGGACAATCAGCAGTGGCTGCAGAACTTCTGCATGCAGAGGCCACATTCCTGGAACTATGTGAATAGCCCACCCCTGCCATGAGACCCACTCTGACCATGGAGAGGCACGTGGCAATTGCCCTATGGGAGCTTGCCACGTTAGATAGCTAATAGTCAGTCAGGAAACAGGTTGGGATGGGTAAATCTACGGTCAAGGCTGTTGTCATACAAGTAGCCAAGGCCATCAATAACATCCTGCTACAGAGGACTGTGACTCTGGGAAATGTAAACACCACAGTGGATGGCTTTGCCACGATGGGCTTCCCTAACTGCAGGGACACCATAGCGAGCACATAGACCTCTTCAATGAGATTAACTTATGTGATGAAAGGCTAGAGAATTAGACCCACATTTTCTCCCCTGAGGAGAACAGATAATTCAGAATGACCCATTCGGCCCATGAGAAAAGAACAAAGGCAGAAGATGCCAATGGAGGTGCTCTGTTCGAAAGAGGAGAGGAAGAGTTGGCCCCCGACCCTCTTGCCATGGAGTACATCAATCTCAAGGGGTACTTCTCCATGATGCTGCAGGCACTTGTGGATCACGAGGCCCGTTTCACTGACATCAATATAGGATGGTTGGGAAAGATGCATGATACCCACATTTTTGGAACTCCTGCCTCTTCTGAAAGGTGCACACTGGAACTTTTTTCTCTAACTAGAAAATCAGAGTCAGAGAAGTGGAAATGCCTATTGTTATTTTTGGTGACCCAGCCTGAGCCTTTGTCCCGTGGCTCATGAAGCTCTATATGGGCAGCCTGGACCCCAGTAAAGAGGAGTTCAACAATATGCTGAGCAGGTGAAGAATGGTGGTGGAATGTGCCTTGAGATGTTTAAAGAGGAGGTTTGGGAGTCTCCTGACTCAGTTCAACCTCAGTGAATGCAACATTCCCTTTGTGGTGGCAGTGTGTTGTGTGCTCCATAATCTGTGCGAGAGCAAAGGGGAAAGTTATCTGGCAAGGTTGGGGGCTGAGGCAGAGCACCTAACCAGAGAGTTTGAGCAGCTAGACACCAGTGCAATCAGGAGGGCACAGCAAGAAGCAGTGTGAATCAGAGAGGCTTTGTAAGACAGTTTTATGCAAGGCCTCTTTAGAGACTCTGTCACGTGGCTCTCCGCAAGTTGCCCCTGCATTTCCTGTGTTTCCCTTTAATCCCTCACCCCAACTCTGCAGTTCAACTCATAAAGAGACCATTGTTCAAAAACCGGAAGTTTCTATTTGGGGAAAACAGCAGAGAAAGGAAAGAAGTGGGATCTCAAAAAAGGGAGGGGGCTTAGGAACATGAGTTGGACTGCCTTCCGCCTCTCGAGGGCCTGAAGACTCCAGCTTTCCTTGAGTTCCTCCCTGCCCCTGTGTCCTGGGCTCCAGTGGCTGCTGGGGAACTCTGGGGGTGGAAGCCACAGGTCGGGTGGAAGAGTACTGGGGGATGTCACCAGGATGGGCAGGGTTCTAGGCAGTGGCCCTTTCAAGGCAGGATGCCATGCACTCCGTAAAGGCAGTCAGGGAGGAAAACATTGTCTCATGCTGCTGCTCTAGCTGCTCCCTGGAGGCTTTCCTCATTTGCCACTCCACGATCCAGTTCTGCCTCTCTGCCTGGATCTCTGCCATGAGGGTGTGCATGCAGTCCATTTACTCCCTGCACATCTCCTCCTTGTGCCTTTGTGCCTGTGGATGTGAGCCAGGCAGGCAGAAGCTGGAAGAGGTGGAGGACACACTGAGCTGGCTGCTGTCCCAGCTGCAAAGAAAAGTTATGAGGGCAGACTTTACAGCACATACATTGTGTTAAGCCTGCCCCTAAACTGTTAGCCTACACTGAAGGTCTCTGTAAAGACAAAGGAGATATGTTCCGTGCAAGGCCAAATGTTTTCTTTAAAGTGGACACTTTACTGCAGGTTCCCAGACTTCTCAGCATTGGGATACACTCGTCTGGAGGCAGGCAGTCATGATAAGGGGCCAGCCAAGGCCAGAGCCTGCAGGTGGGAGGTAGCAGAGGGCAGCTCCCCACTGTGTCCAGCACACATGGTTTCCTGGGATAGGAGCCTGCAGGCAGGAGGGAGTTAAGGGGTGGGTTGGCTTTCCATTGTGTCTGGCAAACACAGAGTCCATCACACACATTCTCCTGGGGACACTAGTTCCTTTCCTGCTTGCGGGGGGAAAGATTGTGCATCCAGCACAGGCAGCCTCCTGTGGAGAGTGCTATTAGGTTCTCCTCCTCCTTCATGGGTTGCCATGTGAGATATCAGTATTCTCCAAATCATAGCAAGTGACTGGGAGCATATGTTGATTGAATGTGGCCATAAACCTGGGTCTTACGCTACACTGCTTTGTGGTTCAATGACACCAGACCACTTACTGGTGGCTTGGCGCGGGAAGGTGTCCTACAGCAGAGGGCAGCACAAGGCTGGCCTCCCCAAAAACCTTGTGAGAAGAATGACAGATTTCCTATTTGAGAGCTTCATGAAGGTGTGCAGACAAGATTCCTGCTCCATCTGCAAATACATGAACAAGCTGTTCCGTACCTCCAATGCTGTGTAGGTGCCAACCATGCCACACCTCACACACGGCTGCCTTAACCCACTTGTAGTTAGACAAAGTTTGTGAATTTATCAGAAGTGCCCTCCCTGTGGTCAGTGCTGGACTGGGAGATATCCTGGAGGAGGTGGGGACCAGCTCCAGCAACATGACAAGCTCCTGGCTCTCAGGGGTCAGCAGCTGGCTATTGTCTGCCTCCTCCTCCTTCTTGTGCCCCTCCTCCAACAAGCTATCCATCATGCTGACTCCAGGCGTGTCTTGGCCATACTCCACAACCACACTTGGAATACTGGCTCTGTGTCCAGCTGGTCATAAGACTCCTTCTTTGCTTGTGGTAGGACAGGTGCAGCTCTTTGATCTTGACACAGAACTGCTGCACATCTGTGGAATATCCTTTAGCCGCCATGCAGCTTGCAATCCTGCCATATACTTTGGTATTCCTCCTGCTGGTTCAGAGATTGCTGAGGATGGCTTCCTCCCCCCACACCTCAATGAGGTCCAAGATCTCAGGGACACTCCAGGCAGGCACTCTTCTATGGCCCTTGGGAACTGGATCCCACAGGAGCAGAAGTCTTCAAAGTTGTCGCACTGTTGTTGGGATTAGTCAACGCCATCTACACTGTGCTCACTCATGAATGGGCTCATCATGCTGGCCACACAGGACAGGCCTTTTACTTTTTCCAGGATTTTTTTAGCTCAGTGAGAGAGCAGTAGAGACTCAAGTTGCGGCCAGAGCGATTGGAGTGGGAAGTTGTAGCAGGCCTCCTGGAGGCCAATAGCATCAACTTTCTGGGAACATTGCATCAACACTACCGTAAATTTGACCATGCAAGGTCCGGAATAGCGTTACTCCTTGTGAAAAGCAGGAGTTCAGAAACTGATTTCTGCAGCCCTTAAGGTTGATGTGACAGACTTGGTAGTGTGGATGCATCACTTAGAACATTGACTGTATGGGGCTAAAGTTGATGTAAAGTCCTAGTGTGGATAAGACCTTTCAGATTGATAGATGATTCTAAATGGATGCAAATTGTAGCACTCTACTGTGCATTTTTAGGACGTGTTCCAAACCTTCCCTCACCCTACCTTGGGCTTTCAAATATATTAAAGTGGCATTAATATTAGTGACACAATTTCTGGCTTTCTTTGCCTTCTGTTTGGGCTCATTTATTTTAGGAATCATAAGTGGCATACTGATTATTGTGTATTTTAGAACTAGAGTTTTGGCACCATGGAAAACAGATGGTTTTCAGCAATCTGGATGATCAAGTGCTTTCCAGGTTACAATGTTCTTGTTTCAGCATAAAAAGCCCATAAATATTTAGAATACAGCATCTATCTGGCCTATTTATGCCTATTTCATGTAACATTGCTTTCCTTCGATTGAACTTTGTTATGCCACATATCACTGCAGCATTTTTAGTTCTCAAATAATAATAAAAAACACATTTATCTTCCTCTATTGAGTTCTTGTACCTTAGACATCTAGAGCTAATCACCAGCATAAAATCCATTTTCATGTTCCCACGAATTATGAGCTATAGAAAAAAGGATTAGGTGAAGATAAATAAAGATATAAGCTATGCTAGTGCTGAGAATTATTCCCAGAATTTTAAATGCTCGTTAAAGGCTTTTCTGTATCTCACTTCAATAAACATCATGCTCCAGTTACTACTTCAAACCATAGGGGCATTATCCTGTGCAGCACTTATCAATATTTTAACATGTGAAAGTCAAATGATGTTGAAACATTGAACTATATTTCCATCTGTGCAAGCTAAAATGGTACAAATGCATCCTGTGTAATGGAATACTACATCCCTAGCTGCTCTCTTACAAGTGATACCTGATTCCTTTGTATTTTCTGCAGTTGTTTCCATCAATTCTGATGGTATCCAGAGAAAGATATCCTTTTAAAATTAAAGTTTACAGCATTAAAAAGTCTTAAAATGACACAGTGTACATCGACAGAAAACAAATCCTTAGCATGCTATTAATATTGGAAATAAATTTCAGCAGCCCTCAATTTGGACCCTAAATTTGCAAAATGCGCATGCAGTTACTGCACTTATGTGTGTATGTGGCTATTGGTGCAAAGTCAAAGGGTTGAACTGTGGCACTAAGACAAAGAAGGAGTTCTAGGAGAAGAAAAATTTGAATGGATAATGCAAATATTGTATTTGTCTTGCCCCTGCATGGCGACCCAGTGTCTGTGCAAGAACAGACGGTGAGCTCCATCTAATATCCAGTGAAGTCAACAGGAGTCTTTCCTTGTCTTCAGTGGGGCTTGGGATCAGGCCCTTGTTTGGGTGCAGTGAATTGGGTCATTTGTGTCACTGAACTTTTTGGGTTGATAGGAACGTGGTCTCAGGGTTGGCTTTGGGGTCTGGAACAGAGTAGCAGGCTTCAGAGTACTTTATGATTGGGAGTCATTTAATTTGCCAAGGTCTATCTGCTTCTGTAAAGGTGTTAGTAAAAGTATAACCTGTTTTCCACCTACCATATGGTATCTGACCCCATTCAGGGCATGTGCCTGGCAAGCAAGCAGACTGTGGATTTGATTTAGGCAGGAGTTCAATAGTGATCATATGGTTTCCACATGCTTTGGAGATAGGCCAAAATGCACAAAACACATATTAGCTTGAATTCTTTCTTTCTTTCTTTCTTTCTTTCTTTCTTTCTTTCTTTCTTTCTTTCTTTCTTTCTTTCTTTCTTTCTTTCTTTCTTTCTTTCTTTCTTTCTTTCTTTCTTTCTTTCTTTCTTTCAATAAAATAAAATAAAATAAAATAAAATAAAATAAAATAAAATAAAATAAAATAAAATAATAATGCAGACTTCATCCTTCTATCATACTGGTCCTAGGAAGCCCAACTAAAGGTGGCAGTTTCCTTGAAAACAGTCATGATTAGCACTACCATGTAAAGCACTCCTATCAGTGGAACACTCCCCCACTTCTCCACTCACTTTATTTTTTTAGTATAGTGTTAAAATTGAGGGCTCTGGTAATCAAGCTTCTTTTCCAGCTTCTTTCTGCATGCCTCTGCAAGTTATTCAGGCCACAATGTTTAAGTCTCTAAATCCATATCTGGGCACCTCAAAAGAAGTAGTCTGGTTCTCAGGGGGTACTGATCAATTCCTGATCCTGTGCAGGTCAATGGAAGCTGTAGGTGTTTAGCAACTGTGAACATCAAGACATTTTAAAGATCCAGGTTTGAAAATGTTGGCCTTAATTTTCTCTCAATTTAGCTATCAGAAAACTTGGTCAAGTACCTACCTGTCTACACAGGAGGGGTATTGTGGGATTTAATTAATAATTTGAAAGCATTTTGAGATTCTGCTGTGGAAGGTGTTACATATATGTCAGGTGTCACTATCTTCCACTAGTAAATGCTAACACATATGTGAAACTTGAGTCGTGCATTATATAAAATCATTGCATCCACTTCTCAGAGAAAGGCACACTTTCAGCCAGAGATGTAATAGGTAACTTTCCAATTATACTAGCACAGGCAAACATATCAACAGAGACAAATATATTGAGTCAACAGGCAAGTCGCCATGGTGTCATCATCAGCAGAAACAACAATATCAGGAGATCTCACTAGGGTCAGCATCATTACAGCTGTTTCCGCTGTTATTAAACAGCCACAGTGCTTTTTCTCCTTCCCCCTTGCTGTCTAACTGTATATTACAGGTAAAAACCTGACAATTCTGGTGATGACATTTTTCTTACATTTCACATTTGTCCTACTGTTAAGAAACTGAAAGCAGTATGTACACCGTGTCCTGTTGCAATGATTTTACTCTTCACATATTTTCTTTCAGACTTGAATTTTGGATGCCTCATCTTTTCAATTACAGGTAGTCCCCGAGTTACGCGGATCCGACTTATGTCGGATCTGCAGTTGCGAATGGGGATTTTCTCGCCCCGGAGGACTGGAGCGGCGGGATGCCTGGTCCCGCCGCCCGCCTCCTCTGGGGCGAGAAAAACTGCTCCCCGTCTCCCTGCTCTACTGGGGGAGCCAGCAGACCAGGGAGATGGGGAGCAAAGCGGCGGAGGACCCGGGCCGGACCCGCAGCGCTGATCTGGAAGCGCCGTGGGTCCAGCCCCGGGTTCTCCGCCACTTTGCTCAGCATCTCCCTGGTCTGCAGACCAGGGAGACGCTGAGCAAAGCCGCGGAGGACCCGGGGCCGGACCCGCGACGCTTCCAGCTGATCTGGAAGCGCCGCGATCCGGCCCGGGTCCTCCGCCTCTTTGCTCCACGTCTCCCTGGTCTGCTGGGGGGGGGGGGGGACACAGACCAGGGAGACGTGGAACAAAGCCCGGGGCCTGTGGTAGAGCAGGTGGGGCGCTGCCGGTTGGTCCTGCAGCACCGCTCCTTGGCACTACTGGACCAACCCGGCAACACCCCAGCTGCTCTGCCCCAGGAGTTCTGATTCAGCTGCTGCTGATCAGTTTCAGCAGCGGCTGAATCAGGACACCTGGGGCAGAGCAGCTGGGGTGCTGCCGGGTTGGTCCAGTAGCGCCAAGGAGCGGCCGCGCTACTGGACCAACCCAGCAGCACCCGAGCTGCTCTGCCCCAGGCGTCCCCAAGTCAGCCGCTGCTGAAACTGACCAGTGGCTGACTACAGGAAGCCCGAGGCAGAGTTGCTCTGCCCCGGGCTTCCTGGAATCAGCTGCTGATCAGTTTCAGCAGCAGCTGACTTGGGGACGCCTGGGGTTCTTAAGTTGAATCTGTATGTAAGTCGGAACTGGTGTCCAGATTCAGCCGCTGTTGAAACTGATCAGTTTCAGCAGCGGCTGAATCTGGATGCCAGTTCCGACTTACATACAGATTCAACTTAAGAACAAACCTACAGTCCCTATCTTGTACATAACCCGGGGACTGCCTGTACTGTACATTGACAGAAGGATGTGCCATTATAAGGACAGAGAATGAATAACTATGATCATCTGCAACACATGGCTTGGGCATGCTGTTTATCTAAGAAAGCAGTTCTGAGATAGTTCAATTCTATTCATATTTCCCTATTTTGATTTCTGATGGGATGGATGCTCCCGTCTGCCTTAGAAAATGTTGTGCGCCATTTTCCAGAAATGGTGGAGCTGCAATGAAGTTTGTGTTGGAGTCTGCATAGCTGCCAGATTTCAGAAAAAATTTGGCAAAGAAAATGTTGTCCAAATAAACTGGTGGTTTGAAGATTTCTGAGCCCTTGGGTGACTTTTCAGACTTAAAATCTTTCTTATTAACATTAGCTAATTAACTGTCTCAGTCCTACCCAGCAGGTGGATCTCATTAGCCCAGTGGTGCTGATTTGGAAACTCAGGCATGGGTTGTGCTTACTTTGATCTGCACAGCTCTTGGAAGTCCAGAACCCGTGGAGGAAGTGGAATTCCCAGGTCTGGTTCAACATTCAATCTGCTTCTGTATTTGGTTTTCATATGTGCATATGAGGAAAATATTCTCTCACATAACTGTTGAGAAAAGCAGTAACAAAACTGTAGTCATTTTTTCTGCCAGAAAGGGGGTACTTGTTTCTTATACTCAGTCAAAAGTTGATCAGTGATGGATTTCTGAAGCTCCTTTTCAGTTTATAATCACAGGAGATCCCAATCAATTTCTCAGAGCTTAATAGCTGTGTCGAGAAAGTGGTATCATCAAAGTGGTTGCAATCCAATCATTATTGCCTGGCATAGTGGGAAAGTATTCCCTGAACACAGTGCAAAGTCCTTTCAGGTGTGCAGTTATATTGGTTTTAATGCACTGTTCAACCAAAGTTTATGTTCTGCCAGGGAGTTATGAACAGTACTGAAACACTCAGTTTTGCTGTTCTCCAAACACCTTTCACAAAACTGTAACTTCTGTATGTGGATTCAACTCGGTCTTTCACATTCAAAAGGAGGCCCGTTCACCTTTGTTATACTGAGGCCTTGAAAAGATACATTTAGGTCATTAATCCTTGAGGAAATATCTGCTAAATAAGCTAGGCTTTGGAGCCAGACAGGATTTTCCATACAGCTGGTGAGGTGGAAAGGGTGGCTGTTCCATTCTAAGCTCAGACAAGTGTACAAGGATTTTTCTCTATGAGAGCCATCTAACAGCAGTATGGGGCAACAGACAACTGTGTACACTGGCCATTTCTTCACAAAGTAAGTTAAATATTCTGTAATTTGTTGCCATGATTTTATGAAATTCACCATTTTCACTGCATGGTCCAGCACTTCTTTCAGTCCTTCAGGCATGCATTTTGCTGCAAGGGCTTGTCTATGAATACTGCAATATGTTCAAGAGATGTTTGATATAACCTTTTTGGTTCAAGCTACAAATCCAGCATACTTCCCATCATTGAGGTGGCCCCATCAGTATGAATGTCTAGGCAATGACATGTCTGTTTCTTCTTTTGAAAATACACATTAGTCTGATTGAAGACATTTTCTCTATTGTATATTCTTTCAATAGTCAGTAAGTCAACAAGTGTTCTTCAATCATTCCTTCATTTCTTCATTCACACAATGTACAAAGAGTAGCAAAACAGATTAGCAACACCAGCTGATTCATACAACCATTCATACAGACTATTTTTCACTCTGTATACCAGGGGTGGGCAATAAAATGGCGTCAGGTCACCAGAGTTGGAACGTGGTTGGTTGCTGCCATTTATATTTATGTGTGTCTCTGAACGTATGAGTGATTGCAGCTCCCATTGGCCCCAGATCACTGTTCCTGGCCAATGAGAGCTGCAGGAAGCAGTGTGGAAGGGGACATTGCTTCTCACAGTTTCCATTGGCTAGGAATGGCAATCCACACATGTAAATATCACGGTTACAGCTTGCCAGGGGCTAATTCTGGGAAACGATATCGGGCACATGGACCAGTATTTATCCACTCCTGCTATATACAGTTGTGGTCATTCATTCTTTGAAACATTATGGCTACGTCTAGATTACATCCCTTTTTCATAAAAGGGATGTAAATTAGACGTATCGCAATTGCTAATGAAGCGGGGATTTAAATCTCCCCCACTTCATTAGCATAAAAATGGCTGCCGCTTTTTTTCCACATGGAGCTTTGCCGGAAAAAAGCACCAGTCTAGATGCTGATCTTGCGGAATATAAAGCCTTTTCCGAAAGATCCCTTATCCCTTATTTCAAGAGGGATAACGGATAAGGGATCTTTCGGAAAAGGCTTTATTTTCCGCAAGATCAGCGTCTAGACTGGTGCTTTTTTCCGGCAAAGCTCTGTGTGGAAAAAAAGCGGCAGCCATTTTTATGCTAATGAAGCAGGGGAGATTTAAATCCCCACTTCATTAGCAATTGCGATACGTCTAATTTACATCCCTTTTACGAAAAAGGGATGTAGTCTAGATGTAGTCCATATGTTTGGAGAAAGGTACTATGTTAATCCTTTTTGTAGTCTTTTCTCCAAGCATACAATGAACTACATCTTCATATATACACCAATCGAGCTCTCTGCTATGGTACTTCTGATGATTTTGCTTCTCAGTAGCTCATTCAGTACAACACTTAAAGTGCATTTTTGTTATCAGTATTTGCTTTGGATACAAAACAAGTAATGTCACTTTTCCACTTGGCTAGTTTTTGCTTGAAAAAAATCAAGAGGCCTGTTGGATTGTGCAGGATACCTAATTTCTAAATGGCGTTAAAGTATTGAAGGTTTGAGGCTACCGTTTGCTAAAACTTCACTACAAATTAGGTACTGTGGCTTTGGACACTGTTTATAAACTATACGTATAAAGCCATATTTTAGATAATAGTAGTAATATGATCTTTTCTTCATAAGCATCTTTCCAGAACCATCATGTTAATTTGACTTAGATTTCCCACACCTTGGACTTGACAAAACACTAGCTGATGTCAAACACTTGTTTTCTCATATCTTCACACTTTCCATTTTCAGCCGCTTGTCCATTATTGGTGTACAACAATTCAAATAAAAATAATACACCAAGAATTCTAACAAATGAACCAACTAGTAAATGAGAAGATTCACTCACATCTCACTGGAACAAAAGGCACTTCTCAGAGAATGACTGAGTATAGCCTAACTGAGGGACCTTATCGCTACTAGACTGAGCACAACAATCTTGATTCTGGTTGGTTTGAAGTGCAAACCAGCAGTGGATATAGGTCAGGGCAAGCGGGGCAGTTGCCCCGGGCCCCGCGCTTCAATAGGCCCCACACCAGTGCCGGTGTTTTTTATCTCAATTTATCTGAAAGAGAGAGTGCCGGCTAGCCAGCTGCTTAAAGAAGCAGCAGACTTGTTTCGCATTCCTACCTGGTGACACAGAGGTGTAGGGAGGCAGAGGCAGAGGAAGCAGTTGCTCCCGGCTGGCACACCAGGGAGGTGCCGGACAGGAGTGACTCCACGTGACCACAGCAGGGAGGGAAGCACTTTCCCTCCCCAAAGGAGCTGGCGCACGCTGCCTGAGCAGCTGGGGCTGGGGCACCCGGCAACTTAGTTCCGGGTCCTTTCTGTGCAGTGAGGGGGGACAGGGAGGTCAGGAGAACCAGGTCTGTGCAGGCAGCATGCTCTGCTCTGGGACTCCCCACCTCCCCTCCTCCCTGCAGGATGGCATTGCGGAATAAGTTGCTGGGGTGCAACAGCCCCTGCTGCTCAGGCAGTGTGCACACCAGCTGTTTGGGGAGCAGGGTGCAGTCGCACACTTCCCGGAACCCAGAGGTGCTTCAGGATTGCTACATAGTGGTCCCAGCTGCCCCTGTCCTCTGCCCAGATGCCCCCACCAATACTGTCCTCAGCACCGTGCCATCCACCCTAGCACCCAGCACCACTCTGTTTCCATCCCCAGCACTCTGACACCTGTGCCAGCATCCTTGGGTCCACATTAGTGAGGGCTGAGGTTGTTTTTTTTGTATATCACTTGTGTGGTCCCAACTGACTTTTCTGTGGGTCAGTTACCCTTGACTCAAAACAGGTTCCCTGCCCCTCTCATATATAAAGAAAATGCTAAAATCTGTTGAGTTTGACATAATATTTTATTTAAAAATGAAGCCTGGCCAACATGATCCCAATTGGGGCCAAACCCCCATCTTACTGCAGATCATAACACTCCTGCAGCACCTGACCCCAAATCTGAGTCTTTCATATACTGGAACCCCCTGTCCTGAACCTCTCACATCCCCAAACTCCTGCATCCCCACATCCTCAGTCATCTGCCACAACACTCCTGCACCATTCACACATCACAAATCTGTCAATACAATATAATTAAAATAAAAATTATCCAGCTAAATTAAGTTTCTATCAAATTTACCCAATTCACATTTTATATGAAAATAGCCTTCAATCTGTGTATTTGACACCTTTTTTCTATTTTTTCTCCAAAGGGGCACCCCGCGAAATTGTGCTCCCCTGAGCCCGCAAAACTCTCATCCGCCCCTGGTGCAAAGACTACTTCTTCCACCGTCAAAGCCAGGGGCATTTGGGGTCAGGAAAAAATTAGCTTAGGTGGGCACCCACAGATACATAACTGTTTCCCTTTCCACCAGGGATGACGCATGAGGTGTACGGGGGGTCATGTGCACTCCCAATGCCTGTGAGCAGGAAGGATAAGGCGTTGGCTAGCAGCCAGTGGGGGGACTGTAAGGGGTGTGTATGTCCTGGTGCCCACAGGAAGGGTCAAACCCGGGGAACTAGTGGGGCCAGTGCTGGCAGCAGAAGGCCCCTCCCACTTGCACTCACCGGCAGCAGCTGGAGAAGCAGAGCAGGGCAATGTGTGAAAAATAAACAATATTTGGCTGAAACTGTAGATTCAATATATACAGGAAGAGGAAAATTATTTATCTACCTACCTACAGTACACACATGCACACTGTGAGCTAGATTTTCCAAAGCACACAAGTAATGTAGGAGTACATGTCTAGCTGAGTTTTGCTTTTGAAATATCACTCTATATATCTAGGACTTTCTGCATAGGTATACAAATAGATAGGGAAAATATATAAAAGAAGTCTTTGCCTGAAATTTTTTCATCTCCTTTGCATGACTGTTTTAAGTACAAATTAAATGTATCTCAGCAATAATAACCTTAGCAATATGTACTAGGGATGTAAGCGCGTAGTCGACAACTCAATTTCTTGCTTCTCCCCCAACCCTTGCTGCCTCTGTATTAGGGTGGAGGGAAGCAGGAGCCAGTTCTGGGGGGAGCCAGCTTAAAAGCCAGTTCCCTCCAGCACCATCTCCACAGTGCTACCTGTCCCCCCTGCACTGCAGTCTCTATTCGAGGCAGAAGCATGGGTGGGAGGCAGAGAAGGCTGCTGCAAAGCAGCCTCTGTCTGTAGTGGGTCCATGTTTGCAGTGGGCAGAGGCTGCTCTGGCAGCAGCCCTGTTCTGTGAGGGGTCCTAGCAGGGAGCTGGGGCCCCCCGTGGACATCCCCCGTGAAGCAGCCTCCTTCTGAGGTGGCCCAGGCTGGCCATGGGCAGGGGCTCCTCGGACAGCAGCCACTGTCCACAGAGGGTCCCAGCTCCCCACTGGGCCCCCCACAGATGCAGGCTGCTGGACCCAGCACATCCATGCCCCTGCAAGGAGGTGCCTGCTGTCTAGGCAACATATGGCCTCACTTGAAGCGCATTGCCATAATCTGAACTGAGACCTTCAGAGTCAGCTCAGAGATAGGGCTAGGCTTCATACACAGTGTCTCCTGAGATGACTGCCCTTGTAACTTTTCTTCACACCTGGGTCAGCTGCAAGAGTGGTGCGTCTACCACCTCTCACGCTATCTACCCACAGGATAGGCAGGAGGAAGAGAACCCAAGAGGGCCTCGTGAGGGAGTATATGGCCTGCCTGCAGTCCCTTGTCTTGGGGGCTCGAGGAAGAGCACCAGGAGTGGAATACTGACTGGGAGCAGTGGAAGGCCACCTGGGACCAGCTGGTGCCCCAACATGAGGCCATGTGCTCCTCCCTCCCTTCAGTGATGGAGCACATGGTCTTGTCATATAGCTGACCACCAGCCACCTCCCTGCTCCCCCCCCAATGGCTTGATGTGCTCACCAAATGGCACTGGTGTTGGCTGCTCGTATTCCCCAGCCAGTTGTTCAGCCTCTGCCCCACATGCTGGCAGGAAAGTCTCCCCTTTGCTCTCACCAAGGTGTGGAGCACACAGCAGGCCGCCACCACGAAGGACACGTTGTGCTTGCTGAGGTCCAGATGGGTGAGGAAACTTCAAAACCTGCCCTTTCAGTGGCACACCTTCGATGACCATGTAGCACCTGCTCAGCCTGGCATTGAAGTGTTCCTTGGTGGGGTCTAGGCTACCCAAGTAGGGCTTCTTGAGCCAGGAGAGCAAGGGTAGGCTTTGTCACCCAGGATGACTATGGGCATGTCCACTTCCCTGACTCTGAGGGTGCAATCAGGGAAAAAATTGCTGGTGTGCATCTTTTGGAACATTGAAGGAGTTCTGAAAGATGCGGGCATCTTTCTTGACCCACAAACACTGACCCACCACTCCTTCTTGACCCACCAACACTGATGTCAGTGAAGCATCTCTTGTTATCCATGAGGGCCTGCAGCACCATGGAAAAATACCCCTTCCTGTTGATGTAGTCTGAGGCATTGTGATCTCGGGAAGAATGGGTATGTGTGTGTTGTCTATGGTGACAAAGCCATCAATGATGCTGTCCATGTTTCCCAGAGTGATGACCCTCCTTAGCAGCATGTGGTTGATGGCCTTGGCTACTTACAGGAGCACAGCCCCAACTATGGATTTTCTCACATTAAACTGGTTCCCAATGGAGCAGTAGCTGTCCAGTGTGGTGAGTTTTCACAGGGCAATGGCGGGTCTCAGTTGGGTATCCTGTCACCTGAAGGCACCTTTCCTGTCACAGAACTCCAGGAAAGTTCTTATGTTCTAAGATGGCCTTCTGCATGCAGAAGTTCTGGCGCCACTGCTGGTCATCCCATCACTGTAGGATGATGCGGTCCCACCAGTCCAGACTGGTATCCCTTCACCAGAAGCGGTGTTCCACAGTGTCCAGGGGATTGAGGGGCATGCACAGAAGCAGGAGCGCGAGGACCTGGGTGATGAGGGTCTGAAGTCTAGGCTGGTCATTGTCTTGCTGGAGCAGCATGTAGGTAAACTGTGCCATGATGCTCTGCAGCTCCGGCTCCATGCTGTGAGTGCTGGATGTCTACAAGGGCAACCAGAGCACACTTCATCCCTTTTGTGTCCCTCGAGGGGAGAGGCAGTGGAGGAGGGGCATGTGAGATGCGGACGTAGAAAGGAGCCCCTGAAAGTACGCATCACAGCTTGCCTGACCAAGCAGCCTCAGGAAGTATCCAGCCTCTTTGGGCTCTTCCCAGAGTTCATGCAGGGGCTCTAAGTCAGAGGCAGGCTCCAGCTAGTGTGGACACACTATTTTGAAAAAATTCTGAGAAATTTCGATGCTTCCCCATAGTGGGGACATCCTATTTCGATGCTGTTATTTTGGGAGTTATTATTTCAATGTTAGTAATTTCAGAATAAGTTCCTAGTGTAGACATGCCCTAAGTGAGTTGCTCCAGGCCATGTGGTTAATCAGCGGACTAGAATCCAGGGGTCCTAATTCCAAGGCAGCTATTCTAATCACCAGAAACCCTTGCCTGTGTCCCCTTAAGCATAGTTTATACTGTACTCGGTTTAAACTCCATCTCCTGTGTCCATGAAGCTGCACTGGCCTCAGTTGCCAGTTTATTCATTTGGACAACATGAAAATAACATTTTATCTGTACTGCCTCCAAGTGTTTCTGAACCACTTCCTACTCATCCAGTGCTGATTTTCCATCCATTGCAAAAATTCCAGTCGACATTCCTTACAGCGTTTCACAAATCAGTGTTCTTAATGTCAAAAACTGTTTTGCTGCTTCCTTTAATACTCTCCCTTGTGGGCATTTCAAATCTAATGATATTCTGATCACTGGATCCTTGATGCTTCCCAGATACATCTGTACTACATTTTGGCACAGCACACACACATGTGCTTAATTTCCTCAGCCTACATGCCGCTGCATGTCTATACATTGCAGTATTCTGTTTAGCTCAGCAGCATGAAATGCTGCTTGACTGTCCTATAAAAGTTTGAGAGAAAAAGTCATGTCAGCCATGATATATTGCTAATGAATCAAGCCCTGTGCGTAGTCAGTAGCCCAGTCCTATTATGCATTGACTGTGACTATTTACTGCATTTTCCTCTATTTAGGCACCTAAATAAGTGGTTTGCTAAAGTTAAATCTTCTTTCTTATTTCCTCCCTTCTCCCTTCTGCAAAAAGACATTATGAATTATGGAATGCACATAGATGAAGGGTGAAATAAGCTCATGGACAGAGAGCAACAATTACATTATGTTCCCATCAGTTGCAATGGGACCAGGATTAGGTCCATGGGTTTCAGTAGTATATAGGACTATGTGTGGGCTCTCAGCACTAGGAAGAATTTCACCGTGGTGAATAGAGAAACCTATCCTTTAGCCTGCTTTGGCATATTATGCATGTTTTACAACTACATTTGTCTATTATTCCTATATAGCTAGGCTTTGTTTATGAATCTGCTCTTACTATTCGAACCAGCTGCTTGCACTTATCATCATGCAATCTGCCCTATTTATGCTTCAGTGTGCTCTGTTCTACATAAGAGATTATTTCCCTTCCATGTTCAACAGAGTTTAAGCTGCTGGAATAAGAGTTCTCATTAATGGACTGTCGTCTTTATCCTTCTCTCTCCGCCACATTCCCCCCCCTTTTTTTTATAGAAGTACAAGTAGCTTTCCAAATTTTAGCATCAGGAATATTTTGATTTGAAAAGTACAAAGATATAGCATTATAGGTTAGGTAATAACAATGGGAGGCCTAATTAATATCCCCTCATTCCAGGGATTATATTGTTCTGCATGTGACTTTTATTAGAAAATTAGCTGGTGGAATCCTGAAAAACAGCTAGAAGAAGCATCTTTGAAAAATTAGTATGTTGATAATTTAACTGAATTTTCACACAAACTTTACAGACCGACATCAAAATAATCAGATTTGAAGCCCTAAAACTAGCCCTTATGTCCATAGTTAGTCACTAACACAAGTGACCTGGTTTTCAGAGGGGCTCAGTCCCTACACCCCCACTGAAATCAAAGGAATTGAATGGGAGGTATGGGGCACTCAGCAACTCCAAAAATCAGGCCATTTTTTCAGATGCATAAAGATGAAATCAGGCTCCTAACATTAGGCATTCATTATTCAAAATGCTGCCCATTGTGCTTAACTTTAGGTTTCCATGTTTGAAAAGTTTGGTTTCTTAAGTGTTAGTCTGACCAACACAGCGGAGACATGCACACTAGAAAAACTGAGCAAGTACATGGGACTGAAACTGTCTAGCTCTATTTTGGGCTCCACCTCTAGTGGAGAGGTGGCTACTTTGTTTGCTCTCCACACAAGAAGCTGTGGTAGGTATTAGAAGGAAAGACATACAATTCTAGGGCATGGGCATCATGGTTATAGGCATATGCACCCTGTCCCAGCAATTTTTCTACCCACAAACACTATTAATTATTAATAATTATTATTATTATTACATCTCAGCTTCAGTCATGGAGCAGGACCTCTTTCTGCTAGGCACTGTAAAAACTGATATATATCCTCTGAAGACTGTTTTATTTTGGTCCCTGATAAAAATCTGGTCCTCTTCCTATAAAATACGTACAATAATGCCTGGGAACTAGGGTTTTCAAATGATTTAAAAACTAATCAGGATTAAAAATTAAGCATGGTGAATCACATGATTAATCACACTGGTAAACAATAAGGGTATGTCTAAACTACATGGCTCCATCCATTTAAATAATCGCGGCTTCATTTAAATTTAAATGGCTGCCACGCTGAGCCGACAAACAGCTGATTAGCTGTTTGTCGGCTCAGCGCGCTAGTCTGGACGCTCCCACGCCGACCTGAAAGCCCTTTATTGACCTCCACATTATGCCTCGTAGGATGAGGTTTACCAGGGAGGTCGATAAAGGGCTTTCATGTCGGCAGGGGAGCATCCAGACTGCCCCGACCTGCTGACAAACAGCTGATTGGCAGTACGGGGCAGCCATTTAAATTTAAATGAATCCGCGATTATTTAAATCGCGGCTTCATTTCCCTTTGCCGAACAAACAAATCTACATGGCTCCGTCGACGGAGCCATGTAGTCTAGATGTACCCTAAGGGTACGTTTAAACTACATGCCTCCGTCGACGGAGGCATGTAGATTAGCCAGATCGGCAGAGGGAAATGAAGCCGCGATTAAAATAATCGCGGCTTCATTTAAATTTAAATGGCTGCCCCGCTCTGCCTATCAGCTGTTTGTCGGCAGATCGGGGCAGTCTGGACGTGACGCGCAAAGAAGCCTTTCTTGATCGGCACAGGTATGCCTCTTGAAACCAGGTTTACCTGTGCCGATCAAGAAAGGCTTCTTTGTCGGCGCGTCACGTCCAGACTGCCCCGATCTGCCGACAAACAGCTGATCGGCAGAGCGGGGCAGCCATTTAAATTTAAATGAAGCCGCGATTATTTTAATCGCGGCTTCATTTCCCTCTGCCGATCTGGCTAATCTACATGCCTCCGTCGACGGAGGCATGTAGTTTAGACGTACCCTAATAGACTACCTTTTATTTAAATATTTTTGTAGGCTTTCTACATTTTCAAATATATTGATTTCAATTACAACACAGCATACAAAGTGTACAGTGCTCACTAATTTTTATTGCAAATATTTGCACTGTAAAAAACAAAAGAAATATTATTTTTCAATTTTCCCAAGTACTGTAGTGCAATCCTTTTATTATGAAAGTTGAACTTACAAATGTAGAATTATGTAGAAAAATAACTGCATTAAAAAAGAACAATTTAAAACTTTGGAGCCTACAAGTCTGCTCAGTTCCATTCTTTGTTCAGCCAATTTCTCAGAGAAACAAGTTTATTTATATTTGTAGGAGATAATGTTTCCTTATCGTTTACAATGTTATCTGAAAGCGAGAACAGGCATTCACATTGCACTGAGTTAGCTAGCATTGCAAGATGTTTATGCGTCAGATGCACTAAGGATTCAACCACCATTCCAGAAGACATGCACCCATGCTTAAGTTGATGGGTTCTACTCAATAATGGTTGAAAGCAGTGCCAACCAATGCATGTTCATTTTCATCATCTGAGTCACATGCCACCAGCAAAAGGTTGATTTTCTTTTCTGGTGGCTTGGGTTCTGTAGTTTCTACATCAGAGAATTGCTCTTTAAAGACTTCTGAAAGAATGATCCACAACTCCTCCCTCTAAGATTTTGGAAGATACATTGTTGGCCTGACACATAGTAGTAGTTACATTGGCTTTATTTGATAGCTTTGTTTTATGAAGTTATATAGATTTTGTTTCATAAGCTTTGTTTTATAGCAGCTATTAAGTATTAAAATGTATTTTGCATTAGGTATTATAAATTAGTAAGAAATTGCTTATAGAATAAATCATTTTTCAACTTTGTAAGTCTGTAAGAAATCCTGCCTGGTTCTTTATAAGAGAAATTGATTTCTCTGAAATGAACTGCCATTTATGTAAGTGAGGCATTGGTCAAATTCAGGATGGCTAAAGAGGGGCAGAATTGATGTCCTTAACACAAAGACATACACCTGTGAATGATATAAACCAGCTCCAGTCACTCCCAGGCTACTCATCAAAATACTGATGGAGCATGACAATGGAATCATGAGGTAAACACCAATTAACAATTAGATGACACCAGCATGACACTGCAGAACCCATAGACTAAAGTTGGGACTTACAAGTACAAAAGTGGGGGTGTGTAGTCATAGAGCTTTGGATTCATCCTGTAAAGACAACTATGGAGCACCAAATTGTTACTGAAACTAGCTCCTTCCTCGTGCCCAGAGTAGTTGGCCGCTAGGCTGGCATGAGCACCAATCAGACTGGTAATTATGACAGCCATGCATGTGTGTGAATGAATATGCTGATTTCTACACTGTATTTGCAATAAACACAGTACACTGCTGTTTCCCCCTGAAAAAGATCCTATATGCTTCTTATAAGCATAACACATCAACTTCTTCATCAACTTTGGGTCAAGTGCTGTACTTGCGTAACATTATCTGATTAAAATATTACTATGTACAATGATTGTAGTGACCACTGTTATATAATTGCAATGAATCTGTGTCTAGTAATGCGTAAATACAAAGAGTCTGAGTTGTTGAATATGATTATGTGATTTGTATGAATATTGGCTGTATACCTGTAGTTAAAAAATGTTTGTTTCCAGATAGCACCCACACTACCAAACCTGTTATTTAAAAATAAGGGTCTTGTTATTTCAAAATAATAACTCCTGCCTGTGAAGATGAATAAGCTTATTTCAAAATAGTTATCCAGCCCATATCTTGAAGGAATTATTCAAACTGAATAGCCTATCAAAAGAACTTTTAATTCACAATGGCAGATTCCCACCTACACTGAATGGATTCTCCTATGAGCGTACTGTTTGGGATATAGGTATTGGCTTTCTGCTTTGACCAAGAGGAATCATGTGTGGACACATGACTTGCCCACATGACTCCAAACATCATCTTATTATTGTAGTGAGAACAACAGGCTTCCCTTCATATGGGAGAAGGTATCTTCATTTTGTGAAGGCATCTTCATTTGGCTTGTTTGCTGCTCAAAACTCTGGACTATAAACATGTACTAATGGGAGCATTCTAACCAAAGGCTGAAGACCTTGCAATGATTTGCAAGCAACCAGAGACTTGACTAAAGCCAGCAGTTTATTTCATCACTGCTACAAGCCTGAGCCAAGAACTTTGTAATTATTATATGTATTTGATTCTTTTAACCAATTTTAACTCACATCTTTCTTTCTTTTTATAAATAAACCTTTAGATTTTAGATGCTAAAGCATTGACTTTTGTGTGATTTCTGGGTAAGATCTAAGGGCACGTCTACACTGTGGAGTTATTTTGAAATAACTCCCCTTATTTTGAAATAACAAAGCAAGCATCCGCACTACCAAACCTGTTATTTAAAAATAAGGGTCTTGTTGTTTCAAAATAATAACTCCTTCCTGTGAAGACGAATAAGCTTATTTCAAAATAGTTATTTCAAGAGTTATTATTTCAAATAACTTATTTTGAAACAGCCTGGTAGTATAGACATAGTCTTTGTGATATATTGCCCTGAGTGTGTAGCCAGTGCTTTGAGATCAGAAGAACCCTTTCTTTGATGAAATTGGTTTTAAGGAACCACACATCTACACACCGTGCTTATTTCGAAATAAGCTATTTTGGAATTTTTTTTCCTGAAATAGCTTATTTTGAAATAGCATGCCTACACTACAGGGAAGCTTCAAAATTAGTCTGAGGCAGGCTTCCTTAACATGGACGTGCTACCTCAATTTAAGCCCCAGCAAGCACTGGGGATTAATTATTTTGAATGGCCCTGGGGAGGAGCTATTTTGAAATAGCAGCAGTGGAGCATTCACACAACTGCTATTCCGAAATAGCTGTTTCAGAATAAGCGTTATTCCATGTGGAATGAGGTTTACAGATTCTAAATAAGCTGTCTGTTATTTCAAAATTATTTTAAAATAATGGAATTGCTGTGAAGATGCTCACATTGTTATTTAGATGCTCACTGTGCTGTTTAGACGCCCCCTAAATCTAATGGTTTTGGTGGTTCTGGACTACCTGCTTTTCTGATTTAAGAGTGAGTTTGAAGGTGATGGATAAGATCGGGAAAAGTAAAGCAATTAGCTTAGGAACAAAGCTGAGTGTCTTGAAAATGTGTGTATTTAGCAGCATATTGTACGGATGTGAGACATGGGTGATAACAAAAGATTCAAAGAGAAGGATATTGACATTCAAGAGGAGCTGTTATAGAAAGATCCTGAGAATAGGATGGATGTAGAAGGTCATCAATGAGGAATTATATAGGAAGATACAGTCGAAAAAGAACCTACTGCAGAAGGTTATATAACAGAAGTTACAGCTATTCAGACATATCTGCAGAATGAACGACAAGCAAAAAGTTAAGACCCTGGTATTCAGCATAATGAATGGTCCGAATAGGAGAGGTTGACCCCACAGAGAATGGGTAGATAATATAGTAGACTAGTGCAGAGCTAGTCTACAGAAACTAAGCCACTCCACACTGGACAGGGAAAGATGGAAGGAAATAGTGAGGGAGGCATCGGACACCAACAGGCGTTGAGCCGATGGTTGTTGATGATGATGAATGCAGTGAAACAAAGTTTACTTTTGTTGCTGGAACACTCACCAATTTTGGGGAGTGTCTGCCTTATTTCTCAGCAAATTGTCCTGAATTTTAGTATTCTCAGTTGTGACTCACATAGGCACAGTTACAAGCTATCTTACGAAATCTCACATTGGTATCTTCTGTGGGTTTTGTCAAATTTGCAGTGAAAGTGTTCTTAAAAAGAACACATACAAGGTCGTCATCTGAGACTATATAATATAAAATATATAGCAGAAAGTGAGTAAAATGAAACAGGAGACATACAATTCTCACCCAAGGAGTTCAGTCATATATTTAATTAACACATTAACGAGCATCATCAGCATTGAAGCATGTTTTCAGGAATTGTGGCCGAAGCTTGAAGGGGCATACAAACATTTAACATACCTGGCATTTAAATACTTCCCAATTCCAGCCACAAAAGTGCCCTTTCCATTTTCAGACAACATTATCCCTTATAACTATAAACAAACTTCTTTCTCTAAGGGTATGTCTACACACAGGACTAAAGTCAAATAAGCTACGCAACTTGAGCTATGTCAATTGCATAGCTGAAGTCAAAATAGCTTATTTCTGCTTTTGACACTGTCTACGCAGTCTTCCGCTGACTTTTCTTACTCCTCGTAAAATGAGAGTTACAGTAGGCGGAGTAAGAAATCCTCCAGCTCACCATTATTTTGACATTTTGTTGAAATAACTGCTTGAAGTGTAGATGCGGACTATGTTATTTTGGAATAACATTATTCTGAAATAACAGTGCTGTGTAGATGTCGCCTAAGTGATTGTCTGAACATGAGTTAGGGCTGAGTGAACTTGTAGGCTCTAACATTTTATATTGTTTTGAGTTCCGTTAAGTAAAAACAAAATCTACATTTGTAAGTTGCACTTTCACAATAAAGAGATTGCTGTATAGTACTTGTATGAGGTGAATTGAAAAGTACTATTTTTTTTCTCTTCAGCATCTGAGGAAGTGAGCTGTAGCTCACAAAAAGCGTATGCTCTAATATCCCAAGAAATTTGTCAGTCTTTAAAGTGACTACTTGTTGTTTTAGCTGAAACAGTCTAACATGGCTACCTCTCCGAAAACTATTTCTTTTCATTATCATTTTTACAGTGCAAATATTTGTAACACAAACAATATAAAGTGAGCACTGTATACTTTGTATACTGGGTTGTAATTGAAATAAATATATTAAAAAATGTAAAAAATCCAAAATATGTAATACATTTCAGTTGATATTCTATTTTAACAGTGCAATTTAAACTGTGATTAATATTTTAAATTGTGATTTTTAAAAAATTAATTGCATGAATTAACTGTGATTAATTGACAACCTTAATGGGAACTAGTCCCTTCTTTTGCCCCAATTTTATTTCTAATTATTGATGTGACACATATTTACAAGGAATATTATATAATTTATTATATAATTCCTTGTGAAAATGTCCAAACCACACTATCCTACAACAGATGTACTATATTGTTCTGGGCAAATGCTACAGAATACAACAATATTTCTCAGAAGAATTCTCATGGTAAGTTTTGAATCAGATTTATTGTAGTGGAAGAAAAAGTTTCTAAAATTAGCTATATAACCTGAATATTACAGTGAGCCTCTGGTGAGCATCAAAAAGCCTGTGGGGAATGTAATTAGGCCAAATTCTATAGAGAAGGAATATACATACGTTGTGCTATTTATTGTCATAAAACACCTCACGATGATCTCCTTTGACATAATTGGAATGCTGCGTAAATCAGGAATTTCACACCAGTGACCCCATCCTAGAAATGCTTATGCACATGCTTAATTTAGGCACATGAGTAGTTCTCATTGAACTCAATTAGACTACTCAAATGTTAAATATATACACTCCTGTAACTGTTTGCAGAATCGGGGTCTAACTCAGCATTAGTCTGCCAATATTTCAAAATATCAATTCACATTTCAAAGGTTGGAACCAACATTGAAGTCACCTTTAACATTATCCAAGCTCCATCTAGAGTTCATTAGAACTCTGTGTTCACAAGTGAACTTAATAATCCTGTCTATGAAAAGAGTAATATCACAGTGGAATGAAAACTAGCTCAGCATCAACTATTAAATACATGAACATGACTAAACAGGAATAAATTCTTTTTAGCAGCCCAGTGTCTGTCCCACAGAAAACAGAACATGCTAATATATGTAACAATAAAGACAGACTCCAAAATATTTAAGTTTTTGAACAGAGGTGTTGACAGTTAAATTGAACTTCTGGCAGGCATTTCCATCTTACAGGGGAGCAAACAGTAACTCTTATATTTTCAAAACACTTACTAAAGATAATAATTACCAAGCCACATAGTTTCAGAATGATTTTCCTTTGTTAGAGCAACTTAGAGCAATGAGAAATACAGCCTAGATAAAAGCCAAATGCTGTTAACAGGAAAATACTGACGAATCTACATTTTAAAGGTTGCATCTGATCATATCTATTAGGAAGAATAAGACCTACTCTGCGGAGTTTACATAAGACATTACTGTTTCTGTTGTTTCTGCAGACATAGAGCCTGATTCTAAGGTGTGCTAGGCACCTGTCCTGAACTGCCATTGATTCCAAACACACATGGTGTTATAATAATTGCCTCCAGTTCAATTTAGAATAGCTTTAGGTTGTCATAAGTATGTGTACGGGCATTACTGCTGTAACTAAGCCAAGATCTAGACCTAGACTTGGCCGGTTCAGATCTGGGATGTGAGTTCAAGCCCATTTTTCATTCCTACTGATTCCTTTGCAATAGAAATTCTGCATATAATTCAGGAATGGATGGGTGAACTGATTTGATTAAATAGCTCTTTGTACCCCATACTATTGCCCAGCTTAAAAACTGAGTCTGAAGCTCAGATTTTTTCTGAGATTCTTCAATGTTCCGAGAACTGTTTATGCATTTCTTCTTTCTCCCTGGTACAGAATCAGAAATGCCAACATTTCACAGAAATGGCTGTTCTCAGGGTATTTCTGGGAGTCCAGAAGTTAGAGACAGAAATCTCACAAGCAAGTCTGTTCTTCTCTGTTTCCACCCTGGTAACACAGATTCATGAAGATGGAATAAGGCTGAATTGTAGCATGAGAGAACTAAACCAGAATCTCTCAAGATCTATGTATCTCTGTGCTAAACACTGATGTCCAATTTGAGTAAAATCTGATAGTACCTGCAACTTCCAATGACTGCACTAAGAGTTATAAATGTTCAACTGCTGCTCATCACCTCTCTGAGGATGGCTAATGTAGGCATTTGAACTTGCAAATGAAGCCCAGGATTTAAATATCCCGGACTTCATTTGCATGTTCCCAGGTGGGCGCCATTTTTAAATCCCCTTAGTTCGACTACACGCAGCAGACAGAACTTAATCCGAATTAAGTCCTTAGTTCGGATTAACTGTTATACCTCATTGCAGGAGGTGTAGCCACGGGCAGTCAGTTCAAACTAAGGGGATTTAAAAATGGCATCTGCCCGGGAACATGCAAATGAAGCCCAGGATATTTAAATCTCAGGCTTCATTTGCAAGTTCGAATGTCTACACTACCACCCTAGTTCGAACTAGGGTGGTAATGTAGGCAACCGGAGTTGCAAATGAAGCCCGGGATTTGAATTTCCCAGGCTTCATTTGCATAAAGCCAGGCACCGCCATTTTTAAATGTCTGCTAGTGCGGACTCCGTGCCGCGCGGCTACATGCGGCACGGACTAGGTAGTTCGGACTAGGCTTCCTACTCCGAACTACCGTTACTCCTCGTGAAACGCGCGGAGTCCGCACTAGCGGACATTTAAAAATGGCTGCGCCCGGCTTTATGCATATGAAACCCGGGAAATTCAAATCCCGGGCTTCATTTGCAACTCCGGTTGCCTACATTACCACCCAGTTCGAACTAGGGTGGTAGTGTAGACATACCCATATAGACTAACAGATGTATTGGAGCATAAGCTTTCATGGGCAAAGACCCACTTCGTCAGATGCATGTAGTGGAAATATCCAGAGGCAGGTATAAATATTCAGGCCAGAATCAGGCTAGAGATAACGAGGTTAATTCAATCAGGTAGGATGAGGCCCATTTCTAGCAGCTGATCTGGAGGGGTGACTACCAAGAGAGGAGAAGCTGCTTTTGTAGTTAGCTAGCCATTCATAGTCTTTGTTTAATCCTGAGCTGATGGTATCAAACTTGCAGATGAACTGTAGCTCTGCAGTTTCTCTTTGAAGTCTGGTCTTGAAGTTTTTTTGCTGCAGGATGGCTACCTTTAGATCTGCTATTGTGTGTCCCACTCATTCACGCCCCCTCCAGACTGCCTGCCTCCAGCCCACTCCTGCCTCTTGGTAAGACACCCTGCCCTCATCCCAACCCTTCCTCTGGCCAGAAAGACTACCCCCAGCCCACTCCTGCCCCTCCCACTCCTCCTTGGCCAAACACCCTGCCTCCAGCCCATCCCTGCCCCCTGGCCAAATAGCCTGCCCCTTGGCCAGATGCCCTGTCCCTAGCCTGCTCCTGCCCTATGTCCAGAACCCTTGCACGCTGTCCAGAAACCCTGCCCCCAATCCACTCCTGACCCCTTCCAGACAGCCTGCCCCCAGCCTGCTTCTGCACCCTACCTCCCACCCAGACCTAGCACCCTCACCTCCTCCTACACTTCCCTACTTCCCACCCAGATCCTGCACCCCTGTCCCTATCCCAGTCACTGGCAGTCCTGCTCAGGGTATGTCTACACTACCCCGCTAGTTCAAACTCACACACTCATACCCTCACACACTTAACCCCTCATTTTAGCCCCATCTCAGAGCCTAAGAGGATCAGCAAAATCCACTAACCGTGCAATCCCAGAAGAGTGAATCTGAGCTGAGACCTTAACCCTCAGTCCTCCCTGCCCTTCGCCTCACCATGGGGCTGGAGCACCAGGGTAGTGAGGTGTTTCAGTTGGGGGTGCCCACATCATTGAGGTTTGGAGGTTTTTAATTTATTTATTTATTTTGCTTCTCACTTGTGTGGCCCCCAACTGATTTTTCTGTGGGTCAGTTGCTCCTGGCCCAAAAAAGATTCCCCACCCCTGCCATAAAGACAATGTTGAAACCTTTTGTGTTGGACATAATATTTTACTTTATTTAAAAATGAAGTCTGGCCAACAAGCCCCCAATGGGAGCCCAACCCCCATCTGGCTGCAGCATCATAACACTTTGGCACTCCCCCCCCACACCAATCCTGAGCCCCTAATACACCTGAACCCCCTGTCCTGATCCCTTCATATCCTCACATTCCCAGACTCCTGCACGCCACATCTCCAGCCTCCTGCCATAACACTCCTGTACCACTATACGCTGAAACGCTGAGCCCATCATGCACATCCACAAACTCATGCACCCCCCACATCCTCAGACTCCTGCACCCCTACATCCCCAGTCCATGCCATAACACTCCTGCACCCCCATGCACCTCAACCTTGTGCCCTGAGTCCATCATACACCCAAATCCCCTGCCCTGAGCTCCTCATACATCCCAACCCAGAATCCTGTACCTCCACATCTCCAGCCCCTGCCATAAGATTGACAGAAGACAGCCTGAATGTGTGCATGAAGCTGGATTTGACCAGTTATGATGTAAACTTCAAAGAAAATATTCAAAAAGATGCAGTTGAAGGAAGTCTCTTTAAGTAAAGTCTGTGAGTACAATGTTTCATGTATGCTGTTATTAATTATCACGTCAATTATCAATAATATTAAGTTGTATATTTTCAGTTGTGCAAATGGGCATTCTTATATGGCTCTTTGTTGACCACTTGTTTTGAATTTTGATGTAGGTTGGCTCTTTGGTTTGAAAAGGTTGCCAATCCTTGTATTAATTAATAACATAGAATTAATTAATAACATAGAATTAATAACATAGAATATCATTAATATCAGAGTTTTAGATCTCTGCAACACTCCAAAAAACTTCCAATAAAAGAATCTTTTTCTTTCTTACCTTAAGTATTAACACCTATGTAAATTTTGTTTGAAACGTAATCATGCAAATGTCCTGGAACATACACACACACACACCATGCAGCCTGCTTTCTCCTCCATCCCAGCCAGAGAGGACTGCAATCTGGATTGTAGGGAGTGAGTCAGAAGGTCACTTTAAACGAACTTCCCCCTCCCTTGCCTCCACCTCACCGCACAGATGCCAGCACCCCCCCACCTCTTTTCCCCCACCTACACCTCTGCAATCTGCTTCCCCCCAGTCCTGCTTCTCAGACTTGCAGGCACCAGCAGTCTAGTTGAGAGTTAGGACAGGACACACAGCACACAGAAACTCTCCACCCTCCCCATCTCACCCCAGGACACACAGAACAAACTCTCCCTGCCTCCACCTCTCACCCCAATGTCAGCACCCAGCCACCTCCCCTTCCTCCACCTATCCCATTCAGTCAACTCCCCGCCCCCACCTTCTCAGCCCAGGAGGCTTGAGGCCAGTGCTGGGTTTCTGCCTCTCTTGCCTCTCCTGGCACAGACCTGATTCTCCAAACTCCCCTCCCACTGACTCCTCCTAGCCAATTACTCCTTCCTCCTCCTCCTCTCCCCAAATGTTCCTACTCTACAACTCTCCTCACAGTCACTTATTCCCTCCTTCCCTCCTCATTATCCTCCCTCCCTCCCTGCTCTCAGAGCTCCTCCCTCGGAAGCAGGCAGCTCTATTTGAAGCTGCTCAGACAGCCCCTCCCCCAGCCAGTCAGGTAAGCTCTTTGTCTGAGTGGGAGCTCTGAGCCTCTGAGTGGAGCTCAATAAATAGTTGTGCGGTCGCGCTGCTGTACAGCTTATAGGGAACTTAGATTGTATCCATTTCTGGTTAATCATGAGTATGAATTTGGTTAAAGACATTTCTTCAAAACAGATTATTGAGGAAAAATCATTCTGACCCCGTGTTTGTGCATTTCTCAGCCAGCAGTGGTCCTGGAGCAATCTGAATCAGCAGGCCTAGCCAAAGAGTTTGTGGGGCCCTGAAGGTGTGGGGCCCAAGGCAACTGTCTTGCTCGCCTTGCCCTCCAGCCGGGCCTGTGAACCAGGGGTGAGGAGAGGGCCATTCCAGCTGGGGATGGGACAATTATAAAAACTTCTAACTGTTTATCTAACGTTATCAAGAACTCTCCTTTATCCTTTGGAACATAACCTTGTTTGAGTGCATCTCCGAACTCCTGATCTTACCTTCCCTTTACAAAGGAGAACAGTGTAAAACTTGGGCAGGATGAGGGGAGCTAGGATTTGGAAGGGAAAGGGAGCAATTAGGTTATCTGAGAAAAAGTTAGTAACAACAACCCTTTCCATCTGGGAAAATTACAACCTTTTTACCATCCCTGTCCCTGGAATCAGGTCTCTCCTTACCCTGAGCCACGTGGCTGGATAAACACAGGGGCTGTGTCTACACTGGCATGAATTTCCGGAATTGCTTAAAACAGAATAGTTTTCGTTATAAGTATTTCCGGAAAAAGAGCGTCTACATTGGAAGGCTGCTTTTCTGGAAAAGCCCCTTTTCCGGAAAAGCATCTGTGGCCAATGTAGACACGCTTTTCCGGAAAAGACTACTGGGCTGTCTACACTGGCCCTTTTCTGGAACAGTGTTCCGGAATAAGGACTTATGCCCGAGCGGAAGCAGCGTAGCTTTTCCGGAATAGCGGCTGATTTTGTACAGTAGAGCGTCGTTACTTTTCCAGAAATTCAAGGGCCAATGTAGACAGCTCGCAGCTTATTCTGGAAAAGCGGCTGATTTTCCGGAATAAGTGGCCCAGTGTAGACACAGCCAGGCAGTGTCCCTTTGCAGTGGAGGGGTGCAGAGCTTGTGGTAATGATCTGAAGCTTCAGAGAACCAAATAAGATTACAGCATGTCCCTTTCTTTCCTGACAGTTTCGCTGTTCTTAGTTAGGCAAAGGGATGAGGTGGGCAGAGTTCATGGTTCACATCTCCCTTGGCATGGAAACTCAGTCCACTAGCTAAGAATATGGTCTTAGTTAGTCATCAGCAAATTTCTGGTGTAGCAGAAGCTCCATCTGGGCACTGAGGTTTAAAGGCAGTGCAAGTCTGCTTGCTCCACTTTGAGAGCTGACCAATCCCCCCACAGTCAGCAAAATGTAGAGGGGTGACCATTACCAAAAACATCTCTGACATAGGTTGCTGCCTAAACAGCCTTCCATCCATTCTGTAGATGATTTCAATGGCAGCTGGGAGCATCCCAGCAATTAGGTAAAAAATGACAGCAATCAAGACCACAAACGTGGTTGGGACACTGATACAGCCCAGTTTGACTCCTGTTTGTATTTTGAAAGGTTCACTCTGGGAGCCAGTGCTGATTAGAATAGTCGCTTTCATGTTGCCATGAAGCAACTTTAGGATATTGATGAATTGATCAAGACATCCAATCTTCAAAAGCACAGTCCAAAGGGCACGGTGCTTCACTGAGTCAAAACTTTAGTTAGATCAATAAAAGCCATGTAAAGTGGTCGGTTTTGCTCCTGACACTTTTCTTGCAGCTCCTGTGCAATGAAGATTATATGCAGTTCCAAGACATGGTTGGAAGTCATTCTGTGACTCCGGTAAAATTTCTTCTGATGGGGCAGAAGATGAGTTGCAAGGACCCGTGCCAGAAATTTGTCTGCTACAGCAAGGAGAGAGCTAGCACAATATTTCCACAGTCCACTTTATCCCTTTTCTTAAAGGCATCCCTTATTTCACAGGGTATTTTCTCCCTTATCCAGATTTTAAGGCTAAGCAGGCTAAGCTGCTAAATTAACTCTGGTTCACCATCTTTAAAGAGTAAGATTTGCACCACATCTCTTGTGGAACTTCAGTATGCTGATGACATTGCAGGTTTTGCCCATTCTGAGAAAGACCTTCAAACTATCTTGAACGTGTTAGCTGCTGCTTACGCATGTCTTGGTCTCACCCTCAACATCAAGAAGACTAAAGTGCTCCATCAGCCCTCTCCAAATGAGATACCATACTCCCCATCTATTAAAATCGATGGAGAGGCACTGGAGAATGTCGATCATTTTCTCTACCTTGGAAGTTATCTTTCATCCAAGGCAGATATTGATGAAGAAATCCAACATTGCCTAACCTGTTTTTACCTTACACGGTTTTTGAAGATCACAACATTCAAACAGACACCAAACTTCTTGTCTATCAAGCCATCATTCTCCCAACATTTTGTATGAGTCTGAAACCTGGACAACCTGCAGATATCACTTAAAAGTCCTTGAAAGGTATCACCAATGCTTCCTCCACAAGATCTTGAAGATCAAATGGGAAGACAGGTGCACTAACATTAGTGCTCTGAAAGAGGTAAAGACCACCAGTATCGAGGCAATGATCATCTGTCAACAACTTCACTGGACTGGTGACATTGTTTGGATGCCAGACCATCCCCTCCCAAAACAGGTCCTGTTTTTTCAGCCAAAAAGATACCATAATGTGGGAGGACAAAGGATACCGTAACTTATAAGGACTTGCTAACAAATAACTTAAAGAAGTGTAACATTGACTTTGACACTTGGGAGACACTCATCCAGGATCACTCAAAATGGAGAGAAGGCCTATGCAATGTCCCCCCTGTGTTATGAATTTGCCTGCTGACAAGCTGAGAAGAAGAGGTGCAGGAAGAAGGGGAAACTGGCTTTTAGTCATGGTCAAAAGTTTCCTGCTGTCCCTGGAAACATCTGTCCTCATTGTAATAGAACTTGTGGTTCAAGGATTGGCCTTATCAGCTACCTGAGGGTCCACAACTCCCATGGAAGATGATCATAGTCAGTTATGAGTGATCGCCCATCATAGGTTGCTGCTTGGATCACCTCTACAGGATTGGAAAGGCACTCTCTTTTTCCATTCTGGTACCCTGAAAACTGCTATGTTTTCCAAATGTTGGCCAGCCTTTAAAGAAGAAGTTTGAAACTGGTAACTTAGCCCCTGGAACAGTGGTGGGCAACATGTAGCCTGAGGGCCACATGCAGCCCATTGGGGCTGTATATGTGGCCCACAAGACATTTTATTTATAGATGCCCACACACAGGGTTGCCAGATTCCACCCATTTTTGTCTGTGTAGTTTTTTTTCCTGACAGTATTACAAAAGTGAGATGGACATAAAGCTGGGGCATGTGAAGTGAGATGTGTGCTTATTGCACACAATACTGACTGTGCGAGAGTCGTGCACTCCCTCTGTCTGCCTCGTGCACTCCTGCTGCTATGGTTCAATCAGCACACTCTGCAAATTCTCCATATGGAAGTACAGTTAGCAAAACTACCCTATCTCAGGAGAACATCTTGGTAATGACTATTTTGAGGCCAATTCATGTGGCCCACTAACTAGGCCAGGTTGCCCCTCCCTGCCCTGGAAGGAAATACTCCATGATCATTTTGCGGATACTGAACTTGAAACCAAATTCCCTTTTCCGAGGGTCATTGATGGGGGGGGGGGGTGGTTTTTGGCCAAGGCTGGAGTGGATATACAGGATCCCCCAAAATAACAGTTGGCACAGACACACCATATTGAACAATATCATTTTGAAGACATAGAGTCCCTTATTTCCCTTCAGATACAACCCTGATATCCTCAGAATCCTGGTATCACAAACTTTTACATTTAACATTGCCCCATTATTGCATTAATGAATCTGCCTCCATAGTCCTTTAAGCCCTGCAGAATGAGTGAAATCTCCCATTTACATACACACTTGCCTCTTGTGGTAAGCAAAGTACTGGAATATGAATACCATTGATCGCTCCTACGCAGTTTGGAAATCCTATCCTCTGAAATCCAGCTGTTATGTCTGGAACTTTTTTTATTGGACCCACCTGTGAAAAGGTCAATGTTAATTGCCTCCAGATCTGCACAGTCATGACAAAGAAATAGACTCTCCAACCTCAAAAGATCTCTCTCTCTCTCTTTCTCTCTCTCTCTCTCTCTCTCTCTCAGTTTCAAAGATCTCTCTCTCTCTCCCACACACATTATATGTAGAAATATATTAGAGTTCAATATATAAATATATCCAGTGTAGTCAGCTTCCACCGGCAATAGCAACTGTCTTCTGAAATCATATGGCTCCCCTAAATCGAGTGTTCTAGTGTGGGAGTTTTGGTGCAAGTTCTTCACACAGACCCATGAAAGTCTGCTCCCTCATTCAAAAGTTCTGCAGCCACTGTTGGTCAACCCAGATATCCCACCACAGTGTGCTGGTTCTTCTCACCAGAAGTGACAGACCACCCAATGGCATTCATATCTGTATCACATGAGCTGGATGAATTGTTATAGACCCTCAAAGTCAGCCATCTTCAATGTATCAGAACATTCTGCCCACATTCCATCCAGCATCTCTCCAATCACCTCCTCCACTCCATAATCTTTTGTTCTCTGATACGATGCTCCTAGAGCAAGGGTGGGCAATAATTTTTTTCTGGGGGGCACTTCAAAAATTTCTGAAGTGGCTCTGGGTCACATGAAAGGGGCAGGGCCTCAAGCAGAAGGGGAGGGGCCGGGATACTTCCGGATTCCCTACCCCCAGACCACGATTGGTCTGGGGGTGGGGGAGCGCCTTTGACCACCTGCCTCCCATCTCCCCTAGGTGCCCATGGCCCTGGCTGGGAGGAGAATTCCCATGCTCCCCTGCCCCCAGACCAATCAGGATCCGGGGGCAAGAGGTGCGCGGCACTTCTAAGTGCCGCATGCTCCTCACAGGGTGGGTCCAAGGCGGAGGAAATTTTGCGTGCTCCTCCACCCCCAGGCCCTGATTGGCCTGGGGGTGAGGGAGCGCATGAAGCCTCCTCCAGTCCTCTCAGGAGTGCCTAGAGCTTCCAAGCGCTGCATGCTTCTGGCAGGGCAGAAGAAGCTTTGCGTGCTCCCCCTGCCCCCAGGCCCTAATTGGCCTAGGGCAGGGGCATGGCAGGGTCTCCGTGAGCTGGATCCACCCTCTTGGTGGGCAAGATCCAGCCCGTGGAGGCCCTTTTGCCCACCCCTGTCTCCCTGTGACTCAATGAACCCTGGGGATATGGTAGCACTGAAGTCACATGATTATAGTGGCAGTTGTGGATGCAGCTATATATATGTACACAGCATTATACCTGTGTCCAGCACAGCATATGTGAGCACTTGGGCTGAGTATGGAGAGCATGTGCAAGCATGTACATGATCCGATACTCAAACATGTGCTGTATTAAAGCAAATATGTTAGGCCTACCCATTCTCTACTCCCACCTTCATTTTGCAGAGCAGACATGTCCAGTAGCTCAGTGTTGACATCTGTATATCACAGTCTATACACGACAGTAGAGCACACTAGCATAATGACTGGGCCACAATCTGGCTCAATATTTGACCCTCATTAAACAAGAATGTTAAGATCCCAGAAAAACACATCTTTTCTTGTCACACCTCAGTTAGTGAAAAGAGAGGCAGCATATCCAGGGTATGTACCATTCCGCCCTCATTTCCAGTTGTTTTAGGAACAGAGAACTATGAAGAGATGACATCAAAATCCTGTTGGTGCAAACGAAAAATCATCCTGGCAATAACTTGAATCAAATTAGGTCCATGTCTGTGTAGTCTTTTAAAATGGAATAAAAATTTGAGCTTAATAAACATTGAGAGCTTGAGTGACTGTGTAAGAGAGGATGGAACTGGGTCCACAGAACAGATGTTAAAGTAACTTAAGGCAATTACAGCTCCTTTAATTCAGTCTCCTTGTGTTGAAGGCATTGTGGCATTTACAGAATTATTTATTATCGCATTCCATGAGTGCACCACAGTGCTTTAGTTCATCTCCTGCAGGTGCTAAGAAGCTTCTATAAGGAATGCTTCATAAAGATCCAGACATATTGAATAGGATCAGAGCAGCTCTCCTATGGGAAGCCCAGGGAACAAGTCCAAAAGAGAGCAAATCACCCCTCTTGGAGTTTTCTGCAGATCATTCCCTGGAGAGAAAGGATTTGCATGTAGTGGAGAGAGTTTGCCCCTTTATCATGGAGCTTAATTTATCTACAGAAGGCCAGATCCATACATGGGGAAGCCTTGCACCTCTTCAGTGGAGCCCCATTATTACTGCCTTTAGGCCCTCTTGCCAGGTCTTGCCAGTCTCTACATGGGGAGCTGAGGCCGTTCAGCAAGGAGAGAGCTTGCAGGATTGGGGTCAACACAGCCACAATATATATCATCTTCGCCATTGGGTTCCCATATTATCATGTATCAATGTGCCTATTGAGCTGCTGTGAAATAGTTTTCTTCCCACCCTCAAATTATGTTGGTATCTCCATAGACTTGGATTGAAATAATTTCCCTTTTTAATTTCATATCACGATGACATCAGGACTGGGACTCCACAGGCTTGTGCTGCAATAATTGATGCTATTTGCATTCCACATTCTAACAGCTTCATAACAAGATCTCTGTAGACTTGCACTGAAATTGTTTTCCCACCAAAGTCTTATAACACAGCTGCAATATAATGACATTTTAATGGGGTCCCTGCAGACTTGCGATGAAATTGTCAAGAGAAAATTATGATGATGTTAATTGAATTGGGAGATAACATTATTAAAATAAAATGTGAAAAGTAATTACTGTGAGAGCTGAAGAATCTTACAAATGCAGGGAGAGATTCTGCAAAGACTTTTGCACATGAGTAATTTTGCTCATGTGAGTAGTAGACCCGAAGTAATTGACTACTCGTCACAGGAGAACTTAGACACAGGTGTAAGTCGGCAGGAGCAGGCCCTAAAAATGGAAATGTTTTAGGCCTTTTATATTTTCTGCCTTAATACACAACATAGCTGAAACAAATTAAGCAATTAAGAAATTGCTCCTATGCTGTGACAGTGTATATGTACATTTCTGCCTGATGCCATCTGTAATTACCTGGAAGATTGATGTATCTGTTACCATAGGGCATCTTATCTGTTCTCACCTACAATAATGGATACTTAGCAAGGCACAGGGCTGTGCCTACTTATGCACAAAATATGCAGCCCAGGGCTGGTCTAGCCACTCCTCCCAACCCATCCCTCAACCGCACTCCCCCAGCTCAGTGCCAGTCCAGTTGCTCACCAGATGGTGAGTGGCTCTCGCAGCCTGAAGGACTCAGATGGAACAGGTGTCAGCTGAGCAGCAGGCAGTTGGAGAGTAGCAGCACGTTCCCCTTTTAAAGCACCATTTCTCTCTGGCCGGCTGCGAGGCCACTTGCTGCTACTCTGGAGTCCTCTGGCCTGCACCTCCCTCTCAGCTGTGCTCCCGGATGCCAACTCTTCCTGACCAGTTGCCATTGCAGAAAATGGTGTCAGGTCTGTCCAGTCTGGGAGAGTTGGCAACCCTTTCCCCCTGTAGCTTCCGCCCCGCCCCTGTATGGAGCAGCCACTCCCTCCCTCAGGGCAGGGGATACCAGTAGTGGGCTGTGTAGGGCATGGGGAGCACGGACCCCAAACAGCCACTTGCCGCCCGGGGCCCAGCTGAGCGGCGCTCCCACCGGGGCTAAGGTTGTCAGGTGTCCAGTTTTCTACCGGACAGTCCAGTATAACAGTCCAGAACTAAGCTAATTCGAACTAACGCGTCTAGAACTAAAAACTAGTTCGAATTAGCGTTTTGCTAATTCGAACTAGCATGTCCACATTGAGTGGACCCTGAACAGGGCTTAAGGATGGCCAGAAGCAGTGCCGGCAGGGCATCAGAGGAGGACCTAGAGTGTGGAGATGCTGTCTCAGGCTAGCTGAGGGCTGCGCTTAAAGGGACCCGACTCCCACCCCGGACAGACAGTTCTCAGGGGTGCCCCGCTTGCAAAGCAGTCCTGGCTTGGAGTGCCCGGAGTACCCACACTGAGCACATCACAGCACTCGGCCATCAGACCGGCTGCACTTGCTGCAGGCTGCCATCTAGGGAGAGGGGGCAATTGGGGGGCTGCAGGAGAGCTTCCACCCCCAGAAGCCCGCAGAGCCAGCCCAGTCCTCCCCATCGGGGGCTCGTACCCCATTCCTCCCTCACCTCCTTCCACTTACCCTTCCCTAGCCCCCCTTCTTATTGATGTACAAAATAAAGATAACGTTTCTTCCAACATTGACTCTGTCTTTATTGAACAAAACTGGGGGAGACTGGGAAAAGGAGGTGGGAGAGGGGAAGAGAAAGGCTGGGAGAGGGGAGGGCAACTAACATGATCAGGGGTTGGGAACAGGTCCCAGATGAAGAGAGGCTACAGAGACTGGGACTGTTCAGCTTAGAAAAGAGGAGATGGAGCGGGGACAGGATAGAGGTCTCTAAAAGCAGGGGTTGGGTGGAGAGGGTGCATACAGAAAAGTTCTTCCTGAGTTCCCATAAAGAAGGACTAGAGGACACCAAAGGAAAGGAATGGGTAGCAGGCTTGAAACTAGTAAGAGAAAGTTGTTCTTCTTGACAAAGCAAATAGTTAACCTGTGGAACTCCTTGCTGCAGGAGGCTGTGAAGGATACAACTAGAACAGAGTTTAAAGGGAAGTGAGATCAAGTCATGGAGGTTGGGTCCATGAGTGGTATTAGCCAGGGGGTAGGAGTGGTGTCCCTGCCCAAGGATTGTGGAAGGCTGGAGAGGGATGGCACGAGACAAATGGCTTGGTCATTATCTTCGGTCCACCCACTCTGGGGCACCTGGTGTTGGCCGCTGTCAGCAGACAGGCTACTGGGCTAGATGGACCTTTGGTCTGACCCAGGACGGCCATTGTAAGCTCAGGGCTCAGGGTCAGGGGTCTCAGTGGACCCCCTTGATTTTCATGCACACCTGCTCCTGGGTGGCCAGGCTGGCAGCTCTCCTGCCCTAGCCGGCCACTTTCCTGTGCCTAGTGCGGAGATTATGGACAAGGTCCACGATGTCCGCACTAGCCCAGGAAGGTGCCCGCCTCTTGCGGTCCCGGGCAAGCTCCTGGGAGCCGCCAGCCTGGTCCCGGGAAGAGGGGGTGGGCTGGGGGACATCGGGTGGGTGGCTCTGTGCCATGCCAGGTGCAGGGTCTGCTGGCTGGGTGCTGGCAGGCTTGCACCTGGCACGGGCACCGTAGCCAGCCCGTGCCCCTTTAAGGGGTCCGGGGCCGGGAGGGGGGCAACAGAGTTTCCCTGGTGTTGGCCAGAGTGGCCACCAGGGAAATCTGGGGAGGGCTAGCCTCCCACTAGTTCGAATTAAGGGGCTACACACCCCTTAATTCAAACTAGCTAGTTCGAACTAGGCTTAATCCTCGTAAAATGAGGTTTTCCTAGTTCGAACTAAGCGCTCCGCTAGTTCGAATTAAATTCGAACTAACGGAGCGCTAGTGTAGCGCCTATGAAAGTTAGTTCGAACTAACGTCCATTAGTTCGAACTAACTTTGTAGTGTAGACATACCCTATGTTATTATGTATCTATTAATATTTCACTTCTTTAAAACAGTGTCATGAATTGCAGAGTGTAACATAGATTTCTTAAAGTTTTCACTTCATATTTTGCTTTCATAGATATTGTTCCTAACTGGATTTCTTGCATAACCAAGCAACAACAACATGGATTTAAACTGCATATTGCAATGCAAAGTCGAAATTTGAATTTCAGCGAGGTTATACTATTTATCATGCTCTCTGGAGTGGCTCACACCTGTGAGTGTTAATCTCAGGAAAGACCATCCAAAAATTAGGACAGACACCCCACACTGGTGTGTGTTCTATAATTAGATTTCACCAGGCCAGTGACAAATAGAAGCTTCCGATTCACTAGACAAGTCTTACCCAGGAGTCACAGACATTTCCCTTAGACTCATCAATCTATCTTGCCACCCAGACAAATTGGATTTTGTGAGAAAAGGTCACTTGAACAAAAAATTATACTGTATCAGATTGCTCCCAGTCCCAAGAGATCAGTCACTTAGTCGAGATCAATTGGTACCCTAGATCTTACACCAAACACAATGCTAATAGCCAATTCCACAGTAAACTACCTAAGGTTTATTATCTAAGAAAAGGGAATGACAATGATTGAGAGTTTAAAGCAAGTAAAATATGTATACAGATGAGTCACAGTATGTAATTTGAAAAGATGGCAGAGATGTAATAATTTGTCATTTCCCCAGAAGTTTCTCATGGCTACCCAAAATAACTCTGTGGATCTCCATCTTTTGTTCAGTTTTTCTTCACTGTTAGAATCTAACCAGTCCAAGGTGGAAGGATCTTTCCCTGAAACTGCACTTATAGCTTCTTCTCACAAAAGACAAACAGGTCATTTCACTACCCATATGGGCATGAATGGCATAGTACTATGGGTTTCCTTTGATTATTGAGTGTAATAAATGCACTTTGTGCATTTGACCTCTGATCATTATGAACAATGACCACTTGCTTTGAAATTAGCACTTTTCAGTTAAAAATCTTCATTAGCATTCGACATTTTCCTTTTTGCTTGGTGGGTTGTTTATTTACAGGAGTACACACAATACAAATGTTTGCTATTATAGCAGGATACAGATAAGTGAAAACAATGCATGTAGCATCCCATTAGTTTTCATGAAGTTTAAACACCAAATATATACTTGTATACATGTAACAATTACTTTGATCTATACTAATACATAAGTGAATTGAACAGGTACTTTGGCATGAGCTGGCACCTGTTCTATAGCTCAAAATTTGGCTTCTACCAACAGTAATGAAATTGAGTTTTAAATGTATGCATACTCATACAACAATTGCAGAGAGGGAACGCAAACAGGGTGAACACAATCCTTTAACATTGTTGATAAGGATAAACAGGAAATCTTTCAAGTTTAACAGAAATGTTAACGTTGATGAGGATAAACAGATTTTTTATTTCAGTGTTCATCTAGCTATACTTTTGACCTAAATGAAGTTGTGTATCCAAACCTTTAGAAGTGAAAGAACAGATTGTAAAATCTCTAGTTATAGAGAAGCAAGAATTTATGTAAGAAGACATAAAAAGAACTATAACAGCTATTACCATTGCCTAGAATTCTGTTGTAGCTGTTAGCTGCAGTCCTTACCTCTTTCTTCCTCCTTTGCACTCCAGTGGCCATTACTAGAGCCAGAGGCTCAGGAGAGTCCTTTTCCAGCTAGGAAGTGACCTACCAAGGAAAGAATTTTTGTGTCTTCCCTCTTCCTTGCCACCCATGTAGGAACCAGGAACACTTTGGCCCTTAGCACTATTGCTAACTCCAAGCTTCCAAAGATCATGAATCAAGTTCTAAAAACCATGAGAGTGGCTTATGAAATGATGAGCATACTTTGTGGAGGAGACAACATGGTTTTTGTTAAGGGAAATCGTGCCTCACTAATCTACTAGAATTCTTTGAGGAGGATCAACAAGCATGTGGACAAGGAGGATCTAGTGGATATAGTGGATTTCCAGAAAGCCTTTGACAAAGTACCTCACCAAAGATTCTTAAGAAAATTAACTATCATGGGATAAAAGGGACGGTCCTTTCATAGATTGATAATTGGTTAAAAGATAGGAAACAGTGGGTAGGAATAAATGGCCAATTTTCAGACCGGAGAGATGTAACTAGTGGTGTCCCCTGAGGGGATCCATCTTGGGACCAATCTTATTCAACATATTCATAAATTATCTGGGAAGAGGGTTAAACAGTGAGGTGGCAAAATGTGCAGATGATATAAAACTGCTCAAGACAGTTAAGTCCAAAGAAGATTGTGAAGAGCTTTAAAAGAGTCTCAGAAAAGTAGGTGACTGTGGAACAAAATATCAGATGAATTTTAGTAACGATAAATACAAAGTAATGCATATTGGAAAACACAAAGCCACTATACATATAAAAGGATGGTGACTAAATTAGCTGTTTCCATTCAAGAGAGAGATCTTGGAATTGTTGTGGATAGTTCTCTGAAAACATCCATTTAATGTTCAGCGGCAGTCAAAAAAGCAAACAGAATGTTAGCAATAATTTTAAAAGGAATGGAGAATAAAACAGAATATCTTATTGCTTCTGTATAAATCCATGGAGCACCCACATCTTTAATGCTATGTGCAGATGTGGTCACCACATTGCACAAAAACATATCTTGATATTGGAAAAAATTCAGAAAAGACCAACACAATGTTTGGAGTATGAAATAGTTGCCATATGAAGAGAGATTAAAAAGACTGGGACTTTTCAGCTTGGAAAAGAGATGACTAAGACGGAATGTGATAAAGGTCTATAAAATCATGATTGGTGTGGAAAAAGTGAATAAAGAAGAGTTATTTACTCCTTCCCATAATGCAAGAACTAAGTGTCACCAAATGAAAGTAATAGATAGCAGGTTTAAAACAAATAAAATGAAGTATTTTGTACACAACACAGTCAACCTATGGAACTCCTTGCCAGAGGATGTTGTGAAGTCCAAGAATGTAACAGGGTCCAAAAAAAGAGCTTGATAAATTCATGGAGGATAGGTCCATCAGTGGCTGTTAGCCAGAATAGTTAGAAATGGTGTCCCTAGCCTTTGCCTGTGAGAAGCTGGTAATGAGCTATAGGGGATGTGTCCTTGGATGATTATCAGTTCTGTTCATTCCGTCTGGGACACCTGGCATTGACCACTGTCACAGAACAGACTACTGGGCTAGATGGACCTTTGGCCCAGTATGGCCAGTCTTATGCTTTTTATGTAAAATGATGAGTTTTTGTTAAATTGCTAATATAATTTGTGTTCTTTGTATTTACCTTCAGGTTTCTGAGTTATGAGGAGCACATGGATTATGTTTCCATCTTTTCTTCACAGCCATAAGGTCTAGAAATCTTTTTTCAGCTAACTGAGATTCTTATATAATCACTTGATTCTAGGTACTGAGGCTTCAAGAAAGATATCAGATATTACAAGACTCCTGATAAAATTATGAGAGTTATCAATGAACCATATAACAAAAGGAAATGAATGCATCAAACTGAGATGTATATGAGTCTGTTCTTTTCAGCTATATCACTGAATAGCAGAATTATACTAACCTCTATTGACAGCCTTACAGCTTCATAGAACAAGTGTATAGCCAAAATTATCTCACAGATAAGAAGCAAATATTAAAAATATTCAGCAGCACGTAGCTCATCCTGTTTGGAAATAAACTAGTCAGAATATGTTCAAGGTAAATTCATTGGGGATGTTTCGCAGAGCACCGGCCTTCTCTTTTGGCTCAAAAGCAAGATTCTTGGACAGTAGGAGGTACATGGATTAATACAGTAAACAAACAATTAGCAATGGCAAAAAAATGACTTTTTTTTCAGGAGAGGCCTAAAGTTATTGATGTTAGAATTCATGCAGATTTGTTTCTCAGATGGATGAGAGTTTGCATAATAGTGAACCCAGGTGTAGTTTCAGAACTCCAGAGCTTTTGTCACTGACTTCAGTAGAAGCAGGAAGAGGCTTGGTGATAACAAAGACCATAATCTGCTCACCATCTGCCAGATGTGAGATGGAATTAATTGACAGTCTCAAGGCACCATATCACCAAATCACTACTCCAATTAGCTCCACAGTAGCAGGCTATCTTATCTGAGTGGCCAGGGCTTTATAAACCAGGGAGTCAGAACTACATCAGACTAGCAGATATGATCTTTTCAGAGCAGGGTAGAGGCACATTGATAAGGCAGTGTGGAGAAAGCTGCACATAGGGTTGCCAGGTGTCTGGTTTTGAACCAAGACAGTCCAGTATTTGAGCCTTCTGTTCGGGAAACAAATTGAGAAAATAGAAATGTCCGGTATTTTCTAAATAAGATGTAATGTAGATTGTGATGTAATGTCAAGTGTGTCTGGTATTTTTGTTGAAACCATCTGGCAACCTTAGCTGCATGGTTACTCTCCATACCATAACTATTCTGTGACCAAACAGAGGATTTCAAGTTCCAGTATCATCAGCCCAGTATTTTTACTGAGCACTAAATTCCTCATATGCAAATGCATTAAGTTCAAAAGTACACAAAGTCACTTCATAGTTTCTGGGTATTCATATTGGAAAATGTCTGTATGTTGGCTTAGCTCTTTGACTATGAACAAAAATGGAGAATGGGTCTGCTATGGGTGTGTGTTGTCTCTAGTGCAAGCTCAAGTAGACATTCCAGAGCTAGCTTCGACCTAGCAAGCTCAGGCACTGATTGTAGTGAAGTTGCTTCAGTGCTTTCTGGCCATGTGAGTAATTAGCCAGCATCCCAGGTGGGCACTCTGGGTGGAAGCCCATGCTTCTGAGGTTTCATTGCTCTGGTACCCAAACAAGCTGGGTGAGGAGGCCATCCCATCCTCGACTGCAATGTAGACACACCTTATGTGGTGACCCCATTATTGAGCTTTCCTTATACATTTTCTGAAGTACCTAATGATGAACACATTAGATTTAACCTTCTTCTACTGGGACTGTCAGGAAAACTGATCTACTTACATTGAGGAGAGATTATCAAATTATCTAACTGTATTCTTTTAAGGGGCACCATCCAGCACCTCTGAAGTCAATAGGCGTCTTTCTGTTGATTTCATTTGAAATTGGGTCAGGCCCTAGAGCTGTAGAAGTCACATAACATAAGGTCACGTCATTTAATTCTAAGCTCTTTCTACAGCAATCTCAGGGTATGTCTACACTACAGAGTTTTGTCAGAAAAACAGCCGTTTTTCTGACAAAACCTGAGTTACATCCACACTGCAATTGCATTCTTCTGAAAGTAAATCGAAAGACCAGAGGTTTTTTTTTCTGGTGTTGGTACTTCTCTTTCTATGAGGAAGAAGCCTTTTTCCAAAAGAGCTCTTTCAGAAAAAGGTGTGTGAGGATGGGGAAGAGGAAGTACTTTTGAAAGAAGAGGAAAGAAGAAAAAGCACAGGTGCCTTGGTGACCACTCCGTCCTTAGTAATCACAACTTAAATGCGAGATAGCATCCATTCTGTGTGGATGCTATCTTTTGAAAAAGCAGATTGCTTTTTCGATGCATTTGGCAGTATGGACGCTCTCTTTCGGGTGAAGTTTTTTTTGAAGATCTCTTCTGGAAAAAGGTTATTCCAAAAGAAACCTGCAATCTAGACATAGCCACAGCTAAAGGAAAATACATGTATGTAGGGGGTCTACTTTGTTTTGCTCTCACAAGTGGGGGACACAAAGGGCCTTTTCATGAGGAGAGACACATACATTGACCCTCTTGTTTAAGTTACAGGCACACGGTATTCTCGCATAGTGCAATACTGCCAGATCAGGAGATACACGGACATCCTATAAGAGCAGGGGTGTCAGAAGCGAAGAGATTATTTTAAAAGTAGGAGGAATTGGCTAAAATGAGGCAGGCACCTCCGAGTAACTCTGACTTCATGAATTAGTCAGACAAAGTATTCCAAATATAAGCATATTAGGTCAGATTCCCACTAGTATGAATTGGAGTCACTCCACTCACTTGGATAGAGCTACACCAGTTTCTACCAGCTGAGGATCTGGCCACAAAGCTCCAAGAATTTTATGAACTGCTCTTCCACGACAATAAGTACCGAACCAGAACATAATCACAAAATAATCAGATGATTCCAGCTGTGCCACTGTAAGCTCTCTAGTGTAGACATAATCTTTGAAATAAAGTTGCTTTATAAAATTCAACCAGTTTGAAATCATCCAGTTTAATTGGATTGGGTACTGCCTGGCCCTCAGATGGCAGGTTCATGAAATCTTGGGAGTGTTTGTTGAACAACATCAAAATGAACTAACATGCATGAATTTTATATCATGTTAAAACATTGAAAAATAGCCATTGAATTACATTCAAATAAGTTAATACTAGAGCAGGTGAAAAGTGAAAATGATTTTTGTGAAAAATTTCAAAATTTCAAAGGTGGTTCAATTTCAAAGGTTGTGAAAATGACCCAATTCTCATTTTTTAAAAAAATTATAAACCAGGTTTTCAGCAAATGAAAAATAGTGACAATCTTTTCAATAGCATTTTCAATATTTTTTATTTCAGTAATTAAAAAATGATAAAAGGCAAGACACTTTTCATACAAAATAAAAAATGTCAATGATGTCAACAATTTTATGTGAAGAACTTTGCTTTAAGATTTTCAGTAAAAAAGGCTTCTTGTTAAAATGTTTCCACCAGCGCTAATCAATATACCTCTAGGAATGGAAATAACAAAACATGCTTAATATAGTGATGAATCCTCATCCAATTACTGTCTTGTTTCCTGGTGCTCCTTTGGAGCAGGGGCCATCTCCTTGTTCTGTGTTAATACAGCATAATAGGATCTAGTTCTATTGGGCCTCATAGATATTATTATTAATTATTATTATTATTATTATTTTATAATAATAATAATAATAATAATAACAACACAGCATAACAGAGGATTTGAAGATGTGTATTACAAATGATGTAGTGTATTTACTATGATTTACAAACGATAATTAAAGCAAATCATTTATTAAAGGTTGACATGAGTGTAAATGGTGGATTCTCTGTAACTTGGAGTCTTTAAATCAATGGTTTCCAACCTTTTTACTTCCAAGATCATTTTTTGAAATTAAGGGCTACACAGAATCTACCCTGCCCCTTCCTTGAAGCCCCACCCTGCTCAATCCATTCCCCTCCCTCTCTCTGTCGCTCGCTCTCCCCCACCCTCACTCACTTTCACCATACAGGGGTAGAGGATTAGGTTCAGGTTTGGTCTGGGGCCATGGGGTCAGTTTGGAAGAGGGCTCCAGGCTGAGCCTGGGGCAGGGGATTGGAGTTCAGGAGGGGCATAGAGTGCTGGCTCTGGGAGAGAGCTCAGGGCTGGGGCTTGGGGAGCAAGAAGTCATTTGGGGTGCAGAAGGGGGTATGAGTGCTGGCAATGGGCGGGGGGTGAGGGGCTGGTCTGCAGCATACCACCAGGAGATACTTAATACAGGCAGCCCCTAGTTGGTGGGCTCATCAAGGCTAAGGCAGGCTTCCTACCTGCCCCAGCCCCATGCCATTCCCAAAAGGGGCTAATGCACCTGTGACCCCTGAAGAGGGCAGGGGCATATGACTCTGCACGCTGCCCCTCTCTGCTGGCACCACCCTCTCAGTTCCCATTGGCTAAAGTTCCCTGTTCCCAGCCAATGGGAGCTGCAGGGGCAGTATTTGCAGGCAAGGGCCCTTCCAGGAACAGTGAGGGTCCAGGAAAGACAGGGAGCAAATCTGCCTTAGTGACAACCCCCCTGTACTGCCAGAGACCATGATCCACCAATTGATTGTGATTCACCAGTTGGTGACCATTACTTTAACTCATGATTTGAGGGCTTCAGTAACTCACTCAGAGGTTAGGGGTCTATTGCAGGAGTGGAGGGTAAGGTTCTGTGGCCTGCAATGTGCAGGTCAGATTGCATGGTTCAGGTGGTCCCTTCTGACCTTGGAGTCTATAAGGAAAAGGGGCAACGTAGTCAACGATTGTTCAGCAATATTCTCTGTGCAGTTCAGTTGGACACATCACCCATGGAATAGGTCAACAGTCAGATTCAGATGGGAAATACATCACTTGTCTAAACTACAGCTCCAGAGCCAGAATGAGCCTTCCCTCCCCAAAGAGATAACAATCTACAGAGGACACCATTAAAATATTAGTTAAATCTGTCTCGATATTCACCCATTCTAAGCAGAGGTAAATTGCCACAAGCGACGCTGTTATTGTAGAGTGGTGAAGTGGAGTATATGTCCATGTTTTAATGACTCCACTGTAATATTTATACACCAGAGTGTAGTAAGAGCTGTGAGAAATTATATTTCAATGTCTTTTCTGATAGTCACCTGGTGAGATGTACTCAGCTGGAAGAACATTAACAAGTGCTTTGCACAATCACTCTTTTAACAGAGAAGCAGGGTGGCTGCCCATTTTGTATAACGCTAATCTCTTAAAACCAGATTCTTAGCTCATGTAAATCGTTGCACCTCCAGTGAAGTCAAGGGACTACTCATGTGCTTAGATTCAGGAACATGCTTAAGTACTTTGCTGTAGAAGGGGCTAAGTGTTGCAGACACAAAGTAGATCTCCAAACAATTACACATTTTCCCCAAATCGAGGAAAACCCAGGCATTTCAATAAATTATTTTCCTTCTGAGATCATACTCATGCCTCACACACATCAAACAACCACATCTCTACAGAGAAATGTATGAACTCTGGCACTTCTCAGGCTTGTGTTTCATTTCAGGCCTAAAGGGCAAATGGCAGCAAAATTCTGAGTCTTTCCAAATGCCCTCAAGGGGCTTGCTTACCTGTGTTCAAGCCTCTTGCAAACACTTCACTGCTGAGGGTGTTTTTTCTGGCTTCCATGTCAGGTGTCTAAATGAGCTTAGGTTACCTGCAGAGTTAAGTTAGAGTTTTGTAGTGTGCGGAAGGGAGATGAATAGTGTACATGTTGTGGTCATACTCCTGAAAACAAAAGGATTGCATTGTGACATGAAAAGTGATAGGAAGCACTGGTCTCAGGTTTCTGTAGTCATCATGAGCAGTTTAACAAGGCTCCATGCTTGCATGTCACATCTCCTGCCCTGCCCCTAGGACACAGTGCACATCTTTATTCCTTTTACACACTCTACAGCACTGCCTGTAATTATAAATATATGCTTACTGTCACTTCAAAGGCTTCACATGATAAGGGTGTTCCTTTTTTAGGGATTTTACATCCTTGGCATTCCTCTTTCAGAAACTCTGTACTAGAGTGTGATAGCCTCCTGGCTTAGCTCAAAGAGATTCCACTTAAACTCCAGAGAAATGGGGGGGGGGGGGGGCGCGGAGGGCGGGAAGTAATTTTCCTGTCACCTGTTGGATGTGGATTGACTTTCACAGCAACAAAGGAGGTTCTTCCTATTCATGACTGGCTTCCTTTGACCTTTGCAGATTGTTTTTATGGTAAGGAAGTCTAGGTCGGTGGACCTGCAGCATGTTAAAAGGTCAGTACAGTTCTTACTCTTGTACAACAAATAGCATAGCAAGGAGGATATATTTGTTCAATGTGTGGTGCACAGCAAGTCCAGCCACAGGAATTTATTCCTCTTGCAGCATCTTTTCAACAGCTGGCAAAAAAAAAGTATCCAGCTGTCATTAATTAATTAATTAATTAATTATCATTATTTTATAGTAGCACCAAGGGGTCGTAGGTGAGCTCACAGCCCCATTATGCTAGATGCCATGCATATACTTACTAAGAGAGATTCCCTGCCACAAAAAGTACATAATTTAAATAAACAAGACAAAGGAAGTATTATCTCTATTTCACAAAGAGGGATCTGAGTTATGGAACACTGCAACACTATTTCAAAATAACTAGCGCTACTCCGAAATAACTTAGTCTGTGTGTACACAGCAGGAAGTTATTTCAAAATAGTGTCTAAATACTGTCAAGCTGGAGGACTTCTTACTCAGACTCCTGTAACCCTCATTGTACAAGGAGTAAGGGAGGTCAGAGGGAAGAGTGCTCTATTTTGAAATAAGTGATGTGTAGATGCTCCCTATTTCGAAACAAGCTACGCAATTCATGTAGCTCATTTTGCATAGCTTATTTCGAGTTAAGACCTGCAGTGTTACTCCATGGAGTTGTGGTTTTACTAAGATGTTTGTAAGAGGGAGGAGAAACATCAAGCAAAGATACCAACCAGCAGGCAAAATCCTTCTTGTCATATGGGTTGATTTATGAATGCTCTATACACAGAACATCTGTGTTTCATGAGCTTGTGAGAAATGTTTGCTCCATTCCTATTACTTCTTAAGTTCCCTCTAGTGTGTTGTGCATAGTCAGTGCAGATATTTCACTTATAAAAAACTGGCATAAATTCAGATTCTATGGCTTATAGGGATCATTCTGATCATCTAGCCCATTGGTCCCCAACCTTCTGGGGCTGCCGGGCGCCCAGGACAGGGTTGGGCATGTGCCGTGCATCTGGGGGCAGCACCACACATGCGCCACATGCCCGGGGCAGGGACCGCACATGCACCGGGTGCCCAGGGCCCAGGGCGCAAGGATGGTTGGGGCCGGCCCTGGTCACTAGGTGGGTGCATATAAATGCCCTGGCGGGCGCCATTACACCCACAGGCACCGCGTTGGGGACCACTGATCTAGTCTGACCTGCATTACACATCATTTGACACTTTGTCCTTAGAGAAAAAGAAACAGTACCTCTGTAAAAAAGAAACTTTGTGGCATCTCAGGACACTTTGCTGTAGCTCCTTGGACCTCTCTTCTACTGACTGGTATTTCTATAGCAGCTGAACAGTGGTATCCATGAAAAATAATAGCTCCTAACAACCACTGATCCTGCTGCTTTTGAATCTACAATTCTACCTCCTAGAGGCTCATTTAGGGTACGTCTACACAGTAACATTATTTCAAAATAACTTAGTCTGCCTCTGCACAGCAGGCAGTTATTTTGAAATAGTGTTGAAATACTGACAAGCTGGAGAACTTCTTACTCAGATTCTGTAACCCTCACTGTACAAAGAGTAAGGGAAGTTGGAGAAAGAGTGCTCTATTTTGAAATAAGTACTGTGTAGACACTCTCAATTTTGAAAGAAGTTATTTCAAAATTAGCTACGCAATTGACATAGCTCAATTTGCGTAGCTTATGTCAAATTAAGCCCTATTGTGTAGATGTGCCCTTAGTGACAGAAGAGGAAGACTGGACAGTAATTACAATTTGAAAATTGTTGGAAATAAAAGAACTTTAGTTTATTTTTATTAGAGAGGACAACTCATACCATTGATAAGGCACTGGTGTGCTCATTGCAGCAGTCCAAGAACTATGATCAGCTTCACCAAAGAGCATGGCAAAAGATACAATAACATACTAGCCAAAACTCTTGGCTAATGTTAGTGCAGGAAAATTATGGAGAGGCTGGGGAGAAATAGTGGGCATTTAAGGTTGAGTTTCCTTTCTTTAGGATAGTCACACTATCTGTTGATCCCCACACCATTGGCAATGCTTGTTCTGTGCAGCAGTGAAAGTTAATGATAAACTATGGCTATGTCTAGACTGCACTGTTAAATCAGAAAAAGATACGCAATTTGCGGTACGCAAATTGCATATCTTTTTTCGATTTACTTTTGAAAGAGGCTCTTTTGAAATTTGGCACGTCTACACGGCACCAAATTGCAAAAGAAAGTGCTCTTTCAAGTCATCCCTTATTCCTCGTAGAATGAGGTTTACAGGGATGGTGAAAGAGCGCATCTGTTCTTTCGAAAAAAATTCAAAAAAGCAGACATGTTCCATGGACGCGGCGTTGCTTTTTTGGAATACTTCTGGTAAGAATTCAACTGTTGTCCGAAGTACAGTGTCCCCATTAGGGAGCCTACTGGTGACTTAGCGAGTGATGCACCATGGGTAGCTTTGCAGTCTGGGCTATGCTTCTGGTAGACCAAAACTGAGTAGTGAGTGGTTAGGGACTCATGTTACCAGCATCCCATAAGGTACTCCTCTAGTCCCTCCCCCCTCGTGTGAGATAAAGGGAATGCAGTGTGTTTGTGCCTTTTTGTGCCCTGGTTGCCAATGCAGATGCCAGTGCACTGTGAGCATAGATCCTGAATTGCAGCAAACCATCATCACGCTCATGGGTGCCATGGTACACCTCATGGCATGGTACTTGGAGAGAATATGCATGTTACACTGTCAGGAAGAGGATAAGGACAAAACTTGGCATGGCATGCAGGCACTGCTCAGGCAAGGCCTGGCACTCATTCTAGTGCACCCCCCAGTCCATCCTCTAAACACAGTGCAACACAGGATCTGGCATCATGAGACAAGCTCAGATTGATGGGAACCACATAGTGATGCGCACATGGGACTCTCAGCAGTAGCTGCAGAACTTCCAAATGAGCAAGACTTTCCCTTGCCCTGAGGCACCAGGATACACACACGAGACCCGCTCTGAGCATGTAGAAGTGCATAGCAATTACCCTATGGAAGCTTGCCACGCTGGACAGCTACCGCTCACTTAGGAATCAGTTTGCAGTGGGGAAATCTACCCTTCAGGCTGTTGTTAAAGAAGTAGCCAAGGCCATCAATAACATCCTGCTCTAGAGGGTTTGGAGGCAGGCAGGCTGGTAAAATGCCAGCCTGGCCAGGAGCCTGTAGCTGGTGGAGTGGGGGAGCAGGGAGCAGGAGAGGGTGGCTTCCTGTTGTGTCTGGCACACACTAGGTCTGGCATACATGGCTTCCTGGGACAGTGCTACTCTCCTAGGCAGGACAGGAGCCTGCAGGTGGGAGGGGGTTATGGGGTGAGGCAGCTCCCCACTGTGTCTGGCACATGTGGCAGAGAGAGTGTTAATAGATTCCCCTACTCCTTCATGCCATACAAGATATCAGTCTTCTCCAAATCACACAGAGTAATCGGGAGGGGATCACTGACTGAATGTGGCCCTAAACCTGGGTCTTATGCTGCACTGCTTTGTGTTCCCATGACACCAGCCCACTTACTGGTGGCTTGACATGGGAAGGTGTTCTACTGCAGAGGATGGCATAAGACTGACCCCCCCAAAAAAACCTTGTGAGAAGGTTCCTCTGTGGGAGTTTCATGGAGCTGTGCAGACAAAACTCCTGCTCCATTTGCAGACACTTGAACAAGCTGTTCCATGCCTCCCAGTGCCGTGTGACAGAGAGAAACTGCACTACACCTCATATTCCATTGCCTGAACCCACCTGTAGATAGAAAGTGTTTGTGAACTCACCAGAAGTGCCTTCCCTGATATTAACACTAGACTGGGAGATATCCTGGGAGAGGGGGACCCGCTCCAGTTTCATGATGAAATCCTGGCTCTTGGGGATTAATGACTTGCTACTCTCCTCCTCCTCTGTCACCGGGCTGTCCTCCATGCTGATGTCTTGGCTGGACTCCACTATGAAGCTAGGGGAGCTGGCCAGTCACCCACCCCAGAATGGTGTTGAGCTGCTCATAGCAGTGGCACAGATGAGGTGCTGCACCAATGCATCCACTCACTTACTTCACCTTATGATCTTTACACAACACTGCTGAGCATCCCTGGAATACCCTTTAACTGCCAGGCATCTTGTGATCTTGCCATATATTTTGGCATTCCTCTTGCTGGTTCAGAGCTCAGAGAGGATAGTTTCATCTTCCGATGCCTTGATGAGGTCCAAGATCTCCTGGACAGTCCATGCTGGCACCACTGGGAACTGGCGCCAATGGGAGAAGAAATATTCTAAGTGGTCACAGTGTCTGGTGGGAATGTTCTAACTCATCTCCATGGGTATGTCTACACTACAAAGTTAATTCGCACTAACAGACGTTATTTCGAATTAACTTTCATAGGCGCTACACTAGCGCTCCGCTATTTTGAACTTAATTCGAACTAGTGGAGCGCTTAATTCGAACTAGGTAAACCTCATTCCACGAGGACTAACGCCTAGTTCGAATTAAGCAGTTCGAATTAAGGGCTGTGTAGCCACTTAATTCGAACTAGTGGGAGGCTAGCCCTCCCCAGCTTTCCCTGGTGGCCACTCTGGCCAACACCAGGGAAACTCTTCTGCCCCCCTCCCGGCCCCGGACTCTATAAAGGGGCACGGGCTGGCTACACTGCTTGTGCCAGGTGCAAGTCTGCCAGCACCCAGCCAGCAGACCCTGCACCTGGCACGGCTTGAGCCAGCCACCTGCTGCCACCCAGCCTTCTGCCTCTTCCCGGGACCAGGCTGGCGGCTCCCGGGAGCCTGCACAGGTCCGCAAGAGGTGGGCGCCCACCTGGTCTAGTGCGGAGATCGTGGACCTCATCCACGACCTCCGCACTAGACACAGGAAAGTGGCCGTATAGGGCAGGAGAGCTGCCAGCCTGGCCACCCAGGAGCTGGTTTGCATGAAAATCAAGGTGGTCCAGTGACACCCCAGACCCTGAGCCCTGAGCTTAGAATGGCCGTACTGGGTCAGACCAAAGGTCCATCTAGCCCAATAGCCTGTCTGCCGACAGTGGCCAACACTAGGGACCCTGGAGGGGATGGACCGAAACAATGACCAAGCCATTTGTCTCGTGCCATCCATCTCCAGCCTTCCACAAACACCATTTCTACCCCCTGGGTAATACCACTCCATGGACCCAACCTCCATGACTTGATCTCACTTCCCTTTAAACTCTGTTCTAGTTCTAGCCTTCACAGCCTCCTGCAGCAAGGAGTTCCACAGGTTGACTATTTGCTTTGTGAAGAAGAACTTTCTGATATTAGTTTGAAGCCTGCTACCCATTCATTTCATTTGGTGTCCTCTAGTCCTTCTATTATGGGAACTAATGAAGAACTTTTCTTTATGCACCCTCTTCACACCACTCGTGCTTTTATAGACCTCTATCATATCCCCCCTCAGTCTCCTCTTTTCTAAGCTGAGAAGTCCCAGTCTCTTTAGCCTCTCTTCATATGGGACCTCTTCCAAACCCCTAATCATTTTAGTTGCCCTCCCCTCTCCCAGCCTCTCTCTTCCCCTCCCCCAGTTTTGTTCAATAAAGGGAGTTTCTATTTTTGAACACACGTGTCCTTTATTTTGTACATCAGGAAGGGGGGTTAGGGAGGGGTAAGTGGAAGGGGGTGAGGGAGGAATGGGGTATGAGCCCCCACTGGGGAGGACTGGGGTGGTTCTGCGGGCACCTTGGGGTGGAAGCTCTCCTGCAGCCCCCTGATTGACCCCCCCGGATGGCAGCCTGTGGCAAGTGCAGCCGGGCTGATGGCCGAGTGCTGTGATGTGCCGAGTGTGGGTACTCAGGGCACTCCAAACCAGGACTGCTTTGCAAGTGGGGAACCCCTGAGAACTGTCTGTCCAGGGTGGGAGTCGGGTCCCTTTAAGCACAGCCCTCGGCTAGCCTGAGGCAGCAGCTCCACGCTTTAAGTCCTCCTCTGATGCCCTGCCGGCACTGCTTCCGGCCATCCTTAAGCCCGGTTCAGGGTCCACTTAATGTGGACATGCTAGTTCAAATTAGCAAAATGCTAATTCAAACTAGTTTTTAGGTCTAGATGCGCTAATTCGAATTAGCTTAGTTCGAATTAACTAATTCGAACTAAGTTAGTTCGAATTAGCGCTGTAGTGTAGACATACCCCATGTGTGCTGTGGTGTGCTGCTCGCTCGGACTGGGCTCTCAATGCTGGCCACATGGGAAATGCCATTGTGATTTCCCCCGGGCTTTTTGTGCTCACCAGGAGAGCAGTAGAGGCACAAGTGATGGCCAGACTGGTCAGAGTGGGACAGTGTGGGAGGGCTCCTGGCAGCCAATAGCATTGACTTTTGGCCAATGCTGTGTTTACAGTACCATACATTCGATCGTGTTAAGTTGGGAATAGCGTTACTCCTCATGAAAAGCAAGAGTACAGAAATCAACTTCAGCAGCCCTTAAGGTCGCTGCGACAGGCTTGGTAGTGTGGATGCATTGCTTAGAAAATCAACCGTAGGTGGCTAAATTCAATGTAAAGTCCTTGTGTAGACCAGGCCAAAGTGACTTCCCCAAAGTTGTGTAGTCAGATAGTAGCAGGAATCGAAACAGAAACTAGGTCTTCTGAATCCCTGCCCAATATCCTACCCAGTGCATCATACTGCTTATTCTTTCCCTACAGTTTATAGTTGCTGCTGTAAATTGGAATCTACAATAGTTTTACTGGTTTCATTTCTAAAGCCCTTACAGCATCACTGTAAGTATACGGGTATGTCTACACTGCCACCCAAGTTAGAATTAAAGCTCCTAATTCGAACTACCATTATTCCTCCTGCAAGGAGGTTTAATGGTAGTTTGAATTAGGAGCTTTAATTCGAACTACCTAGTCCATGCCGTGTGTAGCCGTGGGCAGGTAGTTCGAACTACGGGCATTTAAAAATGGCGCCTGCCTGGGAACATGCAAATGAAGCCCGGGATATTTAAATCCTAGGCTTCATTTGCAAGTTCAAATGCCTACATTAGCCACCCTAGTTCAAACTAGAGTGGCAGTGTAGACATACCCCTTGAGATTAGTCCTGATTCACCATCTCATTGCCAACAGTTGGTATGGCTGTACCAGTTCAGCCCTCCAGTGTCAAGGAAGATGATTGCTTTTCATTTAGTGGCCCTTCAACATGCCAGGGAATTTGGGGTATATGTTCACACTAATCCTGTTAGTATTTATTCATTCAGTATTGCACCACTACATTGTGTCCTCCCTTGATCCTATGCAGAGATGGGCAAGGTAAGATGGGAGGCAATACAGAGGCACAGAACCTTCAGACTGGTCTAAAGCAAATCTCCTGAGATCCATGCTGATCTTGTTGTAGCCATAGTTTTGAAAGCAAACCCCATGCACTGACTGGTAGAAACTGCTAAGGAAACATCACCAATCCATACTGTTGGGAGTCCCCTTACCTTTATTTGGGAACAAACCAAAATGTGAGTCATATCAACAAGACTCATATTCTCATAATGCACTTTTTCTATGGCCAAACCAGAGTGGTTTGTTCATCCATTTTTTAGCAGGAAAAAGTTTTCATTTCAGATTAGTAAACTGAAAAATATCTGGGTTTGAGTTTCCTTCCTACTGTCCCATAATTCTGTAATAGCTGGAAGGATTTCCCTCAGACTCACCATAAAAAAAAAATCACTCCTAGACCAAGACCAAGCAGGTCATGAAAAAAATTCAGCCCTAAAAGGAGACTTTATGAAAATAAGGTGTTATAATGTAACTCCATAGGCAGTGAGACTGGAATTATGATAAGAATATGCTTCAAAGAAAGAAAGAAATTGTTTGAAGTATCTAAGATCCTAACACTTCTGGAAACCTCAGTTGCACAGCTGTTTGGTTTTTTAGAAAAGTCAAATAAATAAAATTGCAGTAAGCCTCTCCTTGCCTTCATACCTGCTCTGATGGCGTCTTAAGTACAATATTATCTGATTGACCTACTTAGCAATCAAAGAGAAATCCAAAATTTCCAGCTGCAGCTTCTGCCAAGTGCCATAGAGATCTGATCAGACTGATAGAAGAATGGGGCCAATCCTCTGATAACAGAGCCAACCTAATGAGTCTGAGAACTGGGCTGCTGTCATTTATGAATGGCTGCAGAAATGTTTCTGGCTTACAGGATCTGACAAGATAATCAGAATATGCTCAAGCAAAATCTATCACCTAATCTGTTAAGCAGGTAAGCAATTGTTTAAATAATTAAAGTCAGGGGTACTGTGCCAATTCATTTGGAAACAGGAAACATGTGACTTGCACAGATAATGTGAAATATTTTAACAGTTGTCACACTTGCCGCATTTCAGCAGCAGCTGTTTTATCCTGAACAAATGAGATCATTGTGCTCAAGCATGCTGGGAGGACAGTGGCAAAATGTAGGGCACGTCATGAATCAATGGACAAAGAACTCCAAAAGCTGTGTCAGTCATTGCCTGGGTTTACATAATATGTACTCTCAATGAAATATACATGAACAGCATCTGTTTCTGCTTTTAAGAGCACATTGTGCAATGTCAGCCATCACCCACTGGATGGAAACTGGGTGACAGGATGAGGATCAGGCACTCTAATGAGCAACAGGGAGGAAATGGTGAATAACTTTGTTGGGAAGCTAGTGAAGTGGGTGGCTCTAAGTGACCTTAACTGGTGTTTTCTTAGACTCTTAAAAGTAAGTTAAGGAAACTAGAACTCAAAAGCTTAACTCTTAGCAAGAGTCAAAAAGGGATTGGACATTTCTAAGGAGCTCAGAAAGATGCAGAGTTGTTATAATGAATTATAACGATTTATGGAAGGGATATTAAATCACATGATTCAGGGTTCAAACTAGTCTCTGACTATGGGGGTATGTCCATAATCCATGACTCAGAGCTCATCGCAGAGACATTCAGGCTCAAGCTGGAGCCCAAGGTCTGAGATACTTCCCCTTGCAGGGGTCGAGCCCAGGCTGCAGTCCAAGACCAAATGTCAACATGGCAATTTTATTGCCCTTTAGCCCAAGCCCCGTGAGCCTGAGTCAGTCGTCCTAAGACAGCCGTGGCTGTACCATAGGTCATTTATTTCAGTGTAGATGGACCCATTGAGACCAGACAATATCTCACATCTACCTAGTGCAGTGTTCTGGCCCCTTCCTTTAAAGCGCCATGTTCTGGCCACTGTTGGAGACAGCATACTGTAGAAGACTGATCTCAGGTCTGATTCAGTGTTGCAATTCCTGTCTTCCTCCATACCCCGAAATATTCTATAAAGAACAGTCCTGCCCTTTATGGTTGGATTAGAAGAAATATTGGACTGAGTCTCCCTCACGATGGGAGTCACTTCACTGAAGTTAATGGAGTCACACATTTGTAAAGCTGCTGTAAGGCCTTTTTTCTATCAGTAGCTCCTATCATTCTAAGACTATATGAAAATGTCAGGCTACCACTGTGCTACCACTGGCGCTCCTCCAATGTTACTAAGTACCATTCTAGCATACTTGAGAGGTAGAGATGCTGAATGTTTTAAACCTATTAATCTTGTTACATGTTTATACATTTTCAAGTGTCATTAGCTGTTATTACATCACCAAAAAGGATGGTCTTCATCAGTAGATAAAAAGAATAGGTAATGCCATTTTTTCTTGTTTAAATAGACAGACAGACAGTTAGATAGATAGTTTTCTAATGATCTCTCTAAAAGAAACCTCATTAGCATGTTGGCACCTGGGAATAACTAGGCAACCTTTTTTTTTCTAGTAGGTCAAGATTGTGTCCTGTGTAAGGACTGATTCATTTCTATACTATTTACCGAGAAACTGGGTAATATACGTAATTGTAAGATTATGAGACATGGCTGTAACTACTCATTTATCTATGAAAAGTAAATTTGTGCAAAATAGCAAGTAGAGAACGAGAGTGCTACTGCTGTGTTGCTTATCCGACCTCCATTTTACAAAACCAAATCACAGTGGGGTGTTAACACAATAAATAAGCATGTAAGTCAAGTACAAAAAGATCTCCTAGGTGTATATTATTATATACACTGACACACCGTATTAGACACAGAGCTAAATATAAGTATTCTTAGTTACAAGGTTTATTAGTCCCTTTTCATTCAGTCTAGAAATTTGCAGTGGGAACTGCTAAGAGGTTTGTTGCTGTTGCTATTGGCTCTGAAAGCCCTGGGGATAGATCCTATGTTGCACCAGCAGATGGCACTGCAACTTTACCTTCAGAAGACATTGTAGGCAATTCAGATGCATGGCACAAAAGCCTCAGTGTGAAAACTTAAGACAACGCTATGCCAAGTCTGCTCGTTTATTTATTGTTGTTTTTTTAATATGTAGCCTTCAGCAGATTAGTTGGCTCTTATAATAAATACTAGCCATGGAACTATATAAGAAACTGTGAAGTTAAAATTGGCTTCAGAAGTCACTTTTCCGGTAATTTGCTTTTCATTTAACCTGCTGCAGAGAAATAAAATCAGTCCGTTTAAAGAAAAATAAGATACTGAATGTTGTTAAATTGACACGGTCTGATTAAATATAGAAAGGTAACAAGCAAAACAAGCCAGCAATATAACAAAATACAGAAGTGCAGCAGCAGAAAAAAAATCATGTACAGTGGCTTCTATGTTTCCATAAAGTAATATTTGGAAAAACTTTATATTTGAGGGTTCAGCTTGTAAGGCACTATCTAAGGAGTGAATAATAATGTGTACTAAAAAGAAAGACCTATCTGAATGAAGAGTGTTTACACAGTGTGAATAAATTCAATATGTTTACATTCAAAATACCTGGCGCGAGGGATCTACGTGTGGGTCACATTACTTGCACTCCAGTAATAAATGTGGCTGCTCCATGCAGTCTTATGCCCTAAGGAGACATAGGTAACCTATTCATTCCCAATTCTAAGCCTACCCAAAGGTAACAATACCACTTGACAAAGTTTGCCTTTTTTCTGTTATCATTATAGATGAGTATGAACTGCATAATTTAGACCAGGATATGGCTAGACCCCTCCAGAATGAAAAAGGTCTCAGAGCCTGGCATTTAATTTAAGGCCATCTCTTTTTTTTTAGTCTCTTTTTCTTCTCCTTCCCCCAGAAAAGGAATCATCACGTTGAGTTGACCATGGCTCTGCACCTTGAATCATCATTTAAAGAAAAGTAAATGGAAAAAACTACCTTGTAAGTAGCATGTTGCGCCTGCTTCACACATGTGCGGGTGACTACACAAGGCACGGGCAATGGTAAACCAATCCTCAGCACATTGCTACTAAGCTCTGTAAAGATTCTCTGCTATGGGGGAGAAAATGTTCTCTTAAGCAGATGACAGGTATGAGTGGCTTGTGAATTGTAGGTACTGCTTCTAAGAATCTGTCATCTTTATTTTGACCTTTTTAGGTGGAGATTGTCTTACTTACTGAATGGCACATTACTGAGTGGAGACACAGAGAAATATTAATTTTTTCCCCTTCCTCCTGTTAGAACTGCATATCTGAATGCTCTGGTCTAAAGGAGAAGGTCCACTTGAGATACACAACTCCAGCTACGTTAATTATATAGCTAGAGTCGATGTATCTTAAATCGTGTTTTCATGCTGTCCACACAGTGGAAGGTCAACAAGAGCAAATGCTCCCATCGGCTTCCCTTACTCCTCATGAGGAGCAGGACTATTGGCACGGATGGGGGAACCCTCTCAGTTCAAATTAGTGGGTCTTCACTACCTGCTAATTCAACCCTCGAAAGATCGATTGCAGCAGCATCGATCTTTTGCATAGTATAGACATGGCCAACGTGTTTTAGCCCTGGGAAGTCAAGCAATAGACTAACAGACAAATCTGACACCTTTGTTTTGTTTATTCTCGTATTGCCAGGAGAACTGAGCCCTGAAATTTCTAAGCACTGTTCTGTTCTCTGATTCTGCATGGAATTTGTGGGTTGAGTATTCAAGGACAAAATGTGGAATTGGGGGACGATAGGGATGAACACAGTGAAGCTGTGGCAGAAAAGGAAACAGTTTGATACAATTGAGGAGAGGGAGTGTCAATATGGGGCTTGTGGGAATGGCTGGGGTAGAAGGAACTGACAATAGAATTTTCCTCAGTGCAGGAAGAGGATGATGTGGAAAAAGGGAAATAGCTACATTTTTGCTTATGGATATGATGCATGTCTTTGTGTGTGTGTGTGTGTGTGTGTGTGTGTGTGTGTGTGTGTGTGTGTGTGTGTGTGTGTTGGGTTTCTTTCAGTGGAGTTAGATCAAAAGAGGGTAGTTAAAGGAACCAATCAGGAAAGGTAAAACAGTGACTCAGATAAGAGTCATGGAGGAAACAATGGAAAAACTATAGTGGACAATATTCATCTCCAAGCAAGTTGAGAGCGTCTTACTCTTCCTGAGACTAAGCCTAGGATCAAAAGGAAGATACCAAACAGTAGAAGCCTCTGGTGGGTGTTGAGTGAGCAGCCTGAGACTTCTCAGAAAGCACCAGTGAGAGCTGACAAGCATAGAGGCTACCAGAGACAAAGACAGCAAGCTGTAAGTTGGCAGTTGACTTTTCCCAGAGATAAGCAGAGGGGAACTTACCAAAAGTAGGCCAGGAAAGATTAAGAACCAGGCAAATAGGACTTTTATTTCCTGTGGCTTTGTTCTCTGAGCTTTGCATATTTAGGGGAAGGAATAAATAACTCTTTGTTTTTAAGAGGTTATTTTTGAATTGCTTTGATCAGTTTGCTGCTTACAGGTCCCTGGGCTGAAAGGGTTTACAGGTGCTACATGCATCTGGGCCTGTGGCATTAACATAGTTGGGAATCAGGTGGACTAAAGCCCAGAGATCTAGTCTCAGAGAAGCTGGAAAACATGGCTGGCCTCTTGTTTCCTGCTCTTACCAAGGACATGTTTCATCTGTCCCCATAAAACTGTGACCAAGGTATAGTAACTCTTTGTTAATTAAATCAGCCCCTATCTTCAAACAGAAAACCATTTTTATTTCAAATTCACCTTGAAATATCCAGAGCTATCCATAATTTATTTACTACATTATTTTACACTCAAGTTTTATACGTGTTTCTATTTTTTTCTGCAAAGTAACCTACTTAAATCCTGACTACAAATCATCAAGATATTACTCTTTCTCCATCTCTATAAATCCCTTGTGAACAGGACCTCCTTCAGTTCCTGCAAAACTTGGCTAGTGAGTCCTGGTGCATTGTATAGCATGTACATCTACCTGGGTACCATCACGTAATGTGTTTATTATTGTTTCTTCCTTGTGCTCGTGGGACAAAACATAGCATAGTCACAGATGGACATAGGCCCTTTCCTGCTCCTTGGGTCAGCCTTTTATGCTACTTGCTTTTTTCCCTGGATGCTCCAGCTCGTGAGCTAATTACCTCCGTAGCTCATCAAGCTTCCTTGAGATATAGGTATCTCTTCAACCCTTCCCAACCCAATCAAGCTATCAAACTCTTCTCCTTCTGCTCCTCCCACTCTGCCACCATACTGTCCTCCATGCTGATGCCAATTGCGTCTTGTCTGGACTTGACAACCACATTGGGGACGCTGGCCGGGCCTAATCATACCTGGTATCTTGGGTGATCTTAAGGCCTGGTCTACACTAGGACTTTACATCAACTTTAGCCCAAAATGGTTAATTTTCTAAGTGATGCGTCCACACTATCCAGCCTGTCATGTTGACCATAAGAGCCATGGGAAGTAAATTTCCATACTCCTGCTTTTCATGAGGAATATTGCTGTTCCTGATCTTGCATGGTCAAATTTACACTAGTGTAGACACAGCATTACCGGAAAGTCAACATCATTGGCTTTCAGGAGGCCTCCCACAGCTTCCAACTCGAACCACTCTGGCTGCAACTTGTGTCTCTACCGCTCTCCCACTGATCTCAAAAAGCTCCGGGAATAGTAGAAGGGCCTGTCCCATGTGTCCAGCTTGGCAAGCATATGGCAACCAAGCAGCACACTGAGGTACACGTGCAGATGGCATCAAGCAACTCCAACAACAGTGCAATAATGTTGAGGACTTCTGTTCCTGTGGGATCCAGTTCCCAGGGGCACAGAAGGTCGCCTCCCTTCCGTGTCCAGGAGATCTTGGACCTCATTGAGGTGTGGGGAGGATGAAATCATCCTCAACGAGCTCTGAATCAGCAAGAGGTATGCTGAGATATATGGCAGGATCAGAAGCTTCATGGGGGCTAAATGATTTTCCAGGGACACACAGCAGTGTAGAGTGAAAATCAAGGAGCTGCACCAGTCCTACCACAAGGCAAAGGAGGAGAGTGGATGGTTTGGGGCAGCACTTCACACATGCCACTTCTATGACCAGTTGGACAGCATTTTGGGGGTGTGGCCCGGCCAGCGTCCCCAATGTGGTTGTCGAGTCCAGTCAAGATACAATTGGCATCAGCGTGGAGGACAGCTTGGTGGCAGAGTGGGAGAAGCAGGAGAAGAGTAGCTAGCTGCTGATCCCCAAGAGCCAGAAGCTCAGTATGACGCTGGAGCCAGTGTCCCACCCTCCTCCCCAGGATGTGTCCCATTCCAGCACCAACCCCAGGGTGGGCACTTCCAGTGAGTTCACAAACTTTTTCTAACTACAAGTGGGTTCAGGCAATGGGATATGAGCTGTGGCATGCTCTCTCTGCCTACACAGCATGGGGCTGTGTGGAAAAGCTTGTTCATGTGTCTGTAGATGGAATGGGCATCTTGTCTGCGCAGCTACATGAAGCTCTCACAGAGAAACACCTCTCACAAGGTTTTGGGGAAGTTGGTTTATGCATCCTCCACAGTAGAACACCTTCCAATGCCAAGCGACTAGTAAGTGGTCTGGTGTCATGGAACCACAAAGCAGTGCATCATAAGACCCAGGTTTAGGGCTACATTCAGTCAGAATACACTCTCAATCACTCCATCTGATTCAGAGATGACTGATATCTCCCAGGGCAACCTGCATGAAGGAGGAGGGCAATCTATTAACACTCTCCCTGGGATTCCGTGTATGCCGTACACACACCCACCCCCTGCAGGGAGGAAAAGAACCAGTGTCTCTGGAAGGCCATGTGTGATGGATCCAGCATGTGCCAAACACAGTGGCAAGCTGACCCGACCCTTCCTTCTCTCCCACATCTTCCAGGCTCCTGGCTGAGAAAGTAGCACTGCCCTAGGAAGCCAAGTGTGCTGGACACAAGGGTAGCCACCCCCTACCATTAACCCTCTCCCACCTGCAGGCTCCAGCCCTGGCTGGTCTGCCTCCAGATTGTGTGTGTCCCAGTGCTCCCCTGAGATGTCTGGGCACCCGCTGGAAAGTACCTGCTTTACGGCAAACATTTGGCTTTGCACGGAACACAGATTCTTTGTCTTTACAGAGACCTTCGGTGTAGGCCAGCAAATTAGCATTAGTCTTAACACAATGTATGTGCTGTAAACTCTACACTTGTCACTTTTCTTTGCAGCTGTGACAGCAGCCAGCTCAGTGCATCCTCCACCTCCTACAGCAGGGGTGGGCAAGAGGCTGCGAGAGGGCCGGATCCGGCCCACCAAGCCACTGGATCCGGCCCCAGGCTGCCTCGCTGGGACCCTTAAGCACAGCACAGAGGCAGCTGCTTTAAATGTGGCTGCTCTGTTCTGGAAGCAAGGAGGAAGGCTTTGTGTTCTGCCCCGCCCCTCAGCAAAATCTCTCGGTCCCAGTTTCCGACCAATAGCAGCTGAGATATTTTGCTGATGGCAGGGGCAGCCAATGAAGCCTCCCCCCATTCACCCTGTTGGAAGCAGAGCCACGTGGAGCAGCTTGCAACTGCAGCCTTCAGGTTCCTGCAGGGATGCTGACTGGTAGCTGCCTAGGTAAGCGCTTCCCAGGCACAGCCTGCCTCTGGCACCCCTACCCTCTTTCCCCCCTAACTACCTGCCCCAAGCCACCACCCAAACTCTTTGTACACCCAGATCACAACCCCCTCCCAGACCCTGCATTCCTCCTACACTCTTTGCTAGGCCAGAATCCTCTCCTGCACCCATACTCCCTCCTGGACTCTGCACTCCAAGCCTCTGTCGCAGGTCACAACTCCCTCCTACACTCAGACTCCACCCCCCTCTTGTACCCCAGTCTCCTATCCCAAGCTCCCTTCTGCACCCAACCTCTGTCCCAGACCCTAAGCCCACTCGGTAGAAATATGACCCTTGAGCACTTGCCAAAATCTTGCGGTGCCCCCCCCATTAAAAATTATTGCCCACCCCTGTTCTACAGCAGCTGCCTGCCTAGCTCACATCTGCAGGCACAAATGCATGTGGGAGGAGATGTTCAGGGATCAAATGGACTGCATGCACACCCTCATGGTGGAGATCCAGGGAGAGCAGAAGAACTGGAGTGCGGAGTGGCAGGAGAGGGGGGCTGTCAGGGAACATCTCACATGCCAGTACAAGACAATGTTTTCCTCGTTGACCACTGTGATGGAGCGTGTGGTGACCTGCCTCAAATGGGCACTGCTCAGAACCCCACCCACCCTGATGGCACTCCTGGTTCCTTCTCCACCAGTCCTATGGCTTCCACATCCAGGTCCACAGAACACAGGTGGAGTGGGGACTCAAGGGGAGCCAAAGCCTCCAGGCCATCAAGAGGCAGAAGGCAGTCCCACTCCCATTCCTGAGTCACTCCTCCCTGCTTCTGGTTCCCAGGTCTTCCACTTCCCTGTTGTTTTTCCCTAATAAACACTCATGTTCATTGAACAATGGTCTCTATTTGTTGAACTGCAGAGGTGGGGTGGAGGATTAGAGGGAAACACAGGGAATGCAGGGGCAACTTGTGGAGAGCCACATGACAGAATCTCAAAAGAGGCTTTCACAAAACTGCACCTTTCCTAGCCAACCCATGTTGATGTCAGTGAAGCAGCGTTTGTGATCCACCAGTGCCTGCAGCACCATGGAGTAGTACCCCTTGCAGTTGATATACTCCTTGGCAAGGTGTTCAGAGACCAAGATGGGGATGTGCATGCCATCTATTGTGCCACTGCAGTTAGGGAAGCTCATCGTGGCAAAGCCATCCACTATGCTGTCCACGTTTCCCAGAGTAACGATCCTCTGTAGCAGAATGTTATTGATGGCCATCGCTACTTGTATGATAATAGCCTACTCTGAACTGAGTCACCATGGAACAGTGGCTGTCTGGCATGACAAATTTCCATAGGGCAATTGCCATGTGCTTCTCCACGGTCAGAGCGAATCTCCTGGCATCTCAGGGCAGGGGAAAGCCATTCACACAGTTCCAGGAATGTGGCAATCCACATATGGAAGTTCTGCAGCCACTACTGATTGTCCCATGTCTGCATCACAATGCAGTCCCACCAGTCTGAGCTCGTCTCATGGAACCAGAACCTGTGTTTCACTTTGTTCACAGGATTGACTAGTGGCTGCAGTAGCATGAGTGCCAGGCCTTGTCTGAGCATCACCTCCATGCCATGTTGAGCTTCATCCTAGTCCTCTTCTTGGTGGAGTGCCATGCATACGCTCTCAAAGTACAGCACCGTGAGGCATACCCCAACACATATGAGCATGACAATGCTTTCCTGAACACTGGGCTCCATGCTCACACTGCTATGGCAATCAGGGCACCAAAAGGTGCAAGTGGAATGCCTCTCGCTGATGTCACACAAGTGCATTCTGAGACGCTAGCAACATGAGCCCCTGACCAGCTACAGCAGAGTTTTGGACCCAGAAGACATTGTGAGCATAGCTCAGAATGCAAAGCTGCCATGGTGCCTCACTGTCTGTGTCGACAGAATGCTCCCTAATGGGACCACACTGCTTCAGACTACATCTGAGTCTTCCCCACAGTGAGGACATGGACTTTCAACTTCGCAACATCAAGTGGTAGGAAATCGACTGTATTAGAGTTGACCTGACCTTGTAGTGTGGAAATGCCCTAAGTGACCAGGCTGTTGGCCTCCAAGGGACAGGTAGCTGCTAACAGCACCCTGTCTCACCCTAGAATCTTTTCCAGATGGGGACCTATTTTGACATTTTAGGAAGACTTGGTGACCCAAGGCAATTCAAAAATGGTGGGAGGAGGGGAGCCAGAGCCACCTGGGGAGATACTTGGTGACCCTTTTGAAATGTAATGGTGACCCATATTTGGGTCCTGACCCATAGGTTGGGAAACCCTGCCCTAGAATAAACTGGAGTCCCTCTGCGGTGATACTTTATTTGGATCCGATGGCCTCCACTTAATCAAAAAGTGTATTGACCTCTAAACCTCTCCACACAAGAGAGACCAGCCTACCACAGCTCCACTGCCACCCAAGCTACTTTGGCTGCATTATAAACCTGATCAAAGCAGAATTCTGTGTGAGCCCTTCTACCTATTAACTAACATGTTCTAACAACATACCTTTTATTCTAGACAAGGGCTAAGAAATCCACAGGTGGAAAAGTTAACCATTCTCCTGAGCTCCTAAGAAACACTAGGTCCAGATCCTTAAAGGTATTTAGGTACCCACATCCGATTGAAATCAATAATAAACATCTAAACATCTTTGAATATTTGGGCCTAGTGTCTCCTCCAAAAGCCTACAATTTTTGGCCCTCTTGTTCACTTCCTGGCCCCTCTTTACTAGCTATATCAAGCTAAAGCACATTGTATATAAGGCCATGGCTATGACTCTGAATTCACACAGTAAACAGGCCTATGAAGGAAGAAGGTGCCCTTTTTGCAGAGTCAGTGCATTTTTGCAGAGTCAGGGAATGCCTCACTGACATTCCCTGAGCTTTCTGCAGATGCTTTCGTAATCCTCATGCCCATACTAATGAGTAAAAAGACTTAGGCACAGGTTTGTAAAAGTATTGAGATGTTGTTGCACTCAGTGGTGCAATGCCTATCTGATATGTTTTATTTTCCAAAGGGATTTAGGCACTTCAGAACCAAAATGTCATTGACCTTCAATAAAATGTTGGCTAAGTATCTAAAGCACTTTGGAAAATGAGACAGTAATCCTAAATCAGTTAGGCTTTGTAACACTGAGTACAACACTGCTTATGTAGCTATACAATTCTGGATTTTAGAGGTGACAGTGGTCATCAAATTTGACATGTGTTTGCAATGCAAAAAGGTCAATAGAAATTGTGGCTGCAGAGGCACCAGCATCTAATGAAGCAGAGAAATTAATAGTTTTATACACATGTTTTGTAACCTACCTCTGCTGATATATTATATTCAGTTCTTGGCACTACATTACCAAAAACATAATGACAAATTGAGGAATTTCAGAAAAAACCCCACCAAAATTACCAGGGGCTTATAACAAGAAAACATCAAGGACTAATTATGTATAAACTGAATAAGATATGGCTAAGTTTAAAAATATTTATGGGTATTGTGACAGGTCAGTGGCCCTTTAAAGGTTAAAACCCAGCCTTGGGGGTGGGCTGGAGCTGTGAAGCCAGCAGCTGTGGCAGATATTAGCAAATTAGGGCCCAGCTGAGGGCAGTATAAATAAAGGCTCCTGGAGGGGAGGAATCTCTGACTCATTCTTGCTCCAGCTGTGGAGCAGGAGGGACCTAGTTGCCAGGGAAGCTAGAGGTTTCCTGACACAGAGCAGAGCTGAGAAAAGGCAGGCAAAGCTGGGGAAGCTCTGGCCAGGCAAGCTTCCAGGCTGCAGGGCCTGATACAAGACCTAGGGCTGTAGGGAGACAACCAGGGCAGCAGGAGGCAACAGATTCACACTCCTTGCCTATGATGAGTGGCCATTTCAGACTGACAACCTGAGGCAGGGGCTAGATGAAGTCTCAGTAGGGTCACTGAGGCAAGGTGTACATAGAGGGTTGGGGTTCCCTGAAAGGGAGGACCCCCAGAGCATGAGAGGCACTGTGGCAGGGCAGTGCCTAGATGGACGAACGCTCAATCTGGGAGGGTTGTGTAAAAGCAGGCAGGACACCAGTCAGAAGGAAGTGCTCCTGCACTGAATGATGCTAATTCCCGAGTGACCAGCAGGAGGCGCAGTGACTGTGAGTTGCACTGTGTTACAGGGGTAAACACCAAGAAGGAGGAAGAAAGATGTAGGTTGTCAGGAGCTAGGATCTGTGTGAGATGTAGCTATGAATCACAGAAGAAAGATTAAGACATGTAAAATGTGAGCCCACATCTCAGGGGATATTTAAAGCCTGAGAGCTCACTAGAGAGTGCATTGGAGACAGCAATCCTACATGGACAATGAGAGGGTCTGAATGTTCAATAAATATAAGATACAGGCAGTCCCCGGGTGGGGCCCGCTAGTGTGGGGTGCCTCCCCCACTGTTGCCGCCTCCAGCGGCGCAGGGGGCGCTTCTCCCCAGCAGACCAGGGAGACGCGGAGCTAGCGCGCCCCCCCCCCCCCCCAGCAGACCAGGGAGATGCGGAGCGGCTTTCCTCACCGCGGAGGACGTGGGCGGCGGGACCGCCTAGGTGCGCCGTGGTCCCGCCGCCCGCGTCCTCTGCGGCGAGAAAAGCCGCTCCATGTCTCCCTGGTCTGCTGGGAGGGGGGGGCGCAACTAGTGCGCCCCCCTCCCCCAGCAGACCAGGCTTTTCTCGCCGACATCTGGGGTAGAGCAGCTGGAGGGCTGCCGGGTTGGTCCCACAGCGCCGAGGTGCGTGCTACTGGACCAATCCAGCAGCACCCAAGCTGCTCTGCCCCAGGCGTCCCCAAGTCAGTCCCTGCTGAAACTGATCAGTGGCTGACTACAGGAAGCCCAAGGCAGAGCTGCTCTGCCCCGGGCTTCCTGGAATCAGCCGCTGATCAGTTTCAGCAGCGGCAGACTTGGGAACACCTGGGGCAGAGCAGCTGGGGTGCTGCCGGGTTGGTCCAATAGCTCCGAGGAGTGGCGCTGCGGGACCAACCCAGCAGCATCCCAGCTGCTCTGCCCCAGGCGTGTCTGATTCAGCCGCTGCTGGTCAGTTTCGACAGTGGCTGAATCTGGACGCCAGTTCCGACTTACGTACAAATTCAACTTAAGAACAAACCTACAGTCCCTATCTTGTACGTAACCCGGGGACTGCCTGTACTTATTGGCTCCCACTATTATAGTACTTGAGCACCTCACGGTTTTTAGTGCATTATCCTCACAACATGCCTAGGATGCAGGAAGCATCCCTACTTTACAGGTGGGAACTAAGACACAGAAACTCATGTCCTCAAAAAAATTTAGGGCCTAACTACTTTTAAAACTCTGGTTCCATGTCAAGGATGAGCAAAGGCATTTAGGAACCTAACTACCTTTGAGGATTTAGGCTTAAATAACTTGCTCAAGGTCACACAAGGAAATTCTTGGTCCACTGTTTCCTTCTTTAACAACTGTGAATCTGTAATTTACCATCCTTTGTTTCTGATAGTTTTCTGTGTCTAATTTGAATGTAGCCAATTCTGTATTTTACAGGGTTTTCTAAACATGAGAACTTCATATCATAAAATAACAAATTGGCAAAGGAATGTTCCAACTTAAACTTGTTCCTATTTATATGTGGAAATGAATCTATGTATGGATACTTAACTCTGCAATGTAATGTACTGCAGTATAAGATACTGATGACAGTAAAAGTTTAAAATACATGCTTGTTGTTTTTCAACATTGGAGAGCAGAATTATTCAATTACTAGCTATGTTCTTCATATGCTGTTTTCATATACTCTCACTAAAATGAAAGGGGCTGAGGATAGTCTACATCCTAGTTAGACTCCAGTGCCCAACCCATGTCTTAAAGTGAGCTCTGTCTATTGTTAAATTATGAGACTAGCAGTGAGAATACTTGGGTTCAGCTGGATCTCTTTGGTGCTTGGGCAAGTCAGTTAAACTCTTTCTCTCTGCTGCAGGGCACTCAGTTCATCTCACCCATCTGTAAAATAGGGACAATAATACTTGCCTATAGAATAGGTTGCTACGAAGCTTAACAGTGCTGTCTGTGATGTGGAAATTGGACTGCCAGTAGTTCTTGCTGAGGTCAGCCAACCAGCACAATAAATGAGGGTAGTTTAAGCAGACTTACCTGCAGTGAAAGGGCAAGCTGAGGTAACCCCTGAATACACTGCTCTCCCTCTTCTCCCCAAACAGGCTACAACTGAGAGTTTTATGATTCAAAATTATACTCCCAAATTGGATTCTAAGAATGTATTCAGCATTTCATCATGATCATAGGTTGTGCAGATTTTCCTTAAATTGATATGAATGGCTGTGTCTACATTGGCATCCCTTTCTGGAAAAGGGATGCTAATGAGACACATCGCAATTGCAAATCTGCGGGGGATTTAAATATCCCCCGCGGCATTTGCATTTACATGGCTGCCGCTTTTTTCCGGCTTGGGGATAAGCCGGAGAAAAGCGCCAGTCTAGATGTGATGCTCCGGAAAATAAGCCCTTTTCCGGAGGATCTCTTATTCCTACTTGAAAGGCTTGGGTTCAGCTTGAAAGGCTTGAAAGTAGGAATAAGAGATCCTCCGGAAAAGGGCTTATTTTCCAGAGCATCACGTCTAGACTGGCGCTTTTCTCCGGCTTATCCCCAAGCCGGAAAAAAGCAGCAGCCATGTAAATGCAAATGCCGCGGGGGATATTTAAATCCCCCGCGGATTTGCAATTCCGACTGGTCTAATCTGCATCCCTTTTCCGGAAAGGGATGCCAATGTAGACACAGCCAATGAGTCTTTAAAAAGTTTCTACAGACTAAACCTCTCTCTCTCTTTTACACCCCCTGTAAGCCACAGGGGGGAAATGCCTTGATAAATGTTAGACTTGAGTGTTCTGCTTGTTTACAAAGCAATAGCCATATCCTTGGCTATTAAAGTCAGAAACTGAAATCTAGCTGTTACCAAATTAACAGGAAGCACTCTTTATTTATTCTTATACTGTAAAATACTTCACATCTTCATAACATTATACATGTTGAATCTCTCTGGTCTGGCAACATCTGTGGTCCAGAATTATTTTAGTTAGCTGGATGTCCACTTATCATGTGTGTGGCCAAGTTTCCTGTAGTACCATAAAGTTTGTTTATAGCCACCAGTCCTGGCTGTCATGGTACGTCTACACGGAAGGAATAAAGATGAATTAAGCTATGCAACTTGAGCTCCATCAATTGTGAAGCTTAAGTTGAAATAGCTTAATTCGGCTTTTGGCGCTGTCTATGCAGCAGGAAGTCGAAGGAAGAACATTCTTCCTTTGACTTCCCTCACTCCTCATAAAATGAGGGTTATAGAAGTCTGAGTAAGAAGTCCTCCAGATCAACATTATTTCAAAATAAAGGCTGGCAGTGTAGATGCACACATTGTTATTTCGGAATAATGTTAGTTATTCCAAAATAACACTGCTGTTTAGACATACCCTCAGTGTTCTGTGCTGTTATTAGCTCTAATTTATCCCTAAATGTCTTCTACAAGCCCAGTAAGCAGAAGAAGTGTTGGTAATGCTGCTAGACAATACTGATCTTGACAAATTTTCTGATTTGGCCCTGGTCAGGTCCCGAGGGTGTCAGATTAGAAAGGTTCAACTTGTACCATAATTGACTTCTATACTCACAATTTCCTATCTGTACTCCAATGGCAAATATGACTGCCTCAGCTTCTGACTCTGATGTTGCTGATTTTTGTGAGCACATGAATGGGGCATTCTGAGAACAACCGCTCATGAGAGCAGAGTGATTTGTATGCAGCTTTTCAATGTATGAGAACAATCCACAGATAGTTGTGGAAACTCTTCCAATCTGCCTAAGAATCCTCATTATTAGCTACTATTATTTGTATACTGCTATTATTAGTGCACAATAACCATGCAAAGAAGACCTCAGTCCATGAGAGTCCAAAGAAGTGCAAAATAAAAGAAGTGTAAATGTATGGATCAGTACCTGTATAGCATCCCAGGTGCTCTGATTGGCCGAGACCGTTCCATTTCAGGATTATATTGTGTAACAGTCCTAGCAGATTGTTTTATAGTGCTCCAGATGGACACAGAGATATCCCCTGCAGATGTACACAAAAACAGATATGATTTGATGGTTCCAGGCTAGAGTCTGGGATTTACCTAAACCCCGTACAGCACAGGTCTGAGGCACGGATGCAAACATGGTAGAAAGCTCACTTTTGTTCATTTCTCATCTTTGGGCTGCTGCATGTAGGTGTAAGTTAGAGCAGTCTGAGGGCTGTTCTTACATACATAGGTACTAGAATGCACCAGCAGCCAACAAGTAGGACTACATGTATAGGTTAGCAGGTGCAGGAAAGCCTCAACCTTTCCTCCTTTGCAGTAGGAGACAGTGGTGTTGCATAAGTTACTATGATCTGGGGCCAGATAATCCAGATCTATTCCCATACCCTGCCCAAAGTGTGATGCAAAACAGCCTGCACCAATCAAAGAATTTCCAATGGAAAGTGAATGTCAAAGTTTTCTGTAAGCAGATGTAGTGGACCTAATAGGCAGGGAGGCTGGCATTTGACAATGCAGCTTCCACCCACTCATGCCAACAAATGGCCAATCCCACAACTTGAGGCTGAAAAAAACAGAGATTGAAATACAGGAGAGATGTAAGGCAGTCTGTGTGGAGGTAAGAGATACAGTGTGAGGAAGAGAGATGAGAATGAGAGCTAGGGCCTAGAAGGCACTAACAGAGTTCTAGAGTAGGGGCTGAGACAGCAGTAAATCCCACATCCTCAAAGATATAATGGGAGTTAGGCTCTGAATACCTTTGAGTATCCAAAGGGTAGCTGGGTGCAGCACAAGAAATGAGCAGAACCAGGCATAAGGAGAAAGAGAAGATACAAATGTAACCCCCTTTTTCTTCCCTAGGTTACTTGGGAGCAGGTCACACTCAAATGTGTGCCTGGGCGCCTGATGTTTTTAACATAAAAGGAGATCCTGAGTATCCTAGTGGTGATGTTGTTTAGTTGGGTATTCCCTAGCCACCCCTTTGCTGCACTCGCTTGCTCCTAAAGAATATACAATGATGGTGCCTCTACCTGGCTGGCCCTGTACAAACTTATGGTGTGCCTTGGGAGCCTCCAGGAATAAAATTATTCCAGTAATAACCTGGAACTAACTCCAAGACAACAATTATTAATAAGATATATCTAATTGATTACATTAGAATTAACACACCTTTACTTAATAACTTGAAGAAATAGGATTGAACAGATTAAAAGTGAACAAAATCAATTAAAAAGTACACAGAAAGAAAGGAAACTTATCTAACTGGCATTTACACTGCCACCATTTATCCCCCCCAGAGAATGTACTCCTCTTGATTCAGAGTCTCTCCACTCTAGGGATAGTCAGCAGCCCTTGAAGCAGCCTGCTGGATCCAAACTCCGCAGGTTCCCACTCCCAGGCTCTAGCTGCAACACAACAGCTCCTAGACTGGATAAGTCTCCTCCACAACAGCCTGGCTCCTCACTCCCAAAATGGAGACTCCTAACTCTCTGTCTGCAAAGCCTGGAAGAGACACCATTCCCCCTTTTTTCCAAGGGCTCATGGGAGTTGTAGTCTCCAGGGCTAGATTGCAGAACAAAGGATCCTCCCAGAAAAATTCAGAGGCTCCTTTAGTAAGGAGACTATATTCTCCCCCCACCAGAAAAATCCTTAATGTCCCCATTAAGGAACTAGTACAAAGAAGAAAAAACAGATTAACTTACAATACAATATATACATTAATTCCTACTGTTGATTGGGGTAACATCCAATAGAGCATAAAGTATAGGCCCATTAACATAGATACAGTTTAGGCATCTAACCTGAGGTAAGCACCACCATGAGGAACACTTGAAGTCATGCTTAGAGGATACATCATCTAGGTCAGATTTTTCAGGTGTTTTAAAATGTTTCAGCGCAACCTCTACAGCAGCCTGGCTCCCCGCTCCCAAAATGGAGACTCCTAACTCTCTATCTGTATAGCCTGGAAGAGACACCAGTCCCCCCTTTCCCAAGGGTTTATGGGAGTTGTAGTCTCTAGGGCTAGATTGCAGCACAAAGAATCTTCCCAGAAAAAGTCAGAGGCCCCTTTAGTAAGGGAACTACACAAATATGATGTTCTAAACAAGATAAAAAGAATCATAGAATCATAGAACTGGAAGAGACCTCAGAAGGTTATCAAGTCCAGCCCCCTGCTCTAGGCAGGACCAATTCCAACTAAATCAACCCAGCCAGGGCTTTGTCAAGCCGAGACTTAAACACCTCTAGGGATGGAGACTCCACTACTTCCCTAGGTAACCATTCCAGTGCTTCACTACCCTCGTAGTGAAATAGTTTTTCCTAATATCCAACCTGGACCACTCCCACCACAACTTGAGACCATTGCTCCTTGTTCTGCCATCTGTCACTAAGAAATGAGAAAGAATACGGAAAGAGAGATGGTGAGAGCAGGAAAAGGAATGAGGCACAATGTATTCATCTTCAGATTTCCTTCTACAACGCCTCCGCATTACTAGACCTCATTCTAGAGGCTGCAATTTATTCTCCACAATTCCTACTGACATTTTTTCTTCTTTTCTTTTCTTTTCCCTTGCAAGCAGGACAGCTGATGAAGGAGTAAGGGAAGGGAACTCCTGAAGGTAGAGAGAAGGAGAATGGTAGTTCCAGTGAAAAGCAAAGTCAGTTGCAGCATCTAGTTTATTACAGGTGTGAAGCAAAACAAACAACACAATTAGTAAAACAGAAGTGTTGGGCTGTTAGGGGAACAGATATGTATTTGAGTCATTATAATTATCTCCTTCTATAGCAGCCTAGAAAATGGAAATGGGAAAAATAGACCAAGCTCTCCCTGCAGATGCAGCATACAGATCTCTGAGGGAGGATAAATCAAGTATTAATCTTATAAGTCCTGTGGGCCTGATCTAGGGCCCATAAAAGAATTCTGACTTTAGTAGATCCTGACTCCTTTAAGTCAATGGGAATTTTGACATAGAGTTCAACAGGAACATGAACAAGTTTGTAATCTTAGCAAAAAAAAAACCCCATTAATTCATGTCATATATATTGTAAATTACATTAACTTATAGATATAAATTAGCATTGGCTAGATCCGCGGTTCCCAACTGCTGGTCCATGGACTGGAACTTCTGGCTGCCGGGCTGCAACGGCTACCGGAGCTAAAACCGGCTGTTTGCAGCAGTTCTGCGGGTCAGGGCTTTGCATAATGAATATTCAAATTTGCAAATAAAAGGCTGCCGGTCTGCCAACAATTTGTGAATGGGTTTGCTGGTGTGTGGTATAAAAAAGGTTGGGACCTACTTGGCTAGCTCATTAATAATACCATATAACTGTGAATCTGTGTTCTTAACCTATATGGGTATGTCTACACTACCCCGCTAGTTCGAACTAGCGGGGTAATGTAGGCATACCGCACTTACAAATGAAGCCCGGGATTTGAATTTCCCGGGCTTCATTTGCATAAGCCGGCCGGCGCCATTTTTAAATGCCGGCTTGTTCGAACCCCGTGCCGCGCGGCTACATGCGGCACGGGCTAGATAGGCGTACAGATAGTGTGGAATGGCTTGCTAGTTCGAACTATCTAGCCCGTGCCGTGTGTAGCCACGCGGCACGGGGTTCGAACAAGCCGGCATTTAAAAATGGCGCTGGCCGGCTTATGCAAATGAAGCCCGGGAAATTCAAATCCCAGGCTTCATTTGCAAGTGCGGTATGCCTACATTACCCTGCTAGTTCGAACTAGCGGGGTAGTGTAGACATACCCTCAGTTACTCACCTGTCTATGAACCTATATGCTTACTTATCTTTATGAATCCTTATAAAACAAAAATGAAGAGTTAGTAAAAAGAATAAGTTTATAAGGACTATATAGATCAAGGGTAATTTTTTTTTAAAAACACCTTAAACTCCTGACATTTAGTGATTTTTGAAAATGTTTATCCTAAGAACTAGGACTGACAACTGATTAAAAAAATTAATCGCAATCAATCACATGATTCATCACACTGGTAAACAGTAATAGAATACCATTTATTAAATATTTTATATGTTTTCTACATTTTCAAATACACTGATGCATTGCAACACAGAACACAAAGAGTAAAGTGCTGACACAGGACATGCTTCCATGCTGATGACATTTGTTAAAAAAAGCTTTTTTTTTAATTGAACGTCTCGGGGAGAATAATTTGTCTCCTGCTCTATTTTGCCAGCATTCTGCCATATATTTCATGTGATAGCAGCCTCAGATGATGACCCAGCATTTGTTGTTTGTTTTAAGAACACTTTGACTGCCAATCAGACAGAACACAAAGAAAGTGAAATTTCCAAAGATAGCTACAGCACTCAACTCATGGTGTAAGAATCTGAAGTGCCTTCCAGAATCTGAGAGGGATGAGACGTGGTTCATGCTTTCAGAAGTCTTAAAAGAGCAACACTCCAATGCAGAAACTACAGAAAAGCCTTCAATAAAGAAAATCATCCTTCTGCTTGTGCCATCTGACTCAGATGATGAAAGTGAACGTGTCAATCTGCACTGCTTTGGATCATTATGGAGCAGAATCCATCATCAGCATGGACAGGTCCTCTGGAATGGTGGTTGAAGTATGAAGGGGCATATGAATCTTTAACACATCTGCAAGTAAATATTTTATGATGCAGGCTACAACAGTGTCATGAGAATGCCTGTTCTTACTTTCAGGTGACATTGTGAACAAGAAGCAGGAAGCATGATCTCCTGCAAATGTACACTTGCTTGTTCAAGTGAATTGACTGAACAAGGAGTATGACTGAGTGGACTTGTAGGTGCTAAAGATTTACAATACTTCGTTTTTTAGTAGTTATGTAACAAAAAATATACATGTGTATGTTGTACTTCCACAATAAAAAGATTGCACTACAATACTTATGAGGTGAATTGAAAAATACTGTTTATTTTTATCATGTTACAGTACAAATATTTGTAATAAAATAATAGTATAAAGTGAACACCTTAGACTTGTACTTTGTATTGTAATTTAAATAAATACATTTAAAAATGTAGAAAAATAATAACAAAAACATTTAATGTATTTCTGTTGGTATTCCATTGTTTAATAGTGCAATTAAAACTGCAATTAATCATGATTAATTTTTAAAATAATGATTTTTTAAAGTTTATCTCACAAAGTAACTGTAATTAATCAAAAGCTTTACTAAGAACATATATTTTCAGTTTAACTAGCTGTGCATTTCCATTTTGGAACATTTATTTTACCTAGCTTTCTTTAATTTGGACTACAGCTTTGGATTCAATAATTGGAGCTGGTTGGGAATTTTTTAAATACAGGCAGTCCCCGGGTTACATGGATCCGACTTACATCAGATCCCTACTTACAAACGGGGTGAGGCAACCCTGCACTAGCTGCTTTCCCCCAGCAGACCAGGGAGACGCGAAGCTAGTGCCCCCCCCAGCAGACCAGGAAGACGCGGAGCGGCTTTTCTCAGCAGACACCTCAGCTTGAGAATAAAGGACTGAGGGAAGTGAGGTGTGGGAGAATAAAACTGAGCTCCGGAGAAATGTTTGGCTAGAGTTTCCCCTACAATATGTACCAGTTTCGACTTACATACAAATTCAACTTAAGAACAAACCTACAGTCCCTATCTTGTACGTAACCCGGGGTCTGCCTGTACATTTTTTTTCATCAGAAAATGCTTCTCAAGTAAATCTAAACTTCTCACAGGAAAGGGTCAGTTTCACAGAATTTCCATTTTGAAAAAAAAAGTTAAAAATTGTCAGCATCTTCAAAACAAAAAAGTTTAGTATTTCTGACTGAAATGACTTTTTGGTTTCAAATTTAAGTTATAATTAACGTTCTTAAAAATTAAAATAAACTGTAATAAAACATTCTGGAATGATCACAATGAAATTAGTAATTGATCAGCTGTGATTTTTGGGGTGAGAGGTTGCCATTTATTCTTTGAGTTTGCATATTTTTGTCCTGATTCGGGGTGGGGAACATTTTTGAAATCTCAAAAATCTCAGAAGTAGGAAAATCATTTCTTGCCCATAAACCCTGACTTTGTCCAGAGTAATATTTATCATCAAAGTTGGCATTCTTTAATTCATATCTTATGGAAATATTAAGCAGTGCTAGGTTGACATTAGTTGTGCATAGGAAAGAGCTGAATGTACATATTTTGTTTAAGAATAATATTTATGAATATTCATTTTAAACACAAACAGTGGTTCCAACATTAGTATATTTGTAGCAGGATTGATTGATGTTTCAGAAGAGAAGCTGAATCACAAAAAGAATGTGTGTACTTAGGAAGTGTCATCAGAGACAGAGCTGAAGACAGTGGCAGTAGTAAGCACCTGCAGCCCATGTAATCACATTGGTCCCCAACGGGACTCCCTGAAAACCAGATCTAGCACCTTCTGTTTGACTTACTGGGCATCAGCCGCTCCATCCTGTTCCCTCTGGGGAGTCAGCTGTAAGAACATCCCCATTCCCCACCACTCATCTTCAGTTCTGCCCCTGGACTCCATGTAGCTCAGGAACCTGTGCTCCCTTACCCGATCCTGGCTTAACTGTTCCCACACTGGCCTGCCTCTGAGTGCCCCATTGCCCAACCATAGCTCACAGGACATTATAGCGGGGAAGGAAAGGGACCACCTGGTAACCAAGGAGCACCACACTGCAGAACCTCCAGTGGGGAACAAAAGGAAACAGCTTACTACCAGCAAGCCAAACACAAACAAAGTCCTCACTGGTGGCTTCACTCCCTGGGCTCCACTGCCAGACAGCCCTTTTCTTCTGAGCATGCTGGTCCTGGTGCTGGGCTTGGGCAGAGAGGGAGGCAGGGGAGCTCACAGGCGGTTCAGCACAGGGAAGCTGCTGCCTGGGACTGGGCAGACAGAAGCCGGAGACAAGGACACATAGCATACACTTTTCCCTTTCAGTGTGCTACTTCATTGCCAGTCCCACAGTACTCCTGCTTCCTTTTTCACTGCTGCCAGAACTGGTGGGAACCCAATGTGGACCCAGAGGTGAAGACTGGACAGCAGAGCCCCAGCTGGGAGCAGGACCCAAGCACAGGCAGAGGAAGTCAGGAGGAGGATGGGCTCTGAGAGTAATTACCCCAATTTCTCTAGGTCTTTTCCATCTCCCTCACTGTCCCCATCTTCTTCCCCATTCAAGGCCGGGGCTCCAGAATTGAGCTTTGCAGGGGTCTCCACCAATGTTCCTTCTAATGTTTTCCATCCATTTGCAGAATAATTAAGTGCACCGAAGCATGTGCAGATGTGCACTACCAGTAAAAGCACATGCTGCTGGTGGCTGTTGGTGCTGTGATTCCCTGCTGAGCTGGCAGCATTTGAATGGCAGGCAAGCAGAGGGCAGACAAAGTGCACATGGAAGAAATCCAGGGGAAGGGCCAATGAATTTGGGGCTCTCAGTGATAGGTTGGCTGGAGAAAACCAGCAAAGAAAGCCTGAAAGAAAGAAGACAGTAAGGAAGTATAGGGAAGATGGAGGATATGATGGAAAGTTTCTGCCAAGAGACGTTTAAAGAGAAAAGGATTGGAACTCCAAGACCTGGGAACACACGCCATCGACGAGAAGGAATGGCAAAGAATTCTGGGCATCTCTGGCTCTCTGTAAATGGAGAAAGGAGTTGAGAAGAGAAGTATAATATGTTACTATTGTGCTGACTATGTTTGTTTCTGTGTTTTGCATTAAATTCCTTCCACGACAGACTGCCATCAACCAATGGGCTTTGAACAGTAATACATTTATTATTATAAAAGTTGTTTATTGTTATTATGTAGCTGCCTCTAAATTCCCTCAGGTACTTGATGCTGTACAAACAAAGAGAGAATCTCTGACCCAAGGATCTTGAAACTTAAATAGATAAGAATGACAAAGTTTGAGAGAAAATATTATTAGCCCTATTTTATCAATGAGCAGAGTGAGGAAGTGATTTGCCTAAACACAGAAAGCAGAGTTCAGACTTGAAGTCAAATGTCTCAAGTCCATCTAGTTCCTTAGCTACAGGACTACCTTTCCTCTCTTTACATCCACACTGCACCATAACTCGAAATAAGATACGCAATTTGAGCTACGCAAAATGCGTATCTTATTTTGATGCTATTTCAAAATTGCTTATTTTGTCATTTGGTGCTGTCTACACTGTGCCAAATTTTGAAAGAAAGCGCTATTCCGAAACATCCCTTATACCTCGTACAATGAGGTTTACAGGGGCATCAGAAGAGCGATCCCAAAATAACGGGTTTGCTGTGAAGATGTGGGATAGCTTTTTTGAGATACTCTGCTATCCCAAAATAGCATTGCAGTGTAGATGTACCCTTTGTCTTGTAAAGTATCTGCAGTGACACGATAATGACTTTTAACTTTATTTAACGTAATAAAAAAGAATTTGTATTTTCCAGGTAGGACACAGGACCTTCTGAAATTGTTGAAAAACTGGACAACAATAGTGGGATTAAAAGAACCACGTTTGTAATCATCAATTTTTTAGAAACAGATTAAACCAAATCTCTTGGTAACAAACCCTTCTTTGCATGGCTCATCTGCTAGCTTTAAAAAACAGAATGGTGTGTCCAAAAACAAGAGGCCCATTTCATGTTGTGTCTATACAGCGTGTCAGCCAGCTGATAAAAAATGTCTCTCCAGTTGTAATTGAGACTATTTAAGCAAAACAAGGAAATAGGAGTTTTATTAGCAAGCCTGGAAAAGCTGACTATGCCTACCCCTGGATGCTGAACAGACCAACCAAAAGTTCTTGCCTTAGTATTGTGGGGAGAGAAGGAGCACAGAGCGGACACACTTACACTAAGCATGCATTGGATGTGCAAGTATATCTGTTTAAGAATGTACAATATTTAGGATAAAGGACAATGCGGCTTTCTGGATTGTGAACTTTAGTTACCAGGCCTCAATTGACCCCCTTCTCCCCACCAGCTTCTTGGAAGGTTTTTCTTTTTTTTTTTCTCAGTTGATTCTTTCCGTCATCATTATTATCAGCTTCTGGCTTAGGAGCCCTAGGCATGAATCAAAAATCCACACAGAACAAGAGTTTACAATCCAAGGATGTCTATGTTACAGGGACAAGGCCAGCATTGCTATGGTGACATAGCTACCGCAGCATAATGGTAGTATAGACACTGCCTATGCTAATGGGAGGAGTTTTCCCACTGAAGTAGGAATACCGCCTTCCCAAATGGGATTTAGCAGGAACGTTCTCCCAATGACCTAGCTGCATCTGCACTGGAGGTTTGGTCAATATAGCTACAGCACTCAGGGATATGAAAAATTGACACCTCTGACAGGGCCCTAAGTATAAAACAACAGACAACAGAGGGGTACTGACAGACTGAGGAGGGAATACAAGGGAACAGGGAGACAATATCTGTCATCATGGTATGTACTGATCTGAGCCCACAAGCAGCCTAACCCTTGTGAATTTATTTTTAGGCCTCAAGAGGGGCTGTAAGCTGAGACTGTAACAGGGGTGAAAAGGTTCTGTTGTTCCATTCTTTAAACATTGTTGTTCCTAGCCGGAACCCCAGGATTTGCCACCCACCGATCTGTGCAGGATAAGGGAGAGAGTGAAAGGTGAATCAGGTGTGAAACAAATACACCCTTCACTCTCTGGACAGTTCCTCGGTTTACTCCCTCACGGGACTGAAGTACTTTGTGGGAGCTCTGGGGTGTGCATTACAAGTCATGCTCCTAGGGGTCAATACACCACTTTGGAGCTCAGCCACCTCAGCTCTAGGGTGTTTTAAATAAATCCCTAGGTGGGAGAGCACGTTGGCATCTGCTAGCTGCAGAGGTGCAGATGCCCAAGCTTATTTGCCTAACACCTCGGAGGACGGCTCCCGCTGGGCTATAAATGACTCTGCCCAGGAACTAGCTGTTCCTGGGTCCGCCCCGCCTAAGCTCCCTTGCTTGGGGATCCCTTCGGTGCAGGTGCGCTTGGTTTCAGTTGCCAGGCGACTCTGCCAGCGAAGCTCTGCACTGCAGCTGGCCAAGGCTGAGCCAGCAGCCGGCGAGGGTTGTGGCAGGCGGTCCAGAAGCAACCGGTCCCCGCGGAACGGAAACGTGAGCCGAGCATCGGGATGCGCTCTGATCTCCGCAGCTACTGCTAAGGGGATTTCTCACCTAACTGCCAGGCTGGAAATGGACTGTGCCCGGCGCATTTCGACTCAGAGCTCATGCCCCTGGAGGCGGCGGGACTTTGATTTATGCGGGTGTGTTGTGGGGGGTGAAAGCAAGGCTGCAAAGAAATAGGAGGTCGTTTTTCAAGCCAAGCTCTCCGAGTTGCAGTGGGGTTGAGTTACACCAGGCTGTGTAATGGATATTAGCCACAAACTCCTTGAAAAAACGAAGGAGCCTCCTTGCCCGGTCATACCTGTTTTACCCTGAATAGAAACAAATGAAAGTCCCCCCCCTCCTCCCCTTCTCCTGTTGTTGTTAAGAGGGCAGCGGAGCCTCTTTGTTCTCCCTGCAGTCCTGTTACAGGAGAAGGCAGCTATTCTCCAAACCTGCCTCAAATGTGACCTGATCTTTCTGGGAAAGAAAGACTTCGGTGCGCCCCGGGACTAGGCACAATGCAAGGCGAGACAAAGAGCACACAAGCGTTTAACTCCTGAGCAGCCAAGCCATTGCAGCTGGGAGGATCGCCGAGGAGACCTGCAGAACCGAAGCACCAGGTCTAGCTCAGATGCCCTTTCCGGGAGAGGCGGGCAAACCAGAATGGCCGCTTCAAAGCTGGTAGACTCGTCAGGGATCCTTTCCCCACCCTCGACGTGCCCCCTCTAATTAAAGCACCTGTCCTGCTGAGGAACTGGTTTGGATCCGCCGCAGGAATGACCTCACTCCAAGTCAGGGGAAACCAGTTCAAGTGCTTTTTCACTTTGAGGCATGAGGTCCCCTTTTGGACACGGAAAATACATTCTCCAAAACGGCTAGAGACCGTGTAAAGTTACAGCCCCTCGAGCTTCAGCGAAAGTAACGAGGCTCAGAAAAGTGTCACATAGCGCTGCCTGCGGAAATTAGTCCTCTGGACCCAGAGATTCAGGCGATACATCTGTCTTCCAAATGTAGAGAGATGGGGGGAGGAGGGGGAGGTGTGCAACGGACAAGCGAAGCCAGTGCAAAGTCAGAGTAAGATTACTCCCAATCTTTTATTTCAAGTGGAGAAAGGCGTGAACGGGACTCAGTTTCTGCGTTTTCCAAATCTGCTTCCATCCTCCACAAAGAGCCATAGATTGTCCCCAGACTTAGGCAAACTGTTGGGGTTTCCGCGGCTGTAAGAACGGAGCTAATGCTGGAGAGGCACTTGCCACTTTTAAAAGTGCAAACATCCCAGCGCCGCGCAAAACAACCCGGCCCCCGCACGCACATCCCAGCCCGAGGGGCTCTTTCGCGAACTAACGCAGGGCGCCCTGGCAAGTCGATGTTTTCAGGAGCGCGTCCCGCACACCCACCCATCCAAGGGGCAGTCCACGGATGCAAGAGTGTTGGGTTCATTTTGGTCCCCACGGAAACTCTATAACTTATTCCCCTAGAGATATAGGGTCGGTCGCCTTTCTGGGCTCGTGTCTGCCCACTGCCACATCCCTAAAGCGCTCCAGACGGAAGGATGCTGGGGATCCTTCCAAACAAGGGTCTGCGATCTCCCGGGAATGCTTCTGGAATCTGTCTGTGCAAATAGCAACATAGCACGAATGTTTTGTAAACTCGGTTGGGTCCTAACGCTTCTTTTGAGGACCGAAAAGAAAAAAAAAAGAAAAAACCCCACTGTCTGCAGTCATTTTAATCCATGGTTTTAATTTGCTTCTATTCACTCAGGATTTATCTCTATTTTGTAAAGGAGGCTACTTTTTCATAACTGTTACTTGATACTGATCCATTAAATCTTTCCAGCTGAGAGATTAAATGTCTGATTTGCAACCAGCTGGATTCCTGAAATGGTGTCTTCGCCTTCCTTGATACACGAGCAGACATGGAGCGAAAATGCTTTGCTTTGGCCTAGAAAACTGCAAATCTACCAAAGAGTACTACACGGAGTTCGTCCAATGCCAGGAGTATTCTCCTGCTTTCTACTCACTGCATTATATTTCGTCCTGCAACAAAATGCCTCCAAATGTTAAATGGCAACTCATTCCAGTCCAACGGGAATCAGCAAGGCCAGTTACACGCCGGTATATTTTAGGACTTAGTTTACACTAACAAAGCATGCCATCCTTCCATGTTTAGAGATGCCTCATTTGACACTCCAATAAAATATATCGCAACTACGTTAACAACACTGACATTGTGCCTCCGACGAATATATAACATGCATCTTGCAAAGGTCAGTTGTTCTTGGATGTATGTTGCAAGAACCTGGGTCTGCTGAAATATTTACTCAAAAGATAAAAAGTCGTCCCCAGTGGCACCTGAAGAGGTTTACTTACTAGTGTGTTGTCTGAATGAGCCAGGCAGGATTGGTCCACGTAGCAAAACTCCCGTTGACCACGGAAGGCCAGGACTTCAGCAAACGAACAGGGCACGCAAGCAAGCACTTTGCTGCAGAGATCCCGGCGTCTCCTTCCTAGGCATTTCTGCACCAGCCATCGCCTAAGGGTCTGCAGATTGTGTCATTTAGTACCAGTATTAGCACAAGAGCCCGCGCCACACGCGTATGTGTGTGTGTAGGGGGGGGGGTTGACTTGGCAGTAACACAATAACAAGGAGAGAAATAACGAGTGAAGGTCTGAGTCTTTCCTTCGGCCTAAAATCCTTGCAGGAGCCCCGTAATCTTTTGTTGTTTTCCTGACCAGGGTCGCTAAATCTACTCCCCCTCCTTGCCTTACCCCTCTGATAGCGAAGGCAATCTGAGATGCGCAGCCAGGGCCCGTTTGCTTTCTCCTGGCCCAGTCGATATTTGGGAGGAACCCTACCAGCATGTCTGCCCTGGACTGAATGGGCTCTCGTGAGTGTATCACTGGGCTGAACAGATGCAGCTGGGCTACTACATGGAGCTTGACAAAAGGTGACGAAGCCCTTCAGCTCAAATGTCACGGAAACTCTTGTGGTAATGCAAGAGCATCCCAGTTGCCCCCACAAGCCTTTCAGCCTGTGTCTTTCCTGTAGGGAACTATTCCAGCCCTACTTGACTCTTAACCCAGGTTAGCATCCCATGTGCTGCTCTCCTCCCGGCTGGCCTGGGCAATACAACACAGCGCAACGTGGCCCACAACCTTGCAGCACTGAGAGCCAGAGCATGGATCCGACAGAGGCTTCTGTGCGTGACGCGCAGGAAGAGGATTTTCATAAGCGAGACCCAAACGTGATCCCCAGTGTTTTCTTATGACCCTGGAACTGCGGGAATAGATTTACTCAGCAGAGGCAAATCGAAACGTGCAGTGGAATATTCCAATGTTGTGTCTAAGCTGGAAAGGTTGGGTTTACGTTAATTATGACAGAAGCAGCTATTCGGTGAACATTTAAAAGGGATGTGTATGTACATTGAATAGATTGAAAAAAGCAAATGAGAATATTAATTTGTTTAGAAGAATTACAGGAGTAAATCGAAATACTCAGAAATTTAGTGCAATCTCTGTGTCCCATGAGACTGGTAAAAAATAATATTCCTATCACAGAATAATTGAAAACTGCCATTTTTGGTTTCCTTTACTAAAGTATATGCGAATTATAAGTAAGCGTTGGTTGCCTTTTTCTGCACATTTCTACCCTTGAGATTACATTGATAGATCTATGGGACTAATTAAACTGAAACCCTGACAATTCCCAGTCATTGTCAGAAAAACGGATCTGGGCCGCTACATGACCCGAAGCCTGTCTTTGAAAAAAAAAGGGGGATGAGGAAGTCTTGGTTCTAGCTGAATTACTCATCGTACAGCGGTGTTACTTTTTATTAATTAAGTCGAGGGGCTGGGCGCTTCAGAGGTTACTATTTGAAAAGAGTTAAAAAGTAAGTTTTAGAGGGAAATAATAATTCTATGAAATATCCCATAATCTTTTCTGTACATTCTCCACCTTCGAACCAATCAAATTTAACCTCGTCTAAAGCAGACTCGATAGGGTCTCTAAACAGACAATTGAAAAATTCGGATGAAAAGTGAAAACAGTTTACATTAAATAGTTATCTTGTCAAAGTCATAGTATTAATTGGACAGCATGTACACAATTGAATGTTGTGCCCCAGTGAAAGTTACGTAACTGTGTTGTCTGTAGTTGTGTTTTGAAAACACAGTATTCCACTCTGAGTCTAGTCTTCGAAGTATTACCCCTTTCCAACCACTAGCCACAACCTCACTAGCAGAGTGGAATGTATTACTACATGCTGCTGTTTATATATTATTATATTTAACAGCTGTTAGCAGCAAGCGTAACCTGAAGATATCAGGGTGAACAGTGAAAATAACTTGTTTGTTCATAGCCGTGGGGAGCGCTTAGAAACAATGCGCTCTGCTAAAATGCCCCCAGTATTGTTTTCTGAATCCCACCAAGCTTGGAGTGCTGAGTCTGGTTTGGGTTTTGTTTTGATTATTTTAGCTTCACGTTTCGGTGTAAGTAAATGTGGACTAATGCTGTCCCCTCCTGACCAGATGTACAGGAAATATCTTGTATTTCATACGTATATACAATGCTCCGTAAATAAATAGCAGTTTCCACAGCACAGAATTCTGACAGAATGGAAAAGTCCACTTTCCTTGACACACACAAAAATCATCTGCCAAGAAGATTGCACGTATCCGAGAACATTGGGTAACAATTGGAGGTCCCGTGTGCTAGTTATATCTCTATAACTGTAGCAAACACGGTTTTTAAGTTCAGATGTGCACCGGCACGGACCCTGTTTGTATCCATATGCAGCTCCCTGGGTCTTAGCTGATTATACCAGTAGCAGTGCCTTCGGGGAATATTAAACGGACAATATTCAATCCATCTTTGATCGACCTTCTCATATCTTCCCATTGATCATGTTCCCATTGAAATCTACAGAAGTTTTGTTAGGGGGGAAGGGCGGAATTCTAAGGAGTATAATACAGTGTGGGGCCATGGAAATGGAGTTTTGCAACACACAGGAACTACTATGAAATTGTCCCTAGCTGGATTGTTTGTACGTGCCGTTGCATATTCCCTGCCAATAAGCATGTGTTTATTTGACTGTAAACATTAAGGGAACGAAACCTTTCACTTACTACTGTTCACGTAACAAAAGCTGAAAGAGCAAAACTTTCCTCCTAACTTTCTCCCCGGCCCCCACCGATGTGCGGGATGGCGGTTTAAAACCCGTCCGATAGATTTAGGAATTCAAAGCCCATGGAAAGTTACGGGGGACTGTGTTCCTAAATCAGTTAGGCGCATTTGAAATCCCATCATAGACAGTGACTGCAACAGGTGGGTTGATTTGCACGTTCACTGTTGATTCTGGGACCATCAAATGCAGCCGGATTACAAATGGCAATTTGTCAATGAGTGAAGCGGCCACTAGTGGCACGCCTCAACCGTCCCTTCACTGCAATTCCCAAGCAGGAATAGCAGTTGGTAGGGCCGAGGCAACGGAGAGGAGTCCTTAAACGTGTGTGTGTTGTGTCAAAGGCTGGGAATCAGGACCCGTGCCTTAGGCACGGCTGTCTGGAACACGCGCCTTTGGAAACTGACTGGGAGCCGATTAGGCGCATGCACAGGGCGCTGTGCCTCAGGCAAACCCCTGCGAGCTTCGGACCACCGGAATGACATTGACAGCCTGGAGAAACCGGTTGTCTTCACACCTGATTGACTGGGATGTAGCCAGCCCCAGCCCATAGGTTTTGTGCTTTCTGGTGACGTGGTCAGATTGTGCATGTTGGAGCAAAGCCTGGTTCCAGATTAAATCGTATTTATGGCCCGCTGTAGTTTTCACCACGGAACCGTATTGTAGGGTGCAGCCGATTCTTGAGCAATGCGCAGCGCAAATGACCGTTTCCTCCGAAAATAGCGTGCATCGGTGCCTGTGGAAACTCCACTCCCTCCCCAGGGCGCGGAGTTTCTCGGTGCCACGGCAGGACAAGCAGGTCTCCAAAAGGCGTGTAGGGTTGTACTGCCTGCCTCAGAGATGTATTCCCTGTAGGGCTTCGCTGGGTAACGAGGTTATCAGAAACACATGTGTAATTTCCATCTGCCCAATGACAGACATTCCGCTCTCCCCCCGGAACGCCACCCCTGGTACCTGTCCGTTCAATAGCCGGCTCCGATAGCACCTTGGCTCCCAAGAAGCCTCGCCGCTTCCCTCTAGTCTAGGGTAAGCCTGGCGCTGGTTTTAAAAACACCTCTTGGTTTCTGGCAGGCTCGATCCCCCGCGCCGCGAGTCACGCCGGCCTGAAGTGGGAATTCAGACCGAAGAAGTGGAATCTGGGTGAGTATTGACCCGATGCTTGTCAAGGCAACACCGCAGCTAGCGTTCAATTCCTACCTGTCCTCACCCTGACCAGCTCGAATCAGCAGGGCATTCCCCGGCCGCTCCGAGGGGGTGGGGGGGAGGACACGGCGAATGGAAAGAGGCACTGCCGGTTCTTTATGACTCCAACCTAAAAGCAGATGGTGTATGTCATTCATTGCTAAGGGTCCGCTCCTGTTTTCAGGAACTGCAAAGGCAAAGCTCCCGTGGACTTCAATGGGAACAATATGGACCCTCTAGCAACACAAAGCGTTTCATCGTGTATTACTATATTTTTAAAAATCCTTTGATTCGAACGCCTTTGATTTATTTTTAACAGACAAATCATTCGTGATCAGCACAGACGCTCTAAACCACATGTGCTGCCCAATATAAATACAAACTTTTCCACGTCTGGGTCTACACCGCCGCAGACAATCCCCCTGCCTCCCCAACCTGCTCAGCTTGCACGGACCATACCGTTGCTCTGAGCGATGCCCCGAAATTGGTTTCCTATGCCATAGCCGCGCTCTGTTGTAGTGCAGGCAAGAGACTGAGATTATATTAGAGACTGCAGGAACCTATATGTGTTTCCAGTTTTCCGACGCAAGTCTGGTTCCTTTATACCGTGTGCCTCGCACAGATATTTCTATCATTTTAAAGTACTGCCACTCCAGTTCTTTAATATTCCTTATTATGGATAGGTTATGGCTTCCTTTCTAACAAAGCTCCAAGGCAAAATAAATAAATAAATAAGTCTGGGGTGGGGGAAATAAGATTCATCTGAAATATCCCTTAGGAAATACGCCAGGCACGACATTTTTCTCGGAAATATTATTTCTCTCTCTAGATTACATTGCAAATTTGCAAAATGACTCAATGTATACTCTGTAAAACTCAGCAAAAGAAGCTTTCGTAGATTATACTTAATTTTGTTCCCCCAAAAGTTTTAAAGGGTCTCCGTGTTATTATGTAACTGGAATTGTGCAATCTGAAGCAATTGAAACAGATGAGCCCCTTGAATTCACGTAAATAATCAGGAGATTCAGCAAATATTAGTACATTTCTTCTTGACATACTAGCCAGTCAGTAGCTAATCAATGGAACTACTAGCCCGAAAACCCTGCCTGTGGCATGAATAAAGTGGCAGGAACAGGCAGACTGTTCGTCTCCAGACAGCTTGGTTTTGCTCTGCTAAAGTCCATTAATATTATGTCTACACAACTCGAAACCACTTTTGCATAGTCCCTTCAGTGTTAATTTAGGTATTAAATGTGTAAAGCAAGAGAGCTACTGACATTTCTTTTGCAATGACCTCTAAAATAACACTCAAAAAGCTAGCTGGCAAATAGTAAAACGAGGGTTTATCAGCAGAGAAAACAGTCTGTATGTCTGTGGTGCGGGGATTATTTTAAAAGCACTCTTATTGGCATGCAGTAGACTCACTTGAGGACTATAAGCACAGGGCTAATCATTTCATTTGGTAGCAGTTCATTTCGAGGCAAAAACATATATACAATTGTGTGTGTGTGTGTTGTGGTCATGCAATTACAGGCGAGCACTATGTAAGGGAGGTGTCTTTGCACTGTGTATCTCTGAGGTTATTTCAGGGTAGCTGCATTGCTGACTTCCAGAGCTGAGTTCAGGTTGTCTGACCAGGATAGGCAATAGAGAGGTAGCCGTGTTAGTCTGATCTTGCTAAAACAAAAGGAAAAACTATGTAGCACTTTAAAGACTGACAAGATGGTTTAATAGGCGATGAGCTTTCGTGGGGAAGTGGGTCTGGCCCAGGATACGCAAAGGCTGTGACTACACTAGAGTTCACTTTTTGGTAACCGGCATCTCCGCACACTGCTCAAGTGCTAAAACAGGCTACCAGGCTAGCCCTGCTCGGAAGTCAATAAGCCCAGGTGTGCTCTCAGTGCCACCCAAGGAGCACCTCGGGGGGGAGAGGGGGAAGAACAATTGCTTTTTAGCTGTCCGAAGCGGCACGGGGGCTGGCCCCGGTGAAATTTTCACTGAAATAACTGTGTGGAAACCAGGGGAAGTTTTGCCTGTGTAAAACGTACAGGATCGGCACCCCAGTGTTTATTTACCAGCCGAAACCTATGCCGTTAGCTGGCGAGCAAATGTTTCTGATGGGATATGCCCAGTGTAACACAAAGCTCCTGAATCTTACCTAATCTGGTTAAAACCAAGGATTAGTCACGTCATTTTCTACATATTAATCTGTTGCAAAACTTTTTGTGTGTGGAAAGTCTGGGGATTTGAACTCATTTGGAAAACATAATTACTAAAGGCAAGTGCAGTCTGCTAGAGTAAGTTTTAACATGTAGGGATTTTCAGGTTGCATCATATAACGAAGATAAAGGCAAAGCCATAATTTACATAACTCTGTCATCCGTCCCCTTGCTTCTCTGTCCTTCTCTTGGCTGTAGGCTGAGTGTGTCCCTACTGAGAGATTGACCTTCAGCTTCTTTCAGCTCACTGTAACTGAACTGACTGGCTCGCTCTCCCGTCCCTTCTCCATCCTGCATATTCATATTGCCTCCACCACCCACAGTAGTCTTCATTGCCTCTGCATCTCAAAGGGCTTTTTTCACCCTATTATCCGCTTGACGCTTATTTCCTTCCCCTTGACGCTTATTATTACTTTCCTCTGGACAATTTTGCCCCCTCTGTGCAACATGACCTTTTATTAACCACCTAAATCCTGTCCTTGTTTCCTACTAGTCTCTTAAGTTCCTCTCATAGCCCTACTCCCCCCCCCCCCACCCGTTGTTCTATAAAGGGCAAAGTGAGGGGGTCTTATTTTCAGCTTCGAGACTGTGCTTTAATAACCCAGGTGTTTTTTCTTCGTTGATCTCACACTAGTTTCTATCGCTACGTACAACGAAGTTAATTAATAGTTGACACTCATGAGTTTATTAGTTTAGATAACTTCGGGAAACACCAACTTCAGTCTTTACAAAAGGTTTCTGTTAAAAAGATTAAATAAAACGTACAGCTAAAAGTATGGCTCCGCATAAGACGAAAATATAGATGACACGATGGTGCTTAGCACACATGCATACAAATCCACTTGTTCACATGAGCTCTGCAGTTGAAAAACAAATTGCCTGGCGCAGTATATTAACACAAAGAGCACACATTTGGGGAAAGAGGCCTCAAGAGTGTTTTGTGGGGACAGAAAATATTTTGTTTACCAACAGAATCCAAACTGCGCTAAAGTAATTCAATTCATAGAACTGATGAAGAGGCGTTTGCTTTAGGATTTGATCCAACTTCCAGTCTCCCACTGAAATCAATAACATGACTTTCATTGACAAGGCCCTAACAGAAAAGTACTTGTAGGATACCTGCACACACATGGATCAATTAGTGTTGTTCAAGAATAGCTTAGGCTCGGACATTATACAGACAAAACTCTCCCCAAATTCAGTTGATTGAAATTTCAGTACCCTTGAAACCTGGATGCAATCTTTGCTGATCGATACATATTTTTTTCCCTCCCCTAGAGTGTTCCTGGCTTATTTGTCAGAACTCATGAGAAATGCATTTTAGCAGAGATACAAAAAGAAAACAAAACTTTGCAATCGTTCGTATTTTTGTAATGGCCCGCCTACTACATTAAAGCGGAAGGTCTGCTCCAGGAATGACTGGGTGAAATTCTGGGCAAGAAGGTCAGACTAAATTGTTACAGTTATGCCTTTTGGCATTAAAATCTATTAAATATTGAGTGCTTATTAAACTCTCTTTTATCTTTCGCTAAACCTGGTATGAGTAGCGCAATTCTAATTCCCTCTTGTTCTTAAAAGGTATCTGACTTGACGCTGACATGGTTTGCTGGTGGTATCAGTCAGAGGTAGACGTTTCCAAAATGACGTTTGCAGTCAAATTATGGTGTAATATACAAAAGCCCTAAAGAACTAACTTCCGCTTGTAGTGCTGCTCTCAACTGCTTGCCTGTTTGCGTGACCCATGATCATCTTTAGCTCCCACGTTCATCAGATGAAGTGGGTTTTGCTCACGAAAGCTCATGACTCTACCTATCTATATCCACACACACACACACACACACACACACACACACACACAGAGAGAGAGAGAGAGAGAGAGTCTCTAAGGTGCCACCGGACTACTAGGCTTTTTTTTTTTTTTTAGCTCCCCTGTGTTTCTGTCGGTGTCACTGGGATACCGCAAACGAGAGAAATACAGTTCAATGCCGCGGTCCAGTGCAGACGCCTTCGGTTCGTGCCTGTAGTGTGGCGCCCGCTGCCAGGTGTGGGCAGCTTGAGCACTGGCCTGGCAGGACTCGCTGGAGTCGGGCGCTGCGATGTGCGCAAGAGACTCGTAAATACGGACTCGCTCCATTTCTACCACGAGGCCGACCCCGCGCCAGGGCTGGAAGGGAGGAGAGAGGCGTGTAGCACGGCTAGAGAGCCGACTGGCAGAGGGGTGGGGACAGGAGGCCATGTGGGCTCCCGAGCCAAGTAACTGACGCCAGGTAGAAATGATTTCGATTCTTCTCGCCTCTCGGGTAATGAACCTTCCCTGCCTGTGGGCCGGAGAGGTGAGCGGGCCCTTCCTGCGCCTTTGAGAACCTCGGCTAGTTCTCCGCCTCCAGAGACTCCCCCCTCCCGCGTCTGCTTCTCTGCCTCCCACTGAGTCCAGGGCCCGTCTATTCTGAGTTCCGCCTTGCCCAGATCCTCACCCGACCTCTCCTTACGCCCTGTTCTTTCCTTCCCCTTCCCCCGCCTCCTACCAGCCCTGTAACCCAAGTCCCCTCGCACCCGCCCGCCCCGCAGCCTCTGCGCGCCTCGCCAAGGGCTGGGAAATGAGGCGCACTAAGCAAAAAAGACTTGAAAAAGAGATTGTGTGTTAGTGTGTATATGCGTGTGTTAGTGTACGTGTGCGTTAGTGTTATTGTGCGTGCGTGTTAAAGTCTGTGTGTTACTGTTTATGCATGTGTGTTAGTGTGAATGTGTGTGATGGTGTGTGCGTGTTAGTGTGCGTGCCTGTGTTAGTGTGTATATGCATGAGTGTGTGTGATGGTATGCGTGTTAGTGTGTGTGTGTGTGTTGTGCGGGGTCTGTTGATACGCCAACTTCAGAACCAAGCGGAGTGGGATGCTTCTGGCCAAGGGCCGGGTTGGCCCCAGACGCCTTATACAGGCAAAGCTGCGGCGGGATCTGTGGGGAGTGGTGCCTGTGCAGGCCCATAGGAAGGCGCAGAGGATGCTAGCGGTTGTGGCCTCCCTGCTTCCTCCACGCTGGACACACTGCCCTGCAGGAAACCCCCACCAAATCTCCCTCTTGGAGTATTAGAGTGAATCGAGGAGCCTCGGCTACCCTATAGCGATCAGATGTTGCTCTACCCCAAGATTTAAATCGACTCCTTCACTTTGGCTCCTCGGCTAAACTCCCGTAGAAGGGGGGGGGGGGCTATTCACAGACCCTTCTCTGCTCATGGAGAAAGGATCAGGAATCAGACAAGACGTACACATTGCGCCCCGGTTACAAAGAAAGGTCCAGTCACAGAATTGCAACTAACAATTACTACGCAGCTTTTTCAGGCTTTGAGCCTCCAGATTTTTCGTCAAAACAGTGTCACACCGAGACCCAACACTATGGTCTTCCTTTCAGAGCTATGGGAATTGGGGATGCGCCTTAAACTCCCCCGCTTTTAATGTTTCAGGGAGGCACCTTTCTCTTTGATTAAAGAAACTTTGTCCAATGGCAAATAGTTTAATCGTATCAAAAACCCCAACACTAAAAAAAGCAAAGTTCCTCTACTAGTTCGGCTAATATGAGAACAGGCTCAGGCTCAGGCTCAGAGTTGGGGTTGGAAGGAGCCGTGATGGGCGGAGTACAGTGAGCTAGACTGCAGCACTAAAACTGTGCGATTGGCTCCAGTCGGCGTTTTACAGGTTGGGGCAAAACAAAAGCAGCCACGATGCAAATTATGTACTGCACACGGGGTTCGATTTCTAAATTTTATTATAAAATAAAAGCAGAAATATTTTCCGAAGGACGTATTCACATAATATAAACAATGAACAAAATTAAAGTCGACTGACTCGCGGTTGATACTGTCGTTTAGGTCTAAAAATGAGCAGCAACTTTTTATAGGGCCCGGCCCATCTTTGCCCCCGTTTGAAGTCGATGGGAGAATTTTGACATTGACTTCAGCTGGGTGAGGATCGGGCCATTAGTTTCTTTCCCACCCAAGAAATGGCGAAAGCACAACACTGACAAGCGAAAGAAGCTGGCTCTCTGCGTAGCGTCAGCTACAAGCAGGTTACAGAGTCTACCTAGACTAGGGCGTCTGTTGCTGCTATAACTTGACTAAACCAGTTGTGTTCTTAGCAGCAATTGTACATTGTACACCTGACATGGATATATAACTACAATAAGGTAACGGGAGCGATGGGTGTTTTCCAAAGGGGCATGTAAACAGCAACCTTACGCTCCGCCACAATAAAATGTGTCAGCATACACAGACAAGCCTGCTCTATTACAATTCCAAGAGGCTGGTGAAGTTAAGGGTGGGAAAAAATAGCTGCTACATAGAACCATAATAGCATTATGCTTAAATCACAAGTCCCATCCAACAGACCATATGTCTGAAACCAGCTTTGCACAACCCTTAAGACTTTGTCACAACAGAACTGCGGACAGTCTAGTACATTACCTTCCAACAGCTACAGCCAGCCAGCCATCCAAAGAGGGGCAACAGATCCACTAATGAATGTGTCATCACTTTAAAAGTTTCAAATGAGATTAGAAATAAAACGAGGGGGTGTGATGAGGGGAGCGTGTAAATAGTTTTAGGAGCCAAGATCGACCAAGTTGGAGGACATGGGGTTGAGAATGGAGTCCTGCAAACTATGATGGTGCATAGGGTCCGCACTGGGTACTGGAATGGCGCTAGGACCTTGGGGGTGACCCAAGCCATGGAGCGGCTGTAGGCCTGGGTTCGAGTTGAGCAGTAAAGCTGGGCTGGAGGAAGTGTGATCAGGGGTCCCTGACGGCGTCTTCTCGTCTTCTGAGCTGCCCAAAACTGTCTTATTCCCGTTCATTGATGCTGAGAGCGGATTGTGGCTGTTGGAGTTGGAATTCTCGTTGTTTTCCCTATAGGAAATATAAAAGGGAGGGAGATCTTAGCGTGGAGTGAACACAGCACTGGTCACACTGGAGTTAGCCAGGCAGCTGCAGGGACTGCAGGATGTGGGCTCGCTCCCAGGGAAGATAACTGGAGAGAGAGAAACACAGCGCGTTTACAAACTCTGCAAACCTCAAAGGCCTGTTCCGCTTTCACAAAGCTCTAAAGGGCTGCAGAGCTTGTAAACAGAGTTTCCCACTAGCCCCATAGAACGTGTCACTTTGACAAAACCTCATTTTCTCCATCCATCTTCTGCAAAATGTTTGCATAACTTTGGGAGCGACGGGACAAGGAAAGAAAATACAGGGCATTTCACTTTAAAATCACTTTTGGAAACACTACTTATACAAGCAGAATTTTATCCACGCCTTCTCCTGGAGAGGCAAAACATATTCAAATTATGTCATTAATCCACGCAGATCGGCCCGAAAGGGTTGGGTCATCTGGATAAGTTCTGGTTTTGATAAAATTACTCGACACCTCAACTACATTTTTCTTTTTTCCCCTCTGTAAGTTTAAACCAGAAAAAGTATCCTAGTATGTAAAAGAAGGCAAGCGACCAGAATGAACGTGCTTATTTCCTGAGTCCTATAAGGAAATACCCCTGTACTTATATTCCTCTTTTTCTTCTATTGGCCGAAATTAAAGTAATGAGAACGCAAATACACTGACACGTAATGGGAGCCAAATTTCGCTCTTCTTAGCCACAAGAATAGTCTCTTTATAAGAGACACAACATTATATGTGTGTGTGTGTGTGTGACATGCGTGTTGTTTGTGTTTGCCTGTCTCTCCGTGCCTGAGTGTGTATGTATGCATGTATATATACATACCCACGCTCAGACACGGAGACAGGAAAACACAAACAACACCTATCTCACATATGTATATGAGAGAAAGAATGGCTAGAATCTTCAAGCCCGTGGCAATAGTGAACACTGGAATGTTGATTTTCATGGCTTTGAAAGACTTGTGTTTCTTACTTGGCAAGTTAGATACAAGGGGGAAAGGCCCCTGTAGGCTATGTACAGCTCTCTGGTACAGCCTTGTATTTATACTTAACGGTTATGTATGGCAAAGGGTCCAAATCTTTCAGGTTTTACTCGGTAGAAGTTAAAGGACTTCCTTCAATGTGAGCTAATCTCACGGCTGGACACCTACTACCAACATAACAAAATTAGAAAAGAAAGCTCTGTTTGAAGAAGTTGCTTGACAGAATGGAAGTTCCATGAAAGGGCTGTTTTCCGACGCCTAGAGTGTAATGTTAGGTTGAGTGTATTTTTCTATGTCAAAAAACTTATTTGTCTCTGGGGAGCTTTAAAATTTGATTCCTCAGAAATGAAAGGAGTAAATGTAACATTCATTTCCTTTGGATATTTGAAGGTGAGTCCCTCCTATCAGCAATGAAAGGATTTCTGACATCTCGTAAAAGCAACACTTTACGGGGATTTGAAAGAAAATTAAAGGACTAGCACGTTTGGGGGAAATGTACGGAGCAAATCTGTACAGAATCCAAACCTTATTGAATATCACAGCTAAGCCTAAATCTAATCAGCTATATGGGACGCTTAACATTTCCTAAGCACATTTAACATAGACTAAAAATGAAGGCACTTTAGAGCCATGCCGCGAATGACTTGCAACTGCTTTTCAAGACTTTTAATTACCAACACCGCCAAAATGATCAAATCCTTATGGGCTCGCGATTTCCAATGTAGTGTACACAACATGCAGCCATAGATAGTGTGAATTTGGAATCCTACATTTCGCTCCCCAATAGGCTTCCTATAGTGCATAGGAACTATGGGGGGAACATCCCAACAATAGCCCCCTCCCTTCCCCGCACATTTTAACCGCTATCCCGAGATCAACAGTTTTCTTCTCTTCATCTGATACAGAAAATGTCACTTATTTACAGTACCAGAAAACCCTGTGCCTGGCGGGGCATCCATTTGTGTAGTGATGCCAATTGCATTTTCATTAACAAGGTATGCGATTTCCCCAATAAAACTTATGTCCAAGTTTCCTGCTCTCAGCCTGTACCTGGTAGTAGGGACAATTTCACCAGTCGCGGTGTAGTTTACGGCGTAGAGACCAAATTCTAGCCTCCATTACCCCAGAAGTCAGATGGCGCGGGGACAAATGAAAAACGAACGTGTCAATAAGCGCAGATTTTTCCCGACAGAGGTGCAAAGCCCTACAAAGTGTTATAGTGCGGCATTTCGCAAGAACAACAAAGAGGCCATTCTCTTTTGCTTCTAAGAAGTCCATTTGGGGGACACTTTTTAAAACACGTTTGGCTCTGCGTCTAACGGTAAAGCGTGCCGAGTCAAAGGTACAGCCTTCGGACTGCACAGAACGTGTCAAAGATTGTAGCCCTTCCTTCCAAAAGCAAACACAAAGGACGAGTTCAGAAGGAGCCCGGCGTCATAATGTAAGTTAATCTTTGCTAACACACGAGAAAAAAAATGGTATTTAAACCCCCCAAAAACCCCGCACAGAGGAAACCTTTGGGTTTGCACGCAGAGTGCGTTTGGCAGGGTGTTGACTGCATAGATCCATACCAATGCCAAGGCCTACGGCGTGAGATCGAAACCTTTCGAGGATTCCTTCTGGCATTTTCCCGGCTGGAGTACATCCCTCACAGTACTTCCACAGACTATCTTTACAATAGGGTACCGTGTGAAATATGGGCGTTGGAAATGAACATACGGGTGGAAAAGCAGCCAACACTGGGCTGGACTATAGAGAGTTTTCAGCCGTATTTGTCCCCATTCCGCCTCATTAAAAGCTTCCCCTCTATCTGAACCTGGTTCACGTGGATCCACCGCCAGACGCAGTTCCTTTAGAACTTCAAGAGCATTCACATTTGCCGAATACACCAGGCTCCGGTCACTGGCGGTGAACAGGGGCTGGTAACGAATGCTCCTGCTGATCACCAGTTAAAAATATCTTACATTAGAGCGTTAAAATAACTGTAGCGTAAAAGACATAAAATCCTACGTAAAAATATGCCGGTTAAAACAAGCTGTTCCACCACTGACCGCTACTTGAATTAACTGGAGTTAATTTCATAGGAAATAGTATCTCCACGGGGGATGGGGGAAATACATTCTGATCTGTATTGGTGAACTTATGTATTTTAACTTGCCTTGTATTCTTCGCTAACTAGGTGTAATGGGTCCCACTCTCCCTTATTCTGTTTTCCATCTTACCCCCTTTAAAATCCTGGAAAGCGGGCCACTGAAAGCACATTATCAACTTATTTTTGTGGGCGTCAAAAAACCAGGGATACGGAGTATAAATGCGGTGAACGATTGCACCACATCAAACCTCCCAGGCTGCTTGGTTTGCGGCGACAAACCCACACCGAAGGAACACGAAGTGGAAAGGAGCCCATCACAAACAGGCAGCCTTTGCAGCAGGGAATCTAGGGCCCCGCGATGGTTAAGGGCAGCGGTGAGCAGGGTTTTCCAGCTCAGACCCACCCTTTTCAGGACGTGCGAAAATCAGAACTCAGAAGCGGCCCAAGGCAAGGACCCAAGCCGGGCGGGCTAGGGGGAAAGAAAAGCAAAATCTCGCAGCGCCTTTGCTGGGAGGTTTTGCCTGTGCACAGCCTGCGGGCTGCGAAGGGGCTGGGCCCAAGGGGAGCGAGCCAGGCACCGTGGGACAGCAGATAGCCGTGCGAGAAGGGGGTACTTACTCGTACCTTTCCTTGGCCTCAGCAGCACGGTCGCGTTGCCTCCGGTTTTTAAACCAGTTGCTGACTTGAGTGGTGGTGAGCCCGGTAGCCTCGGCCAGCTCCCTCTTCTCCCGAGGGGAGGGGTAGGGGTTGTGCGCGTACCATTCCCGCAGCACGCTCCGGCTCTTCTCCTTAAAGCAGTAGCTGGTCTCCTCGCCGTCCCAGATAGAGCGGGGCAGGGGGAACTTTCTGCGGACCCGGTACTTGCCCACTGCCCCTAGGGGTCGCCCCCGCAGCTTCTCCGCCTCGATGTAGTGCGCCTTGAGCCAGAGCTGCTGGAGCTTGGGGTGGTTGTGAGCGGAGAACTGGTGGCTCTCCAGGATCTTGTAGAGTTCGCGGAAGTTGCCCCGGTGGAAAGCCACCACTGCCTTGGCCTTGAGGACGCTCTCGTTCTTATGGAGGTGCTCGCAGGCAGGTAGGGACCAGAGGAACCGCCCCAGCCTTTCTATATTGCCCCCCTGCTGGAGCACTTCGCAGACGCAGGCCACTTGCTCTTGGGTGAATCCAAAAGTGGGGAGCATCGACATGGTGGCCGTTCCCCCTCCCCGCTCTAAATCATCGGACGTGCGCAAAGCAGCCACATAGAAAGGCACAGAAAGAGAGAAGCACCAATCATGGATGTAACCCCAACCGAGCGGCTACTTACGCTCCGGCACAAGTCACAACTCAGCTCTCAAGTCGGCAGCCATCGGGAGCCGAGAGTGAAAAGGATCAAAGGCGGAGACCGAACGCGAAAACTTTTTTGTAAGTCCAAGTTCGGAGAGTAACTTTTTTGTGCTTCTATTGTCTGGTGTCAGCAGCGCTCACAGCGGTGGTGTCTTTCCTCTCCCACCCCCACCCTCCTCCGCTGGGATCGCCCTTTTCTCGCCCCCCCCCCCCTCACTCTAGGATTCAACATAATATAGTGGTTAAGTCCTGCTCCCCCTCTTCTCTCTCCTTTCTCTCCTCCTCTTCTCTCTGTTTTTTTTTTAAATAATATTATTCTAAGCTGGCATGAAAAGTGATTATCCGCGCTCTGATTGGTCCAGTTATCTGACCCGGGGACTGCCAGGAGAAGACAATAGTTTTAGTCAAATTATTTGCCATAGTGACGCTGTCAATCAGGGGTAACCTGATCTGTTTTGAGGTGGCTCCCCGGCTGGGTTGACAGATTGCTCTGATCCACTCGGAGGCTGCCCTGCGAGCTAAGCTATTAGCAAGAGAGAAAGAGAAAGAGAGAGAGAGAGAGAGAGAGAGAGAAATTTCCGCTGTGATTGACGCTGCAAACACCCAGAGCGGGAGGGAGGGCCCGCCAGAGAAAGCGTCCAGGTCACAGACTCTCACAGCAGGGGCGCTGCAGCACCAAAAAGTCCCCCAGCACTTCTGTCTTTGAATCCTCCTAGCAACAAAACTTGTGCGAAAGTCTGAACGCTGCTTACGTTAGGGTAAAACATTGGAGGCAAAATTAATTCACTGTTGGGCTGGCATCGGGAGGAAACTTGGGTTCTTGATAGGTTTCAACTGCCACAAGGAGTTTCTTTATCAGTAAGATGGGGGGGGGGGGGGTAAAGTGCATAGTTTTATAAATATTAAAGGTTTTATATGTACAATGTAGACCCCTTTTTTGAATTCTGGTCCCGATTACACACTAAGTATTTATTAGTCCCGGGCTGTTGGGAACAAGGAAATTATTAGACTCTAAATTACCAAAGTCAACTGTGAACAAGTTTTGAAACGAAGTTCCAACTTGCTATAAGTTAATAGCAGTAATAATGCCATTCGGTGTATATATTTCCACTTGCAAAGAGGCTAAAGTTTATAAATCTAAGGATATATATGTTAGGAAGCCACAAAAAGTTAAGGTAGAAGACACTTTATAAAGCAGATCTTCGTTTCCTTTGGAAGCCTTACTTTGAAGCCTCTTCGGGGCAGAGACTTATTCTTCAGATATCCTTGTACCTCTGTCTATCTGAGGGGATCAGACAGGACGAAAGATGAACTAGGAATGGATGTAAACTATACGCAGAAAAATAACTTGATCAGATACATGAATAAACGTAGATTATGTACTTTAAGATACACACATTTCATATAGTTTTTGTGGTTGCCAACGAAGCCACTTTCTAAGGCGCAGAAAATGTCCTGCATCTCCCAAGTCAGTTCCAGCCGGAGTAATCTTCCTACGGTGTTATGATTCACTATCCCGTATTACACCCAAACCGGGCAGTTGTCAAGCCCATTAGACTTATTCTGCCTTTTAGGCACGTTGGGGAAAGTTCCTTCCACGCCATCTCTAGCCTGTGAGAACAACAGATGTCTCCGCAGTTATGGGGTCCTCACCGATCAGTTGTTAACCCAGATCGCCCACCCCATCCCTTGCCTCGGTGATTTAGGTGACAAGCGTGGAGAAAACCCTCGCAACCCTCACCCCATCTTTCAGTCCAATCCTACCGCGTTGCGAGGGGGCCCCAGAAGCGGAGTGAGGCTAGCAGGTAGGGATGAGCCAGGGACTAGGAGCAGCGGAGAATGCCGGGGGGCAGGCAGGCAAGCCGGGAGCCAGAGCCGGGCTTAGTCCCGCTGGGATTGGTGTGTTCGCCTCCAGCGAATTGAGGTGGTAGACCTGGGAAAGCGGCGCTGGCGGGTCATTCACAAGCAGCCCGCACCCAGCTGTAGCGCCAGCGGCGCCATAAAGTCAAGCCCCGGGAGGGGGAGGCAGCAAGGTCCGGCTCTGAACCTGCAGTTGAGCCGCACAGGGAAAGGACAAAGCCCATCGGTTTCGTGCAAAGTGGGTCCTACCCGTCGCAGCCAAACTCCTGCGGTGCCCTGGTGCGGATCGGCGCACCCTAGGAGCCCCGGGCGCGCTCCACAGCCGCCTGCTTTTGCAGAGGGAAGGCGGAAAGAAGACGTGAGATGGAAAGAGCGTAGGATCTTTACTCATTTTAACAACATCCCCTTGTCGGGAAGGGAACCTGCTACTCCTGCTTTGGATCCCAGTTCATCGTTCTCTTGTCTGCGTCCCCTGCTCTTTTATTTGTTATCCGTGTGAATAGGGATTGGAAACTCCACCTATTTTTAACCGGTGCGATATTTTCAGGAGGGTTAGAGTTAAAGACGGAATCCACAGCAAACGGCTCCGATTTTGCTAACTCGCGGATAGTGAACGCAAAATACAGGCTTTGTCTAATGGGTGAAATAGATCAAATCAGTTTAAAACAAGACAATGGGCTTTTTAATGATCTGCCTTTGTTTAAAGTTTGAACACGCCAAATCTTGAGATTAATGCCATGTCAAATTTTGCAGGAATATTTTTTTTCCACTCAAGGTCATCTGAAGAAGTGGGTTTTGCCCACGAAAGCTTATGTTAAGTCTCAAAGGTGCCACAGGATTACGCCGTCTTGCCGGATTCAAACTGTGTTTGTTGGCAAACAAAATAATTCAGAGGTTAAGTTTTCAATCCCAGTCTAAATGTCCGTGTAGCTTGTAATACAGGCTGTATCTTAAAATCATGAGATAGTAAGATCCGTTTCAAAACGTTATTCAAAACAGAGCACAGGAACTATGACTGAAACACACATTTTCCTCTGCCCCCTACACAGAGAGAGGGAGAGCATTTGAAATGAAAGGACATGGTATTATTTAACCCTTTCTCGATTAAAATTATGGGGAAAGATAAAAGAGCTAGAGAGGTCTTCCCTCCCCTACCCATTTCTGTTGCAAATTTATGAGGCTATACCTGATTTTGCTTTTCTCTGTTTGAATCTTATAACCACAGCAGCTGAATTTGAATGGGGATCAGAGAGCAGCTGTTCACCCTAGCCCGGAAGGGATATGTCAAAACCTGTTGTATGGACTTAGATCTAAGAAATTCTCTTCTTTAGCACCCGAAAATGTGAGTACAGAGATTACAGGCAAGGACCTCCATCGGCACTTTCACTTTACATTGAGCAGACTGCCGTTTGCACGGAATGTTCTTTCATTTCCCAATAGCTGTGGAAACGTACCGCAGTTCTATTGTTAAGTGCTATGTATCAGCTTGCATTTCAACGCAATTGCGAACTAGTGACGTGTATTTAAAATGAGCCTATATTTGGTTTTCAGAAATTTCAGAAATTTCATATATGTTGAAAGAAATCAGCAGAAAGAGAACATCAAAACCATTGCACCAGGCAATCAAAACCCCGGTGATTTGCGAGACTCAAGCAGAATAACCCTCTTTGTATCCTCAAATGAGCTCTTTCATTAACATGTATTTTAAAGCAACATGCACAACCCACTCTTATTTCTTGCACCAAGAGTGGGAAAACAGTACATGGCCGTTAAGAGCTGTATGCTTGTAGGAAAAGCTAGGATTTAACCAGTCTGTTTCAAATCCCTTTCATTCAATCGCTGACTCTCAATGGCGTGATTTCCTACCAGACATTTGGACATGTAATTAGCAAAAGTTACTTTCAGAAAGGATAAACAATTGTGTAGAGTAATATTCTATTAGATCATCAAAGTGTAAACAAATCACTCTGAAATATGGATCTGCTGGATGAAGTAAAATGATCTGCATTATCAATATGCTGCTTTTATAATCAGTCCCCGATCTAGTATGCCTTTAAGCACCCAATTACGCCATTTGACACAATATATTTATTTTCCATGAGCTGATCTGTGTGAATTAAAATGACTGCAATAAAATAAAACGAGACACAAATACTGCAGCTATTTCAACGCTAGCTTGCCTTCTCGGTAATGCCTACATCACTTCATTTTAGAAGCTAGTATTTCGATGAAGTTGCAGGCCTCTGATATTCTCTCTGAAGACATTAACTTATTCACTTTACATCCTATACCTATGCATCTTTCTGCCAATTTCTATACTGTATATCTCTCTACATCTGTTATCTGTATCTGTTACATACACTATTTATTCAATAGTAAAAGCATTCTTATTATATATATAAAACCATAGATAGCTACACACTGTATTACTAGATATAATATAGCTGCAGTTAGATATAGTTAGGCAAACAGATGTGGCTAGAGATATCACCGTAGAATTCTCTTGTTGGATGTTTATAAACTTTAAGAAAGACCCGCAGATAATGATGTGATTAACTAGTTATATTCCTCACTAACTTTTCCTTTTGTGTATAAGGGTAGAAAGCAGTTCTCTTAGGAACTTTTTAAACTTGCAATATTCTGACTAGATGAAAGTGTAGGCAAAAAGGCTCAGCACGCCATGTAACTTACTATTACAAGGTGGGGGAAAAAAACATTGGTTTCAAATAATGCAGTACAATTACATTCACAGGGCCACGCTGTGCCATCAATTGTTAAGCATAATTCCCCTTAGAAAATGCTTAAAATGGATAAGAAAATATTGCCTGGTTACCCTCCGACCCTTAGTAAACAGAAAGAACTCGGCCAGAATGTGGGGTTTACGTTGTCGTTCCATCCAAGGACAATATAGTTGCCTTATTTCAGCTCTGTCCCGAAACCAACGGACTAAGAAGTTTCAGTTTGGAGACTTCTCAAATTATCATGAGGGTCCAGCCCTTCAGTCCTTCCTCCGGCAAAACGTCCCGCTAGATTCAAGGGGGAGTTTGGACTGGGCGGAACGGATCTTCAAACTTTGTTTTTCCTCAGGACTGGGCCGCTAAAAGTTTGCACGGCCAGCTAAGTTCCCGAGCCCATGGGAAAAGCAAAACATGTCAGAGGATCGTTGCCAGTCGCTAAATAAAACCAAACACAATCGGTTGCTGTTTCGTGTTTATTTTGTATTTGTTTTTGTACGGGAATAACTCAAAGCTTTTGCTACGCTTCGTGTTCTGTTCCTTAAGGGGACAAGGCTCCAGATACTAGCGGGTAACTCGATTATGCTAACAAACTTCGCTTGCAAGAAGAACGCGCTGTTGGGAGGGGAGGGGAGGAGAGGAGAGGGGGGATGTGAAACGGGATTCTTTCGGAGGGCTTGGCTGGAGTTGGGGGCAGGGGTCCCGCGGAAGGATGAGCCCGCGAGCGGCGTTGGAGCGAATTGCCATGCTACATGATGACCAGTCTTTCGGTATCTGCTTAGCCCAGGGACGGGCAGCTCCCGGTTCAGGAGCTCAGCGGATCCTGTTCAGCACGCGGCGGTGGAACAGCAAGGGGGACGAGTTCGACGACTGAACAGCAGTTTCTGAAGCCATGGGGCCTGATGCCACGAGACCGGCTAAGCTGGCCTCGGTGAACTGATGCTGCAGTTTCTCCTCCCCCCGCCGCCTCCTCCTCTGAAATGAGACTCCCGGAGCCCGGGCGTCCTGGGCTGAACACAAGGCAGCGTAACCTCCAGTGCTCCCCGTGAAACCCGAGAGCCCAGGTTAATGTGGTCACTCCTGATGAGCTTTTTATTACCCCCTTTACAATCGCGGGAGGAGAGGGAAACATCTGAGCTCGCGGAGTTCACGGTTAGTTACTGGAGCCCGGCTTGCCAGAGGAGCAGTGGCGAGCCCCACAAGCTACCGCAGCTAGGCTGGTCGGCAACCGCTCCGCAGGCGATGGCCAGCCTCGCCCTGCGCCGAGGGCAAACCCATCCCGCGCCAATAGCGACTGCCTGAGTCCCAGCTAACTCCCGCCGCGGTTCCAGTTCCAGGCAGAGGCTCCGCTAGGAACCGAGCGCCATTAACACGGTTCCCGGCTGGCCCGGTGACGCGCGGCAGACGGGGCGCTCTCTCCGGGCAGCGTGGAGAGCCACAGACAAGACAGCACCACGCACATATGGTTAAAATGAGGGGCGCAGGCTTCCTGCCTCGGGGGATTGGCAGTAACTGGCCAGAAAAGCAAAGTCTGGAATCTAATGAGCCCGGGGGCTTCCCCCGCGCTGACAACCCGGAGCAGCTACAAGGCTCATTTGACGATATTTGTAAACTTGTTTCCAGAGATCTGATCAGAGCTAGACAGGGTCGGTAAGAGCCCGAGCAAAGACTCTTTTCTTTTCCCCCCAAGTTGATGAATAGAGATCAGGTTTCTTTTAATGGCTGCCCCCTATTTTCACAGCCTCCCACAACTAACCCGTAAGTCTGTTTCCTCGACCTCAGTTAATTCCATTGATTATTCCAAGATGAGGAGGAAAGCAGGAAGATTGCTGCCTGTGCTTAGCGATTCAGGGCATTTTTTCTTAACCTCGACAGCTATGGCTCCTGCCGTTTGGGGACTTTCAGAAGAGAACCCCCGAGCAGCTAACCTTGCTCCTTGTGTTTCACATTCCCTGCATTGCCAGTGGGGGGGGGGGGGAGAGAGCACATACAACCTCCATACCAGTGCCCACTGTCTGGGTAGCTGGTCTGAATTGTGTTTACTAGGGAAGGGGGAGCCTCGCACTTCCACCGTGAAAAGGAGAGGTGTAGCTCACTTGGAGGGTGTCTACACTGCACCGTAACTGGAAAAAAGATATGCAATTTGAGCTACACAAACTGTATATCTTATATTGATGCTATTTAAAAATAGCTTATTTTGACTTTTGGCACCAAATTTCCAAATAAAGTGCTATTCCGAAACATCCCTTACTCCTCGTAGAATGAGGGTTACAGGGACATTGGAATAGTGAGCCCGAAATAACGGGCTTTCTGTGAAGATGCAGATTAGCTATTTTGGGATATTTCCAGTATCCTGAAATAGATCTGCAGTGTAGACAAACCCTTGCTACCTTGGGCTCCCTTGCTTGGGAGGGCCTTTTCACTCTTTTCCTTCCAAGATGAAAATGTCGCCTACCCATACAGATATGGTTGCCTCATCTCAAAAAAAGATATCCTACCATTGGAAAAGGTTCCGAAAAGGGCAACAAAAATGGTAAAGGGTTTGGAGCAGCTGCCATATGAAGACAAATTAAAAAATGGGGGCTTTTGAGTTTAGAAAAGAGGAGACTAACGGGAGATATGATAGAAGTCTCTAAAATCATGACAGGTATGGAGAAAGTTAATAAGGAAAAGCTATTCACTTGTTCCCATAACATAAGAACTAGGGTTCACTAAATTAAATTAATAGGTAGCAGTTTAAACAAACAAAATGAAGTTTTTCTTCATGCAACACATGACCTGTGGAACTCCTTGCCAGAGGATGTTGTGAAGACCAAGACTTTAACAGGGTTCAAAAAACCCTGATAAATTCATGGAGGTTAGGTCCATCAATACTTATTAGCCACGACAGGTAGGAATGGTGTCCCTAGCCTCTGTTTGTCAGGGGCTGGAAATGGATGACAGAAGAGGGATCACTTAACAATTACCTGTTTCAGTTCACTTCCTCGAGGGCATCTGGCACTGGCCATTGTCATAAGACAGAATACTGGGCCAGATGGACCTTTGGTCTGACCCAGTATGGCTGTTCTTATGTTCTTAACCCAATCGCCAACACACCGAGTGCCATGGCTTCACCAGCAGGAAGGTAATGCGTGGCCATATGGAGAGCAGAGCTGGGGTGGGTCCCATTTGTGGCACTCAGTGCTCTATCTGGGCACTAGCCTACCTTGACCAAAAAACACCTTGACAGCTGTGGGATGTCACAACTGAGTTGTTTCCCCCCTCTCCTAGCATCAAACTGTTGAGAGGAGATATAGCTAACACGTGCTTTGGTGATACTATGAGCAAAAGGAAAAACACTGATTGAGACAAAGATGCACCTTGCTGCCTGTCATTTGGGTCTTGAAAATCTCTCTCTCTCTGGTACATATGTCACTATGCAGATGAATAAAAATGTCAGGTCCCTATAGCACAATACAGGCAGATTTGGTCAGTGCTTCAGCTCACCCAACCAAATTTATTTTAAATTATTTTATAAATAATCCAAATTTATTCACAGCCTGTGGTTTGCTGTTTAGATTTTCAAAGAAACCCAAACAATAACTACAACCTATGTTTTGTTTTCAAAAGGAAGAGCCTAAAAGTGGGGAAAGGTAGGATGAATTCTGCTCAGTGATGGGTCATTTCAAACAATCATTTTTGCTACAAGCCAAACTTGCACAAATAATCAAAGTCCTTCGTAAGGAACCCTGATCCAAACCCAGCAGGGGTGTATGAAAATGCAACTAGAGTGGAATCAGATCATGATTGAAAAAGGCTATTTTTAACCTTTCAGCTTCTTTCTTTTAGTCACAGGTTGTAGCCCTATTCTCAGTAGGCCAAGTTGGGCCTGATGTATCAAGGCTGTGAGTAGTTCACCATTCAGGCTTCCCCTTGTAGGAATTGGCCCTAAGAGAGTAACTGATACAGTAATGCCTTCCTGAGCCTGCAAGGAGCATGAATCAATAGCTCTGAGAGAAATGAAATGCTCCATTCGCCCCAGTGGTTTGTTAACATGGAAATATACAGATGAAATATAAATCTTAATATATTAACCATATAAATACAAACACTGGTAATTATTTCACTGCAGGTTATTTTAGCTGAAAATCCCGCTACTCTGCTCATGTTACAATCTCAAGCCATCTCCAGTGCTTTCCCAAAAGCTAACACATGCGTCTACACTGCAACACTATTTCAAAATAACTAGCATTATTCCGAAATAACTTAATCTGCATTTACATAGCAGGCAGTTATATTGACACAGTCTCAAAATACTGTCAAACTGGAGGACTTCTAACTCCAACTCCTGTAACCCTCAGGCTACATCTACACAGTAGGCTTCTTGCTCAAGAAGCATTTTGCGCAAGAGTTTTTGCGCAAAAACTTCTTGTGCAAAAGTACATCCAGACCTCAAGGCACATCACAAAAGTGATGTGCTTTTGCTCAAGTGAGTGTCCACATGGTATGGACACTCTCGTGCAAGAAACTTCTGATGGCCATTCACAGAATGGCTATCAGAGCACCTGTGCTTTTTCCCATAGGGGTTTCTTGTGCAAGAAACACCTGCGGAGAATCCACACTTGCCTTTTCATGCAAGAACTCTTGCGCAAAAAGGAGTTATGCCTTGTAAAAGGAGGTTTACCTATGCTGGAAAGAGCCCTCTGTTCTGCCGTTTCACTGTTGATTTACTTGCACAAAAACTTTGCAGTGTAGACTCATTGTATGAGGAATGAGGGCAGTCAGAGGAAGAGTGCTCTATTTTGAAATAAGTGCTGTGCAGATGCTCCTTATGGTTACAGTCGTTCTTGCACAAAAATTTGCAAAGCGTCTACACTGCACATGCGTTCTTGCATAAGTAAATTTACAGTAATACGTAGGAAACCAGGGCTTCTTATGCAAGAGTTATTCCTCTCCCCATAAGGAATAAACCCTTTTGCGCAAGAGCTCTTCCACAAGAAGGCAGTGTGGATGAGCAACAGGGGTTTCTTGCGCAAGAAAGTCCTATGGCTAAAATGGCCATCAGAACTTTCTTGCACAAGAGAGCATCCACACTGCCATGGACGCTCTTGCACAAAAGCACACCTCTTCCAGAAAAACACATGGCAGTGTGGACGCATTCTTGCACAAGATCTTTTGCACAAGAACTCTTGCACAAAACAGTTCTTGCGCAAGAAGCCTGCAGTGTAGTCGTAGCCTAGCATATCTCTCAGTAATGGTGTGTATTGCTCCTGTTGTCTGTTGTACACTAAACATCTCTAGTACAGCTTGACCTACTATGCCATGGGGAACTTCTACAGCACTCCCATGTGCCATACACTAACCGTGGGTGTGGATCCTGCTGCTGCATGCTAGAAGTTTCCCAGTGTGTGGATTGTCAAAGCCTCTTAGGGACTGTTCAGCTACGACACACTGTAGCACTGGAGATTAACACCCTTGCTGGCTGCACTCTAAGGGTACGTCTACACTACAATGTTAATTCGAACTAACTTAGTTCGAATTAGTTAATTCGAACTAAGCTAATTCGAACTAACGGATCCAGACTAAAAAACTAGTTTGAATTAGCATTTTGCTAATTAGAACTAGCATGTCCACGTTAAGTGGACCCTGAACCAGGCTTAAAGATGGGCGGAAGCAGTGCCAGCAGGGCATCAGAGGAGGACTTAGAGCGTGGAGATGCTGTCTCAGGCTAGCCGAGGGCTGTGCTTATAGGGTCCCGACCCCCACCCCGGACACACAGTTCTCAGGGGTGCCCCGCTTGCAAAGCAGTCCTGGTTTGGAGTGCCCGGAGTACCCACACTGGGCACATCACAGCACTCGGCCATCAGCCCGGCTGCACTTGCCACAGGCTGCCATCTGGGAAGAGGGGGCAATTGGGAGGCTGCAGGAGAGCTTCCACCCCCAGAAGCCCGCAGAGCCAGCCCAGTCCTCCCCATCGGGGGCTCATGCCCCATTCCTCCCTCACCTCCTTCCACTTACCCTTCCCTAGCCCCTCTTTTTGATGTACAAAATAAAGATAACGTGTCTTCCAAAATGGAATCTGTCTTTATTGAACAAAACTGGGGGAGACTGGGAAAAGGAGGTGGGAGAGGGGAAGAGAGAGGCTGGGAGAGGGGAGGGCAACTAAAATGATCAGGGATTGTGAACAGGTCCCATATGAAGAGAGGCTAAAGAGACTGGGACTTTTCAGCTTAGAAAAGAGGAGATGGAGGGGGGACAGGATAAAGGTCTCTAAAAGCAGGAGTGGGGTGGAGAGGGTGCATACAGAAAAGTTCTTCATTAGTTCCCATAAAGAAGGACTAGAGGACACCAAAGGGAAGGAATGGGTAGCAGGCTTCAAACTAGTAACAGAAAGTTGTTCTTCACAAAGCAAAGAGTCAACCTGTGGAACTCCTTGCTGCAGGAGGCTGTGAAGGCTAGAACTAGAACAGAGTTTAAAGGGAAGTGAGATCAAGTCATGGAGGTTGGGTCCATGGAGTGCTATTAGCCAGGGGGTAGGAGTGGTGTCCCTGCCTAAGGTTTGTGGAAGGCTGGAGAGGGATGGCACGAGACAAATGGCTTGGTCACTGTCTTTGGTCCATCCTCTCCAGGGTCCCTAGGGTTGGCCGCTGTTGGCAGACAGGCTACTGAGCTAGATGGACCTTTGGTCTGACCCAGGACGGCCATTGTAAGCTCAGGACTCAGGGTCGGGGGTCTCAGTGGACCCCCTTGATTCTCATGCACACCTGCTCCTGGGTGGCCAGGCTGGCAGCTCTCCTTCCCTAGCCGGCCACTTTCCTGTGCCTAGTGCGGAGGTCGTGGACGAGGTCCACGATGTCTGCACTTGACCAGGCGGGTGCCCACCTCTTGCGGCTCCCGGGAAGAGGGGGAGGGCTGGGGGGCATCGGGTGGGTGGCTCGATCCGTGCCAGGTGCAGGGTCTGCTGGCTGGGTGCTGGCAGACTTGCACCTGGCACAGGCACCGTAGCCAGCCCGTGCCCCTTTAAGGGGTCCGGGGCCGGGAGGGGGGCAGACGAGTTTCCCTGGTGTTGGCCAGAGTGGCCACCAGGGAAACCTGGGGAGGGCTAGCCTCCCACTAGTTCGAATTAAGGGGCTACACACCCCTTAATTCAAACTAGCTAGTTCGAACTAGGCTTAATCCTTGTAAAATGAGGTTTTCCTAGTTCGAACTAAGCGCTCCGCTAGTTCGAATTAAATTTGAACTAGCGGAGCGCTAGTGTAGCGCCTATTAAAGTTAGTTTGAACTAACTTTGTAGTGTAGACATACCCTAACTTGTCGTAGAGGCACATACTCAGTTTCCCCCGGTAACATATGGATAATACTTACTGACCTCAAAGAGGGTTCCTGAGGATTCGTTATTTGCAAACTGCTTTAAGGTCATTGGTTGCAAGGCAATCTGGAGGTGGGAAGTATTTTAAATTTCACAATATTTAGTGCTTTCACTTCTGGTCCATTCTAGAAATGGAGAAGAAGTGCAGAGGAACATATTGTTGCCCCTTTTTGACCTAAATGGCTAGCCAAAGTTCAGGGCCCTGGAGATATTCCAGTTAGGGGCAGAAATTGATGGAGGCTGATAATTTCTTTGCTGTAATCTTGTTTAGTAAGGTATGTTCAGAGTTCTCCACTGCAAAGCAGTCACAGCTGTCTGGATGGGAGGCCCTATCTTCGTTCCAGTTTTCTGGAAGAACACTGTTCAGTGTAGAAGACTCATTGGGGGCTCTGCCACTCACCAGGGTAATAGGCTAGCCCAAGTCTATGGGCCAGGGTGGGTCACCAGAAAGAGGACTCCAGCCTACAGTCAGGGTAGAGCACCAATGGCTGTAAGTGCTGGCTCTTTATCAGAGTGGGGCAACAAGCAGCTAGGAGGTTCTGGTCAGTATTCAGGACAGTGCAGTAATGAGTCTATTAGCCCAGGCCCTCAGATGTGTGGGGCAGCAAAGTCAGGAAGCTCTGGCCTGTCATCAGGACCCAGAAATAGTGAGTTTACAAACCAGACTCTGGTTCTGGTTTTGGGGGGATGGTCGACAAGGAGAAGTATTTTGGCCTATGGTGGGGGAAGCTGCCAAACTGGGGTATGGGAGGCAGAGATAGGGGGACATGGGTCCACCTGATTCCATGACATCATAGCCCAGGGCCCTAAGAGTGGCAGAGTGGTTCACCACTGAGTCAGTGGGGAAATCTGATTGCAACACGCTGGTTGGCTGTCAGCAACACAACCAAACTATATTTGCCTCTTCTGGGCTACTTCCTACACTCCCATTGGGATAAGCAGCTAATGGGAGTTCCAGCTACTCCACAGTGTCTCTAGGGACTGGTCGCTAGGGCACTCCTGCCTGATCTCAGGTGCTGCAGCAGTTGCGGTCAGGTCCCAGCTCCTGCAGCAGTGAGAGATGTCCTCCTCCAGCAGCTCCTTTCCACCTGAGCTGGAAGGCCCAACTTTTATATTTCTGTTCCTGTCCCTCCACAGCTGGTGGGGAGGGCCTGGGTGTCCTAGCTCTCGTAGCTGTCCCTGTGTTCATCTGAGAGGAAAGACATGCCCCCTCATTACATCAGTACACAAGAGGAACCAAGAACAAAAGGAGCAGTTTCTTAGCTTAGGGTGCAACCCTCTTCAGCCAGCACCAGATCCAAAAGCTCTGTCTCCAGCTTTTTCCAGAGCCATATTGTGCTGACAGGCTGCTGCTTTGTTTTCTCATTTTTCCATGTCTCCCTCTCTATATTGTATTGTGTGTGTATGAAGGCAGAACATACAACACACACATGTGTGCACACCTACATGCACATCTCTCTGCAAAACCCTCCAGCTGCTCAGTCCAAAATTCCTTTTTTTTGGTGAGGGGCTGGTGGTTTATATATCCGAACAGTTATGAGACTTGAAAAGGGCATTCCCATCCCATCTCAAGGAGGTTTGTGATTCAAAAAAATGGTGAACTTTTAAAAGTTCAAATTCAGTTTGAGTTCCTAGGGAAAAAACCAGATTGATTCTTTTTTATTCCAACTGATCCCTAACAAAGAGCAAAATTACAGAATAACATACAGCAGAATAATACAACACTCTACAAACCTTGATCCTGAGTAATTACTCAGATGTGAAATTCTATTCACTTCTATAAGGAAAGAATAGATGCTGTGTCCATGAGCAAGAGTAAGAGGGAATCTATGATGGATTTTACAAAGCAAGACAGAAATTTTGACCGGGATACTGAAATAAATACAGTTGTTTATAGATAATGACAACATGTTCATATTTATTTGTAAGTGGGAGGAAATAGGCAGGCAGCAAGCATTTGACACACGTCGAAGGATTATGGAGACAAGGACTTAGAGATCATAGAGAAGTTATATTGCCATATTCAACATGAGAGGAAGTGAAGTGATTTGGCCCAAGAGGGATGAGAACAGAAGAGAGAGAAAGTGGTGTAGTGAATGGGATTCGGGAAACTGGGTTCAGATTCACATTCCACAACAAATTTCCTATGTGACCTTTAGTCAGTGTGTGCCTCAGTTCCTCTTCTGTAAATTGGGGATTACAGTTTCCCCCCAGCCTTATCTCATGAGGGATACATACTATGATAATAAATACTTTAAAGATAGCACATCTGGTGGCTGAGCTATGTGACTTTATCCTCATCCACAACCATTTCCAATTTGGGGACAATTTATACCTTTAAGTCACCAGCACTGCTATGGGTATCCACATGGCCCCATAGTATGGCAGCATTTTTATAGATGACCTAAAGCAATGTTTCCTCAGCTCTTGTCCTCTGCTTGCGCTTCATTGACAACATCTTCATCATATGTACTCTCGGGAAGGATGCTCTTAAAGAATTCCACAGGGATTTCAACAATTTCTACCCCACCATCAACCTCAGCTTGGACCACTCCACACAAGAGAGCCACTTCTTGGACACTACAATAAAAATAAATGATGATCACATAAACACCACTCTACATCAGAAATCTACTGACTGCTGTTCTTACCTACTTGCCTCTAGCTTCCTTCCAGGACACATCACATGATCCATTCTTTACAGCCAAGCTTTAAGATAGAACTCTATCTGCTGTAATCTCTCAGGGTATGTCTAGACTGCATCCCTCTGTCAGACATTGCAAATGAAGTGGGGATTTAAATATCCCGTGCTTAATTTGCATAAAAATGGCTGCCATTTTTTGCTGACTCAGCACTTTGTCCGCAAAAAGCGGTAGTCTAGAGGGGGATCTGTCAAGAAAGAAAGCCTTTTTCGACAGATCCCTTATGCCTCCTGCAAGGAGGTTTACAGGATCTGTCGAAAAAGGCTTTATTTCTCGACAGATCCCCCTCTAGAATAACGCTTTTTGCCGACAAAGTGCTGAGTCAGCAAAAACAGTGGCCATTTAATGCAAATTAAGCACAGGATATTTAAATCTCCACTTCATTTGCATTGTCTGACAGAGGGATGCAGTCTAGACATACTGTTAGAGACAAACACCCACAAGATTTTTATTAGGCATTCTTAAACCTCAAATACCCACCTGGGAAAGTGAAGAAAGATTGACAGAGTCAGATGAGTACCTAGAAGTCACCTAGTACAGGACAAGCCCAACAAGGAAAATAACAGGACACCACTAGTCATCACCTACAGCCCACCACTAAAACCCCTCCAGTGCATCATTGACAATCTACAACTTATTCTGGAAAACAATCCCTCACTCTCACAGGCCTTAGGAGATAGGCCAGTCCTTGCCTACTGACAGCCCACCGAACCTGAAACAAATACTCATCAGCAGCCATACACCACAACACAGAAACACTCACCCAGGAACCTGCCCCTGCAACAAACCCCACTGCCAACTCTGTCCATACCATCACAGGACCTAACCACATAAGTCACCACATCAGGGGCTCATCCACCTGCACATCCACTAATGTGATATTAGTGCCAGCCATGCCCCTCTGCCATGTACATTGGCCAAACCAGAGAGGCTCTGTGCCAAATGACAAATGGACACAAGTCAGACATCAAAAAAGGTAACATACATAAACCCGTAGAACACTTTAACCTCTCTGGATATTCAGTAATGGATTTAAAAGTAGTCATCCTTCTACCAAAACAAAACAACAATAACAACAACAAAAACACAACCAAACTAAAAAAAACCCAACCCAAAACCCATTCAAAACCAGATTACAAAGAGAAACAGCAGAACTGAAATTAATTTTCAAATTCAATACAATCAAATTAGGACTGAATAAGGATTTCAAAGGCAATTTCCCCTTTCTTGGTATTGGCACCTCCCCATCAGCTGCTTGAGTGAGCAATGGCCACCCTCCCTGAATTAGCTTCATTAACTCTGATCCTACACTTGATAAGTAACTTCCTTCTTTTATATTATATTATATTATATTATATTATATTATATTATATTATATTATATTATATTATATTATATTATATTATATTATATTATATACACACACAGTCCTGTCTCTATAATTTCCATTCAAATTCATTTGATGAATTGGGTTTTACCCACAAAAGCTTATGCCCTAATAATTCTGTTAGTCTCTAATAATGTACCACAGGATATTATTTTGAATATTGAAGATCACATTGATTTTGAAGATTCTGACACACACAGATCAAAGTAAGAGTCCATAGAAGCTCTTTAGAAATGGAAATAGACAGATCCTTCAGCTTAATGTCAGGCTGCTCATGGACAAATTAAAATCCCAGCAAAGCACAGAATGAAGAAAGTTGAGAAAAGCTTCACTCTTACACAAAATCAATATGCATTACCTTTGTTTTCCTTGCTACCTCTTTGGGCTAGCCATCAGTCGTGGGCCACAGAAGGAATTTGTTCTTTCGTCTTCACCTGGAAGAAAAATTGCACAAGTACCTTTAAGTGTGAATTGTGCAGGAATGAAAAAGGGAAGAGGAGGGATTTCAGAAGCTATCTTCCTCTGCCATAAATCCTAGCTGTGAATCTGGGCCTGACCCAAAGTCCATTGATGTTAATGAAGGGAATCCCATTGATTTAATGGGCTTTGGTTCAAGACCTGGGGCAAGTTGGAGCTGAAGAATGATACACAAGTTCCAAAATAGCAGAGAATATGGGAGGTGGGGGAAACCAAGGATTTGGCATGAAAGAACAAGCACAGGGGACTTATGAAAGTAAGACTTAGAATTCTTTTGATAGTGCTCATCTCAAAACTTCCCTCAGGCATCTTTAAATTAAGCATCTGGCACATTTTGTGGCAGATAAGCTACACAGACACTGATCTTGGCAGCTTTACAGAAGTAATATTTTCACAGGGATGAACTATTCTTGAACAGTTGCACAAACAGTTTTGCTGTCAATACCAAGCAGGCGTTTTAGGCAGGCAAGGAATATTAATCAATCGATCAATCAATCAATTATTACATTTAATTCAACAAATCAATTTCTTGAGGCCAATAACATGAACATTTCCTTCTCAGTTTTTGTCTGATCATTTTCTTACAGTATCCTAAGAGTGCTGAGAGACTGCAAGATTTTGTCCCATGTTTATTTCTCTTCTCTAATGGTGTTGGGCTATTGACAGAATTAAGTGATCTTCTATACCAGTATTCATCTTCATTTTAATTTCCCTATTTTAATAAATGAGACTTGAAATACATTCTTTGTTCAGTCACTTTGACCAAAAAAGAAGAATCATTCAGGACATCAGAGAAATGTCAATATTAGAAAAGTCAGTATATGCAGACATTTTTCATTCCATTTGCTAAAAAAACAGCCAGTTCTTTTGCACAGCATGGTAATGATGGCTGATTCACTGCTGCTGTCATGTAAAGTTTTGATCTGTTCAGCGAATGATAGAAGATTAGGGTTGGAAGAGACCTCAGGAAGTTATTAAGTCCAACCCCCTGCTCAAAGAAGGACCAAACCCAAGTAAATCATTCCAGCTAGGGATTTGTCAAGCCTGGTCTTAAAAACCTCTAAGGATGGAAATTCCACCCCTTCCTTAAGCAACCCATTTCAGTGCTACCACCCTCTTAGTGAAGTAGTTTTTCCTAATACCCAACCTAGACCTCCCTCACTGAAACTTGAGATCCTTGTTCTGCCATCCATCACTCCTGAGAACAGCCTATCTCCATCCTCTTTGGAACGCCCTTTTAGGTAGTTGAAGGCTGCTATCAAATTCCCCCTCAGTCTTCTCTACTGTAGACTAAATAAGCCCAGTTCCCTCAGTATCACCTCATAAGTCATGTATCCCAGATCCTAATCATTTTTGTTGCCCTCCACTAGACTCTCTCCAATTTGTCAACATCCTTTCTATAGTGGGGATCCCATACACTACTCCAGATGTGGCCTCACCAGTGCTGAATAGAGGGGAACAATCACTTCCCTTGGTCTGCTGGCAATATTGTTACTAATGTTTCCCAATATCTCATTAGCCTTCTTGGCAACAAAGGCATGTTGTTGATTCGCATCCAGTTTCTCATCTACTGTAATCCCTAGGTCCTTCTGCTAACCAGTCAGTCCCCAGCCTATAGCCGTGTATGAGATTCTTCCTTCCTAAGTGCAGGACTCTGCACTTGTCCTCATTGAACCTCATCAGTTTTCTTTTGGCACAATCCTCCAATTGGTTTAGGTCACTCTGGGCCCTATCCCTACCCTCCAGCATATCTACCTCTCTCTCCAGCTTAGTGCATTCTGCGAACTTGCTGAGGATGCAATCCATTCCCTCATCCCAGATCATTAATGAAGATGTTGAACAAAACCAGCCCCAGGACCAACACCTGGGCATTCCACTCAATACTACCTGCCATCTAGACATTGAACCATTGATCACTACCGCTTGATCCTGACAATCTAGCCAGCTTTCCATCCACCTTATAGTCCATTCATCCAAGCCATACTTTTAAACTTGTGGACAAGAATACTGCGGGACACCGTATGAAAAGCTTTGCTAGAGTCAAAGTATATCACATCATCACTTTCCCTATATCAACAGAGTCAGTTATCTCATCACAGAAGGCATTTAGGTTCATCAGACATGACTTGACCTTGTTGGATCCATGTTGACTCATCCCGATCACCTTCTTCTCCATGTGTTTGAAAATAGATTCTTTGAGGTCCTGCTTCATGATTTCTTCCAGGACTGAGGTGAGGCTGATGAGACTGTAGGTCCCTGCATTCTCCTTTCTCTGTTTTTTTAAAGATGAGCAGGGCATTTGCTTTTTTCCAGTCATCCAGGACCTCCCCCGATCATTATGAGTTTTAACGCATAATGGCCAATGGCTCTGCAATCGTATCAGGCAACTGTTTCAACATTCTTGGAAGCATTATATCCAGCCTCATGGACTTGCGTATGTCCATCTTTTCTAAATAGTTCTTAATCTATTCTTTCACAAGTCACTCTCTCCCCATACTGTGCTGTTCAGTGCAGCAATCTGGGAACTGAACTTGTCTGTGAATACCAAGGCAACAAAAAAAAAAAAGCATTGAGTACTTCATTTTTTCCCACATTATCTGTCACTAAGTTGCCTCCCTTCCAAATCACCTGTCACTAAGTTGCATCATCTGTCACTAAGTTGCCATTCAGTAAGGGTCTTACACTTTCCCTGACCTTCTTATTGCTAACATACTTGTAGAAACCTTTCTTGTTGTCCTTCACATCCTTTGCTAGCTGCATCTCCACATGTGCTTTCCTAATCACCACACCTCTACATGCTTGAGCAATATTTTATACACCTCCCTAGTCATCTGTCCAAGTTTCCACTTCTTATAAACTTCCTTTTTTTTCTTTAAGCTCACTGAAGATTTCTCTATTAAGCAAAGCCAGTTGCCTGCCATATCTGTATTCCTTTCGCACATTGGGATGGTTTGTTTCTGTGCCCTTAATAAGGCTTATTGAAAATATAGTCAGCTCTCCTGGAATCCGTTCCTTCTTATTTTAGCCTCCCAGGGCATAATACCTATCAGTTCCCCAAGCAAGTCAAAAGTCTGCTGTTCTGAAATCTAGAATCCTTATTTTTCTGCTCTCCTTTCTTACTTTTGTCCAGATCCTGAACTCAACCATCTTATGGTCACTGCTGCCCTGGTTGCCTTATACAACCCCAACAAATGGTATTTTTTTGGCCCACACATCTGAAATTCACAGCCAAACATGCGCCAGTCAGATCTTACCCAGATGCTAACATACAGATGCATGTTTTTTGTCTGTGAAACAATCGGTAGCCAGCACAGTTCTTCAATAGAGAAATCTTATAAAAATTTAGATTATGCACATATAAGTTAAAAGTATGTGTCAAGAATTTACAGTTATATGAAATCTGTATTAAGTACAGGACTCTCAATATATCTTTCTGAAAAGTTTACATTCGTGTACAAAGTGGAAATAAACATAGATTTCTATAACAACCAGCAGGACCATCCTTACTGCATGAATAACAAATCAAAGGACCGGCATGACCTTACTGTAGGTTTTCATGGCCTTCCCCTTCCTCCAAACCCCATAGAAGATTAACATTTGTTGTATCACATCTAATTTTAGGACCCCATTTTGCAATCTGATCCAGGTGGGTGGATCTCTGCTGAATCCCTTTGATTTTTATGCACAGACATAAAAGTCCACCCACTGGAATCAAATTTCTGGATTGGGTCCATAAACTCTTTGGGACAGGGCCATATTTTGGTACCATTGAAATCAGCAGCAAAACTCTCATGGACTTCAGTGGAGCTAGAATTTCATCCTATGTCTTCCATTTGTCTTCAGTGTACTAGCCATAATTATGTTGCTATTTTTATAATACACAGTACCATAAAATCATAAAAATTAGTCATAACAATGAGTCAAGGTGTTTCTTCTTCTTAAATGATTGAGCCTTGTGAATGATATTATCAAAAAATAGCTGATATGCCAGAAGTTTAACAGACAGAAACATGGCAAAGCTCAGATATAAGTAAAAAATGGGAGTTTCCTGTCACTGACTTTAGTATATGTGTAAAATGAAGATAAACAATAGCTGGGAACACTTTTGATAATAGTCAACCTGATTGCATCTAATATATAAAGATAATATTGAAGACAATTTATCCTCAGTGATTTATTTTAGAATACAGTGGGAAGAAGGTCAAAATCACAGAGAAACTTAACACTGCAGACTAAAGTACATAGTTTCAAGAGTGCAAGCCTTCATTCTTTGCAAAACTCCTACTGAAGTCAACATCATCTCAGCCAGTTAATTTGGACTTCTCCTCCTATGTCTATATTTCTGAGCTTTACATTATACTTTGCAAAATATGGCCTGGCCCTGCACCTTTATTGGGCATAAAGTCAACAGGACTCATGCTGGAGTGAAGAGTTGAAGCCATATTTAACAAATGATGAAACATATTACAGAGGGAAAGAAAATACATTCTCTGGCTGGGAAGTCATTGAACATTTTCAACCAGGAAACAGAGACTGGGAGAAGACCTGCCCGTATAATGTCCTGCTCCCTTACATGGGTAAGCTCTTCCCCTCCCAGTATCTGCAAGGGTTATCAGCTGAGAAAATGTTGTTTAGACTTTCTGAAATACTTTCATGAAGGAATCATCTTATTTTATACATCTGGTGTAAAATTTGCCCTTCTGTAGAGGGCTTGCACAAGGCCTATCCACCACAAAACAGAGCTTCTGTAGCAAATAAGTGGGGCATCATAAATCTTCATGCAAGTTAACTCCTTAAAGGAGGTTAGTTTTTCTTTATTCTTTCTCTATAGAATAGAATTGTTCCTTTTACATTAATCTGACATCACATTGTTATTGGCAGATATAGAAAGCAGCTTTATTTACCCAGTAGAAAGTTAAAGTATATCAAAGTGTGCAAAATACTCCCTGTGAGTAGACTTTCCACATGGTGATGGCTCTCACTTCCCAAATACTCACTTTCAAATGCAAAAAAATGTGAGCCTCCTACTCTCTAGGAATAATACACTAGTCTTGACAGGAGTGACAAAGAATTCCATTCCACATAATCATTTATTACTTTGTTCTCACATTCACTAACCAGGATCTCTCTGCCAGAGAGTCTGTTACATTTCTCCTTATACCAGTATCAAACTTTTTCTCAAGAGAACCTGATTGTAGAAAGCTTCTGACCATGAAAGGTTAAATGATTTCAACAGGAAATTTTAATATTAAGGGCCCCACAGCATGAGGCCCAGTTTGGGGGATAGCCCCCTTCTGTACATCCCTGTCTCAGTGAGGTGAACTGCTAGCTGAAATAAGGCAAAAGCTGTGTGTGAACTAAGACACAGGAATGTATATCACCATCACTTTTCTCTCCTTATGGCAGATCAAAATTTGATTATAACTTTTCAGAAAAAAGATTCAGTCTCTTGACCACTCAATAATACTACAAAACAGCCTGAATAGAGACACTTGTCGAAACACCCCAGAACTTTTGGGAAGCTTATATTCAGAGCCAGAGCTGGAACTCTGAAACTTGAGTATATGATCTAGAATTGATCCCAATCAGAAATTCAAACCCAGATCTAAAATTCTTAGCTTACAAATCCTTACACAGTGGATTTTCAGTAGGCTGTTAGTACTTCTGCCTGACTATCCTATATTCATATACTTTAAAGTCAGAGGGGACCATTATGATCATCTAGCTTGGCCTTCTGCATTACACAGGCCATAGAACCTCTTGCAGTAATATATCTGCCTTATATCCCCTTTTACTCATTTCTTTCACACAACATTTATTTTTTCATGGACAGATGACCACTGGCTGATCACATTACTTTCTGGTCTTTTCTGACTGCTAGCCAAACTTACAAACAAAAAAGAGCAAGGGAAAGCTGCCAAGCCCATTTATTTTATGTGATCCTTCCCTTCAGTCATGCAGAAAAAGGCCCTGCCTCTTTAACCTGGGCAGTTGATGCCTGGATTTTCTATTTATATGTATTCTCCAAAGCTAAATTACGGATGTTAAAGGAAGCAAATTTAATACTCCATGTGCTTTGCATTTGTTGCAGGTATCACTCTAAAACTCACTTGGCATATTAAAATGGTAACATTTTTACAGTGAAACAGATTATGGAAGCTGCTTTTGATGAATTCCAGTAACAACTTTTTATACACCATGTGTTACTTTCCTCAAGCTATGGACTGCAATATCAGATCTCTAAAGAAGTTCCTGGAAAGGGAGATTGAGCACATGAAGAGACTAGACCATGTGGCTATTTAGGAAAGTGCTCTGCCCTTTTCATTTGCATTCTAATCCAACATATTTATAAAACAATAGTATGTTGTTTTCCTTAATTTTCTGGAAAAATACTCTTTATAATGAGATAGACATTCCTTACTAGTGTTTGAAAGTCAGTACCAGAACCTCAACAGGTATAAATGGATGAAGATCCATTGAAGTCAATGTGAAAACAAACACCAAGGACATGTTTACTCCTTTCTTTCCTGAATTATTGTGGGGAAGGATGGCAAATATTAAATGTTACCTGTAGTTCTTTCTCAGCTTAGTAGCAGGAAGGGGGGAGTAGAAGGTGAAGTAGGAGGTTGGTGCAAATTGTCACAGGATGAAAGGAGAGGTTAAAAATCAAAATTGCTTTGTTTGAAATTTTCCAAGAGAACTCATTAATATCCACAGCCAGCTATCTTACTATAAGGCTACCATACTAATGGAGTCAGTGAATGTTAATTCTAAATAGAAAATGAAAAAAACCTGTTATTTAACATTTAATGAAACAAAAGACAAGTGATTCAGAATTTAAATCTTTCATCAGGTAGTTTATCTCCCATAATATTCTGTCTACTAATTTGACATGCTATTTTCAAATATAGGGATCCACTCAATGATTCTCTGTAAATTCATCTTGGTGATGAAACAAAACAGTAATATCTAACAATGACATTTGGCACAGGTACACATACTATCAGCCTGCTTAATTTATCTTAAGATTGCACATAAAGTACTCTGAAATGAAAATACACTAAATCACTTCAGTATTTTGTTGTTGAAATATTTAAAAAGTGTAGTCTACATTAAGTGTCTATATTTCACCGTTCAGCTCTAAAGTTTTTGTTTTTAGATGACAACTACACTAATTTCATTGTTGATTCTTACTAACTTTTTACACAACTGTATTTTCATGTTAAAACTTTCTGGTGAAAATCCTGAAAGCACTTCACCAAACTTTTTTTTTTTGCCAGTATGTCTTTCCATTTCTCCTGTGTTTTCCGTAGAATTATTGAAGTTCTGCTCAAAAATGTATCTGTGAAATTTACATAGAATTCATAGGAATAAATTATAAACCCAGATGACTGGTATATTTAAAAATGTTTATCTGGAAACCAAGTTTAGATTGTCCAAGATATTTATAAATCAGACACAATGTGATTTCTAGTATAATTAGCTCAACTCCTTTGGCACGTCTAGCAATTACTAAATGATTATCAAAGCAGTTTCAGTTAATCAGTTGCAGTCAGCAATGTACAGGTATTATATCTTCATTCATTGTTTTCATTGTTTATTTGAGTTGAACAGAGTCAGGCTTGGTTAGTATATGGATGACCTCCAAATAATACCAAGATGTAGTAGGAAATGGTATTAGAGAATCAATACAAGGCTCTCTTTCTTGAGGCTCAGATGGGACAGTTTTTCTTTGTGTCTTGCCAGGTACTTGGACTTTCAGAAAGCCTTTGACAAGTTCCCTCACCAAAGGCTCTTAAGCAAAGAAAGCAGTCATGGGATAAGAGGGAAGGTACTCTCATGCATCAGTAATTGGTTATAAGACAGGAAACAAAGGCTAGGAATAAATTGGGAATTTTCAGAGTTTTGCCACTGATTTCAGGGTTCTATACTGGAACTAATATTATCCAACATGTTCATAAATGGTCTTCACAAAGGGGTAAACAGTGAGATGGAAAAGTTTGCGGATGACACAAAATTACTCAAGAGAGTTAAATCCAAAGCAGATGGCAAAGAGTTACAATACTATCTCACAAAATTTGGTGTCTGGGCAACAAAATGCAGATAAAATTCAATGTGTTAAATGCACTGTAATGTCTATTGGAAAACAAAATCCCAACAAAATCCCTATATGAAATGATGGGGTCTAAATTAACTTCTAACAATCAAGAAAAAAAATCTTGGAGTCACTGTGAATAGTTCTCTGAAAGATCCACTTAAGTGCAGCAACAGTCAAAAAAGCTAACAGAAGGTTAGGAATCATTAGGAAAGGGACAGAAATAAAATAGCTAAATACTATAATACCTCTATATGAATCCACAGACTGCCCCCACTTTGAAATACTATCTTGAACCATCCTTAAAAAGACACATTAGAAAAGGAAAAGATACTAAGAAGGGAAACAAAAAATTATTATGGGTATTGAACATTTTCATATGAGGAGAGATAAAGACTGGGAATGCTCAGCTTGGAAAAAAAAAGGTGACTAAGGGGGAGATGATAAAAGTCTATAAAATCATGTATAGTGTGGAGAAAGTGTACAGGGAAGTGTTATTTACCGCTTCCCATAATACAAGAACTAAGGATCACCCAATGGAATTAATAAGCAGAAGATTTAAAACAAACAAAAGGAAGTACTTCTTCATACAATGCACAGACTACCTGTGGAACTCATTGACAGGTGATGTTGTGAAGACAAAAAGTAGTATTCAAAAATGTATTCATGGAAGATACATCTATCAGTGACTATTAGGCAAGATGGTGAGAGATGCACCCCATGGTCTGGGTGTCCCTAAACCTCTGACTGCCTAATGCTGGGACTGGATGACAGAGATCACTTGATGATTGCCCTGTTCTGTTCATTTCTTTTGAAGTATCTGGCATTGGCAACTGTCAGAGGACAGGATACTGGGTTAGATGGGTACAGTATGGTTACAATACCCGGATTTGAATAAGTAAGGGTATGTCTACACTACCACCCTAGTTTGAACTAGGGTGGTTATTGTAGGCAACCGGAGTTGCAAATGAAGCCCGGGCTTTGAATTTCCCGGGCTTCATTTGCATGTTGCCGGGCGCTGCCATTTTTAAATGTCCGCTAGTTCGAACTCATGCCCGCGGCTACACGTGGCACGAACTAGGTAGTTCGGATTAGGCTTCCTATTCCGAACTACCTGTACTACCTCGAGTACTACCTAGTTCATGCCGCATGTAGCCGCAGGCACAGAGTCTGAACTAGCAGACATTTAAAAATGGCGGCGCCCGGCAACATGCAAATGAAGCCCGGGAAATTCAAATCCTGGGCTTCATTTGCAACTCCGGTTGCCTACATTAACCACCCTAGTTCGAACTAGGGTGGTAGTGTAGACATACCCTAACTGCTTTGACCTTAGTGAAGTTGCATCTGCTTATGCCAGAACTTATTTAGTTTGCAAGCTCTTTGATATAGATGGACAGTATCTAGTACGATGAGGCCCTGACTGGTGCTCTAAGCTCTAAATATTATTTACCAACAGTATTAAATATTAATACAATGATTTATTAATAATATTAATACATTGAGGCTATGTCTACACTATGCATTTTCTCAGCAAAAATATGCAAATGAGGGACTCATTTGCATGAGTCATGATCTAATTTGCATATATTGTTGATCCATTTTTTTGGCTAGGGTTTTTGTGCAAAAACAAGCAGTCGGTATGCTTTCTTTTTGCGCAAAACCCTCTTTTCCCACAAGATCCTTATGCCCCAAAAAAGGAGTTTTACCAATCTTTGCGGAAAAGAGGTTTTTTTGGTGCAAAAAGAAAATGTCCACACTGCTTGTTTTTGTGCAAAAATCCTAACAAATAAATGGATTGGCAGAAAATATGCAAATGAGATCATGACATGCAAATGAATACCTCTTTAGCATATTTTTGCCAAGAAAACTCGTAGTGTAGATGTAGCCTGATTGAATGGGATCTATGTCTTCAAGTAAATGTTTCAAGGGTTTCAGAGGGGTAGCCCTGTTAGTACGTAACTTTAAAAAAAACAACCAGTAGTCCTGTAGCACCTTAGAGACTAACAAATATATATATATAATATCATGAGTTTTCCTGGGCAAGACCCACTTTTTCAGATGAATGGAGAAAAAAGGAAAAAGGGAAAATTGGGAGATGTTTGAAAGATGCCACAGGACTAATCGTGTTTCAAGGGTTGTTTATAATTAAAATAAAAATCCTTTTTTGGAAATGTAACTCTTTTAAATACGTATACAGAAAAGAAGGCATGCAGCATGATTCCAGGATTCCATCCTCACCTTGCCCTTTGAAAAAATGCCTCTCTAGATTTGGATATAAACTTCATGTTTTTTCTATATGCTCGATATTCTAAGTGATGCTTCCACACCACCAAACCTGTTGCATCATCCTTGAAGGGTATGTCTACACTTGTACCCTCTTTCAAGAGAGGGATGCAAATGCAGCTGAGCTAACTCTTACTCCTCAAAAATGAGGTTTACCGGTTATTTCAAAAGAAGAGGTTTCTTTAAAAAAAACGCATTTACAAAGCGTTTGTTATTTCAAAATAGGGTATTTTGAAATAGCGGCAGTCCGTGATTATACAAATGAAGCACAGGAAATTCAAATCCACACTTCATTAGCAATTTCGCTCAGCTGCATTTGAATCCCTCTCTTGAAAGAGGGTGCAAGTGCAGACATACCCTTAGGGGCAAAGGAAGTCAATTTCTGTTCTCCTGCTTTACACCAGGAGTAATGCTATTCTCGATCTTGCATGATGGAAGTTACACTAGTGTAGACACAACATTGCTGGAAATTTGATGCTATTGGCCTCCAGGAGGCCCTCTGCAGCTGTCCACTCTGACTGATTTGGCCAGAACTTCTGCCTCTACTGCTCTCCTGTTAAGCTCAAAAAGCCCCAGGAATAGTAAAATGGCCTGTCTCATGTGGCCAGCATTGCGAGTGAGCAGCACACCGCCGCACACATGGAGAAGAGTTACTCTAACATTCCATCGGACACTGTGACAACTGTGAGGATTTCTGCTCCCATGGGCTCCAGTTCCCAGAGACACAGAAGATCACCAGCCTGGTGTGTTCAGGAAATCTTGGATCTCCTCAAGGTATGGGGAGATGAAGCCATCCTGATAGAGCTCAGAACCAGCAAGCATAATGCCAAGATTTATAGCAGGATCACAACCTGCAAGTGGGGGCTCTTGTACATTTCAAAGGAGGAATGTGGAAGTGCCTATGAACTAGTCGAATAGTCAATGGAAATTCCATCGTCTACTCCACTAGTAAATTAACCGATATTTAATATGCTCCTGATCATTCGATGTGATTCAGAAGACTGAGATCTTACATGTCAACCTGGAGAGAGGAGGAGCGGAACCTATTAGCCCTCTCCCCGGGAGGGTGTGTGTGCTGGACCCAGCAGGAATCTGCCCCATCCCATCCCACCCACCCCACCGCAGGCTCCTGCCCTGGTTGGGATAGTAGCAGTGTCCCTGGGAGATCCTGTGTGTTGGACCCAGTGTGTTCCGGACACAGCAGGAAGCTGCCATCTGTTGCCAAACCCCTCCCACCTTCAGGCCATTTATCATGCCTACCTGCCTCCAGACCAAGTATGTCCCAATGCTGCCCTGAGATGTCTGAGGATCTGCTGTAAAGTGCCCACATTAAAGCAAACATTTGGCCTTGCACAGAACACTTCTTCGTTGTCTTTACAGAGACCTTTGGTGTACACTAAGGGTATGTCTACACTACCCCGCTAGTTCGAACTAGCGGGGTAATGTAGGCATACCGCACTTGCAAATGAAGCCTGGGATTTGAATTTCCCGGGCTTCATTTTCATAAGCGGGGAGCCGCCATTTTTAAATCCCCGCTGGTTCGAACCCCGTGCAGCGCGGCTACACGGGGCTCGAACTAGGTAGTTCGGACTAGGGTGCCTATTCCGAACTACAGGTACACCTCGTTTCACGAGGAGTAACGGTAGTTTGGAATAGGAACGTAGTCCGAACTACCTAGTTCGAGCCCCGTGTAGCCGCGCTGCACGGGGTTCGAACCAGCGGGGATTTAAAAATGGCGGCTCCCCGCTTATGCAAATGAAGCCCGGGAAATTCAAATCCCGGGCTTCATTTGCAAGTGCGGTATGCCTACATTACCCTCCTAGTTCGAACTAGGAGGGTAGTGTAGACATACCCTAAGAGATTTGGGTTAGGCTACACACAATGTATCCACTGTAATGTCTGCCCTTGTAACTTTTCTTTGAAGCTAAAATAGCAGCCAGCTCGGTGTGTCCTCTGCCTCCTACTGCATCTGCCTGCCTGGCTCTGATCTGCAGCTTCAAATACAAGGCAGGAGATGTTCCATGAGCAGATGGACTGTATGCACACCCTTGTGGTGGAGATCCAGGCACAGTGGCAGGACTGGGTTGTCGAGAGGCAGGAGAGGACGGCCACCAGGAGTGGAAGCATGAGACTGTGTTCTCCACCCTGACCACTGTCATGGAGCACGTGGCTAGCTGCCTCAAATGGATTACCCCCCAGAGCTCCACCCACCCTAATGACATGCCCCTGGTTCCTCCTCAAGCAGCCGCATTGCATCTACCCACAGGGTTCCCATGGGTCTCTGGGGCCCCAGGACATGAGGGATGGGGGTGGGTTGGGGAGGAACTCAAGGGGAGCTGGAGCCTCTAGGCTCTTGGGAGGCAGGAGGCAGTCCAACTCATGTTCCTGAGTCCCACTCTCCCCCACTTCTGGTTCCTAGTTCTGTCTTTTACCAGATGTTTCCCCCCACATAAAAAGTCCTAGTCTTTGAGCAAAAGACTCTTTACTGGTTGAACTGCAGGGGTGGGGTGGGGTGAAGGATTAAAGGGAAACACAGAGAATATGGAGGCAACTTTGTGGAGAGCCACAGAGAAGAGTCTCAAAAGAGGCTTTGCATAAAACTGTCCTTCAAGGCGTCTCTGATTCGCACTGCTCCTTGCTGTGCTTGCCTTATGGCACTGATGTCAGGCTGCTCAAACTCTCAGGCCAGGCGCTTTGCCTCAGCCCCCCACTCTGCCAGAAGAGTTTCCCCCTTGTTCTCACAAAGGTTATGGAGCACACAACAGGCCGTCACCACAAAGGGAATGTTGCATTTGCAGAGGTCCAAGCGGGTCAAGAGACTCCTAATTCTCCCCTTTAAACATCCAAATGCACATTCCACCTTCCTTCTTCACCTGGTCAGCCTATTATCGAACTCCTCCTTGCTTGGGTCCTGGCTGCCCGGGTAGAGAGCTTCATGAGACGGGAACAAGAGGTAGGCTGGGTCGCCCAGGATCACTGTTGGCATTTCCACCTCTCCGAAGCTGATTGTCCAGTCTGAGGGGAAAAGTTGTGGTGTTCATCTTTTGGAAGAGGTGGGATTTCCAAAAGATGCTGGTATCATGTACCTTTCCCAACCATCCCATGTTGATGTCAGTGAAGTGGCCCCTGTGTGATCCACCAGTGCCTGCAGCACCATGGAGAAGTACCTCTTTTAACTGATGTACTCTGAGGTATGGTGTTTGGGGGCCAAGATGGGGATACATGTCTATGTTCTGTCTATGGCACCATTGCAGTTAGGAAAGCCCCTGGCAGCAAAGCCGTTCACTATGTTGTCCATGTTCCCCAGAGTCACATCCATCCATAGCAGGATGTTATTAATATCCTTGGCTATTTGTCTGAGAACAGCCCCGACTATAGATTTCCCCACCCCAAACTGGTTCCCCACTGACTGGTAGCTGTCTGGTGTGGCAAGCTTCCATAAGGCAATTGCCACACACTTCTCCAATGTCAGAGTGGGTCTCAGGCAGGGTAGGGAAAAACCATTTGCAGAGTTCCAGGAATATAGCTTTCTGCATGCGGAAGTTCTGCAGACACGGCTGATTGTCCCATCTCTGTATCACAATAAAGTCCCACCAGTCTGAGCTCATCTTATGGTGCCAGAACTGGCGTTCCACTGTGTCCAGAGCATTGACTGGTAGGTACACTAGTATGAGTGCCAGGCCTTGTCAGAACAGCGCCTCCATGAACACAGAGTTTCGTCCTCATGCTATCCCTGGTAGAGCACTATGCATATGCTCCTGAAACACAGCACCATGAGGCACACCACAACACCCAGGAGCATGACGATGCTTTCCAGCACACTGGCTCCATGCTTGCAGTGCTCTGGCATCCACGCGGCCAACTAGGGCACAAAAAGGCATGAGCACACTGCGTCCCCTTCATATCGCACAAAGGGGAGTAGGGACTAGAGCAGTGTCTTAAGGGACGCAGCCGACATGAGCCTCTGTAACCACCTGCTGCAGAGTTTTGGACCCAGCAGGCACTGGAAATTAGCTCAGGCTGCAAAGCTGCCTGCGGTGCCTCGCTCTCTGAGTTCACAGCAGGCTCCTTAATGGGAATGCTTCACTACGGACAACATTTGATTCTTCCCTGTAGTGAGGACATGAACCTTCAACTTCTCAAAATTCGATGCCCAGAAATCAACCATTGTAGATTCAATCTTATCTTGTAGTGTAGATGTGCGTGCCCAAGGTAAAAAGTGATGCCCTGGACATGGTGTGCAGGGAAACACAATTCTGCATGCATGCGAGCGGTGCTGTATGGTTGCTGGCCTAGTTGCAGTGGTATGGCCAAAGAAGGAATCATGTAATTGAGTGCCTCATTTGCATGCTGAGGATTGCATCTATATCCATTTCTCAGACACACTGGTTCTCTACCAACACTCCACCTCCCCTTACACTACAGGAAGTTTTAGATTTATGTACACTCCACATGGAGGACTATACCTAGTGCTTAACCTTACTTGTGCTCATAAGTAGCCTTTTCTTGCACTTGCACCAGAGCACCACTTTGCACTCCTTGCTGTGTACAGCATAAAGACCTGCAGGATCAAGCTCATAACGGGCTAAATCAGAACCCTGAGCATGACCACATCATAGTCTAGGAAGTGCAGATACTGTTCCAGGTGCAGACTCCATGGCTTGGACCTGCCCTTAGTATAAAAACACTCAAAATATAGGGATTACTTTGAAACCAAATACTTAAAACATGGCTAACATAATTAGTAAATCAGATCTGTGGAGGTATGCTCCATGCAGCTATTTCTAAACTAGTACATAATTCATATGTCTTATGATACAGATATACTTTAGCCAGAACATCAATTTTTTATACGATGTTGGAAGAACAGGAAAATTTTGTCTTAATGAAATGACAGGTTAAACACAACAACAGCCAAGCTTAGGGAGAGCAAGTTTGCCCAGGCATCTGTCTTATGGACTATTGTTCCAGAGTCCTCCTCAGCATGGACTCAGTCATGACCAATTCTACCACAGCTTTGTGACATACCTAAATCTCTCCTATAGGCTGAGATGAAAGCTTCCTCTTAGTAGACCCAAAATGTTATTTCCACTAAAGCATGCAGCATTTTAGCCCAGGTCTCCAAAGCCAAAAAGAGCCAGCACCCTAAACTTCTGTCCCACCAATTCTCCCTGAACAGTAACATCCATTGTTAAAATTGTTTCACTTTTTAAGAAACTGGTCACATTAAGTGGCTAAGATGTATTATCACAAGCTCAACTTTGTTTCCTTTGAGAGATTAAAATCTATTTTAATTTGTCTTGTATATTTTTTTTGTACAGTTTAGAAATGCTGCATCTTACCATATGTGAAACATTTCTTAAAGGTGTCAAAATGACTTGTCATGAGTTTGGAATGAGGACTAAATTAAATGCTCATATTGTAGCATACTTGTATAAATAATGAGATATTCCAGTATAAACCATTCATTTGGCAGTCATTTCTGTAGCAAAAAGAACTAAGTGCTACAAAATTGATGATTAACTTTGACACACATGTAGAAAATCAGGAAGGAAAGTGTGTGTGTGTGTTTAAAGTTTATTATAAAAAAACAGCCTCTTGTATTTTGTTGCTAGAAAACAATTTTTAATATTTTGGAAATGGAACAAAATCCTTTGGACTCACAGGTTGAAAACTGTAGTGTTCAGCTGTCTAATACTAATCTGAAACCCTTGTTTCCATAGTTTAGAAACAGAGATGGTGGAAGTGGATAACAGTGTCATTAATGAATGTCAAGAATGATTTATTATGGGTGATACAGTGTCTTTGCCTTTAAGAAAAATACATTAAATAAAAATTCTTTCCTATTGAACATTTCAGAAAATCTGCTATATTGGTATATTATATCACCACATTGCAAGGTCTGGCATTTCTCATAATACAAATAATGTTTCTAAGTACTAACAAGGCTTGTGGATTGTAGTACAGTAAAAAGCACATTAAGCATACTGCCTGCCCAAAAACTCAACAGTGGCAAAGTTTCCTTTGCTTGAAGCAAGGCTAGCTCTCTGAGAATTACTAATGATAACAGGAGTTTTTACCTCCAGGTCACTGATTTGAATCAAACCAGGTTAACAATGATCTGAAATGGTTAATAACTGGTAGCTGGACAATAGCCTACATGCCTTGCTCCAGTTTTTAGGATAAAAAGTCACCCTGGCTTATGCATCTGTATTTTGAGAGCTTCAGTGGGAGTTAGGTAGTGCATAGATCTTTTGCAGAACCTTTGCACAGAATGAATTTCATCCTTAAAACAAGAGGCCTCAGACAACTCATGGCATTAGGGAGGCTAAGGATTCAGAACTGGATCCTGTGAAGTAAATGCCCAAAGTTCATTGATGCAAAATCAGGCCCTAAATGGGCATAGAAAATAAACAATCTTCTCACCATTAGAGGTGCTGCCACCTGTTTAAGACTGAGACACACAGCTTGAGGTGTGCAAGCAAGATTGCACTGTCAAGTCCCTCATGATGTACCTGTCTGTGGAAACAGAGAGGCTTTGAGTTTACAAAGCTGTCAGTGTGGCACCCTTAATGAGCTCTGAAACACACCAGAACAAAACTAAACCCCACATCCTGGTTTTTGTTATGGCTGTAGTGAATAAAAAGACTGAAATAATTTGAGGATGTACAAAAATGATCATACATTGTAATTCCTATATGCTTTAACTCATTTAAAACTGTCATAGTATATTTTGAAATGTGTCTAAGTACCAAGGGATTTTTGACAATGACTTCTCTAAAAACACACATGAAGGCAAATAATTAGATATAACCTCAACATTCATCCAAACTTGCAGAATATTATTTATTATTAAGCAATACATAAATAAATAAATAAATAATAATACTAACAAAAAACTGACAGCATGTAATGGCCACGGACAGGTTGGGCTCTTGTCTAAATGCTGCCATATAATAAATCCTCCACTGAGGGCAAAATTCTGTCCTTACTGAGCCATATGAGGAGTGGGGAGGAGTGGAGCAGTAGTAACTGAGGCAATGTCGACACTACAGAGTTTTTTCAGAAAAACAGCCCATTGGCAGGGGCTCGGGGCAGGGCTCAGCACCTCCCCAGCAAGTAGACGGCAAGTGCAGTGGGGAGCTGGCGGTGGTGGTGATACCACGCAGACCTGTGCCCGCTGGGCAGGCAGCTCATGGGCCAGGGCCCCGCCCTACTCCTGCACCCTGAGGGAGGTCTGTTTGGCAGGTGGGGCAGACGGGGGCAGCAAGGTGTGTCGGGGGCAGTGCTTCGCAGTCCATCAAGCAGCTGGTGCCATTACACGATCACTTCTCCAAGAGGCACATCAGGCCCAGGACAGAGAGAAGCAGGAGATGATGTGAGCAGTGGGGCTGACAATAATTCCCTGCCTGCCTTGCTCTGCCTGTCCCTCCCTCGGCCTCCGAGCCAGTGTCCCCCTGGGTCTTCCCATGTCCTGCCCTCCCACATGCCTGTCCCCCGTGCCACCCGCTCGCCTGCCCCACCTCATTGCCACATACCCCTCATATCTGCCCCCCCTCTGCCTGCTGCACCCCAGACACAAGGCGGGGCTCAGCTAGTAATTATAAAAGTGTTTGCTATGAAACTGGAATATCCCACAGCCAGGAGAAAAGCATTACTACAATATGGGTATGTCTAGACTACATGCCTCTGCCAACAGAGGCATGTAAATTAGACATACCGACATAGTCAATGAAGCGGGGATTTAAATATCCCCTGCTTCATTAGAATTAAAATGACTGCCGCGTTGTGCCGGCTCAGCTGTTTGTCGGCACAAATCGGCAGTCAAGACGGGGATCGGTCCACAAGGAAAGCCTTTGCCGACCGATCCCTTATGTCTCGTGAAACGAGGTTTACAGGAAAAAGCACAGGTGCCCTGGTGGCCACTCAGTCTAAAGTAATCACAGCTCTATGGTTCCAGTCTCCTGGTGGTAGGCAGGAGCAGTGACAGCATCTGGAAGTGCCATCATTTCCCTCATGATGGCACACATGCTATTGCACTGCTGCATGAGCTGGTCCCAGGCGCGGTTCCACCACCCTGCGTCCTCCTGGATCTTCTGTGCCAGGGTCTGCTGCAAGTCATGCAGAACGCTGACATGCTGCTGCATCAGGTCTTCATGGACACTGGCGTGCTTTCGGGTCCCCCTGGATCTGGCGGCTGGCTTGGCTGATGTGGCTTGCCCCTCAGTCCCAACTAGTCTGGCTGGGGAGAACACAAAGAGGGAGAGGTGGTCAGTCATCCATGCAGACATTGTCCCTGAGGCCGTTCCCTCTTCTGTGAGCAGCGACCAACAGTCCTCGGGCCAGAGGAGGGGGATGTCCCAGGAGCAAGGCCATTTGTGGGCTGCACAGCTGGCCCTGCCTCACAGGGGCTCCAAGGTGCCCAAGGAACCATGCTACCCGCTTCGCCCCTTCCTGGCCCATGGACAAGCAAGGAAGTGTCCAGACACAATGGGATTCCCCTATGGGTGGTAGAGGAGCTGGAAACAGCCTGTTCCTCTCGGGGCCCACACGTACCTAGCAACGCTGCCTACGGGAGTGGGTGGTGCCTCACACATGTAGGCATGCCCGTGTGCTGTGTGGGGCACTCCTCGGCGTGTCTGGGGTTGTACCTGCGCCCTTGTGGCTAGCCTGCTTCCAGCCATGGTGGTGGGAGGCCGTTCCTCCCGCCCTGGGGCAGACATGCGTGTTGCCTTCCCGAGCCTAGGAGCAAGATCGCGGCCATGCTCAGGGACTGCCTGCTGAGTCCGCATGGCACACAGTAATGCTGCACATGGTTCCATGTTCATGGACTACAGCACAATGTCCAGCCTGAGCAGACCGAATGAGGCTCGCACCCCTCCTCCTTGTGCCTGCCTCCCTGCCCTTTGCGTGTGACAAACTGAGAGCATGCACCTGAAGATCCCTCCCTTGCGTCAGAGGAGGCCTGGGAGACGTCCAGGATGATAGGAACCAGCTCTAAGGAGAGTGTGACAGTGGCTGCATTGTCTGCCACCTCCTCCTGCTGCTGTCTCTGATCCTCCTCCGCCATGACCTCCGGCTGGGTGACAACAGGCATGTTGAGGCTGCAGTCCACAACGACGGGTGGGGAAATGGCTTTCCCAGCCCCCAGGATTTGGTGAAGCTCCTGGTAATAGGGGCAGGTTTGGGGTCCTGCCCTGGAGCTGTGCTTTCTGGCCCTCATGTATCCCTGGCTGGAGTCTTTCACCTTACTCTGGACCTGTTCCAAGGTCTGGGTGGGTGACCGTGTTCCACCAGGTACTCAGCCATGTGCTCAAAAATATCTGCATTACGCCGCTTGGAGCAGAGATCCTGCAATGTCTCCTCCTCACCCCATAGCTCCAGGAGGGACAGGATCTCCACTCCAGACCAGTAGGGTGCTCACCTCTTGGTCCCCCTGGGTATGTCCTGGGAACCTTGGGGCTGCTTCCTGTAAGGGCCAATGAGATCGCGGGGGGCTTGTGGCTTGGCCATTGCTAATTTTCTGGGTAGCAGGGAAAGACACGTTGTCAGGTGCTACTCTCAGGGCCAGCTTCCTGCCACAAGACTTTTCCTGGGTGCCTACAGCTTTAAGAGGGGCCAGGAGACAGGAACTATAGAGTTGTGATTACTTTAGACTGAGTGGCCCCCATGGCACCTGTACTTTTTCCTAGAGTCCTCTTCTTTCAAAAGAAAACCCTCTTCCCCATCCACACATGCCTTTTTCCAGAAAAGCTCTTCCGGAAAAGAGGATTACCAATGTCAGAAACCCCCGCTATATTCTTTTCATTTTCTTTTGAAAGATTGCAATGTGGACGTAATTGAAGGTTTTTTCGGAAACCGTTTTTCCGAAAAAAACGCTGTAGTGTAGACATACTCCCAGTGTCCCAGGTTAGGTGCCCAAAGCAACCGTTCCACTGCAGGCCCCATCCCCATACCATCTCTTCCTCAAGCCTCATTCCTGCTCCACCCTGCCCTTCCTACCCTCTCCCCTGAGCAAGACGAGTCAGAAGTTTACGAGGGCCTTGTGTGGAACGCACTCACCACAGTGGCAGGAGCTGGAATGGCCAGGCAGCCTTCTGCATTACACCCTGCTGTCCTCTCCCAGCCTGCTACACCTTGTGCCAGGCTCTCCCCTCCCCCCAGCTAAACCCCTCGGCCACCCTGGGACCTGTCCATAGAATGGCTGAGGCAGCCGCTTAGGGGCCCCCCAAAGCATTTGGTCTGGAGCAGCTGCCCCAAACCATTCTATGGATTGGACCGCTCTAGAATGTTGAAATCAGTGGACAAAAGAATTGATTCCCCCACCCCATTCATGAAGAGGGCTCATGTATCGAGCCTTGTCCCATCACATTTTGAACTCTGGGGGAGGGGAACAAAAATCCCTAATAGAAGGATCTGTATCATAATTTTGGAGAGGGCAGTATTTCTAAGCATACGTGAGGAATCCCCAACCTGCCTTGGGTTAGCCCTAAAAACATATAGAGCTTGCACACACTTCAGCAGCTTCTATTACTTTTTGAAACCTAATCTTCTTTAACCTTGCAAATAACTCTCATTTCTTGTTCATAGTTAATAAACTTACAGTTAATATAATATAGGATTGGTTACAAGCACTGTATTCGGGGAGAAATCTAAGGTACAATTGACCTGCGGTAAGTGATTGGTCCTTTGGGACTGGCAGTATCCTAAATATTGTTGTGATTTTTTGTATAAGGCAGGCTTGCTCAGTAGTAAAATAGACTGGAGTGCCCCAAGGGACTGTCTATCTCCATATCAAGGTGTCCAGTCTTGATACTTGGTTGGCAAAGTGTAATTATAGAATATACAGCTAGTTTGGGGTTTGTTCCCTGGCTTGGAACAGTCTGCTCCTGAAGTTGGCATCCAAGTTCCTGAGCTACTCCAGACAGCTTGGCAATGTTATAACAATAATATCCGAGATCACTCAATTTTCAAGCAGTTCTCAACAGCAGAAAGTGAACAAAAGGGTTCTTGATCACTGCTTCTTTTCTACAATGACGAAGGTTTCCTTCATTCTCTCTCCAGTGGGACTGATTGATTAACTACATCACTGTTTAGATTGTGATATCTGCCAAAAATACGGCAGCACAAAAATAAGAAAAAATATTACAATTTTAATATGTGCAAATTCTGGGATGACAAAAAACTATTATCAGGCATATGTGAAAATCCCAAGCTCATTTAAAGGTATACATTAAAAATGGTGTTGGATGTTTGGGTTCAGGCTGGAACCTCAATGCTGAAACTTAGCAAGGGGGAAAAGATCTGAAAGCTGTCTCCAACCCAAGCTCACATGTCTACACTGCTGTTTTTAGCTCTAACCTGAGCCCTGTTAGCCCAAGTCAATTGATGTGGACTCAGACTTGGTGCTGTGGGTTTTTCTTTGCAGTGTAGATGTACCCTTAAATTACTCTGGATTTTCGAAAAGTAAGTAAAGCATGTGACTTGAGGAGAGGGAGCACAGGAAGGAGGATTTGGAGGCGTGGTCATGGGATTAAAACCCCCTACATGGATTGGAAAATACATGTGGAAGTGATTATAACAGGGTCAAATGCAGCCTCAAGATAGGCTAAGAGGAAGACTGGTTTGCTCCTTGCTGTATGGACTGCATGTGAAGAAATGCCAAAGATAGCTGAGGGCGAAAGAAGGCCAAGCCGCTAGGTTGGAAACATCAGTGACTTTGCCAATTACATATCTTCATGCCTTCCTTTCATCTTTAGCTTATGAACTCTGCAGGGCTGAGACTGTGTCCACATCTGTAACATGTCATTCTCTATAGCTGGTTGGAAAACAGTGAACATATGCCATGAAAAATGTTGAAATTTGCTTATTTTATGCTGAAAAAAATAGAAAATTCATCCTTCCCGAAACCTTCAATTTGTGAATTTTCAGGTTTGGGGTTTTCCTTTTCTTTTAATTTTTTTCCTTATCCTTTTTTCTTCTCTCTTCCTTCCCCTCCTTTTTTTCTTTATTGTCACTGGGAAAAATGGAGGAAAAGGGGAACATCTGATTACTAAATCATGAAAAGATGTTCAGTGTTAAATGTTTTCATTAAAAACAGAAAATTTTGAAAACAAAATTTGTGAGCATTTTATTTTTCAAAAATAGAGTTGTCATTGTTCCCAAAATAGGCTAGAATGAAAAATTCTGAGCCATCTACCATACACACAGGGGAAAAAGTGGTTAGAACCAGAGGGGGTGTTCTCACTATACTGGTCAAGCAGGCTAATTGGTTACCCATGTTAGGGACAGGAGGGAGAGTTGTATTTCTTCCCATCCCCTCACTTCAACCTCTGTGGACACATCTATGATGCTGCAGAAATGTTTTTAATCATTAGGGCTCTGATCCTGCAAGGATATCCACAGTGTCAGCTGAAAGCCCAATTACTTAATAGAGGCTCAGAAACAGGGATCTTCCTGTACAAATGAAGGTCCAAATAATTAAATAATAATTTCAGTGGGCATCAACACTGAAGCCTAACAATGATGATTTACATGCAATTTAAACCATTTTTCTGCTGATCATTTTAGCAGTAGCACACACTACGCTGTGATTGAGATCAGAGTTGTGATTCTGACCGAACAGTTGTATCTCAATTCATGATATAAAATCTTGGTACCACCACATATCCTCATGCTTTTATACATTTTAGAGATTATAGTTCAAATGAAAACATTAGAGAGAAACATCACTGAACTTCGAGATGTTTGGAAAGGAACCTGAAGCTGGATTTTATACCTGACTTCTATCTCCATAATAAGTCAAATCAAAAAGCAGGATCTTAGTATAATCAAACTATATAGGTTCAAAATCCAGATAATATATTCTGTGTGGTGCATTTGTATTAGGGAAGGTGCTCTAACAAATTTCTGATACAATGTTTTCCCATCAGATAACAGTTTTGCATCAAAGCAAAATATTCCAAATGAATGTGTATGTGACGGGGCATCGGGCGAGGCAACAGCAGGGGCCGTGGAGCTCCCCGAGCCCCGCACTTGCGGAACCCCCGAGGAGGCATTCGCCGGGGAAGACGCGCTTTCCCGGCAGCCATGTGTGGCGTGCTCGGTTGCCACCCCTAGAGGCAGCAGGGGGACACAGGCGGATGCCGAAGGGCTGACGCAGATGGGGGTGGAGCTGGCCAACATCAGGTGCGGCGCAGCCTAGCACAGGTGGTATAAAAGGGGGCCATGCAGGCCCGAGGAGGAGGATGGAAATGGAAGTGGAGGCAGAAACTGAAGCGGAGGCAGGAACGGAGAGGGAAGGAGCCAGACAAAGGGGCCGGGAGCAACAGAAGCGGGGATCCCATTGGGATGCCGGTGTGCCCTAAGATGCGACAAAGGGAAGGAAGAGACCCAGGACTGAGTGAAGGAGCACCCCTGGGTTGGTGAGTTATGGGGTATGCCCCACCAACCGGACAGTGAGTCCTTATCCCTGTCCTTAGGGTCCTGGGTCGGGACCTGGAGTGAGGGAGGGCCCAGGTCCCCCACCCCTCAGTCGGGGCATGTGACTGGGTCCGAAGAGCTGTTAGACGGTGGAACGGTATTGGATCGAAAGACTAAGGGATAGGGCATGGATACTTGGGGGGTTGGTAGCACGCGGGAAGCCACGCCCTTTCCCCCAATGATGACGTGGCTGCACACCTGAGGGAGACGTGACAGTGTAAATACGTTTTTAAAGGAAATCAGGCAGATTTCTTACAGACCTGCCTGGTTCCTGCCAGTCCACTTAGCCATGCAATTCTCCAGGCTACTGAGCAGCCAACCTGGCAGTATGCTGAAGAGCTGGGAGCCTGGAAGCCCTGGAAGCACCAGCTCCTAATCTCCCAGGCTCTTCCATAGCTCATCTGCTAGATAGCCATTGAGCTAGGATAACCAGTCTCTTGGGTAATATAATTTTTTTCTTCAGAAATGCCAAAATGTTCTGGGGGGGAGGGGGAGTGAGGGAAGAGTAGGAGAGGGAGGGGACATGTTGTCCATGTTTCTGAAATGAAATATTGCAGAATTTAACTTCCACAGAAATTTCATCTTATAGCTGTGCTGTCTGAATTAGGAAGACATTTTTTGGGCAAAACTTACCAATTTTTTTTGTAGAAGTTCACTTTCCTAGTCAGCCATACCAACAACTCTGTGTTACCTTGAAAGTATGCCACAGCTCTCAACTAGACAGGTCATCTCAAATGATGAGAAAGTTCAATGTATGATGTACAAAACTGTTTACTAAGAACTACATGAAACTAGCCATTCACTTCACAGGCCTCCAAACAGCTGTTAGATGGCAGCAACTTTCTTTTGCTACTGATTTGAACTGGTTACCTACAAATGAAACCACAGACAGAATCTGAACTATACAATAGGAAACAGACTTATTTTTCATTATATCTATAAAATATAAGCATTAAGATGTTTCTTGATAATCTGATTTATGTAGTTTATGACAAATTGCTTGCTTAATTGAAATATGTCAGATTTCTAAGCAGTGAAGTTAATTATCCCTCTTTTTCTAGTGGAAATTGACCTTTAATTGTGCAATATTAATCCACATCTTGTATGAATTAAGCAAAACACCCAATTTCTTCATAGACAGAGACATGCATGTGTTATTTTACTGGAGTATAGTTACATAATTATTTTTAATTTAGGATATTAGTTTAATTAAATACTTGCAGAAACCAAGCTTTTCAGGAAATTTGCAATTACACTCAATTTAAATGTACAGCTACATTAATATGGTGACAAGTGCAATAATAAAAACTTACTAAGTAATTGCAGACAAGTGCTCGGCAGATGTGTAAATAGAAGGCCATTGCATGGAATATTGTTATATATCATATTAAAATGCAAAAGAAACCTGTTATCCATAGCTGTACAAATGTCTGATTATAATCAGTTACAAAAACTTAGTTCTTTGAATGTAGATAAATCATTCAGGAATACATATGGCACTTATGCTTTCATTTTCTGTTTCTGGAAGAGAGCATACTTGATTAAAGACTGCTGCTCTAGTTTACTCAAAAGGGTATGATGCACTACTGGAACATATTCTTTCAACACAATTGTGATGGGTGGATTTTGTATTTGTAATTGTTTAACAGTCAAAACAATCCATATACCAAATGATATGGCAATCCATATACCAAAACAGTTTTACTTAAAGGAGAAGGGGCTTCTAATACAAGTTTAAGGTTGTTTGTTCAAGCTGTCAAATTGCTGAAAGCTGAAAAATTGAACTTCCATACTGTTGAAATACAACATAGTCATATGGCTATTTAATGGATGCTGCAGTTGCTATGAAATGGGTATATTTTAAAAAAATACTAGCCATTAATACATGAAAATAAACTTTCCAGATCTCTGCACCTTCTCAGGTATCTCTTCACTTGCAACCTGTTAGGCTACGTCTAGACTACATCCCTTTTTTGGTAAAGGGATATAAATTAGGCACGTTGCTATTGCAAATGAAGCTGGGATTTGGATTTCCCATGCTTCATTTGCATAATGGCGGCTGCTGCTTTTTTTCAAAACAGGGCTTTTTCGAAAAACCCCTCCCTCGGCAATTTAAACGGGTCATTTTAGACAGAGATACCCCGTTTCGAAAGATCCTGTACTCCTCAAAAAATGAGGAGTACAGGATCTTTTGAAACAGGGCATTCCTGTTGAAAATGCCCTGTCTAAACTGCTGGGTTTTTTCAAAAAAGCCCCATTTTGAAAAAAAGCGGCAGCTGCCATTATGAAATTGAAGCACAGGAAATTCAAATCCTGGCTTCATTTACAATATCGATGTGCCTAATTTACATCCCTTTACCAAAAAAGGGATTTAGTCTAGACATGGCTTTAGGGTACATCTACACAGCAGTGTTATTTTGGACTAAGTGATGTTATTCCAAAATAACACAGTTCGTGTCTATGCTACAAGCAATTATTTTGACATAATGTCAAAATAACATGGAGTTGGAGGACTTCTTACTCTGACTCCTGTAACCCTCATTTTTTGAGGATTAAGGAAAGTTGTAGGAAGAGTGCACTTTCTTGGACTTTCTGCTGCGTAGACAGTGCCAAAACCAGATTTAAGCTTCTTTTGATTTAAGCTATGCAATTGACATAGCTCAAGTTGCATAGCTTATTTTGGCTTTAGCCCTGCTGTGTAGACGTGCCCTTTGAAAATAATTAAGGTGGTGATAAGAGCAGCAGTTCGATATTAAAGTAAATTCAGATTTAAATATATTTATATTATCATGGAACAGTAAGCATAAAATACAAATAAAATACTGTGGAACAGTGGGTGAGGGTCAGCAGCCACCTCTTGCAAGAACCGATCCTTTGGTTGGGCGTCTGTGTTTTAGTCCTGGTCAAGGTTCCCTGCAAGCTGTATGCCTACACAGGCACACAGCTCTTTTCTGAGTCCCACACTGAAGTTCAGAGCTCACCGTGCAGGCAGGGAGCTCAGCTGATAGGCTGGGGAAAGGGAGTGGGGCAGTTGCCCTCTTGGAGGATCAGGAGCAGCAGCTGCTGCAGCCTGCTAAAAATGGAGAAGCTGGCTCCAGCCTCTACTCCAGGACTGGGAAAAAATTATCTGTGGGCTGGATCTGGCTGTGAGAGCCCCAGCCAGCTTCCTGCCTGCTCCACCCCCACCCAGCACTTAGGAAAGCCGAGTGCAGGGCCAGGTGTTTGTGAACATTGAGAGCCTGGAGGAAGGGGAGACAGGCTTCTCATGCTGTACCTACCCCCCAGTAGCTCCTATTGGCTGATTTAGGTCAATAGCAGCTGCCGGTTTGGAGGACAGGCAGCACGTGTAGTGCCCCTTCTCCCTCATCTCCCAGGCTCATAGCATTCAGTTTAGAGCAATAAACGTGGCTCCTGCAATTTCCCTGAGCATGTGGGGGCTTGGAAGGCAGGGACCCTGGCTAAGGAACCTGTTGAGCTACTGGCTTGGAGCCCCAGCCCCTTTCTCCCTCCCCCAACCCTCTAGCCCCCTTCTGACCTCCTACCCTATTTAACCCAAGCCTTCTGCACCCCTGCTCCAGCCCCCATACAACTTCCCAGACACTGCATCCTCTCCTACACTCCAGCTCAGGTGACAACCCTCTCTCCGACCTTGCACCCCAATCCACTATCCCTACTCACAGCCCAAATCCCTGCACCCCCTCCTGCATTCCTGCCCCAGTCACAACTCCCTCCCAGGAGAGAGGCTTTCCTTGATGACCGATCCCCGTCTTGACTGCCGATTTGTGCCGACAAACAGCTGAGCTGGCAGAACACGGCGGCCATTTTTATTCTAATGGGGATATTTAAATCCCCGCTTCATTGACTATGTCGATATGTCTAATTTACATGCCTCTGTCAACAGAGGCATGTAGTCTAGACATACCCATATTGTGGTAATGCTTTTCTCCTGGCTGTGGGATATTCCAGTTTCATAGCAAACACTTTTATAATTACTAGCTGAGCCCCGCCTTGTGTCTGGGGTGCAGCAGGCTGAGGGGTGGCAGAGATGGGGGGGATGTGGCAATGATGTGGGACAGGTGAGCGGGTGGCACGGGGGACAGCCATGTGGGAGGGCAGGACATGGGAAGACCCAAGAGGACACTGGCTCGGGGGCCGAGGGAGGGACAGGCAGAGCACGGCAGGCAGGGACTTACTGTCAGCCCCACTGCTCACATCATCTCCTGCTTCTCTCTGTCCCGGGCCTGATGTGCCTCATGGAGAAGTGATCGTGTCATGGCAGCAGCTGCTCGATGGACTGTGAAGCACTGCCCCTGACACACCCTGCTGCCCCCGTCTGCCCCACCTGCCAAACAGGCCTCCCTCGGGATTCAGGAGTAGGGTGGGGCCCCAGCCCATGAGCTGCCTGTCCAGCGGGCACAGGTCTGCATGGTATCATCACCACCGCCAGCTCCACACTGCACTTGCCGTCTACTTGCTGGGGAGGCGCTGAGCCCTGCCCCGAGTCCCTGCCAATGGCAGCCCAAGGGGAGGGGCCTGGCCACGCTCATCACTTCTCACTCATTCTGGCATTTTCTAGAAACTTTGCAAGTCTTCTGAAATGTTCTCTGACAGACAGCGTGACAGGTGCCTCTCCTTTTCTAATAGTATAGATTAAACACACACTTAAATATTACATTATAATATAGGATGAAGATACTATAAGTGAGCTTAATATATGCAGCAACTCACAAGCATTTCCTAAAGTCCAAACACAAAATTCATTCTTATAAACTTAATGTCTAGTTTAAAAATGCTAGCACACAGGTGAGCCAGACTGGTTTCCAGGTACGCATTCAGTGAAGTAAAAGGGCATGTGCATGAGCTGGCATCTGATCTGCCCTGTCACAAACACATCTATAAACTGAAGCCTTGTTTCAGGAAAACGTTGTCATCCAGGACAGCACTTCAGCATCTACTTATTTCAGGCTCATATGCAGGGTGTGTGTGCGAAGGGTGTGAAAACACCTCCCTATGGTCCCCCAAATAAGCTTGCTCTGGCCAGGCAGGAGAAGGCAGGAGTGACACACTGCCCGAGCCTCCCTCCCCCATGCTCTGAGCAGCCGGGGGAAGATTGGGGCTGATTTCCCCGCTTTCTTGGGGGACCATGAGGAGTGCATTCACACCCTTGCGGACCACATTTACAAAAAAAAAAGCACACACATACCCACAGAAGTTCCTGTGTATGCACCTTCATTTGGGTGCCTTTGTGTATTTCCATACCTTAACTCATTTGGATTTCTTATCAAACTGAACCTAAATCACGGGTTTACTTTGTTTGTACTTATACTCTTCTTACCCTTAATTCCAAATGGATGTAGCTTTTATCAGCCTGTCAGAGAGAACTTCTGCTCAAAAGCTCATGGCAATTTTTATTGACTCGGTTTCCATTTCTAAAATCTTCAGAGAAATAGATGTGAATATTAATATGTTCTAGGCACAAATATGCGGAGAGAGCAATAAACTGTTAGCAAATTATCCACAGCAGAAAACATACTTATGGCCAGACCCTGCTGTATGAATGCAGGGATGCATATGGAGGGTTAAAAGGACATAAAAAACCAACTCTCCCAATTCTTGGTCAAGCAGTCCAATTTAGCAGCTGATTGAGTTTCCAGTATAGTGCTTTTTTAAGTGCTCTAGGATATCCAGCTAGCAACCTGGCTACAAATAAGAGTAAGCTGCTGGTTTAGGGACATTTCCAGGGTCCTTGGTTTTATTTAACAGCGAGCTTTGGGAGAGAGGCACATGCATCACTGGGGGCGTGCACTGCTGCTATGTCTTACTGAGCTGTATTCTGGTATAATTCAAGTAGCCTCTCTCAGGCTACATCTAGACTGCAGGCTTCTTGTGCAAGAAGCTTTTATCGGAAAAGATCTTCCACAAAAACTTCTGGCGCAAGAGCATGTCCACACTGCAAAAGCGCATCGAAAATGCGATTTGAGAAGATAACAGATTTTTTAAACAAAAAAAATGCACTAGATCTAATGTACCTGGATTTCAATAAGGCATTTGATATAGGTCCACATGGAAAATTATAAATTAAATTGAAGAAAATGGGGATTATAATGAGAATTGAAAGGTGGATAAGGGGCAACAACAGCAAGTCATACTGAAAGATGAACTGTCAGGCTGGATGGAGATTATTAGTGATGCTCCTCAGGGACTAGTCTTGGGACAAATCTGATTTAATATTTCTATTACAGATCTTGGCACAAAAAGTGGGAATGTGCTAATAAAATTGTGGATGAGACAAAGTTGGGAGGTAATGCCAATACACAGGAATACTGGAATTTCATATAAGAGATTTGGACAATAGCCTTAACATTGGAATAATAGAAGGTTAAAATTTAACTGTATAAAGTTCAAGGTCATGCACTTAAGGACTCCAAAAAGAATGCTTACTATAAGCTGGGGATTTATCAGTTGGAATTGACTAAGGAAGAGAAAGACCTGGGCATATTAGTTGACCAAAGGATAACTATGAGATGCCAATGTGAAGAGGCTCTGTAAAAAGACTAACACAGTCCTCAGATGCATCAGGCAAGGTATGATGGAAGGTGGCGAAATCTCCATCCCTAGAAGTTTTTAAATCCCATCTTGACAAAGCTCTGGCTGGGATGATTTAGTTGGAATTGATCCTACTTTTCGATGGGGGTTGGATTCAATGACCTCCTCAGATTTCTTCCAACCCTATGATTCTAAGGTATTTCCAATAGAGACAGGAGATGTATTAGTAAAAGGCACCAGTGAGACCTCACCCGTTGCAATTCTGGTCTCCCATATTTCAGAAACATGAATTCAAACTGGAACAGTGGCTAAGAAGTGCTACCATGATCATTTGAAGAATGGGAAATGTACCTCATAAGAGGAGATTCAAAGAGCTTGGCTTGTTTCATATCACCCAAACAAGGATGACTTGAGATATGACTGCTGTGCGGGAGATGAGTTCTTTATAGCGCCTATGTGGACAGAGAAACACATTAATATAAACTGTCCATTAACAAAACAAAGAGTAGTCCTGTAGAATCTTAGGGTATGTCTAAACTACATGGCTCCGTCGACGGAGCCATGTAGATTTGTTGTTTTGGCAAAGTCAAATGAAGCCGCGAGTTAAATGATCATGGCTTCATTTAAATTTACATGGCTGCCGCACTGAGCTGACAAACAGCTGATTAGCTGTTTGTCCACTCAGCGTGCTAGTCTGGATGCTCCCTTGCCGACATCAAAGCCCTTTGTCGACAACCCCGGTAAACCTCATCCCACGAGGAATAACGGGGCTGCCGACAAAGGGCTTTGATGTCGGCAGGGGAGCGTCCAGACTAGCGCGCTGAGCGGACAAACAGCTGATCAACTGTTTGTCGGCTCAGCCCGGCAGCCATGTAAATTTAAATGAAGCCGCGATCATTTAAATCGCGGCTTCATTTGACTTTGCCTATGTGTCTAATCTACATGCCTCTAACGACAGAGGCATGTAGTCTAGACACAGCCTTAGAGGCTAAAAAATATATATATTTAATATCATTAGCTTTTGTGGGAAAAATCCACTTCCTCAGATGAGAGTGGAGGGGAAAAAAGGAAAACCTCCCAATTTATAACAGAAAAAGAAGGGAGAGGGAGAAAAAAACCCTGTCAATTGTAGTGTCGGTGCTAATGAGGCTGAGTGGGCTGTAAGTGTCCCATACTTAGCTTTTGATGTCATTTGGGTGTTGAACATAACAGCCCATTCAGTTCAGGTCTTTGCTCAGGCCATGAAAGATAGTATCAAATTTGCATCTGAAGGCTAGTTCTGCAGTTTCTCTCTGAAGTTGGTTTCTGAAATTCTTTTGGAGAAGAATGAGTGCCCAGGTATGTTAAAAAGTGCCGCTACAGGCTTTTGTGTATTACCATTTCTGATATCTGACTTGTGTCCATTTAACCTTTGTTGTAGAGTCTGTCCAGTTTGGCCAATATACATGGCAGAGGGGCATGGCTGGCACTTGATGGCATAGATCACATTAGAGGATGTGCAGTTGTATGAGCCTTATGGCTTATATAGTTGAGTCCTGTGACGGTGTTACTTGTATAGATATGTGGACAGTGTTGGCAACAGGGTTTATTGCGGGGGTGGGTTTCTGGGTGAGTATGTGAGTTTGAGGTGTGATGCTTGGTTGCTGGAAAGAATTTGCTTCAAGTTAGGGGGCTGTCTGTAGTCGAGGATTGGCCTATCTCCCAAGGCCTGTGAGAATGAGTGATCATTTTCTAGGACAGATTGTAGATTGTTAATGATGCTGTGGAGGGGTTTCAGTTGGAGGCTGTAGATGATAAGTGGTGTTCTGGCATGTAATTGACCTGCAACAGCTAGTAGCAAATATCTTCAGCGGCCAGTGATGGCACACTAGATGGGGAAGGCTTTGGTTATAACAAAGAATTCGTTCCTAGGTGACTGACTGTTGAGTTTTGCCAACATGCTCAGGTTCTAACTGAAGGAATTTCTCCCAGATCAGGTTTTCCTCGGATCAGATTGGCAGACACTGAGAGTTTTTTGCTTTTTTCTGTAGCATGGACCATGGAGCACTTTCAGGTTTAAACTACTGTAAATGGTGGATTAATTTTAACTTGAAGTCTTTAAATCATGATGTGAGGATGTCGGTAATTCAGCCAGAGGTTAGGGGGTCTATTATAGGAGTTGGCCTGTAATGAGCAGGAGGCCAGACTAGATGATCATGATGGTCTCTTCTGGCTTTAAAGTTTATGGCTGTGTCTAGACTGCATCCCTTTTACGTAAAAGGGATGCAAATTAGACATCTCAATTGCAAATGACGTGGGGATTTAAATCCCCCCCGCTTCATTTGCATAAGAATGGCTGCCGCTTTTTTCCAGTTCAGAGCTTTGCTGGAAAAAAGCGCCAGTCTAGATGCGGATCTTTCGGAAAATAATACCTTTTCCGAAAGATCCCTTATTCCTTATTTTAAGAGGAATAAGGGATCTTTCGGAAAAGGATTTATTTTCCGAAAGATCCGCATCTAGACTGGCGCTTTTTTCCGGCAAAGCTCTGAGCCGGAAAAAAGCGGCAGCCATTTTTATGCAAATGAAGCTGGGGAGATTTAAATCCCCGCTTCATTTGCAATTGCGATGTGTCTAATTTGCATCCCTTTTCCGTAAAAGGGATGCAATCTAGACACAGCCTATGAGTCTCTGAGCTCTAAAGAGGCTGATGAGGATTCCCCCACACTGGGAGATTCCTCATCAGTCCCTCTAGAACTTAGAGACTCAAACTTTTAGGGCTGGAGGGACCATCATGATCATGCTCACTCACTCATATAGTTAAAAGCCAGATAATGAAAAGCGAGCTGTGCATCACTCATTCCTCCTAACCATCTTTGCATAGGGGGCATGCAATGGCAACCTGGCAGTGGGGAGGACATGGTAAGTATGCCTGCTTGCAAAGGCTGGGGAGAGCCCAATAGAGGAAATCACATCAAATCACTGGTACAGCAATGTTTGATCACTGTTTCTACACTGATATTTCCTTTGTAAAAAGGTCAGAAGACAGGGTATATAAAGTGCAGGAGCACTAAAGCCAGAGTCTACTATTCCATATACTATGAAAGGAGCATTCTAAGGTTGGGAGGGAGAGTGATGTATTGATCACTCATTGATCCCAGCCAAGGAAATGGTCCCTAAGGGGCTGCATAAGATAGAGTAAGCTATGACTATTCCAAATTCACCATCGGGCAGCTCCCCCACAGCTAGTGCAGGATCTAGGCATAAACACGGGTTAGAGCCTTTGCTTTCCATCTGCTTCAGATGTACGGTCTCTACCTAAAATGGAGCATTAATTATTTCAGTGTCAGCATGATCAAATTCAGGTAAGTAGTGAGGGCAAAGCAGCCTTAGTTCCACAGGAGACAAGCTCAGGGAGCTGAGAGCTTCTATTGCTTCTTCCCAGGCCCAGGCACAGGGGCATGGCAGAAGGAAAGATGATGTGGCAATCCACCAAGGGCCAGAAGAATTAGGATGCTCTTAGTTAAGACTGGCCTCAGGAAGAGGCCTCAGCATAGAGCTCACCCATCAGCTAAGGACTGAATCCAAATTTACAGCAAAGTCCGTGAGTTTTGCTCAAATGAGGACTGCAGGATTTGATCCTGGGTGAGATTTGGAGTAGTTATATTACATATAACACAATATAACATCATGTAATGTACAGGGTGTCAGACTAGATGATCATAATGGTCTATTCTGATTTTAAAGCCTATGAATCTATGATGCTATATGAAACAGGTTTGAAACATTCCATTGTAGACTGATTTTGCTGGTCCTTTGTGATGGCCATAACTTGTATCACAATGCTGAAATTCTCTGCAATGTTCCCTTCTCATAACTCTTTCCATGTATAGCTCTACTCATTCTTTTTGCAAGTTGTCTAATAATCTCCTGATACTCCCATCTACTAGGGGCAAATATTCAAAGGTATTTAGATGCCTAAAGAGGTAGATAGTAATTAAAATGATTCAGATTTCAGTGAGGATGAGGAGTTAAGAGAATCAGATTTCAATAGAGTTTAGGTTTCTGCTGCTTTTGAAAATCCCATTAGGTGTCTATCCGCATTCTTAGCCACCAATGTACTTTTGAAAATCTGGTCCTTAGGCATTTCCAGTGATGCCACATGACTTCCATTGCATTTCAAATGTGTGGAAATTGTCTAGTGCACTCTGTATTTAGCACAGCTGTGGAGGGAAAACATTAAGTTGAAGAGGCAAGTAAGTGCATTTTATAATTCTAACCATATGTTTTTCAAAATGCTGATCAAAATTCAGAACCTCTGTAGGTTTGTGGTACATTATGTTATCAAATCTTTTGAAATATTTTGGGCAACAAAAGCTAAAGAAGATAGATTCTATAGCTTTAAACTGTATTCACTGCCTGGTAGAGTTGCTAATCCAGTGCTTTGAATTCTTTGCCAACAAATTTGACAAATGAACAAACAAGCTATGCTCTTAACAGGTGCACATATTTGAATGCAAATATGGCATCTTCTTTTGAAAATCATTATCACAGATGTGGTTTTTAAGATGCAACTTTCTTCTGGAATAACATCATTCTTTTATTGAACCAACTTTTCATCGCAAGATTGAGCATTTAAAAGTACCAGGGCAAAAGTAACTGGCAGTATCCATCAATTCTCATGATTTCTTTGTAATACATCTATTGAAATATGGTTGGCATAGTTTTAAATATTCTATATGTCAGCCATAATGTTGCATGTTATATCTTGCATAAAACACTGCAACATTTTCCTTAGTAACTGAGAAGCCAGTAACAACAAATCTTTTATGGTTTGTTTTTGTCTGATGTGTGTGAATTACTAATTTATCTGAACATGGCTTTGACAGCATTCCTCATGTATTCTGAGTCCTTTATTCTCTTTTTCTGGGCAATCTGGGGGATACAGCCTCCGAAATATTGTATAAAACATCTTGAATTGTTTCAGCGGGGTTATCACAACATTCAGAGGATTTAATACCATCTGTTGTGCCCTTTCAGTAGCAATTTTAGCTGCAGCAGGTGCATGGACAGACTTTAATGTCTGTGAAGATGATGAACATCATCCGGAAAAACTGTTGTGCAATTTTCCTCTGTAAACCATTCAGTTATATCATTTCCCGCAAGGGCTCACATCAGCTTTTCTTTTGTAAGGAGATGAACATATACTATATTCATTCTAATCCTTTACTTTGCATGGAGAAAGTCTCAGAAATCTCTGAAGCACAGTCTATTAATTAAAGAAAGAAGTATAAGGTGCAAAAATCCTGAACTTGAAGGCCCTGAACATGCATGCACTTATGTGATTTGTACTAAAATGCACAAGGTGTTGTTTTTCAGCACAAGTGAAGTCTGAAGATGGGGACCAATAAGGTGATGTTCTGAATCTTCTATTGAATGATGACTGGTCTCATCCTGTTTCCTTACTTACAAGTGTGCAATCTTAAAGCAGAGAACTTAATTGAAGAATGGGCTTGTCTGGGGAGACAAGAACTTAATCACCATGGTAATGAGACACTTTACCATGCACTTCCCCACAGGTAAAGGAAGAATAATTTGTTGGCCATGCAGCCATGATCTCATGAATTCAAGCTGAAGTTCCCCTTCACTCACCATTCACTTGAACATGCGTCATTTCAAACCTGTCTAGCAGAAGACCAAGGCCAAAATGGCAGAATAAAGTGCAAACAGATGAAAATGCATCACAATATCTTAGATACAATGGAGTCTTTTATAATCAAAACATTCTCAGTCCAATAGAGATTTTCAGGTACAAATGCCAGTGCAAAGTGGAAATACTAGTGGATAGTCAAATATTCAGCTCTCTGTCCAATATTTTTTAAAAATCAGACCTTTTGGGACATGTTGGGAGACAGAAGAGACTGCTGTGTGAGCAGGAGGGTCAGGGAGAGAATGCATTAGGATCTGCCTGATCCTCAGCCTGTAGGTTGAGGATTAGGAGCCCATTCAGGCCAACATGACTTGCCATCATAAATCACACTGCCCCCTTAGTCAGGCTAATGTTTGGGGGAATGTATTTGTTGCCTTTCCATCCTGTGATCTGCACAGAGTGTAAGCTTGATCTAGCTCAGGATTGAAATACTTGATTTAATTTAAAAATGCAATTGTCCTCTCCAATATCTGTTACCATTTTAAATGACGTCTCCAATGTGCAATCTCTATTTCCACCAGGCAGCTTTCCTTATGAGGCAGAGGGGAGGGGAGAGAAAATAAAGGTTTTACACTGATGCAACTTCATTGATTTCAGAATTACTCCTGATTTACACCAAATGAGGTATTAGGAATGTCAGCTTGGTTTCAGTTCTGATGACACAAGTATTCTATTTATTGTGTACTTAGGCTCACAAGTTGAAGATAGGTGGCACGTGAACAATGGGCTAGATGTTCAGGAACAGCAGTGTACATATAGTTAGTTATCACCTACATTAATTATAATCAAAGTGACATCTTATGTTCCTTTTATTTTGTGATACTCTATCAGATAGCTTCTCTATGACAAGATGCACTATTTAATCCCATTTGGCTGAAAGTTGACACTAAATTTGCCAATTTTAAAAAGGGCATAAATAAGTTATTTTTCAGATGTAAATCATAGAATCATAGGGTTGGAAGAGACCTCAGGAGGTCATCAAGTCCAAACCCATGCTAAAAGCAGGACCAATCCTAACTAAACCATCCCAGGCAGGGCTTTGTCAAACTGGGACTTAAAAACGTCTAGGAATGGAGATTCCATCACCTCCCTAGGTAACCCATTCCAGTGCTTCACCAGCATCCTGATGAAATGGTTTTTCCTAATATTCAACATAGACCCCTCCCACCACCTCTACAACTTGAGACCACTGCTCCTTGTTCTGTCATCTGTCACCCCACCGAGAACAGCCTCTCTCTGTTCTCTTTGGAACACCCCTTCAGATAGTTCAAGACTGATATCAAATCTCCCCTCACTCTTCTGTAGACTAAATAAAATCAAATACTTCAGCCTCTCTTAAGTCATATGCACGGCACCCTTAATCATTTTTTTTTGCCCTCCGCTGGACTTTCTCCAATGTGTCCGCACCCTTTCTGTAATGGGGGCCCCAGAATTGGGTGCAGTACTCCAGATATGACCTCACCAGTGCTGAATAAAGGGGAATAATCACTTCCTTAGATCTGTTGGCAATGCTCCTACTAATGCAAACTTGTATGCCGTTAGCCTTCCTGGGTACAAAGACACACTGCTGATTCATCTCCATCTTCTCATCCACTGTAATCCTCAGGTCCTTTTCTGCCAAACAGGTGCTTAGCCAGTCAGACCCCAGCCTGAAGTAGTGCTTGTGATTCTTCTGTTCCTTCATCAGATTCTTTTGTTGAACCTCATCTGATTTCTTTTGGTTCAATCCTCCAATTTGTCTAGGTCATTCTGGATCCTATCTGTTCCCTCTAGTATATCTTCCTTTCCCCCTATCTTAGTGCCATCCGTGAACTTGCTGAGGTTTCAATCCATCCTCTCATCCAGGTCATTGATAATGACGTGAAACAAAACCGGCCCCAAAACTGACTCTCGGGGCATTCCGCTCGATACCAGCTGCCAGCCAGACATTGAGCCATTGAACTCTACCCGATGAGCCCGATGATCAAGGCAATACACATACAAATTACTCATTTTTTGGTCTATTTGTATCAAGCACTTTGTTCACCAGACCAATAAAAAGTATCATTTTAAACCTAAAATATAAGAAATAAGCTCTCCCACTCCTCCTGCCCAAATGGGCACATTGGATTCCAAATTCCATTGTGCTCAGTGGCACAGAAGGAGCCATTACAGAGCACTAAATAGATGGAAAGGGCAAAGGAATAGAACCCAAAAGTCTGGAAACCTTTTGGCCTTTCCCTTTTTATGTGTTTTCTATTCTGGTACTAAGGGCCTGATTTAAATCACAAAGTCAAAGGGAGGCTTTCCATTGGCTTCAATAAGTCCTAATGTCAGACCTAACACACTTAGTTATGATGTGTGTTACACAATAGTTGCCAATTTCTTTTTTAAATTAGGAAATATTAGCAAATGTGATGATACAATCAAATGTGATGACAAGAGGAATACTATTTATATCTTGTTTATTTAAATTGTGACAGCAAGTAGAAAATACTATTAAGAACATGGCTTTGCTTCGAGTTACTTTTGTTTTCTAAGAGGCAAAACAAAAAATGTTACAAATCACTCTTTTTAATCCAGGCAATGATAAGAAAAAGATCACTGTAAGAATAAAAGGCTAGATCGTGTCTGGCCCTTACGCTGCTGTAGCTAGGAGAGTAAAGGACAGGACAGAGAGATGGGGAAGGAGCATCCCTCCACACCTGAGCACTTTCTGCATTGTCCAGGAACAGTCATCGAAGTAGAAGACTGGATTCCTCATAAATCCAGGGAGTGCAAAGCCTGCCCACATTCCTGCAGCCTGCACTGCTTCCTGCAGCTCCCATTGGCCATGAACATCGAACTGCAACCACTGGGAGCTGCAGGGGGCTGTGCCTGAGGATGGTCAACATCAGCAAAATGGCCAGCGGATTACTCTGAGTCAAAGGTTGCCAACCCTTCGTTTAGTTAGTCTATTGTATGTAGATATAGGGCTTATGAAAGACTGCCCAGACTTCAAAGACATCAACAAAAAAAGGCCTTTTCAATATTTATCATGAGGCATAAGTAGCACTTTAAAATACAATAGCAAACTTGGCTGCTGAGAGGAGTGATAATAAATACTTGTTATCTTGAAAGCACTCCTCACACTCATTATCCAAGACAGTCTCAATTGTTATTTTACTCCTTTCTAGGGTCAACGGATTACATTTTGTGGGAGTTTCCTCCCTTGGGTGAAAGGACAGACTCATTCAGGAGAAATACTGTGACATTTGTCAGACAAATATGTAAACTGAAGCTCTGCCCAAGCAGAAGTGAAAACTAATCTCTAGAACAAAGAACATGTCTCATATAGGCCTTAATGCTGTGATGAACAATCTGCAGATAATGTGACCTATTACTTGCCAAAAATGTACTTACTAATTTTGTAGTCATGTTGTTGGACCTAGTTTAGACAAAGTATTCTATAAGCTAAGCTGTCATGTCCATACATGATAAAAATTCTTGCCTCTGATGTGCCTTTTAGAGCCTTTCACTATTCCGCTGGAGCACAGAGAGTGGATTTTCCAAAAGCATTCAGCGTGCCTTAACTCTGCTCCCACCAAAGTAAAACTCCCATTGACTGACTTTGGTGGGAGCTGTTTGGTACCATGTATACCCTCAAAGGTCATGATAGCACACTTTACTCAAGCCAAAGTGCCATTAGTACAAATTCTGCAGTCTTCAAAGGCAGAGCACCCACTGAGCCAAATACTGGGAACCTGAGCATACCCTGGGTATATTGGGTTTGCTCCATGAAAACCATCATGTGGTATCCTTTGCCTCAACTAACACAGCTAGACAATAGGTGCCACTATTTTAGAAGGGATGCAGTAGTTGTGACCGCTCCGACATGCCTCGTGAAATGAGGTTTAACAGAGCGTTCAACAAAGGCTTCCCTTATCGACTGTGGAGCATCCGGACTGCCCCGCTGTGCCGCCAAACAACTGATCGGCACAGCACGGCAGCCATTTTGATGTAAATGAAGTGGCGATTATTTAAATCACCACTTCATTTTCCTATGTCTAGTAAACTCATCTACATGGCTCCATCAACGGAGTCATGTAGTCTAGACATACCCTTAGTGCTTTAAAAGGGCCAGTTTCACAAAGCTGAAAACAATTTTGAAACAAATTAGCTATGAGGAAAAGTTTAATCAGAAAGATGTGAACAATTATGGTGACTTGTTCATAACACTATACTAGATGCCTAAAAAGCCACATTTGTGGAAAAAAGCCATATTGGTTCAAAAATTGACCAGATTTAGAGGGGAAGCAAAAGCAGCTATAAACAATAAAGAACTAATATATGACAAGGGGAAGAAAGGGGTAGTTAACAGTAATTAATATAAATCAAATGCTGGGAATTACAGAAAATCAATAAGGGAAGCAAAGAAATACAAGAAGAACTCTCTGATTAGCAAAGTTAATGGCAACAAGGTGAGTTTTTTAAGTATATTAGGAATAAATGGATCCTAACAATGGTAATGTTCCATTACTAAATAGAAATGACAAAATTATCAATAATGATGCAGAAAACACAGAAATCTTCAATAAACAATTTGTGTTCTATGTTTGAGAAAAAGCAGATGATGCAGTCATATAATCTAATAACACACTTTCCATTCCACTAGTATCTCAACAGCTACTAAGGTTAGACATTTTAAAATCAGCAGGGCTGAATAACTTGCTTTCAAGAGTTTTAAAAAATCTGGTTGAGGAGCTTGTGGGACTCAATAAGTCAAAACACTGAAGAGTAGAAGAAAGCTAACGTTGTGCCCAGCAGTGAAAGTGAGGTGGTGCACCCCGGTGTGATACTTTAGCAAGAAGCTGGATGGCTGGAGCACTAAACTGAAATGGGAAGGCTGGGAGCATCCTGCCCCATCTCCCAGGGCTTCCTGTAGGTTGCCATGCCCAGAAACAGGCAGACAAGTAGGTTAAAAGGGCTGGCTGGAGGCTGGCTGGGACTGCTGCAGCTCTGAGTCTCTCCACCCCCATTGGGGGGTGGGGGGGGGGGTTCAGTTGCACATACCAGGTCCCTGTTCCTCTTCTTCTCCTTCCTCTGATGATTAGGGAGGGAGGGAAAAATGCACAGCATGCTGCATTCTTCCTCTGCCCCTCCCCTGGGCAGCCAGTGGGGAGAGGAGTACAGCATGCTCTGGACTTTTCCCCTTACTCCTTAATCATCAGAGGAAGGAGAAGAAAAACAACATGGACCTGGTATGTGCAGCTGCTGCCTCCTCATCCCCTGATATGCTGCTCTTGCCCCCGCAACAGTGTTTCCTCTGAACTGAGTGGCAGCACAGCTTCACAGTGATTAAACAGCCCCACCCAGTCAGTCAGCTCCATGCACCCAGCACTGAACCTCTGACTGGGCCGGGCTAATTAATCACCTGTGAAGCTGTGCTGCCACGCAGCTTAGTGGGAACACTGCCCCACACTTACCCCTACACACTCCCAGCCCCCACCCTGACTTCTGCACTCCCCCACCCTAACCCCTGGATAATCAGCTGATTGTGAGCTGCCAGTGTGATGCTATAGCCAAAGGGGGCAATTCAGTTCTTGGAGGCATAACCAGGAGAATATCAAGTAGAGGTTATTTTACTTCTGTATTTGGCATGGGTGCAACTGCCGCTGGAATACTGGGTGCTGTCCACAATTTAAGAAGGATGTTGATAAGTGGGAAAGGATTCAGAGAAGAGCTGTGAGAATGATTAGAAGTTATGTCTTATAGTGATAGACTCAGGGCTCGTCTACACTAGGACCTTAGTCCAAAGTTAGCCCCCTAAGGTCAAATGTAAAGTGATGCATCCATACTATCAAGCCCATTATTCTAGAATAAGGGACTTCAGAATTTGAACTCTGTAGTCCTACGTCTCCAGAGGAATAACACTATTCCCAAACTTGTGTGTCCAAAATAATGTTAGTGTGGATGCTCTGGTGCTACTATTTCAAAATAATTGGCCTCCAAGAGGCCTCCCACAGCTCCCCAGAGTGCTTTCTGGAGCTCTGGGTCAAAGGTAGTGCATCCACATGAACAGAGCCTGCCTTGGACTCCATTCGATTCTTCCCCGTAGTGAGGACATGGAACTTCGAATTTGTAAAACTGGGTGCCCAGAAGCTGAACTTAGTAAATTCGAAATAATCTCCTAGTGTAGACATGGCCTCAAGGAGTTCAATGTATTTAGCATAACAAATAGCAGGTTAAGCAGTTACTTGAATACAGTCTGTAAGCACCTACATGGGGAGCAAATATTTAATAAAGAGCTCTTCAATCTAGCTCAGTAATGTATAACATGATCCAGTGGCTGAAAGCTGAAGGTAGACACATTCCGGTTAGAATTAATGTGCACATTGTTAACAATGAGAATAATTAACAATTTACCAAGGGCGATTGTGGAGTCTTCATCTCAGACAATTTTTAAATCAAGGTTGGATATTTTTCTAAAAGATCTGCACTATATGGCCTGTACCATGCAGGAGACCAGACTAGATGATCACAATGGTTCCCTCTGGCTTTGGAATTTATGAATATGACACATGGCCAACACACCATTTTTACATTACTTTCAGTTTATATATGCTAAAAATGCCCCAGGGTTTCGTCCCTTCACTTCAATGGGACTTTTACTTTAGTAAAGACTTGACATAAATTACAGTAGACTAGGGTCTATTTGCACAGTAGCATTTCTCCATAAAAATGTAGTCTCATTTCCTTTCCATTATTTCATATGCCAGCTTTCTATTGCAATAATAAGCCATTAATAAGCTATTTATCATAGAACCATAGAATCATAGGGGTTGGAAGAGACCTCAGGAAGTCATCAAGACTAACTTGCTAAAAGCAGGCCCAATCCCCACTAAATCCTCCCAGCCAGGGCTTTGTCAAGCCAGGGCTTAAAAACCTTTAGGGATTTATGAAGTGTCTTGAGACACTATGTAAACTGAAGTGCAGCTACCAACATGGTATCTCAGGAAATCGGTTGGGAGAAAAATTATCCTACAGTTCTCAAGAGGATTAATCAGTATATGAGTGATTTATTATTATGTCTTTAGTTAGTTTATTATCACAAAAGATTTTAACAGATCCTACTCAGAATATAGCAATCCCAATTTGTATATTTTCAGGCAAAAGAACAGATAACCAAATATGATGGATTTTGTTTGGTCATTACCATCATTTTTAAGTGACTCCCTGTAACTGTGGTAGCAGTGTTAAAGTTTTGACGACTTAACTTCCTATGCCTATCTTTTGATCAGATTAGTGTAAAACTCTATTGGTGATGATAACTGCAGCATTCATCTGATGATTTGAAAGTAATCAGCAAGCTTCAGGAGACGACAACTAATTTAACTATGACTTATATACAGCTCCTTTGGATGTAGAAGCTAATAGCCTTTAAACAGCACATAGACATTCTACTGTACACGACAATTCAGCATAGCAAATGAAGAGAAAGCATGGCAGAATTTTAGTTGGGTAGGATATAATTAACAATGCTGAATTTTGTCTGGGGCTTCTCATTTACTAGTTTGTTCATTTGTTAGTGTTCTGAATGTGTTATTTTTGTTTAAACTATTGTACACCCATAATGGACAAGAGGCTGAAAACAGAAAGTGGAAAGACACAAATGAATGTTCCACTTCAGCTAACGTTTTGTCAAGTCCAAAGTGTGGAAAATCTAAGTCAAATGATCATGATGGTCCTGGAAAGTCACTTATAAAGAAAAGAAAATATGAGAACCATCATATATAACATGGCTTTCCATGTATTGGTGATCAAGACTGTTCAAAACCACAGTGCATAATTTGTGGTAACGTTCCAGCAAACAGCAACCTCAAACCTCTGCTCTGGCACCACTTACAAACTAGGCATCCCACATAATGCAACAAACCTGTTGATTTTTTTAAGCAAAAGTCAGAGGAGTGGAAAGCCAATACTGATGATAAAAATGCACTTCACGAGTCATATGGAATGAGCTATCAAGTAGTAAGAGCAACAGAAACTCATACCATAGCTGAGAGCTTGATTGGGTCACATATAAAAGACATAGTTCATTGTTCAATGCTCAGGAAAAAGTCTGCAAAAAAGGATTGATATAGGTACCTTTATCCAAAAATGCATTGTTGCGAAGAATGAATGACATGTAATGCAGAAACTACCGTATTTTCCGGCGTATAAGACGAATTTTTATACTAAAAAACATCCCCCAAAAATCGGGGGTCGTCTTATACGCCGGGTATAAACATACAGGCAGTCCCCGACTTGCAGGTACGAACGGGTCTTTTCTTCCCCCGGAGTACAAGCTGCTCCGTGTCTCCCTGGTCTGCAGACCAGGAAGACGCGGAGCAAAGCCACAGAGGGGCTGTCCCGCTGCCGGCGTCCTCAGAGGCTTTGCCCTCGGTGTCCCTGGTCGGCTGGAGACGGTCCCCAGCAGACCAGGGGCACCGGTAGCAAAGCTGCAGCCGCGGCGGGGTCCCGCACCTCTGAGGCTTTGCTCTGGTGGGACCCCGCCGCGGCTGCGGCTTTGCTACCGGTGCCCCTGGTCTGCTGGGGACCGTCTCCAGCAGACCAGGGACACCGGGAGCAAAGCCTCTGAGGACGCCGGCAGCGGGACAGCCGCGGCACGTCTGGGCTGTCCCGCTGCCGGCTTCCCCCAAGGCTTTGCAAAGCCACGGAGGGGCTCGGGCAGCGGGGCAGCCCAGGTGCACCTGGGCTGCCCCGCTGCCGGAGCCCCTCCGTGGCTTTGTTCCATCTTCCTGGTCTGCCAGAGCAAAGCCTCAGAGGCGCGGCACCCCGCTGCCGCTGCGGCTTTGCTCCCCGTGTCCCTGGTCTGCTTGGGGGGGGGGCGCAGCTAGTGCACCCCCCCCCGCAGCAGACCAGGCTTTTGTTGTGGACCCTGGGGCAGAGCAGCTGGGGTGCTGCCGGTTGGCCTCTTAAGGGGGGGTAGTCTTATACGGCGAGTATAGGCGAAAACCTATGTTTTAACTAGAAAACTAGGGGGTCGTCTTATACGCCCAGTCGCCTTATACACCGGAAAATACGGTACATAAAAATAGTCCATATTATGCTATACAGTTGGATAGCATATGATGTTAATCAAATGATGTTGCTAATCAATCTATTTTGCTACTGTTTGTACATAATGTGAATGAAGGTATGTTTTGCAGAATTTTGAAAGAATGTACAATCGAGAGGATATCTTCAATCAGGCTAATACATATTTTCAGGAAAAGGAAATAGATTGGTCTCATTGCCTAGATATTTCCACTGATGGGGTCACATCAATGATGGGGAAATAAACTGGATTTGTAGCTCTAACAAAAAGGTTGCATCAAACATCTCTTGGTCTCTTTGCAGTATCCGTCGACAAACCCTTGTGGAAAAATGCATGTCTGAGGGACTGAAGTTCTGGACCATGAAGTGAAAATGGTGAATTTCATAAAATCACAGCCAACAAATTCCACAATATTTCACATGCTTTGTGAAGAAATGAGTAGCCTACACAATTGTCTGTTGACCCAAACCGAAGGTAGATGGCTCTCATGGGGCAAAATCATTGTGCACTTGTCTGAGCTTAGAACAGAAAAACTAGTTTTTGCAACGGCCATCCTTTCCACCTCACCAGCTGTCTGGTAAATCCTGTCTGGCTCCAAAGCCTAGTTTATTTTGCAGACCTGTTCTCAAGGAATAGTTAACTAAATTTATCTCTTCAAGGATTCAATATAACAGTTTTCAATGTGCAAAACTGAGCTGAATCCATGATAAAGAAGTTGCACTTTTGCAAAAAGTGTTTGGAAAACCATCAAAACTGTGTGTTTCAGTTCTGTTCATGATTTTCTGTCAGAACATAAACTAAAACCAATATAACTGCACACCTAAAAGGACTTTGCACAATGTTCAGGAAATACTTCCCAGCTATACTAGGTGATAATGACTTTCTCAACACAGATACTGAGCACCGAGAAAAAAAGAGAAATTGATTGAGAGCTCCTGTGATTATGAGCTGCAAAGGCATTTCAGAAATCTGTTATTGATCAACTTTTGGCTGAGTTTAAAGAAACAAGTACCCCCTTCTGACAAAAAACCTTACTACAGTTTTGTTACCATTTTCTATAAAGCATTTTCCTCGTATGCACATCTGAAAGCCAAAGCAGAAGCAGACGCAATGCTGAATCAGACCTGAGATTTCTACTTCCTCCAATAGTTCTACACTTCCAAGAGCTACGCAAATCAAAGCAAGCATGTCCATCACACTGAGACATGTAATTTTCAAGATTCCTTATGAGAAACGGAGATGGCTATTTATTTCTGTTTTTAAAACTAAATAGGTGACCGTTGTTATTTTTAAAATTATGATAAAGAACAAGTTTAAGGTTTATTGTAGTCATGCATTGTTTACTTGGTCTCCTCAAGACCTGAATGCATGCAACTCTTTGTCTGACATGATTTCTTAAATACCGTCACATCTGATACTCCCTGATGAAACACAGGAACCTTGTCTTATAATAGGCTTACTCAAAGTTCTACTAGCTACAAAAGTGAAACCTTGGAAGAGAGTTGCCATTTTCATTATGTAATAAAATTAATACTATAATACTGATAAATCATAACGAAGAATAGTGTATAATAAGCATATCAGAAAAATTATATTTCCAAGATCACTGATTTTATAATTATGATCAAATAAAGGAGAAAATCCCTGGAAATATTGGTTTGGGGGTGAGGGCACAAAATTTGACCTATTTGTGAAAGGATACCTGGGTTGTTAAAGTTTGAGAACCACTGACCTAAAAGGATCAAGTGGGCATATTTCTCACAATAAAATTTCCTACTACTGAAATGTTTTGCTGAGAGGCAGTAAGCACCAGAAAACCTAAAACCTTGCCATTTAATCCTTTTCAATATTGTGTCTATCATGAAGATTTGGAATACGGGCAGTCCCCGGGTTACGTACAAGATAGAGACTGTAGGTTTGTTCTTAAGTTGAATCTGTATGTAAGTCGGAACTGGCGTCAGCCGCTGCTGAAACTGATCAGTTTCAACCATGGCTGAATCTGGACGCCAGTTCTGACTTACATACAGATTCAACTTAAGAAACCCAGGCGTCCCCAAGTCAGCTGCTGCTGAAACTGATCAGCGGCTGATTCCAGGAAGCCTGGGGCAGAGCAACTCTGCCTCGGGCTTCCTGTAGTCAGCCGCTGGTCAGTTTCAGCAGCGGCTGACTTGGGACGCCTGGGGCAGAGCAGCTGGGGTGCTGCTGGGTTGCTCCAGTATCACGGCTCTTCGGCGCTACTGGAGCAACCCAGCAGCACCCCAGATGCTCTGCCTCAGGTCCTGATTCAGCCGCTGCTGAAACTGACCAACAGCAGCTGAATCAGGACTCCTGGGGCAGAGCAGCTGGGGTGCTGCCGGGTTGGTCCGGAGCGGCGCTGCGGGACCAACCCAGCAGCCCCCAGCTGCTCTACCTCAGGGGTAGACAAGAAAAGCCTGGTCTGCTGGGGGGGGGGGGGCACTAGCTGCACGCCCCCCCCAGCAGACCAGGGAGATGGGGGTGGCCGGACGCCCAAGTCCTCCACGGCTTTGCTCCGTCTCCCTGGTCTGCTGACCTGGGAGACGCGGAGCAAAGCCGCAGAGCATGCGGGCAGCAGGACTGTCCAGGCGCGCCGCGCTGTCCCACTGCTGGCGTGCTCCGAGGCTTTGCTCCCCATCTCCCTGGGCTGCCCGGCTGCCTGAGCCCCTCTGCGGCTTTGCTCCGCGTCTTCCTGGTCTGCAGACCAGGGAGACGCGGAGCAGCTTTTCTCGCCCCGGAGTACACAGGCGGTGGGACCGCGAGGTCCCACAGTCCATGTCCTCCGGGGCGAGAAAAGCCCGGTTCGTAACTGCGGATCCGACATAAGTCGCATCCGCGTAAGTCGGGGACTGCCTGTATACTGTCTGTATTAATTCTTGGGGGTAATATGACTGTAGTTTGTAGAATAACACACCCTATATGTAATATGATTATACACACATCTGACTATACACAATGCCTGTGCTCTGAAATAATTCTATAAAATGACATTTGCATATCTATTTCCTCTCAATAATTTCTGTCAAATTTGTTCAGTTTACAATGAAAATTATTCTTTTCTTTCTAATTTTCTAACTTCTAGCTTTTCAAACTTTAACCTAAATATCATCCTTCTTGTGCAATATCTCAATTATTAAAGGATGTGAAGGACAATTTATGTTCTCAGTGATATGCCTGGAACTCTGCTGCCTTCAAATTATTGCTTCAGCAACACTAGCACAATCATATTACTGTCAGTGGTTTTGCACAGATGTGACTAATTGGAGCCTATTAAATAATTCTGTTGATCATTCACAAAAAAGCATAGAATCCACGCAGCTCATTTCCTCTTGGCTTTGTTTGCTCTGCAATGCTAAAAGGAATAAAAGGGCAGCAAAAACATATTTTTACCATTGAAGTTAGCAGATATGCTATAGAAAATCAGCTGCTCTGATAAGTAAGAATATTCACTTTTCAAAATAGAACTCCAATTTAAGAACAAATGCATCTTCTGATGACCTTTACCATAACCTTCTGATCTAGAGGAAATAGAGGCCAAGACAAATCAAAGGGCAATTGAACTTTTGAGGAAAATCCTGCCATCTCTACCTGGTGGGAGAAGGTATGCACTCTGCAGAACTAGAGCCATGCCAGGGACTGGGACTGGGGAGCAAGCATAATTTGTGGAGCCCTTGCAAAGCATCCACAATTCCTACACACAGCACAGCACAAAGACATCCTTCTTCTCTAGGATAGAACGAGGCTACAGATAGGCCATGTGCAATGCCTGCTTCCACTAATCCCCATGGAAAGATATTTGTACGGTAGATATTAGGGCAAGTCCTGAAGTTTCCATCCCCTTACCTCCTTGCACACAGCTAATATACTTTAGGGCTGTGTCTAGACTGGCCAGTTTTTCCGGAAAATCAGCCACTTTTCCGGAAAAACTTGGCAGCTGTCTACACCGGCCACTTGAATTTCCGCAAAAGCACTGACTTCCTACTGTAAGAAATCAGTGCTTCTTGCAGAAATACTATGCGCTCCCATTTGGGCAAAAGTCCTTTTGCGCAAAGCTTTTGCGCAAAAGGGCCAGTGTAGACAGCCCAGATTTGTTTTCTGCAAAAAAGCCCCGATCGTGAAAATGGTGATCGGGGCTTTTTTGTGGAAAAGCGCATATAGATTGGCACGGACGCTTTTCCACAAAAAGTGCTTTTGCGGAAAAGCGTCCGTGCCAATCTAGACGCTCTGTTCTGAAAATGCTTTTAATGGAAAACTTTTCCGTTAAAAGCATTTCCGGAAAATCATGCCAGTCTAGACGTAGCCTAGCTGTATACTAGGGAGAAGATTTGGACTTAAATCACGAGTGATTACAAAGATTATTAGAAAACACATGAGTGTTATAACATTACACATTGAAGATATGACTCATAGCAATCTGCTGCTGCGATCAGGTTCCTTTTGGAGACTGGCTTTTGGCCCAGCTAAAGGAAACCAAACATTTCTGTTGTCTGAGGAGCAAGCCTTGTTGCTATGGCAGTATAGCTGTTGTGGTTATGACTTCCCTAGGAAGCCTATTCTGTTCTTAATAGGAGTGGCACGAGGAGAAAGTCCTATTCCAGACTTTTATTATGATCCCTGACCTGGAGTGTATGAGAAAGGATCATTTATTCTTTTTTTTAAAAGAGCATTTACTTACGAAGGAACCTAAATATCAAAAGTCGAGAGAAAAAAATGACAGGGAGAGATGCAGCATAATCTTGAAAGCTGAAGAAGGCAGAAAGAAATTATTAGCAAATCTAGGTCTTTCAATGGTTGGAAAACTTGAGTTGCCTCTGTGTTTTCACAACTCTGACACCAACATGGAAATAGTTCACGTTCATATGGGGTATGTCTACACTACCCCGTTAGTTTGAACCCCAATTGTAGTCATCCGCAATTGCAAATGAAGCCCGGGATTTGAATTTCCTGGGCTTCATTTGCATAAAGCCGGCCGGTGCCATTTTAAAATGCCGGCTAGTTCGAACCCCGTGCCGCGTGTAGCCGCGTGGCACGGAGTAGCTAGTTCGGATTAGGCTTCTAATCCGAACTAGCTGTACTCCTCGTGGAATAGCAGTTTTAAAGGAGACTGTTGGGATATTTCAATCTAGACCTGTCTTGTTTTCCTTCTATTATGCATAGTTACTGCTGTGTAAAGCAGATGATTAAAAATTAAAATAAGCAATTAATTTGAAATTAATTTTCAAATCAAGAAAATCCTTTAAATGATGCCTAATTATGTCTGGTCACAGATATTTTTCCATTACTGAGAACAAATAATTCTACTTTATGGTTAGCATTTGGGATTTAAGACAAAACTGTAAAACTTAAAAGATTTAAGAATTATACTGTAGGAAGTCAGACTATAATAAGCTTTAGATCAACAGTTCATATAGCATCAAGGGATTCCTAACCGCCCAAGAGAAAGAGTTCCTAATATACTGTAACCTACAACTTTTCCCTTGAAATGTCTTAGTTCCATGAAGCAATAAAACAGTCTGGACTAAGTTACTGAAGTTCTTTGAAGTACTGGAGAGACCCATAAATAAGGCGAGTACTTTGGAGGGGGGCTCGTTTTGTGGTACACATATACAACTATTTCATAGTCATGTTGATTTGTTGCTGCCTGTAAGTCAGTTTCTCAGGAGCTATAAATCTTAATTCAAGTAAAACTAAAATGTCATCAGTGTTCATTTGATGCATTTTTACCCCACCAGGAAAAAAACAAACAAACAAACACATCATCAGCATTCACATAAGCCCTTCTATGCACAACTACAGCTCTGCGCTAAAATTTGGATTAATAGATTCATACAAATATTTCATACCAAGTTGTAACCATTTGGTAACAAATGTCCCATTTCATGGCCAGAAAGAGTGGTAACTGCCACTGGAGAAATAAAACTGAGTTATTGTTTCCAGTTTCAAAAGAACAGCAACAAGTATAAAAAAACTGTATGTGATCTTTGTCCTTTTCTCCCCTCAGACACCTGCACTCATCTAATGTTTCACTGAGTCCTGAAAAATAAATGCATAGCTTCAGTCTCCTAATCCATGTGGCTCCAGAGACCACTGTTACATGAGAACTTAAACTGATGATGCTGGGCGTCGTAGGGGCAGTTTAATCTTTTTTAATTCAAATCAACTGAGTCCCATGTGGCGCTAGGATGATACTCTATATGCTGCAATCAGACTGACCTAGCCTTCTTGTGCTCTAAATGATTAATGAAACTGCCTCCTAGTTTGTTTCCATGGCAATCTGAAACTTGACACTATGTAGGAATCTGCCATTCACACTGAATGAATTGAGGAGGTAGACAGGAATAAAACTCCACCGGTTTTACAGAGTATACTGAATTTTAAATCATTAGTCACCTAGTACTTAGATTGTTGACTCTTGAAAATCTGAGTGGGATAATATATCCAAGTTAATAGAGTTTTAATTGGGTAGTTTATTGGTCAATTATTTAAGTAAAAGCAAAGTTAGTTGCTTTTGAGTACTACCTTGTGAATAAGCTGTGTATAAATATAGATTAATGCTAATGCATTTGTAGCTCTGTGAAATGTAGTTAATCATATCATTCAAGCTAGGCAAATGTCTTCAAATTTTGTAAAATATGCATAAATGGTAGAAAAATTTCAGGTTTTCTTCAGTCCATGAAGACCTTATAGTTCCTGCGTTCATGTATTTTTAATAGTTGGTAGTGTAATTAATATTTCAAATATTGCACTGCACTGTTTTGAGGCTTTTCATGAATTCCTTTTAATGCAGTTTTCAAAAAGATAGCATTAGGTACCACTTGGGGAAACATTGAATATGTCACAGTGTTAATGGTGAGTTACTGCCAATCAGGCCTTGTCTAAACTACGAGATAAGACTGAATTTATTAAGGTTGATTCTTTAGCACTTGATTTTGTAAAGTCGAATGTGCATGTTACTGCTGTGTGCAAAAGTTTGACATAGTTTGATGTAGTGTGTCCCCAGTGGGGTCACTACCATCGACTTTGACAATGATGCACTGTGGGTAGCTATATCACAGTTCCTGCCACTCCTTTGCATTCTCGGTTATGCTCCCAGTGCCCAATGGGACCAAAACAGTGGAGCAGGTGGTTCTGGATACATGTTGCCAGCATCCATAATTCACCCATCTCTTTCCCCTTCTCCTTGCACTGCCCTCTCCCCTCCCCCCCGGCTTCAAAGAAATGAACAATCTTTTCTACTCCCTTTTTTCCCTGGTTGCAGATGTCATAGCTGGGCAACCATAGACCCTGTTCAGCAGCAAAGTACTATGTCAATCATACCAAACATCTTTTACCTTATGCTGCAGTATGTCCAGAGCCTAGCCAGGGCCCACTGAAGTGAGGAAGAACTTGAGGATGCCATGAACAGACACTTGTGTGAAGCTCTTGAGTTGAGCAATTGGCAGATGATCCTCTTGACCCAGTGAGATGCTGGTTCTGGTATCATGAGATAAGCACAAAATTGTGGGACCACATTGTGATACAGCTATGGAATGATCAGCAGTGGTTGCAAAACTTTCATATGCATAAGGTCACTTTTAAGGAAGTTTGCAAATTGCTTTTCCCCACCCTGAAGCACAGCAAAACCAGAATGAGACCCACTCTGACCATTGAGAAGTGAGTGGCAATAGCCCGGTGCAAGCTTGCAATGGTACACACAGCTATGGGTCAGTTGGGAATCACTTTAGAATGGGAAAATCTACAGTTGTGGCTGTTGCAATCCAAGTAGCCACGGCCATCAATATCTTTCTACTATGAAGGACAGTGACTTTGGGAAATGTGCAGGATATAGTGGAGGACTTTGTCACAATGGGTTCCCTAATTCTGGTGGAACGATAGATGGAACGCACATCCCCATCCTAGCAGCAGCGCAAGGGGATATTTCTTGATAATGTTGCAAGCACTGGTGGATCACAAGAACCTTTTCATTGACATCAATGTAGAATGGTTGGGAAAGATGCATGACGCATACATCTTTAGGAACTCTGGTCTCTTCGGAAATCTGCAAGATGGAACTTTCTTCCCGGACCAGAAAATTAATATCAGAGGCATTGAAATGTCAAAAGTAATCCATAAAGCTGTACATGGGCAGCCTGAACCCCAGTAAGGAGAGATTCAATTACAGGCTGAGCAAGTGCATAATAGTGGTAGTATGTGCTTTTGGGCATTTAAAGGGAAGGTTTCACAGTTTATTGACTAGATTAGATCTCAGCAAAAGCAATATTCCCATTGTTGTGGCAGCCTGCTGTGTGCTCCATAATATCTGTAACAGTAAAGGAGAAAATGTTATACCAGCGTGGGGAATCGAAGCACAGCACCTATCCAATAATTATGAGCAATCAGACACCATGGCAATAAGGAGGGCACCTCAAGGGGCACTGTAAATCAGAGAGGCTTTGAAAAACAGCTTTGTGAATGGCCCAAGAGGGATATGACTGTAACGAATGCTGCCCTTAACGATAGGCCCCCTGCATTAAGTGTGCTTGTCTGTAACCTCTGTTAAACCTCTCCCCTCCCCATACAACAGAAGCAATAAAGATACTGTTGTTGAGAAATAATGCACTTTTATTTAGGGAACAAAAGAAAGCAAGGACGGAATTCAGAGCGGGAGCTTCGGGATGGGGGATGGGAGGCGTGTATTGCAATCCCCCTGTTCAGCACTCACACGGGTGAGAATGACACCTTTTTTTCCTGAAACACATCTCTGGGGGTTGAATGTGAGGCTGCCCTTGATTTCCCCTATGGGTTTTAGAGTGCCTAGGAGAGGAGATTATGGAACTTGGTGAGGAGGGAATGTGGTTCAGCATGGGCCAGGGAGAGGGAGTCTCTGTCCATCTGACAATCCGGTTAGTCTACCAGCTATGCCATCAGCTCTGCCTTGATCCTCAAGGTGTTCTCCTGGGTCCTCACCTCACATTTTCCGCATGCTCTGCTTTCATCTCCTGCATCAGCATTCCCCTCCACTCATTTAATTGTGCTATGTCCAAATGGGTTGATTGCATTTGTTCATTGAACATGCCATCCTAATGACTTTTCTGCCTTCATATCTGTGTTAGCTGATGGCAGGGAGTCAGGTGGTGACCATGCGTTTGTCACCTCCCGTTTGCCAGGAGAATGCAACGTCCCCTTCCCACAGGAGCCTGCAGACAGGAGGACCCTGCAGTCTTGGACTGGTAGCAGGGCAGGAGCTCGTACAGACACTGTGCAGCCTATGGGTGGGATGGAGAGTGGATCCAGGTGTGAGACACAGCAGCGTCTCAAACCATGCTTTGTTGGGGATAAGCAACCAGAAGTGCACTACCAGGGGTATCATCCAGGTTCCTATTCACAATATCGGTCTTCTCTGAATCTCACACCCAGAGTGATAGAGAGCAGATGCTGACTGACTGTGGCCAGAAGCCTGGAACTCATGCTGCAATGCTTTGTGCTACAATAATACCAGATCACTTACGCTGGCTTGGCATGGAAAGGTGTCCCTCCTTAGAGGACAGAAGAAGGCTGGCCTCACTAGAAACCCTGTGAGAAGGATGAAAGAGTACCTCTGTGAGAGCTTTATGGAGATGTGCTCTGTCTCCAGACATGTTAACAAACTGTTCCAGGGAATGTCCACTGTGTAGGCAGAGTGGCCATCACAGATCATACCTAGCTGCCTTAACACACTTGTAGCATGATTGAAAATGTGAACACACCAGAAGTGCCCTCCTTGGCATCAGAGCCCAGCAACGAGATGTCCTAGGAGGAGAAGATTGTCTCCAAAGTCTCTGCTCATCTGCTGACTATTCTCCTTCTCCTATTGATGCATAAGATTGTTACCTGAGGAGTCTCTTAGGAGGAATCCACAGACAGGTTGGGATACTGGTTGGGTCCCACCCTAGGGTCCTATGCAGCTGCTCATAGAAGTGACGTGTTTGCAGCAATGACTCAGACCATCCATTTGCTTCCTTTGTCTTCTGGTACACCTGCCTGTGCTCCTTTATTTTCATGTGGCACTGTTGGGTGCCTCAGCGATATTAGCAGAGATACCAGCATAGTTTTGCTTGCACAGATTCTTCTCCCCACATAGAAATCAGGTCTAGGATCTCCTGCATGCTCCAAGCTGATGCTTGTTTATGACCCTGGGCACTCATGGTCAGGTGTGCTGCTGAAGTATGCTGCCTGCTCTGAGGTCTGTTCACCACAATGGCCACACAGGAAATTGCATTCAAATTTTCCCAGGCCTTTTCTTGTGCACCTGGAGAGCAGTAGAGTTGAAAGTGCTGGCCAGAGCAGTCACACAGGTGCACTGTTGGACACCTCCCAGAGGCCAAGAACCACAACTTTCACAGCACTATATCTGCACTACCTTAATGTTGACCATGCACGGTCAAACCTACTATTACTCACAGGGCACATCTAGACTTGCTTTCACTTTTGAAAGAAGATATGCAAATTCAGTGTGAATTTGCATATCTTCTTCCGATCGCTTTTTCAAAAGTTATTCTTTTGAAAAAGAAAATAGTCTAGATGTGGGACTTTCAAGAAAAAAATCCCTTTTTTGAAAGAATCGTTCTTCTTTAAAAAATGAGGTTTATGCGGTTCTTTCAAAAAAGGCTTTTTTTCTCGAAAGAACCGTGTCTAGACTACTTTCTTTTTCAAAAGAACCTCTTTCGAAAAAGCAATTGGAAGAAGATATTCACACCGAATTTGCATATCTTCTTTCAAAGATGGAGTAAATTCAACCTCCTTGCAACTCCTTACATCTGGAGTTGGCAATACTTTGCTGGTATGGTATGTATATGTCACTGATTTATTGGACTCTGAAAATGAATAGGCAAAATTCCCGAAAAATCAAGGCAATGGGAAGTCCTCCCCAGATGTGAGTGTAATGTCACAACAAATTGTCCACAATCCAGTTAGCTGTGTGCAAATTGCTGAGGAGGGAGATATACTGATTCCACAAGTGTGGGATAGCAAGTTATACCTGTTTCCACCAGAAGGGTGAATTAGGCTGGATAACTGCCTCTTTCTCTGCGTGCATCATTAAAAATCCAAGAAGTTAAATCTGAGCTTTCAGAGGTGAAAATACATATTTTCATATCCATTGGTTAGACAATATCAGAAGAACTGAGTAAAAGTTCAAAACATGTTTATGTGGGTGAGATTGGAAGCCATGTCACATACCTGGTGTCAGGCTACTGCCAATAAAATTAAGTCGATTTTAATGCCATATGGCAAAAGTCACACAGATAAAATCTTTTCAAAATCTCTGAACTGATGCTCTGAACTTAAGTCCCAGATATGTTTTAGACAAAAACTAGATAATTTATCATCTGTGGTATTGGTTTTCTTGCATATGGTACATTATGAGAAAAGTAGGGCAAAATGTTATTTCAGGCAGGTATTGGCTATCCCATTTGAGGAATGTACAGGTTCTGAGTCCTGGACAACCATGTAATCAGAACTATGATTGCTACAATGACATTTAAACACAGATGTGGCTGAGAAGGTTCTAACATGTTTTCCCTGTCTTGTGTTCAACAAGATTATTTTGCCTAAGGTCCATATTAAAAAACCGTGTTACAGATGATCTAAGGACACACCATAGAAAAACAACAACCCTTCTTCTCATTGCACAAAGAAACAGGGCTAGAACATAGCCAGCAACATCTCTATAGTTGTGTCTATCATGGCCATGATCTCATGAGCCTTAAAGAGGAATATTTGTATAGATAAAAACTTTCAAATGCTATGCCTGATTAACCATAAATCATAGTATTCACATCTTTTGTGTTTGCATAACACTTGTCCCTGTAAAACCGCAATCAAAACTGAGCTCTTGGACACTGCTGCTTTAAAAATAAATAACAACAGTTCTGATTTTTCTTTTTACTGTTACCACAGATAGAACAATACTTGGCATCCTCTCCTTGAGCTTATCAAAAATATTGCTTAACAGGAATGTTATATATCGATACAATGTCTAACATGCTGATTTTGGCCCTTGGGCTCTACTGTAATACATTTATATTGTATCGTATTGTATTTGTAGGATAATAAATCCTAGCAGCATACTAGCACAGACTGGGATCTTGAGATTTACATGGCTAATAAAGTGAATATGACCCAACAATGTAACATTACGGCAAAATGCTCAATATTAAGTTGTATTAATAGGAATGTCACATGCAAAAGAAATAAGGTAATTATTCTGATGTACTTTACTGGACAAGCCTCATTTGGAACACTGAATGCTGTTATGAATGCCACATTTAAATACACACACACACATGCACACACACTCATTGGAGAACTCAAAAGAAAACAACAAAAATGAGAAGTAGTTTGGAAAACAATATTCATGAGGCAATAAAAAGGGCTATTTGGGTTAGACAATGTGATAATTTAAAAGAATGATTATTCTTATTATATTAATTTTATGCTAATAGTTTCACTAAGTACTGAAGAAAATGTGCTGAGATATTGCATGGACAGTGTAAGTTAAATATTAAGGGGAAATGTAGAGCTATAAGAATATTTATGGAACAAGATGCCAAAGAAGCTTATGACATACATTAGCGGTGTTAAAATGCATTTATTTGTGTAAACGTGTAACCGCTGAATTTTTCAGCAGTTACACGTTTACACATGGTGGGAGGGGGGCGGAAAAGCAGGAATGACAGGACCTGGTGCTCGCAGGAAGCCAGCTTTTAAGCTGACTCCCTGCTAGCATTGGCACTCATCCCCCCCCCCCCCCCGCCCGCTGCTGCCTCTGTATCCATGGCTCTCCGCATACACCAGCTCAGCTCCCCCACCTGCAAGAGGCAGCAACTCAGAGGGTAGGGGAGAATGGTTCTGCTGTAGCTGGCATGCGTGGGGAGCTGGCTTAAAAGCTAGCTCCCCATGCACACCAGGTCCCAACTCCCCTGCCCCCTTTGCTGCTGCCTCTGATACAGCTGATACAGTGCATGTAACCATGACGGTTAATTGATGAGCCCAGGCTCATTGGTTAATCATGTACTTGGATACATGTTCACATCCCTAACATACATCACCCTCTTTGGAAATATTCCAAAAGTTGTACCAGACTCTAGATCTGGCTGCGGTGGGAAAATCCATTTTTGAAGGATTCTGAAATTTCAAAATGTGGCATTGTTTAGAATCAAAGTGAAATAAAAAAGTTGACATTCTTGATAACGGAACTTTTTAAAAAAATAATTGCAGATGATCATTTCAATAAAATCAACCCCATGATGACAGATCTTGATGTTATAAGGACAGAATTGCAAGTTCAGCATAGGGCAGGGGCTCTCAGCCTACAGGATAAGGTGCTGGTGGGCCACAAGACATTTTGCTGATGTTGACTGTCCACACGAATCCCTCCCCCCGCCCCCCGACAGTTCCCAGTAGCCAAGATCTGCTGTTCTGAGCCAATGGGAGCTGCAGGAAGTGGTGCAGGCTGCAGGAAAATGCTGTCTGACACTTTCCAGAGTGCTCATTGGCCAGGAATGTTGAACCACAGACACTAGGACCTGTGAGGAACTGTGCCTATGGATGGTCAACATGAGTAAAATGTCTTCTAAGACACATAAAATGACTCATAAAATTAGGTGGCTAAAATATTGCCTATTTGGAATTCCACATAGTAATATCCAGTGAAATATAAGCTTAACATTACTGTAGTACTGGTTTTTACTAGTCAAACTTTCTGATTTAGAATCACATTAGGGCCTTTGACATTTATATAACACCTCCTTCCCTCACTTTTATAGATACACACTATATTTTACAAGTTTTATAGACACACAATTCAAAATGCAATATGTTCATACAGGATACATAGAGAGATCAGTTATAGATATATTGCATTTTACATTGTGATCCTAAAATTTCTGCTCCCACCTCTTGTTGTCAGAAAGCTGCATTAGCAAATTGCCTGTCAGTTTTCAAAGCTCAGTGCTTAGACTTTGCAGCCCTGGGGATATCAGTAACATAAAGTTTGCCCCTTGAATGCTGGAATGACCTGTGCCTTATAGCTCTATCTGTCATATAAAAATGTTCCAGTATTGTCACTTTTCACAGCCTAATCGTGATATCTCTTTTCAGGTTTCCTGCTGACTGACAATGTCAGGTACAACTTTTTACACAATTTTTCTTCTCTGTGAGTGAAATTGCATATACAGGAATTTTGAAGAGGTTTCCTTGCCTGCAATCAGAGTTAACTACTGTTTCCTTCTAAAAGAAGAAGTGAACAATTAGTGGAGGAGGAAAAATAAAAGAGTTCTTTGAATGTTTGTTAAATTTTTAAATGAGTTTCCTATGAACTGATTCAATTCCCTTTGCGTTCCTTATAAACAACCAATATGGTTATTACATTTACTGGCAAGCAAGTTTGTAGAAACATCACATATTAAGCAAATTTTGAAGAATACTGGCAGAAAGTGTTTTCTGAATTCTTAAATATAACCATTTACACCAGAAACCAAGTTATGTTCATCCAATAGAGAACAGAATAAAATACATGTAACATATATAGATTAATTTTCATTGGATGCATATTTCAGATTTTGATTATTAGCAATGACTTGCTTGCTAACAATCTACAGACCAAGAATTATTTCCAAAATCATTAACCAAATAATTTATAATAAATATTATTGTAGTTGTTCATAAACATTCACATAACAGAAAAAGGAGAAAATTGTCTAAGAAATAATTCACTGACAATTATTTCCATGTTACTATGGACCAGCAATAACATACTATATGAACTAATGCAGTGGTCACCAACCAGTAGATCGGGATCTACCAGTAGATCTTGGAGCCTCTGACAGGTGACCCTGACTCGTTTGGCTGGAAGGCTATCAAGTGCCAGCACTTCAGCTGTGCCTCCCCACACTGCTCCTGCCCAGAGCCTCAGAGCTGCCCTCTGGGAACCTCCTGCTTGTTGCGCAGGTTGGGGGAGACAGAGGCCAGGGGTGCTGATGTCACTCTGACTCCCTCCTCTGTACCCCATCTTCTCAGAATGAGGAGGGCGGGGCTTTGGCAAAGGGGTGGGGTAGGGGTATTTGGGTTTGAGGTAGATCCTGAACTGACTCAAATTCAAAAAGTGATCTTGTACTTAAAAAGATTGGAGACCACTGAACTAATGTATCCCTTTTCTACAGACTGCTTATTCTTACTGTCCCACCAATTTAAATGGAGACAAAAAGACAATAATTCATCCACCAATATGAGATGCTGCTCTATTCTCTTCAGATTAGTGAAAAGCGTTGCAAATAAATCTTTTTTACACACTAACTTCAACAGAAATTAAAATAAGTATGGGAGGGATAAGGCAAAATGAAACTGACAAGCAAAATTAAAAGTATGTACCTTGTTGTACATTATTCCCTTTTTACTCTCTTCCATGGACACTTTGCTCTTAAATTACCAAGCTAGCAATTAAAATGTAAGCCAATTTCTCTAGCGAAATGAAGGGGCAAAATAGTGCTGAAGTCAGTGGAGCTATGCCCATTAGGCCAAGTCACTAGAATAGTTCACTGAAATCAATGGAGCTACATGGATTTATACCAGCTGATGATCTAGCACTTGCACCAGCAGAGAAATCTGTCCAATAAGTGAGTTTTACTCAATATTTTCTCCCCCCCCCCAAAAAAAGAAAGAAAGCGGAGAGCAAAATCTTCAGTAAGTGGAGAGCAAATCCAAGCTACAGTGGAACTACATTGTAGGAAGCTACAGTGACAAAGCTTCCTACACTGATGGAAGGGGTTTATATCTCTGACAGTGGTAGTGAGATTGAGGGAACTCACATCTGTAGATCAACCTAACTACAATGGTCAGGATGTGAAATCTTTCACAGCCCTGAAGAACATAGCTTGGTCCATATAATTTTTAGGCACAGAAACAATACTTACATAGACATACAGAGCAGATATTCAAGTGCCCACTGGATAGATGCAACTATTCCTCTTTATGAATAATCATATACAATGCTTTCATAGGACAGAGCAATGTATATTCAATGTATTTTGCACACATTAATTCATTCTCAGTAACACCTTTAAAGTAGGTAAATAGGAGTATTCCTATTTTAAAGGTGAAGAAACTGAAGCAATGTGACATATCCAAGGCCACAGAGAGCCACTCAGAGCCAGTGTTAAAACTCAAGTAATCTGGCTTCCTAGTCTTGTGCTCAAATCATTAAATGGAAGTTCTCAAATATTTCCATAAAGGCGTGTATCTCAAAAACTAGATATGCATATGGAACATCTGCCCTCCCATTCATGAACCACATTCCCACTCATCTATAGTCACTTGACATCCCCCTAGCAACTAATGCAAATGCTTGCATTATAAATAACATCAGGAAAGTACAACTACTTTTTCTTCTTTCAATGCAATTTAGCAACTGAAAACAAGGAGAGAAGCATCATATGATGATTATCAAGTGCTTTTGTGACCACCACTGATCCAATGGCCAGAATTTGGGAAACTCTGTACTCAATAATGGCTCTACCTAATAAGTGACCCTTACTTGGTATATGTCACCGTTCTGCAAAGCACTCCGATAGGCATGCTCTAAACCATATTTTAATCAGAGTGAAGGGGTTGCCTTTCCTTCCTTCTTGCCCTGAATGGAACCTGCATAACAAACAAACAAACAAACAAAACAAACCTACCTTTAATTTTCCTAAAGAATTTTGTCCCATCCCAAATGGACTTTAAGCCTTCCTTGACATCTAAAGAATGAAAACGTTTATCTGCATGGGGGCCTGGTTTGAATGGTTCCAGATCAGGCAACTGATAAAAGTAAGTACCCTCTGGGCCAAGGTAATTTTTCCCCTGTTTCCTGATTATTATTTTATCATTAACATGCATGAACTTTCAAAAATATGAATAAACCTTATTTCTAATTTATACTTGTTACCTTAAAGACTTGTGTTCTCAAAAATGGCAGTCATACATTACATAACCTCTTTGATCCTAATGTAAGGATTGTCATTTTTTCCATTGAAAGAATTACCCATATTTTATTTCTCCATTTATTAATGTTGGGGGAGCTATCCTTTTCCAAAAATGAGCTATCACACATATGGCTGTGTTATCAATGAGGCCTTCCTAACTGTCAGGGTAGTTAAGCAGTGGAATAAATTGCCTAGGGAGGTTGTGGAATCTCCATCACTGGCGATATTCAAAAGCAGGTTAAACAGACACCTGTCAGGGATCATCTAAACAGTGCTTGGTCCTGCCGTGAGGACAGGGGACTAGAATCGATGACCTCTTGAGGTCCCTTTCCAGTTCTGTGACTCTATGATAACTGTAATCAATTTCCTTCTCTTGACAACAATCTAATAAAACACTGCATATTCTGTAGAACACTCTCCCTCTTGTAAGAGGCATTAACAATCTCCTTGCTACAAAACTTTACACCAAGGACACCAACGTCTCGACCAGAATTGTAACAGAGGTTTTCTGAAGTAATGTTACTAATTATATAGTGCTCAGCCTGTGTGTGGGAGTTATTCTTAATTACATTGTAAAAGATGGTTCTTGCTGGAGAATTATAACTCCATATAAATTCCATATAATTATGGATTTTTTTAAATGAACAAATTACCTTTTTATTTTTCCTCAAACTTTTTTTTTAAATTGGGAAAATTCATTATGTAAATCCAAGCGTCTTGCAGACAACTTTCACATATGTGAACAGTACTTGAATAAGAAAGTTCTGAATGGTTTGGCCAGATTCCCAGAGCTATATTTTCAGTGGATAAGCTATCCGTGAGTAATTTTTTTCATGACGTTAATGTAGCCCGTGCCTGCCTAGTGTGGTACTCTGTCCCCCTCTAGTGGCACCTAGACCTTCTAGAGCAGTGGTTCCCAACCTTTTCCAGATGGAGACCCGTTTTGACAATTCAGGAAGACTTGGTGACCCAAGGCAATTCAAAAACAGAGGGGGGGGGGCAGAGCCACCTGGGGAGACACTTGGTGACCCTTTTGAAATTTAATAGCGACCCATATTTGGGTCCTGACCCATTGGTTGGGAAACCCTGTTCTAGAGATTGAGGGTTCTTCTACAGCATTGGCAGATCATGAAGTAGAAGGCTTTCAGAGCATGAAGAAGAGGATCATGTATTTATTTCCAGAATTCCCAAGTTAGAGCCTACGATGGTGACGGGGTGGTGTGTGTGTGTGTGTGTGTGAGGTGGTCTCTGTTAACATTACATTAACTCTAACAGTCTCTCTTTTAATATTAAACATGCAGAGACTTTCTAATTCTCTTTAAATTTGAGCTTCAGCAAATACATTGTGGCCAGGGACTGACAAATATTCCACTCTCTGCTAGTGTATGCCAGTATCTCAGGAAAGTAATTCAGAGACATAGATACATACAAGAGCTTGGCTTGAATTGATTCTTATTTTTTACCCTCAGGATCACAAACCATATGACAACCAGGGCCCTAGAAACTAATTCTAGAGTGTTATATTTTGTGTGTGTGTCAATGTAGCGTGTGTGTGTCTGCCTTGGAGTGAGCTTGAGTTAGGATGTCTCTTCTCTAGCTTCAGAACAGGCCTACTGACAGCAATTCCAGGCCCTGGGGCAGACTAGACAATGGGCCCCCTACAAGATGGTTTGCCTGACATTTGGGTGGTGCTGTGCCTGCACTGTTGCACGTTTCCTTTTTTTTTCTATCTATGTGAGCAATACATTTTGTTTTGTGCACTGAGGCAGAGATTTGCATCCCCAGTAGAAACAAAAACAAAAACATATATATATATATTAAAAATCATCAGAATAATTACTCCAGCCAGGACAAGTTAGATGTTTTAGAACTTACTACTCAAGAAATTAAACTTAAGTGTAAGAGAAATAAATGATTTATGAGCAAGGGCTGACGGATTTGGGCTTATTTAGTCTACAGAAGAGAAGAGAAGAGTGAGGGGGGATTTGATAGCAGCCTTTAACTTCCTAAGGAGGAATGCCAAAGAGGATGGAGAGAGGCTGTTCTCAATCATAGCAAGTGGCAGATTACGGAACAAGGAGCAATGATCTCAACTGCAGCGGGAGAGGTCTAAGTTGGATTTTAGGAAAAGCTATTTCACTAGGAGGGTTGTGAAGCATTGGAATGGGTTACCTACGGAGATGATAGAATCTCCATCCCTAGAGGGTTTTAAGCCCTGTTTTGACAAATCCCTGGCTAGGATAATTTAGCTGAGGTTGATCCTGCTTTGAGCGGGGGTTGGACTAGGTGACCCGCTTTTCCAACACGAATCTTCTAGGATTCTATCATTTAGAACTCAAAACTAAATTAGTTCTTTAACATACTTGTGCCTCTATTTAACTCTTAACAAAAGTTGAATAGAGGTTGTATGAGTAGAATACTGAAGTAAGAGTCAGGAGACCTGGGCTAAATGCCCATTTCTGACACAAACTGGTTATAAACTATAGGCACATCACTTTACCATTCTATACCTCAGTTTCACGATCTGTAAAATGGAGCTAATACTAATTACTCCCTGTTGTGCAATGCTCTGAACACAGTGGATGAAAAATCATTTTAAAAAGAGCTAAGTATCATTAATAAAAAATAACCCACAAAGATAGCAATGAGGATTAATTAATTAATATCTGTATTAGTCTTTGAGACCAACAGTTTAAAGACTGTCAATATTTTAATTATAATAAACTTGATAAATTCTTTAAGATCCTAATTTATTTTTGTAAGTGACTCATTTTATGTGTTTTTATTAAATCATAATCCTGCTGTGATTAATTTAAAATCTATACAGATCTCTGTAGATTAACCAAATATGACTAAGGTTGCATTAATACCAGATAATAAATATATTTTAAATTGCATACATTTTAATGCAATATTTTAATATATTACTATAGTTGACTCTAAAGAGGCTGTACAAAACATTTCTCTGTATTTTATATGCCAACCTTTGCTTATTGTCTTTTAAGTTTTTTCTTACAGCTTACTAAAACTCTTTGCACAAGCAACACAGTTATATAAAAATGGGCACAGTATTTATGTTTATAAATGAGTACCAGTCTATTTCATATGTAATTGTTTGCTCAGTGCATACCAATTATCTGTTTATTCAGACAAAAGCAGATAGAGAATTCTTTCAATTTTGTGTATGTAATTCTTGCAAGCCATTCTAGGGTTTGGGTTAGAAAATGTGGTCCTTGGGGTATTTTTTGTGTCTACACCAACGTATAATAAGTTCTCATTTTACAAACCATTGCACAGCTTATTATATACCAGAAAGCTGTCAGAGATTTGAAAATATAGTTAATAAAATAAACAAAACTCATAGTCCAAGCAACACATCAAAAATTGAATAATGAGCTATAATTACAGAGTTCAGTACCAGAAAACTGTTCAGAATACATAACCCAGATCATAAAGGTACATACATTAGCCTCAGCATTTCTAGAGTTTTCATCATTGTGATATCTGCATGTCTTGGTTCACATTCAAACTACTTTCACATTTTCAACAGTTTGGTGAAGACAGGGCTGATGCTTTGTTGCATCAGCCCTGATTCAACAAAGCACTAAAGCATGTGCTTAATTCAAAGTAGTCCTGTTGAATTCAAAGTGAAGCACACATTCTAGTGCTTTGATTAATCAGGACTAGAGTTGGGAGACATCTTTTCTATTCAACCACTCTCTTCCCTCAGCAGCTGCACCCTCTTTTTGAGTGAGACTCCTTCCCCCTTCAAGATAACTAGAGTGCAAAGGCAAGGTTCCAGGAATTATTGGGGAACAGAGATGTATTGAGGCTATAAGGAGGATCCAGCTGGTCTGAGAAATCAGAATCAAACTTCAAAGCAACCCCCAGAGGATGGTTCACTTTCAGCCCTGTCTGGGCAGAAGGGACTCAGGAACAGAACCAAACCATAGGGTTCTGCTCCTGACTTCCTTTGAAAATTGAACACAACTGGGTTTGCACAAATGCAGTATTATCACATCAAATATATTTCTGTACATGGGAACATTCCCTTGCCTGTCATTACATAGGCCCAACGGGTTTGTCATCTTCTTTTGACTGCTTGATTGAAAATCGGCAGTAGTTTCCTATCAATTTGTAAATTTTCACATACTATTTTGTAAATTTTCACACTATTTCCACTCCAATGCGTCAAACAAAATGGTTTTTACCCATGAACACTTATGTACAAATAAATCTGTTAATCTATAAAGTGCCACAGGACTTCTTGTTGTTTTTGCAGATACAGATTAACATGGCTACCTCTCTAGGACTTGTAAATTTTATGTTTTTATGTATCAGATTCTGTGTTTGCAGTAATGTAAGCTGGAAGAAAATCTATGTTGCACCCTTCAGCCTAACCCCCCCGCCCCCAAACTACCATTTAATGCAGATACATAAAATAAAGCTAGTTTTCACCACTATGTTTTTGTTTCAACTAATCTCTGTGATGTCTGCTTCACATCAGGCTATAACAAAAAGTTATTTTTCAGACATACCATCCATAAAAGGTTGTATGGAAAGTTGGTAAGTATAAATATGACCCATCATGGTTTTCACCTTGATTTTGGTATAAATATTTCAAGGACTTATTCAATCATCCTACACTACTAACATTGCATGCGTTCTCTTTTAAGGTACTAGAGATTTCAGAATTACTGTGCATTGAAGCAACATTAGGGATATAGCACAAAAGAGTGAAAAATAGTTCTTTGCACTGTAATATGTGCATAATGCACAAAATAATTGTGTGTTTGTAGAACACCTAGTACCTTCCCCTAGTCCTGGTCTATGGCTGGGATTCCTCAAATACCAAATAAATACGTTAAAAAAATCCTACTCAGCCTACTTAAATGTAAAGCTTATGGCTTGAAGCTCTAAAAGGGAAGGACCTCTCTGCTCCCATCTGCAGGGGGAAAAAAGCTAAATACTCACAAAGCTGTTTCACCCGAATAAGCAGTTTACTCATAACTTCAGATGGACAGAAGCTTTCTTCCCCAACTACTGGGGAATAAAGAGCAGTATGGCTACAGAGAGAACTACTTCTATATAATCTTTCTACACAGAATTCCCTCAGCGACATGTTGGGAATCATCATAAGTGCTCGCAAATTTAGAATTGATTGGTAGTGGAACAGAATTGATTGGTAGGTGGGGGGAGGGGGAGGCTATTGTGTGCCAAGGAGTGGGCTTAAGGGTCCTATACTACTATTTCTTCTCCATTGAAGAGCTTGTCCCTATGAGAAATGATGCAGAAGCAACCCTTCAGTTAGAGATAATGCAGAGAGGCACTTCATCCCATCTAGGAGGGCGGCAGCAGAAGGAGGACACCTCTACCCAACCATTTACTAAAACTGAAATCACTACAGCTGGGTTCAGTGACAGAGCTTCTGAGCAGAATCAGGCAGCACTTCCCAAGGGGATGGAGACAAGCCTGCAAAGTGTACCTATCACTGTGAGACTACATTACTCACTGACACCAAACTGTGGATACAGCTTAGCAGATGGGGAAGCAATGTGGTACAAAGGGCATTTGGCTATGGGACATACATACAATCAATTAGGGAATCAAGATAACAGCCTGCTTCAAAGTTATTATGAAGAAGCATTTTTCTCATCATTCATAGGGCTATATAACTGCTGTGTTTCCCTGAAGTTGATGCTGTGTTCCCTTTCCTCCTAATAAAATTTGTCTGACTTCATACACAAGCTCTTTCATTGCAAAAGGAGAAATAATGCCTCTTAATATATATAGTGATCCTAGAAATTCTGAGCTAGGGCTTGAGTTGAAGTTGCTGATCCCGGCTATTGTGACTGCCAGTGCTACTTGGCTTACACAAATAATGTAATCCAGGCATGTCCAAAGTCCGGCCCGCGGGCCAATTGCGGCCCGTGTTCCGGTTTAATACGGCCCCACAGCTAATTTGGCAATATCTATCTTTTATGGCCCCCAACGAATCCATATGTATTGAGATGAATACATTGTAAAATCTCAGTTAATGTCAGTTGGTCTAAATCAGTTATAAATATATTTGGACACAACATGTATACTTGGTGTTATGTTCCTGTTCATATTTTTTGAACTTAAAAGTTGACAGACAACCTTTATTACCAATAATATGTAATGTACTTTACAATGTTCCTGACATATATTTCAGCTTCCTGGATTTTTTTTTCATCTGGCCTTCAGATATGAAAGGCAGAGTGATTTAACACCTGTTTAGATTTGTCATCCATGTGACGAAATGAAAAGTATGCCGTTTGCAATAAACTTTGCATAAAATAGTTAATTTGCATTTAATTTTAATGGTTCAAAGAATGTCAGGCAAAATGGTCGGCCCTCACGCTTGTTCCCGTCATCAAATCTGGCCCTCTTTGAAAAAAGTTTGGGCACCCCGATGTAATCTGTTCATCTTGCTGTCAGAGGTAATCTTGCTGAAGGAGGTAATCTCCCAAGCTATCACATATATGATGTGAAAATGGCCATTTTGAGAAAATGTCATGAACAGCTAGCTTTGCTACTAGCCTCTGAATTATGCTGGAATGGAACTGTAGTTTTGTTCAATTATTCTGGTGAAGTTTAAAAGAGTTCTTGAGTTCGATTCTTCATAAAGCACCCCTGACAATGGCAGCATATGAATACCACTGAAGAGGAAGTGAACCACCCATTTCCTACATCCAGTATCCTTGATGCAGATAAAGGAAGAAATTAGTTGTTAGTTGACATTCCCAGATCCCTAATGTCACTAAAGCCTGGTCTACACTAAGGGTGTGTCTAGACTACATGCCTCCTTCGACGGAGGCATGTAGATTAGCCAGACCGGAAGAGGGAAATGAAGCCGCGATTAAAATAATCGCGGCTTCATTTAAATTTAAATGGCTGCCCCGATCTGCCGATCAGCTGTTTGTCGGCAGATCGGGGCAGTCTGGACGCGATGCGCCGACAAAGAAGCCTTTCTTCATCGGCACAGGTAAACCAGGTTTACCAGGTTTACCTGTGCCGATGAAGAAAGGCTTCTTTGTCGGCGCATCGCGTCCAGACTGCCCCGATCTGCCGACAAACAGCTGATCGGCAGATCGGGGCAGCCATTTAAATTTAAATGAAGCCGCGATTATTTTAATCGCGGCTTCATTTCCCTCTTCCGATCTGGCTAATCTACATGCCTCCGTCGAAGGAGGCATGTAGTCTAGACACACCCTAAGACATCCTGGCAAAGCCATTCACTATGGTGTCCTTGTTTCCTAGGCTACGTCTAGACTGCATCCCTCTGTCGACAGAGGGATGCAAATCAAGCACATCAAAATTGCTAATGAATCAGGGATTTAAATATCCTATGGTTCATTAGCATAAACATGGCTGCCACTTTTTTCGAAACTGAATTTTTTTTAAAAAAAACCCGGCAGCCTAGACATGGATCTGTTGAAAGTAAACCCTTTTTTGACAGATCCTGTAAACCTCATTTTTTGAGGAATACAAGATCTGTCGAAAAAGGCTTTATTTTCAACAGAGCCATGTCTAGACTGACTTTTTTTTGAAAAAAACTCAATTTAGAAAAAAAGCAGTGGCCATGTTTATGCTAATGAAGTGTGGGATATTTAAATCTCTGCTTCATTAGCAATTTCACTGTGCCTAATCTACATCTCTCTGTTGACAGAGAGGCGTAGTCTAGATACACCCCTAGAGTCACAATCCTCCATAGCAGAATGTTATTGATCACCTGGGCTACTTGCATTACAGCAGCTCCTACTGTGAACTGATTCATCACTGAACAGTAGTTGTCTGGCATTGCAAGATTCTATAGGACAATCGCCACATGCTGCTCCATGGTCAGAGCAGGTCATTCGGGTATTCTGGCAGCTCAGCACAGGGGCAAGCCATTCACAAAGTTCCAAGAACATGGCCTTGTGCATTCAGAAGTTCTGCAGCCATAGCTGACCATCCCATGTCTGCATCACAGTGAGGTCTCACCAGACCACGCTTGTCTCACAGCACCAGAAATAGTGTTGCGCTGTCCAAAGAATTGACTGGCAGCTGTGCATCAGCACTAGGCCTTGCATGAGCAGCGCCTCCATGCCACACTGAGCTTCATCCTCGTCCTCTTCCTGGAGGAGTGACATGCATACGCTCTTCAAGTACTGCACCATTAGGCACTCCACTACACCCATCACCATCACAATGGTTTGCTGCAAACCAGGCTCTATGCTCACACTGCTATAGCATCTGTGCAGGCGATCAGGGCACCAAAAGGTGCAAGCACACTCCCTCCCCTTTATTTCATGAAAGCGGGGAGGGACTAGATAAGTGAATTATGGGACACTGACAACACAAGCCCATAACCACCCGATGCAGTTTTGGTCACAGTAGGCACCATGGCTGTGTCTAGACTGGCAAGTTTTTCTGCAAAACCAGCTGCTTTTGCAGAAAAACTTGCCAGCTGTCTACACTGGTCGCTTGAATTTCCGCAAGAACACTGACTTCCTACTGTCTGAAATCAGTGTTTCTTGCGGAAATACTATGCTGCTTCCGTTCGGGCAAAAATCCTTTTGCGCAAAGCTTTTGCGCAAAAGGGCCAGTGTAGACAGCTCAGATTTGTTTTGCGCAAAAAAGCCCCAATCGCGAAAATGGCGATCGGGGCTTTTTTGCAGGCAAGTGTCCGTGCCAATCTAGACGCGCTTTTCCGCAAATGCTTTTAACAGAAAACTTTTCCATTACAATCATTTGCAGAAAATCATGCCAGTCTAGACGTAGCCCATGAGTATAGCCCAGAATGCAAAACTGCCCATGGTGTCTCACTCTCTGAGTTGATGGTAGGCTTCCTAATGGAGACACACAACTTCGAACAACATTTGATTCTTCCCCACAGTGAGAATACAGTCCTTCAGCTTCACAAAAATCTGGTGGTAAAAAATTAACCACATTCAATTTGACCTTATCTTGTAGTGTAGACGTCCCTAAGGGAGAAAGAGTATTACATGAATCACAATGAATCACAATAGGGATTATACCATCAGCTGCTTTCCAGTTGTATTCAGCTCCTTTTGTACAGGTTACCTGAAAAAAACATTTTTGATGGCCTTGGATGGGAGCATGTCATAATAGAGACTCCAGCATGATCATCCTTATGTTTAGCTCGCCTTTAATGATTTATCACAAAGGCTTTCAAATCAGACAGAAACATTGTGCATGTGGTTGGGATTTCTTTTCAGATCTGTACAAGATTGTCCTTCCTGCTTATCTTATTTTCACATTAACAGCAACCATTTAATAAAAAGCTGTTTGAGCTTTTGTCCATGAACTACCAAGCAACAATCTTAATGAAATATCCTAGATCTTTTTTTGAAAGTGCATATCCCCCAGTCTCCTAGAATTCCATATCTTTGTTCTTTGCCCTACTACTTACAACTGATAGGTGAAATGTTCCTAATCTCAGTTTGAGTAATTTTTGCCTTGACCTAAAGCATAAACTTTACAGGAAATCTGCAGGAAGAATCAGGAGACATAACAGGAAAAGTTGTTAGAAGAATTAATATAAATAAGAAGTTCTACTTTTGAAATAAACAGCCCATTTACTGCAATAGCCTAATTCTGTCACCTTTACTCATGCCGAATACCACTTCACTTGTCAAGTAATTCCACTAGTTCCATGGAGTGGGGTGAGGTTTACCTTGAGTAGAATTTGGTGCTTAATGCATTGGCTACTGCGATTTTCATTCATACTGCCACTCTCGTATACTTTTCTACTGAGCTGGTGCTTATGCACCTTAAGTAACTCTGCTCCATACTGAGGTCTTCATCTCTTCAGAGAGGTCTGAAGGCCTATATCAGTATAACTATGTTGCTCAGTGGGATGAAAAATACACATGCCTGAGAGATATAGTTATATTGATCTAACACCCCACCCCCCAGCACTCATGTAGATAGCACTAGGTTGACAGCTACCATCTCTTGGGGAGGTGGATTAACTATGCTGATGGGAGAAGCTCTCCCATGTGTGTAGTAGTATCTACACTAAACAGTTACGATGGTGCAGCTGTAGGGCTATACATGAAGGCAAGCCCTTCTTCTTCATTATCCTCCCTCCCTTAAAGTTTTCAGAGGTTCACGAAGGAGACAGATTTGTTGGGGGCTGGTCCAAGGCTGAATGAACATCAAGAACTAAGAATCACCACAATTCTCATCAACTTCTATTCCAAACTCAAGTTGAAAGGAATCCCTCTTGCTTTTTCTAATAAAAGCACATAAAATTAAAAGAAACCACTTTTTACAGAGGAAAAGAGAAGGCAAGAACCACACACAACAGATGCTAGTCACATTGCTTAGTGACTGGAAGGTAATCTGATATAATCATAATAGATGTAGGGAAAGAACCAGAACAGAATAGAGTGTACTAAGTTTGATGCTCTAACTTTTTCTGAGAAAAGACTGAACATAAGTCAGGAAGAAGTCCAAAAGAGATCTTCTTTGTTCAATGCCTACAACCTACTCTTGAAAGCAAAAATCAGCTTTGTTCCCAAAGATTGAATTTTGAAGTTAACTCTTTCTTGTAAATTGCATTTTGTCTTCCTCCTTTTTCTTGTCCACAAGTCTGTCAACTGTAATATTACCACTTGTGTAATACTGAAATCTTTGGCCTGGGAAGGTGGTTATTGTATTAATCAATTATAATGGGTCAGAGGCTCAGCCAAAGTCAATGGACGAAGCTCTACTGGTTGCAGTGGAGCTCGGCCAATCTGCATTAGCTGGGAAGAAGGCTCTGTTATGATTGCTGCCAGAATTCATACTACATTCAGGTCACTTGTCCCCACCTGAGCGCTGCAAGAAGAGGGCAGGAGAACAGCAGCTACTATTGCCTTACAGTCCAGGCCAGGTAGGGAAAAATTAGCTGGATGCCAGGAGTTTGTGTGGGGGGGGGGGACGGGGGACTATATGTGAGACAGAGATAGAGAGAAAAATAAAATATCTGAAAAACTGTAATACTTTTTATTTAGAGTGTCATTATTCATGCTAGTCTTTCTAGTCCTCCTCCTCAGACAGAGGCAGAGACTAGGATCAGAGACAGTTGTGGCCCCAAAAAGACCAGGCCAACCCTCTAAATTAGACCAGACCCATATCTTTCCCCAGATCAAACCCTCTGAACTGGACAAGATGCACTTAAACTGGATCATACTCATTTCGCTCCCTGGACTATGTCTGGTCAATGTTCCCTCTAATATTTTCCATCCATGTGCAGAATAAAATTTGCTATATGCACCAAGGCATGTGTGAATGTGCACTACCAATAGAAACAAACAAAAGAAACTTAGGTGTGAGTGCTCTGATAATCAGCTGGAGGGCATTTTAATCTATTCTGAGTGGCCACACAAGTGCACAGCTTACAGCGAACACTGGCACTGATGGGGGCATAGGGCAGGGAAAATTGGAGGAGCTCCAGTCTTCCCCAGGGGCACCGGTAGAAGTATTAGGCAAGAGGAACTGGGTTTGCCCCACAGCACTTGTAGGGGATGCGGCAGGGAGAACTGGGTTTCCTTCAGGGATGGTGGCTGGGGGATGGGGCAAAGGGACTCCAGTTGTTTTATGGGGCCTGGGCCAAGAGAACTTACCTGGCGCAAGAAGTATCCAGGGTGTCTGCCCACTGGGTGACAGTGCCACTTCCTACCCTGCATAGTCCAAGATCTCCATGCTCCCTGGACTTTGCATTCAAATAATGTCAGGCCTGAAAAGGGAAGTGCTGGGGTGGGAGGAGCTGCATGTGAAGCACCCTTCCATCAGCAACGTCCCAGTCCTATCAGGGGGTTGAGAGCCCAGAGAACAACTGGGAGAGCCCATCTGTTTTTCCTCATGTGGCAGCCAGAAACCATGAGGCCCTGCTGTGGAGCCTGTGGAGTACAGGATCTTTCAAAAAAGGGGTTTTTCCCCCAAAAGAACCGCATCTAGACTGCAGTTTCACTTTCGAACTACCCTTTTTCGAAAAAACCGCTGGGATGCGATTATGCAAATGAAGCATGGGATATTTAAATCACCGCTTCATTTGCACTTTCGAAGTGCTTCATTTTCATCCCTCTTTTGAAAGAGGGGTGTAGTCTAGACACAGCCTTAGAGACTAACAAAAATATATAGTATCATATTAGGAATAGAGGTATTGTAGATAGGATCTTCTTCTTGGCTGTTCAGAAAGCAAATATGATGGCAGAGGTAGTGTGAACTGGCAAAGCCACTCTAGTTAGAACATCTCCATGATGTGAATAGTTTCAAAGATATGTCTTTTGAATTTATGTTAGGGTATGTCTACACTACAGCGTTAATTCAAGTTAACGTAATTCAAAATACTTAATTCAAATTAAGCTAATTCGAATTAACGCATCTACACAGAAAATACATTTCGAAATAGCGCATCCACACTGAGAGGACTTTGAATTGGAGTTAAGGCTGGCTGGAACCAGTGCCAGCAGGGCACCAGGTCAGGACTGCTCGAAGTAACATACTTCTTTTGCTGTTATATATATCTTGGATTTTGTTATTTCCACTCCAACTCATCTGATGCAGTAGCTCATACCCACAAAAGCTCATGATACTATATATATTTGGTAGTCTAAGGTGCTATGGGACTACTCATCATAAAGTAAAGGAATTTTTCACTATAGACCACACCTTAGATAGTGGCCTAGCATTTAGGGTACCAGACTTCCTATCACATTTCTAATTCTTAAAGCTATCCACTACCCCACCTCAATTCCTCCTATCTATATATTAAAAAATTTTCTAGACACACACAGAGACACAAGTGTGAGGCTGCTGCCTGTGGCTATCTGAGGTCCGTGCTTAAGGGGACCCTACTCCCCCCCCCCATCCTGGACAGCCAGTTCTCAGGTGTGTCTGCTTGCTTGTCTACCTCGATGAGGAACAGCAAAGCATTTGTGTCTCTGAGTGCTCTGGTTGCCCTCACTTGGGACACCCTACCATTCTGCAGCATGGAGACAGAGCTGCCCCTGGGCACTCTGGTGCGTCTTGTGGACACATTGCCATCTACCTGGCTGCACTTTCTGCAGGCTGCCATCTGGGAGATCCATCGGGGGGCTGTCAGTACCCAGGGGGCCCTGCGGGAGAACGTCCACCCCGAGGAACACTAACAGTCTCCGTGGTCTGCCCCACTGGGGGCTTGTGCCTCATTCCTCCCTCACATCCTTCCACTTACCTCTCCCTAACCCCCCTTCCTAATGTCAAATAAAATACACGTATTTTTGAAAATATAAACTCTCTTTATTTAACACAACTGGAGGGTGGGGATGATCCTCTGGGTAGATTGGGGAAAGGAGGTGGGAGAGGACAGGAGAGAGGGTGGGAGAGAGGAGGGGGAAAACTGGGAGGAGGGTGCTGGGAAGAGGAAGCAAGGGAAAGAAGGGGGAGGGGAAGCTCAGGGCTCTGGGGTGGGGGTCTCACTGGGCCACATGTCTCCAAGTACAGCGGGTGCAGGGGCCTCAGCATCCCCAGGGGAGGAGGGTGTGGAGGTTGAGGAGGGAGAGGTGGGAGGGGGAGAATGAGTGGGAGGAGGAACGGTAACTGGCGGGGCAGCAGACACAGGAGCAGCATGAGGAAGAATGCTCTGCACCAGGATCTGCAGATGGGCGCAGATGGCACAACCCTGGGCAAGCAGCTCCCATCAGAACTTCCGTTCTTCCTGCACCTGCTGCTCCATGATGTGGGTCTGGGTTCGCAGGGCCCCCAGGTGCTGCTCGTGGTACCCCTGCAGTGTTGCGGTGGTCCTGCGGAGCCCTCGGGTGCGGGAGCATGTCCCGGGTAGGGTGGTGCGCCCTGCACATGCAGCTGGTGCAAAAGGAGAAAGAAGAGAAGTGCTCAGTTCTCCTTGGGGACACAGTGGGTGACCCCCAGCCCTCCCTCTGCGAGGTGAGGATGACCGTGCCCTGCACCGTCAGATCCGCTGTGCTTGCACAGAGGCCATGTTTGGACTATCCAGCTATCCCCAGGAGTGGGAGGTGCCCCGAGACCGCACCCATGCCCCTGTGCTGTGTGTAGTACGGCTGAGGTGGGGGCAGATGTACCCTGCCTCTATGTAGAGGGTGTGTGTGAAAGGAAGGTGTCCTGCTGTGTCCCACCCTGGGGTCAGGAGCGTGTCAGGTCTCTTCACGCACGCGTGTCCCTATCAGGTCATGGCTCCTGGGTGTCACACAGCTGGAGCTACCTGCCCAAGGGTGGCATAGCATGTGCTCGCACTTGCACAGGTTGCTGCATGATGTGTGGTAGGCAAGGCCCACGTGCGCGGCCCCTGGTCTCCCTCCCCGTCCCCTGCCTGGGTAGGGGACAGTGATGGCATTTACGTGGTATGGCCTCCCCAGATGACCTTGCTGACTCTGGTGCTGGGTCAGCTTGGGGGTCCTGCCAGCGTGGCACCCTCTGCAATTGCCCCTCTGCCACGCCCATGTCAGGACTCTCCGGTCCTGGCTCGCTGCCCCCTGGGGTGGCATGGACCATCTAGCCCACCAGAATGCGGTCGAGGGCGGGAAAGTAGGGGCAGGTGTCAGCCCCTGCTGTGGCACCACCCCTGGTGGCTCTGGCATATGCCTGCCGCAGCTCCTTTACTTTGAGGTGCACCTGCTCCTAGGTGCACCTGTGGCCCTTTTTGGCCATGGTGGCCACTATGTGGCCGCAGATGGCCGCGTTCCTCTGCCTAGTGCGGAGATCATGGACATTGGGGGCCTCTCCACAAACCTCAAGGAGGTCCATGATTTCCGCACTAGTCCATGAGGGCACGTGCAGTCTATGGTTCCTGGCTGGCCTCTGAGTGCTGTGGGACTGGGTGGGGGACATCTGGCTGCCACTGGATGGCATTGTGTGGCCACTGGATGAGGGGCTGTGGCTGCTGGCAGACCTGGCTCTAGCACGTGGTGTGTGGCCAGAGTCTACCCCCTTAAGGACTCCGGGCCTGGGGGAGGAGAAGAGTTTTCCTGGTTTGGCCCAGAGTGGCCACCATGGGAAACTGGGAAGGGCTGGAGGCCAGCTAATTCAAATTTAATGTATCTACACAGCACTTATTTCGAATTAGCTATTTCGAATTTGGCGTTACTCCTCGTAGAATGAGGTTTACCAAATTCAAATTAAGCGCTCTGCTATTTCGAATTAAATTCGAAGTAGTGATTTGTATGTATAGATGCTATTGACATTAATTCGAAATAACTGCTGTTATTTTGAATTAACTTTGCAGTGTAGACATACCCTTATATACTCTTGGGGGAACCCATTTCCAACTTCAAAATATTCCTTCATTCCAAACAATCCCCTGATGATATGAATGTCTTCAAATTGAGATATCACTATAAGTTATGTGAGTATTGTTTCACAGGAGACACTATGTAAGAAACAAGAAGTTTTTCAGATGGAGCAGTACCAAACAACATGAAAATCTTCAAAGGAAGAGCCCAAAGCATTGTAAATTCTATGAAAAAGGACAGACATGAATACGCACATAGACACAGACATGTGCACACACACCATGTGAAATCTTTCAGGAAAAACAAGCTGCCCTAAGCAATGTCAAGGGTTTTGTTTTGAAGAAGGGGTCCCCTGCTGTGGCAGTAAGTATGCATGTATGATTACAAAGATGTCTAATTAAATTATCCTTATCTGAATGCTGTCTGAACTTAACAAAGTAGATAATAAGTTCCAGAAACAGATACTGTGTGTGAGGCCAAAATTATTTTACTTCCAAAAATTAAAGCCTGAAATTAGAGATGTACGGGTAATAGAAAACATGATTATTTCCCACCCCCACAGTCTGTACCTGAAGTCCCTTGTTACTAGATGAATTGAAATGCTACGACCTCATCTCCACTCTCCCTCTATGAAGAGAATATAGACTTGATTTTGACTTCATTTACATTGGTGGATTTTCTCATATTTTAGAGCAAGATAAGTTTCATCAGTAACAACTCGTACTCTGCTATATTTTAGTATTGAAGCCCTAGCTCCAAAAACAGCATGTCCAAAAGTGAAGCGTGGAACATCTGGATCAGAGTAATACAAGCAGAGTACCCTCCCTTTTACGCCAGATTATTGACTGGGTAAAATAAGAACAAGAAAAAATAGCTCAAACTCCATCCACAACCCTATCTTCTCCCCTTCATTGTGCAAAAAAAGGGTGCTATTCAGAATCGACTGTGTAGAGCCTTATAAAATGATTATTTTTCAACTTTCTTGCATGCTATGATCAACAGTGAAATAGCTGACAACACTGACATTCAGCTATCACCATCATGCTTCAGTGAAAACTTGCTTGAAATTAATAAGAGCAATTCACAACTCTCTACACTCTATTTACAAAGTTGGATAATTTGTCTTCTAGTTGGTTGGTATCCCCAAGTTGGCAGATATTCAAATTTCTACATGTAATTTTGTTTATTTCAAAATGTACACGTTGGTTTGTAAACTCTAGTAAAAATACATTATAAAATGTTGCCTGTTCACCTCAGCATCCTAAAATCCACTGATTTTTCTTCCTGAATTTTATTAAAGTCAAAAGGGAGCTCACAGTAAAAATCAATGGAATGATGAGATACCTTTAAATTCTCAGGTACTCAGTCCAGACATCCCATGCATTTCAAGAAAAAAAAAGTGGTTGTTTTTTTTGTTGTTGTTTTTGTTTTTAAAGACTTGGTCTCTCAGATGAATTTTGATCAAGGATCACATGCACACACCCTCGCTTTACTTTAAAGAGAACAAAGGAACCAAGAAAGGCCATATAAAGTCTTTTTTGGCTACCGCTCTGAACCTGTAAAAAGTCCCATGAAAGCCATATTGGACTCCACATGGCTGTGTCTACACTGGGCCACTTATTCCAGAAAAGCAGCCGCTTTTCCGGAATAACTTGCCAGCTGTCTACACTGGCCGCTTGCTTTTCCGGAAAAGCAATGACGATCTACTGTAAAATTGTCAGTGCTTTTCCGGAAAAACTATGCTGCTTCCGTTCGGGCAAAAGTCCTTTTCCGGAAAAACTGTTCCGGAAAAGGGCCAGTGTAGACAGCACAGGAGTCTTTTCCGCAAAAAAGCCCCGATCGCGAAAATAACGATTGGGGCTTTTTTGCGGAAAAGCGTGTCTACATTGGCCATGGACACTTTTCCGGAAAAAGTGCTTTTCCGGAAAAGCATCCTGCCAATGTAGACGCACTTTTTCCGGAAATACTTATAACGGAAAACTGTTCCGTTTTAAGCATTTCCGGAAAAGGGTGCCAGTGTAGACGTAGCCCATGAGTCTCTGCATAGAGTTCCTTGCAAGTGCAAGACCAAAGATGGTTACTCTGAGAGGCTAGGTTTCAAAGAGGAAGCCATGTTAGTCTCTTTCAGCAAAAACAACAAGGAGTCCAGTGGCACCTGAAAGACTAACAAATTTATTAGGGCATAAACTCTCTCATTACAGTTAGTATTTTCCTCTTCAGGTACTCTCACCTTCTCATCACTGATGAAAATGAGTCACATCAATTCTGATATAATTAGCACTAATTGGTGCTAATAAGTAAAGCCAGGGTGTGTGCATGTTAGTGGATGTTAAGCTCCCAGCTCTGTATCCCTTCCTTCTTTCTCTGCAAGCATCTGTAGAAGTGAGCTATATCTCAGGAGAGCTTATGTCTAATAAATTTCAGACCTATAAGCAGGAATTTCTTTTTTTGTAAATGTGGATGACAAGGGTGTGAATGCACCCTCCATGGACCCTAAAGTAAGCGGGGCCATCAGCCTTAGCCTTCCTCTGGCTTCTCAGAGTATGGGGGAGGGAGGCTTACGCAACACACTGCTCCTGCCTTCTCCTGGCCAGCCAGAGCATGTTTACTTGGGGGACCATGAGGTGCTTTCACACACCCCGGCGTATGGCCTGAATTTGTTCATCTTTAGATGCCACCAGACTCTTGTTTTTGAGAGGCTTGTAGATGAGTCAGAATATAGCTGTAAGTGACTAGGTAAATAGAATTGTATTATAATTTGATTCTGTATGTAAATGAAAGCAGGAAGCAGGGGCAGCAAGTTTGTATAATTTTTGGTGGTGCCCAGAATGGTTCCAAGTCCTACCCCTCCCCTCCACCCCACACACCTGGCTTGTAAGGGCAGCGGTTTAGAATGCAAGGGGCTGTGGCTGCAGAATGGGGTTGGGGCTAGGGAAGAAGATTGGGGTGCAGGTTCTAGGGTAGGGCTGAGGGGTTAGGGCTGTGGGAGGGGCTCAGAATTAGGGAAGAGATTTGGAGTCAGAGGGGTGGGGGCTCTAACTGGGGGAGTAGGGGCTGGAGATGACCAGTTCAAACTTTGGGGTGTACCAGGCAGGATGCCCTGGAGCAGTGCCATCCCTAGGGAGGTATATGGCCTGGGACAACCCCCTCTGCCTCTTCCCACCCTTCTCCACCCCATACCAACTCCACCCCTTCTCCCAAGCTCTGTCACTGCTTCATTCCCCCCCCCCCCCCCCCCCCCGGCCCAATCACACTCCTTTTCCCAAGTCCCCTCCCTTGAGCAACATGATATGGGGGCTTACCAAGGGGTCTGGTGCTGCCAGCTAGAAGATGGCGGAGTGGAACAGGCTGCTCAGTCACTCTCTTTCCAGTGGTTCCTTGCTGCTGTTGGTGAGTACGGGAGGAGGGCTGGCTTCTGCTGCTGGAGACAGCCCTCCTTGTAATCCCCCAGGCCATCATGGGCCCTGCAGGGCTTTCCAAAGCACTGGGCCCAGAGCAGCCGCCCTGAACTGTCTTATGGCTTTATCCTGGGGCTGGAATAAGAGAGGGGACTCCCCAAGGCTTCCCCTATCTCATTCTTCTCCCTCCCTCACAGCCTTCCGGCAAGAGACCAGCACTTACCCAAGCCCCAGAAAGAAATCACCCTCTGGGGTGGGGCTGCCATGTGCCTCCAGATTGAGTCCTCCCCTCCTCTTGAGATGCAACAGTTCAACTTGCCCCCAGCGACGCTCCGCTAGAGCCAGCAAAGGAGAATGCAGGCAAAGGAGTAAGCGTAGCGTGGAACTATAAGGGGCAGCCGCCCAATCTCCAGAGTCCAAGTCAGGTGAAGGAGGGAGAACGCTGAGGAGGAGGCACGTAGGGGCAGCCAGGCTAGTAGTGCCAGGGACAGATCCAGCCCTGACTCTGGTGGAGCCTGGGCACCACAGGCCCATATAAGTTGCTGCCTCTGGCAGGAAGACCAGAGGAACAAGAGAACTAGCAAAAATATTACAAAATATCTAACATCTTCATACATTTTAAAAGAAAGAGGATATCATTCAGATGATCTTCTGGACAACAATTCAAGTTATTTATTCTTTTTTCAAATTGTCGGTCCACTCTTAGTTTGGTATTGCAATGCTATTAAAAATTTAAAAAATCCACAGGTCCTGAAAACTCAGACAAGTATTACTGGCACAACATTTTCTGTTGATGCCATTTCACAATTTAGGATAAGAGGCACAATCTCGATTTTTGCCTTTGAAAATGAGGAAAATAAATGTCAATCCCCAAAAGAAGCACTGCTGCTGCTACCGCCCTGATTTAGGAAGGTATTTAAACGTGCTGAAATTCAAGTATTTGAGTACTCGTTCCCATTATGTTGCTTAAAATTGGATGCATGCTTAAGTACCTCTGTGGGTACAGCATCAGAGTCTATGACACAGAAGTCATTAGGCCAGTCTCTGGACTCTCCCTATGGATCCATTACTCAAATAGAATACAGGGCCTGTAAAGGGGGCAGGACAACACGGGGCTGACATATTTGATACTTATTCTTCTCCCCATACCTACAGCCCAGAGGTATGACAAAGCAGCTGAAGAACTCTGCCCTCTGGCAATCTAGGGCTGCAGAGCAGCTCACAGTCAGCCAAGTAAGTCTGCCATATTTAGAACTATTGGGGACAGCTCAGAATCTGCAAGATACAAAGGTGACTTAATGCCTCCTTGGGAGATGAGCAGCACAAAATCTGAGCCCAAGGAGAGAATTCTTTTGACGCTTTATTGATCAGTGAATATAATAGCTATCAAAAGCTCAGATCTGAAGAGGCACTTGCTTGTTAATTAGCTGCATCCACTTGTGTAGTCGCTAAAATGAGCTTTGCAGGTTTCTAGATATAAAATTTGTATTCACATCCATAGCCACAAAATGAGTCATGGCCATAAAGTGGTTATCCACGGATTTGCAGGACTCTAGTTATATACACAGTATAGCATAATATCATGTCAGTATGTGGGCTTAGTGTAATTAGAGTCCAAGATGCAAGAGCATGCTATTGTGGAACAGAATAAGGTACTTCAGAAATAAAAATCTCGCAACAAACTGAAGGTTTTCTCTGCAAGACAAGTACAAATAAAAATGTGTTAAATATAGCAGTTGTCCAGTGTCTCTAGTGATGTTACAGAAGGTCAAGAGTCTAAAAGGAGGGATTTCCTTGCACTGGCCTCAACAAATATGTATGGTCAAGGAAAAAGAATTGGAAATGCATACATGCTTTCCTGATCTTAGAGGAAATGCTGGTTGAGAACAGTTTGTCATTCCGTACAGATTTCCGCTGTAATGCTTGCCAAAATCTGTTTCAGAATCAGTTATCAACTGTATAAATTGCAAATTAAAGCTGCCAGTGTCGAACAGAGTTCCTTACTTTTTTGTAATTAAAAAAGTCAGAATTGATTATTAGAAGTGCATCCTGTGTCCTTATAAGAAACTGGATTCCCTCCATTGTTACTGTTTCAATTTCTGAAAAATTAAGCACATGTGTCCAGCATCACAGGTGCCTGACAAGAGATCAGATTCTCCTCAGACAGTGATTTCACACTACAGCTACTCCACTGACCTCAGGGAGTCATTCCAGACTGACAGTGGTGTGTAAGAGAACCCTCACGCTTTCAGGGCCCAATCCTGCAAACATCATATAACATTAAGCATCTGCATATCAGAGGAGGCTATACAATCCATTGTACTCATTGGTGAATATCTGTTACGTGCCCCCTACACCTCTGTGCCCGATCCACAGATAATAAAAGTTCTTTACAACCCCAGCTAGGGTGCCTTTGATCTTTAGCTCTGAAAGTTCCCAGTACAATCTATGGTATCAAAGCCAGCATGGCAGCCATCACACATAAGTATTTGCACTCAGGGCATTACTGACATCAGTTGGTTTATTCACATGACATGTGAATAAGGGCCTCAACTTCCAGCCCATTCATGTACAAACTTCTTTTTATTCTCTTCTACTATTATTTTGTAAGTAACAATAATTTGCATATATACAGTGGAGCTTTTAGTTCACTTTACATGATTTACATTTACATAATTTAGTTACATAAAATGGTAAATACCTTCCAAAAGAAATTAATTGTTGTACAGGCCCCATTTTTTCTTTTATATTAATAAGAACTAACATACTTTCTAAGATTGACATGTATACCATAAGGGTGCACCTTCACTGCACCCTTAGCTCAAAATAAGCTACACAATTTGAACTTTGCAAATTGTGTAGCTTATTTCGAGTCAATTTCAAAATTGCTTATTTTGCAATTTGGCACTGTCTATGCAGCACTAAATTTCAAAATAAACCAGCATTCCAAAATATCCCTTGATCCTCATGGAACAAGGTTTACAGAGATGTTACAGGGAATAGTGAGCCCATTATATTTCAAAATCACAGACTTGCTTAAAAGACGCAGAATAGCGCTGCAGTGTAGATGTACCCTAAGAAATTTAGATCTGTAAGGGAAGAAAAAATTGTAATTATTCCATGTGAATCCAGGTCTTTTAGCTTCCCAGGCTTCATTGGAACAAAATGTAAAAATATGTGGTAAAGGAAGAGCCAGTATTTGAAAAGCAACAGGAGAAAACTGGTATATAATTCGATTGTTTTTACAACAGCATTTTCACTTGCCAGTGACCTGATTATCAAACAAAAGACTAGTAATATCTTCAAAAAAGGACATTTAAAGATTCATCACTTAATCATATGCATGTGGAGAGATGTGTGTGTTACTTGCTAGAGAAATACACTGAGCTACAGTAAATAAAATGTGCACAATACTGTAAAACTAGAATTTCACATCTAGCACTAATGACCTAGCATTCAACATAAAGCCCTAAGCAGGGTTTTAGTGCACACTACTAATAATTGTGTATTTAAGGCAGGTATCGAGCACCCAACTCCAGCGTAATGTATGTACACATAAACCTTAAATTAGTCTTAAAAGCATATAAACCACTTCAGTTGTTAACATTTTCTAAAACCCACATGTGTGGGTAATATCACTAAAAGCAGGTATGTTGGATAAAAAATGAATGATGTCCCTTTCCCAACATAAACCCAGGAGTTCATCTTCCTGTATTGTTTATAAATAGAAGAGAGTTAATTTGCTTAGGATCTGCTGGATTTTTCAGTACTCCATTTAGATAATGACAACATCTTTAACACAGCTATCACTCATTAGGTCAAGAGGTTGTGATTAATCAAGAACTGTTTTGGTTTAGGCTGATAGACATCTAGTCTCTTTAGTTTACAGTTGAATGAAGATGGCTTCAACAGTTTACAGAGTGAACCATAATGATACATTAGACAAAAATTAAGATGGAGAAGTGTGAACTATTTAACCATTCCATTTGCATTACCATGTGCTGTGTGTGGATTAGACCAAGCAATGCTACAGTACATTAAACTCTGTTGAGAACCTGTTAATGTATTATACCAGTAGGAGTTCATTTCCAGGTTATAGCAAGATGTCTGATGAATATAACCAGCCAATATTAGAATTTGGACTAAAAAAGGAATAACCAAGTGATAGAGAGGGCACTTCCTGTTTGTTAATGGATGACTGGAAGTACTGAGACCACAGGCAAAACATATGGTTATGACATAAAACATAGTTTATGACATAAAATCGCATGCGAGAATCTGTTCTCAGGAGATTTTGGATCAATATACAGACCAAGGAAGTGGGTATCCATTCAAATAAACTTTGGCATGAGCATCCAGACTTCCAGAAGATTAACTAAACTGAAATGAATTGCCAGACATTTTAGAAAACTATGTACCGTAGCCAGTATAAATGTCGCCTATGTTTTTATAGTGAATTACCACTGTTGTCTAAGACAGTGTTTCTCAACCTTTTTTATTAAGTACCTACAGTTTTCAGACACACAAAATTATTTTCTACCATTGGAACACATTTGTTTAAACAATTTGATTGTAGCTGGGCGGGCGATGACATTTTTGGCTGTAAAAAGTACAAAAATAATAAAGTGCTATAAAACTTAAAACACAAATTCAGTTTTCTCCACATTTCAGTTGTGTTGACGTACTCCCCCAGAATTCTCTTGAGTACCCCTGGGTATGTCTACACTACCCCCCTAGTTCGAACTAGGGGGGTAATGTAGGCATACCGAACTTGCTAATGAAGCCCGGGATTTGAATTTCCCGGGCTTCATTAGCATAAAGCCGGCGCCGCCATTTTTAAAAGCCGGCTAGTGCGAACCCCGTGCCGCGCGGCTACATGTGGCACGGGCTAGACTACACGCGGCACGGGCTAGATAGTTCGGACTAGCAAGCCATTCCGAACTATCTGTACGCCTCGTTCCACGAGGCGTACAGATAGTTCGGAATAGCTTGCTAGTCCGAACTATCTAGCCCGTGCCGCGTGTAGCCGCGCGGCACGGGGTTCGCACTAGCCGGCTTTTAAAAATGGCGGCGCCGGCTTTATGCTAATGAAGCCCGGGAAATTCAAATCCCGGGCTTCATTAGCAAATTCGGTATGCATACATTACCCCCCTAGTTCGAACTAGGGGGGTAGTGTAGACATACCCCCTGAGAGTACTCGTACCACTGGTTGAGAAACAATGGTCTAAGATTACTTTCCTCGATTTGTCCATCAACAAACACTTGCTGATCCAGTTTTCTGGACTGCTGTAATAGACTTTACTGAAGTGAAGTTCCTCATTGAGCCAATCTTAGGATGTTCTATTATAATACAGTATACTCATGAAGAAACATGTTAGTGTACTCATCTGCTCAATATATATGTGAACACTCATCTTGTGAATATCCATAATTAGACCTTTTTGTTTTTAATCACACCTTGAAACACTGTACCACTGTTATATTAGGTCAAATGTAAAAGTTTTCATACTTCATTAAAGAGTAAAGAACAATTCCTCAGAAGATTCACTCTTGTACAATCAAAATTTAGGAAATTATCCTTCTTTCTATGATGTTCAATACTGTCTGCAATTTGAGTTTAACACATCTTTGTGCCATAAATTAGTTCTTTGCTTCTTCAACTCATGACATTCTTCGATATGTACTCCCTTGATGGCCAAGACCAGAGTGAAATATCTGCAATATTTTTTCTTTTTAAAACAGATTTTATAAAGACAGGGAATGGGCTGTATGCTTTGAACTTCCATCTCATCCTCTCCCTCCACTTTCCTTCCAGTAATGATGATGGGTATAAAGCAGAGCTACAAAAAGAAGTAATACAATTTTTAAGCTATTCTTTGTTCAATCCATGACTGCTGTTCCTAATTGCATCCTCTGATAAATCTATTATATGCATCCTCTGTGCCTTGTACAATACCGCAATCCAACAAAGAGAACATTAATGAATACAATGTGTGTATATGCATTAAGATGGAGACTATGTGAACTGCTGTATTTCTTTTGGCTAGAATTGTTTGGGGAAACGATTGTACATTGTTGTAACTAGTATTTTAGCTTGCCCCATGTTTAATGAGTGAATCTGGAGACCACAAATAATGGAGAACACTGAGGCTATGTCTAGACTGCAGGCTTCTTTTGGAAGAAGCTTTTCCAGAAGACATCTTCTGAAAAAACGTCTTCTGAAAGAAAGCATCCACACTGCCGAAGTGCATAGAAAAAGCAATCTGCTTTTTCAAAAGATAGCGTCCATTCAGTGTAGATTCTATCTCACATTTAAGCTGTGATTACTATGGACAGAGTAGCCACCAGGATATCTGTGCTTTTTCCTCTTTCCTCTTCTTTCAAAAGAACTCCCTCTTCCCTAACCACACATGCCTTTTTCTGAAAGAGCTCTTTCGGAAAAAGGCTTCTTCCTCGTAGAAAAAGGTTTACCAATGTCGGAAAACCCCCTCTGTTCTTTCGATTTTTTTCCGAAAGAACACAATTGCAGTGTGGACATAAGTGAAGTTTTTTCAGAAAACAGCTGTTTTTCTGAAAAAAACTCTGTAGTATAGACATACCTGAGTGCTGTTTGATTACTTTCACTTCTTAGTGAAGCTGTCTATGTTTAATAAAATATATAATTTTTTAAGAACATCCAGCTAGGTTCTGGTGAGCCATGAATACATAAAATTCATACATACTTTGGAATGTTTTAATCCCTTGTCACATGGCACAGGAAATCTCTCTGTGACGTTCCCCCTCACTCCCTCATGGGACACACTTGTCTTGCTTTTAGTATGAAAATTGCCTTTTGAAACTGTTCCTTGTTGAGTTGACCTCTTGCCCTTCAAATGGAGGTTTTCATGCCCTGGAAACTAGTTCTTCCAGTGACTTCTAATGAACTAAATCATTCTCCTACAGTAAAGGAATACAGCACAGTACCTGCATTTGCTATTTAAAGAATTCTGCACTTTGAGAAAAGGAAATGCAGGACAGACCTAAAGCTATTAAATAGGAGACATCAAAGGGTGCATTACACATGCTTGAAGGATTAATGTCCCTTTATCTAATGATCTAATTAATGTTTTTATAATTTAGCATGCTACTGGAGAGATTTCAGTGAGTACAATATTTGCAGATAAAACATGATTTCTAATTCATTAGGAAGTTGCTTTTGGTGACCCTATTAATACAAACCATAACTTCCATGTAATCTTTGAAAGTTGGTTATTTCAGCACATTGTACAAAGCTGTTTTTCTTGAAGAAACCGCAGGGAGCATACCATGAATTATACTTGGAAATGCTGTTGCTCAAGAATAAATGTGCAGGCAAATAACAAACAAATAAAATACTCTTCTCAACTGAAAGGAAGGGTTTGCATGGGAAAGAAAAACTAATAAAACCGAGTCAAAGGAAAGCAGGCATTTAAGAGGACAGAACAACTTTGACAACCTAACCACCAAGGCCACAATCCTGTCTTGCAGTCAATAAAATCTGGAGATTGATACTGTGATCAAACCCCTAATAAGCTGATCACCTACCAACATTTGTCACAATGTTCTGGAACTTGATTAGATTTGGGACTCTGCCTAAAATGCATAAAGCAGGAAAACAAATAACCCTCCTAATGAAGTGTACACTCTTTTCCATTTCACACAGCTCAGATACAAAAGGAACAAAGATGACAGCAACTCAAGTCTGTTGTGAAGAAGACAAGTTCTGGTATTCAAGTCCTAAATTTAAGATTCCTTGATCAGGAGTTTCAACATTCAAAGAAGGAACTTAATGACTATCCCCTTTCTTGATGGCTAATTGAAGGATCCCTAAACTCTTCGATGCTTGTAACATGACAAATGGTTGACAGCTATTGACATAGGACATTTGATCCACCAGGCAGGAGGTCAGGTGATCTTGCCTGTGCCCCAGCTCTGCCCTCATTAGCTTTATGATCTTGGCCAAGTCACTTAACCTATCCAAGACCACTTTCCCCATCTATAAAATTGGAATAAAAATACTTACCCTTAAAATTCTTTGAATGGGGGAGTTGTGATTTGCTCCTTCAGAAACTACAGGGAACAGAAGATGGACAAGGAACTGTAAGTTCAAAAATTCAGTTTCTGGCTCTGAAGACATAGAATTCTTTACTACCTCTGACAGCACACACCTGTAATGCAGAGACAGACTCAGGGGCATAGATAACTCATGTCTCCGTATCTGGGGCGAAGGGGGAAGGACAATCTAAAGGGGAAGGATGTGTAACCATCCCATATATTTCCTCTGCCCAACAACCTCTTTGCCCAGTCCAGGGTCGCTGAACTCTCCCCACCTCACCAGAGTCACCTGGGGGTGGAAGGCAGGGGGTTCTTTCCTTCTTCTACTACACAACTCTAGTGGCATGTCCAGCTGCTCTCCCTGGAAGCTTGGAGCAGGATGGAGCCACTTTTCACACCAACTGAAGCTGGATGCTCTGAGTTACTGTTCTGTGTAGCACAGCAGCTGCTTGAGAGATATCCTGTCTGGGGCAGTGAGTATGGCCCATTCTGCCCCCTCTGCTTCTCCCCTGGGCCTAACTGTTGGGAACAAGAGCTGAGCAAGCCTGGCAGCCAGATGCAGTTGGAAAGATGTGGGGGCAGGCTGCCTCCCCAGCTACACATTCTCTCAGGCAGCCACCGCACTGCACAGAACCTGGAGCGGCTGGTATGAGAAGGGCTAGTCCTGCTACTTATACTCCCCACCTGGGGCCAGCTTCCAGGGACAGGGGCTGAGCATTCTGGAGATCAGTAAGGTGGGAGAAGAGAGCCCCTTTCCTTCTCCTCCCCGTGGAAGGTCCAGCAGAAATCTTGGGGTGCACTTGACCGCATATGTACCCCCACATATCACCTGTGCTCAGGGGTCTTTATTAATCAGGGCTCAAACTACAATGTTTTAAGCGTAGTTTAATATGGTTGAGCACTCCTAATTCAGTAGCCTGATAACAGTGAACCCATGTAGTTTAAGGGTACATCTACACTCCACGGTTTTCAGTGACAAGGCTGTGTCCACAGCCCAGTTGCTAAAAATCACTGTGTGTGAATGCTGTTTGTCCACACTTTTGCAAACAAAATATTTCTATCCTCAACAAGCATTGTAACAGACCCATATCCTCTGTGGATTGGGAATGGGAGGGGACATATAATGCTCACTGATCAGTGGGCTGTGATACCATAAGAAAGCAGATGTAGAGAAAACAGTTATTAATGCTGCTCATTTTCATAGCACTCATCTTCGTCACATGGACATTTCTGATGTGTAATTCGTTCATACTTGTACAATACTCTGAAGATATAAAGAACTGTATAATTCTTCTTCTTCCTTTTCTTATGTTCTTCTTTGGGCATGCACTGGCACAGCAAAACAATTTCAATGTGATGGTCTCCTGTTGAGATTTCTCTTCAACTGCTTTCCTGAATGGCCAGCCCTGACAGCAGGGTTAGGATTCTCACTGAGTCTGCACAGTGACAAAAAAGAACAATATGAGCTGAGCTTTCTCTAGTGCTGAGGTAATGAGTGGGGTTTCATTTAATGTAGTCAAATACTGTTGCTTGACAAAACAAAATGTGATCCCTTAAGGCAGAGATTAAAACTGGTGGACCCAGTGCAAACTATTTTGGCTTTTTTAGTTAGTTTTCTACTGAATTATCACAAGTAAATTTGTCAGAAAATCCCAGCATCCACAGCTTGGGTAAATACTGATGATATCTGACTTACCTCTCTATGGCTTTTTGTCAGATGAACAAGATCATGCATGCGTGCTTACATACACACACACACACACACACACACACACACACACACACACACACACACACACAGAAGGGTTTGTTTGTACATGAGGAAATAGGGACTAAACTGGGAAATGCCCACACACATACACAAGACCACGCATGCATGCATGCATACACACACACACAAACACACACACACACAGAAGGGTTTGTTTGTACACGAGGAAATAGGGACTAAACTGGGAAGTGTCCCTGTCCCCCTCCCCCTCCCACACACACGGAAGGATTTGTTTGTATATGAGGAAATAGGGACTAAATTGGGAAGTGCCCTTTATTTACTAACCTTGCGTCACATTCTACTTTTGGTCAAATCCATGGTTGTATATATATGCATTTGATTGAAAGAAGAACTTGGCATAGAAAATTATTTCCATTAATCTGGAGACAAGCACACAAGAAAGCAGAAAGCAAAGCAAGACTAAAAACCTAGAAAGAAAGTGGCCTATTAAAGCTTAACTGCCTACTTTTTATTGCTTGTGGTAACAGATAATTGGCAATACTCAGTACAATATATTATTTCACCGCCTTAATAACTTGGCTTTACATAAAAACTTTTCACACAGCAACTTGACTCCAAACTGTTAACTTTATTTATGGTAATAAAACAACAATCAACCCACAATAATTTCTTTGGTCATACCCTCATGATCTGAAGTATGTAACTTTCTTCTGAACTCTATTAACTTCGCTGGTTTCTAATGATATCTGATATGCTTCTAGAAATTGCAAAAACTACCAAGTCATCTAAATGGGGAATTTTTAATATACAACATTAGGCTTTTAAATTGTAAACATATAAAATTTGCCTTTCATATCTCCTTAGTCATGTTCACCTAAAACACTTTGAAAATATTAACTGTTAATTTCATTTTCTCTGTGGGCTATGGTTAGTGACAAAATCCCCAAAATAATTTAAAATTCATTTGTGTGTAGTGACTAAATGGCTAATCCTGAATAGGGTTTTTAGGTTCTCTAACAAAATGCTTCAAAAGCAGATATTCTGGTATTGCAAAACAATTGTGTTTGAAAACACTGCATGCTTCTCCAGAGCAAGTGTCTAAGGCCCAGATCCTCAGGCCTGCTCCAGCTATTTGTACTGTAATGGGCTTAACCAATTCCCTGTGAAAACATGTACCTTCCCAGTTGTCAGCTGAAGGAATGCACAGGTTGGCCGGAACCAAAATATTTTGTCTCAAAATATTGATGAAAATTTCCATAGTGGTCATTTATTTGTATTTCGTTAGTTGGAATAATAAAAATGACAGATGGCACTGCTCAAAAAGCTATGAGTATTGCCATTGTTTCGATGTCCACATTACACTAACTGCAAACACCCTCCTTGAACAAAATCCATTACTTACATCCTTATCATTTCTCTCCTAAAAACAGAGGAGGCTTCCAGTCCACATTCTGGCTATTTTGGACCAAGTGGTGGTCTACTTAAATTGGAAGCTCTTTGGGCTAAGGACCATATTTTGGTTATGATTGTACAACAGAACCCTTATTGGGGCCTCTAGGGCTATGTCTACGCTGGCGGGTTCTTGCGCAAGAATATCTTGCGCAAGGGTTCTTGTGCAACAACACATCCACATTGCCATGTGCTTTTGCGCAAGAGCATCCATGGCAGTGTGGACGCTCTGTTGCGCAAGAATCCCCTGCCACATGTCCACACAGCCCTCTTGCACAAGAGCGCTTGCACAAGAGAGCTTACACTTGTTAGAAAAGAGTGTAGCTCTTGCGCAAGACACCCTCTCTTACCACGCTTTACTGTAAATCTTCTTGCGCAAGAGCGGGCACGCAGTGTGGATGCTCTGCGGGTACTTGCCGTTCTTGCACAAGAACCCGCCAGTGTAGACATAGCCTAGGAGCTACTTCCAAAGCAGCAGCCAAAAGTGAGCTTTCTTTTTTAAAAAAAAGTGTACAGAGAAATCATTCTGGAAAGTTTCTGATTTTCCTGCTATGTCTAATGTCTATGCCTATGCATATAAACTATAGTAAAAAGGTATATCATAGGTCATGGGTGAAGCTGCTGCCTAGGGAGGCAAGCTCCTAGTCTGTAGCCCTGCCCATACTCCAAGCTCCACCCCCTCCTCAGTGCCCCATTTCTTACCCACTGTCTCTCTCTTCTCTCTGCTCATTCATTCCAGCCAAATTCCTTGAAACCAAATGTAGCAAATGGCATTTGGAAAAAAACACTCTTCTAAAATTTCTTGTTAAAGAAAGCAGAGCATGTTTTCCACTGAATACCAGATTGTGAAGACTGGACATGCAGAAGGCACTTAATTAAAAGCACTAACTTTGGAAATAAACAATGTCAGTCACAGGATTTTTGATATATGTCACTGATCACAGTCACATTTTTTTTATATACCCTGAAGTTTGTCAAAGATTTATTTGCAAAAACTGTGTAGTAAGGGCAAGTCAGTTGTCCTGCTGAATACAACATTAAATATTATGGAATACATGATGCAGCCCCTCTCTATTTTACATTTCATTACATTGCACAACACTTTCAATTATAATTTTAGTTCAGGTTCAGAACTGCATTAGATTGTAAACTCGTTGGAGAAGAGACTGTTTTGTGATTATGAGTGTGTACATTGCTTAGCACAGTAGGGCCCCGATCACAGTCACAATACAAACAGTAATTAACCTTATTTGGGCTAGGGATTGTATACAGATATATGAAGATATGGTATCTCGATGCAAAGAGTTTACAATCTATTTACTCCCTCTTCTTGATATTAATGAATGTTAAATAAAATTAATCTCTAAAACAACTGTAAACACCTGTCCTCAGCTTGACATCCTGCCAATTTCTTTAGAGCCCTTCAGTTAGTTTTCAGTTCATGTAAACTAATTCTCATCCCAGCCAATTGGAATGTCTCTGGAGAATGAGATTGCATGAAATTATGTGTCAATACTTTAAAAATAAATTCCAAATATGTTATGTCTGCCACATCCACTTAAGCTACTATTTTTATAGCTATATGAACAATACTGAAATCATTCAAGAGATGAGTCATTATGTTACCATAGTCTACATACAGACATGATGTATACTAAGTACTGGAGCATGATTACAGAGCCTGATCACATATGCAGTTAGTAGAACTGGCTAGGGTTTGTATGTAACTCTTGTTGAAGTAAATGGAAAGACTCCCATTGGCTTCCTCAGGAGTTGCACCAGGCCTTAGCTTGAGGCAAGTTTGGTGAAAGCTATTTCCTCCTTTCTCTGTTGAGGCAATCAGGAAATATATTCAAATCTTTGCTTCCTGACTGGCTAATCAGATATGAATAATATTTTTCTTTGGCTCTCCAACTTCTTCTCTCTATTACAGCGATAGTTTAAAGGAACAGGCTATTATATTTCTGATACTCGTAGGCATAAAGGAAAGATTTCCTGATATCCCTGATGAAGACACTCTGAATGTATGTAATAATACATACTGTAAATTGCCTTCATAGTTCTTTTAATAAGAAAAGGCTAGACTGGGGCTACGTCTAGACTGCAGGTTTCTTTCGGAAGAAGCTTTTCCAGAAGATATCTTCCGAAAAAACTTCTTCTGAAAGAGAGCGTCCACACTGCCACACTGAATGGACGTTATCTCACATTTAAGTTGTGATTACTTTGTATGGCATTGCCACCAGGGCACCTTTGCTTTTTTTGCTTTTTCCTCTTCTTTCGAAAGAACACCCTCTTCCCCCATCCACACACACACGCCTTTTTCCGAAAGAGCTTTTTTGGAAAAAGGCTTCTTCCTCGTAGAAAGAGGATTACCCTCTGTTCTTTTAATTTTTTTTTTCAAAAGAACACAATTGCAGTGTGGATGTAAGTGAAGTTTTTTCAGGAAAATGGCCATTTCTCCCCCAAACACTCTGTAATATAGACATAGCCTGGGACTTTTGAGCTTAGAAAAGAGACAACCAAGGAGGGATATGATAGAGGTCTAACAATCATGACGGCTGTGGAGGAAGTAAATAAGAAAAAGTTATTTACTCCCTTTCAGAACACAAGAATTAGGAGTCACCAAATGAAATTAATAGGAAGCAGGTTTAAAACAAAAAAGACAGTTACCTGTTCTGTAACTGGTGTTCTTTGAGATGTGTTGCTCATGTCAATTCAAAATAGGTGTGCCTGCTGCATGCACTGGTGCCAGACGTTTTTCCCTAAGTAGTACCCATAGCAGCTAGGGTCACAAGCACCCCCTGGAGCAACGCATGCATGTCACACTATATAAGGCACCCTGGCCCCTCCCTCCTCAGTTCCTTCTTGCTGGAATTCCAACAGAGGGGAGGAGGGTGGGAGGTAAATAGACATGAGCAACACATCTCAAAGAACACCAGTTACAGAACAGGTAATTGTCTTTTCTTCTTTGAGTGCTTGCGCAACATAGGTGACTATAAGCAGTGTCTGCGGGGGGAGGGGAGAGGAGAAGGGGAGGAAATTATGAGAATGCAGACTGCAGTACAGACCTGCTGAATTCAGCATAATCTCTGGTCTGCTGAGTGCTGTCACACTGAGGCACGAACATATGTACCAACAACCACATTGCCACCTGACAAATATTCTGGACTGAGACCTGTGCAAGGTAAGCACATGAGGAAGCCTGAGCCCTGGTGAAGTGGGCCCTAATCAACTCCAGTGGCTGGGCCCCTACCAACTCGTAGCACATGCAGATGCAGGAAGTGATCCATTTGGACTATATCACTAGGAGGAAATCAGGGAACCCCTCTCTCACTCTACATGGGCCATGAACAGCTGTGAAGGAGGAGAGCTGGAGGGTGTAGCCACATTAGACAGTGGCTAGGATCCAATGGTCTGATGTAATATCCACCCATGCTGGGAGAAAGGGACAGAGCCTGAAGGAGAACAGGTGGGCAGGATCTTGGGAGTCCAGTATGTTATCTCCGGGAGCACCCTCAAAAGGAACACTTACCCTGGCGTTTTGCATGGCTGGTCGATTGCTGGCCAGATGGAGAACGGTGGCCTGGTCTCTGCTTGGAGGGCTTTGGGCATGAAGGGGCTCTCTCTTGATGGGGATACTGGCCCTTTTGTTGAGAGGACTGGAGCTTAAAGCTTTTCCTCTCAGACCCCAAGACGTAGAGGTGTAGGGTTTTCAAGGTTATACGGGAGTCCGTTAGCCCATACAACTTTGTGTACATCTGCTCTGCCAATCGGGCCAGGTCTTGAATGGAGTTCTGTATCTCTGGAGATATGCCCAACAGAAGAAGCCAGTCTGAATGCGTCACGGAGATGGCGGAAGCCATAAAGTGAGCTGTCAATTTTGCAGCATCAGATGCCACCTACAAAGCTGCCAACACCACAGAGGACCCTTCTTCGATCAGAGCCTTATAATCTTTGTGAGAGGCTGCAGACAAGGAGGTCTCAAATCTGGCCAGTGCCTGCCAGGTATTCACCTCATACCTGGCGAACAAGGCCTGGTGGTTCACCACCCTTAACTGAAAACTGGCTGAAGAATAAATATTTCTACCAAACAAGTCCAACCATTTTGAGTCTTTCTTTTTGGGGGTTGAAGGCTGTGGGTATCTCCTATGGTTAACCTATTCCACCACAAGGGAGTTGGGTGGCATGTGGGTGTAAAGGTAGTCATGGTTCTCTGCTGGGACAAAGTACTTCTGCTCAGCCCTCTTGGCTACAGGCAGGATGGAGAAAGGGGGTCTGCCATAGTGCCTTGGCAACCACCTAGTGCAGGGGCAAGGCTACCCTGCCAAGCCCTGCTTGACCCAGGTTCCTGAACAACTAGTCCGAGGTCTCTTGCACCCCTTGGCGTGGAGGCCCAAGCTGTTAGCCACCCTCCTTAGGAGATCCTGGTGAGCTCTGTGGTCCTCCTGGGGCACTGTTGGGGGAGAAGTCACAATTGCCTCATCCAGAGACAAAGAGGAGGCGAACAGGGGCTTTTGGCCTTCTTTGTGAGGTAGGGGCTGGCCAGTTGCCCCATCCATCAGACATCCCATTGCATCATTCTGCAATATTCAGTTTGTTTGCTGATTTTCTGTTTATGAATAGATCTAGCAAATGTAGAAGCATGAAGTAGAGGGTACTTCTGAAATGTTTTCAGGGCTCTGATAAGATTCAAATCATGCAGAAAAATTATTTTTGGTTTTACATAGTTATCCCTGCTCAGAGCATATTTAAAATTCTCCCCAACTTCTTACCAGTCCTTTTGAGTAGATATGAACAAAATTTTCTGAATTCTGATTTTTCAATTAATTTTTTTGTAAAGTTTTAAACTCCTTCACCCCTACACCTGGGACACTTATCTAGTTTTATGTCTTTTATAAGTCATCAAAATCTCAGTTTCAGTTTTCATTAATGGCTGGCTTTCTGGAACATTGCAGACAACTATGCAAATCAACAATGTACCACATGCTCTGGCAGGCCTATTTAGTGGTGAATGCAAACCTATAGTAAACTCCTAATCTCATACACTCACAACATAATGTCATGAGATCCAGAGAGCAATGTTCAATGAGATTATCCATATCTGCAAGTAGCTATATGCTATTTGACTGAATAATTAAAAATAGGCTCCTCCCAGCAACCCAACCCTGGAAGTAAAAGGCCAGATTCTGCTCTCCTTGACTGTAATTCCGAAGAAGTTACATCGGCACAAGTGAGATTATAATCAGATATCTAATCTTGCACTTTATGATATCATCAGTGCTAAAATAACAGGCTAGTGACAGAGGTCAAAATCCTGACTCCATTGAAGTCATTGGGAAAACTCCCCTTGACTTCAGTTGCCCCAGGATTTCACTCCAAATGTTCAATTTTGTTGCAAGATCTTGACTGATGTTATAGTGACGTGCTAAAACTTCTGCATATTACAGAAAGTGAGAATGTCAAAGAAACAAGTGACAAAATTAACCAAAACAGTGTTTAAATGAAATAAATTGGTTCGCACACTTTGTCTTCCTTTTGTAATAACGTAAACATGCTTAAAATATATAATACTTGAATACAACAATGTCAAAATATAAAACACAACAAATCTATGCACTGGAGTGATGGGCTGAGAGAGGGAAATTGGTGAGTGTTCTCTCTCAATTTTAGGGGCTATGTAATTGCTAAACTTGCTCATTTCAGAGATACTTTGTTAGACAGGACTTTAATCCTGGCATTTCAGTTCCTCAGAGGAGGAAAAATCTTTCAAGTGCAGGGACTGCAGTAGCAGTGAATCAACTATTGTAATGTGCTGCCTCTTAAAATACTCCAGGGTAGTCAAGGATTAAGAAGGCCCCCATTTTGTGTGAGCTGATCAAATACAGATGTTGCCAAAGAGTTGACCTTATTGACCGTGACTTAACTAGAGATTGAATGGCAGACAGACGGTCAGTAGTAGGGTGAAGCTATGTTTTGGCGATAGGGTGTAAATGTATATACAGTTTACAGGATGTGAAGGACACTGAGCAAACATCTGGTCTATTGATAAATAAATGTTTTACTTCCAGAAAGTTTTATCCCAAAGAAATGTGGTAAAAATAAATAGTGCCTGACTTTGCTAGGTGTCTTACGTGTATGTCACGGTCTTGGAAAACTTGAATAAAAATATTAAAAATAGTACTAACTTTTCTCTCTCTTCCTGCAATATCAGATTTCATATAAAACTCATCAGCTGAGCTGAGTATTTGTCTTGATCAATGGCAGGAAACCAGGGGATCAAATGTTAATAAATCAGAAACAGATACCCCACTTGAGCAGAAATATATCACTAACCTGAAAAATAGGGCAAATTATTTGACAAGTTTTATATGTATGTGCATGGAGAAAATAAAGGCTTTTCATAAAACACTTACAAAGTTGGAACAAAGAACAAGGACGGAGAAAAAATAACTCACAGTGCCAACAAATATAAAATATAGCACACAGAAGGATTCTAGCTTAGTTTACTTTGAGGTTGACACAATGAAATGAAAATGCATTAATTAATACAACACAATGAATAATCCTATTTGTTGTAAAAGTAAATTATCTTTTTTATGTTGATGGCACTTCATAATAATTGATATCGTATTATAGTTCTTGTGATAATTTGATATTTTGAAACATTCCTTGAGCTATTAATTGTGATAATACATGTAAAACACGGACAGATTCATGATGTTTTTGGTTTGTTAGCTTGTAAGCAGATGAATACACACTGACAAGCTGGTTTAATCACTTCTAAACTTTTTACGTCTGACTTTTAAAATGTAAGTTTCTTGTACTCATTTCAGATAAGCATCCTAAGAGTTTTGTCCTCTCTCTAAATTGAAACTGTTTGCTTCTGTGCATAACCTAAATTAAATTAGAAAATCCTGATAGGCCAGCAGGACAGAATTTCCCTTCCTTCCTATTTTCTCATTCTGCAATCTATCACCTAGGGTAATTAGGACCAGTGAGGGATCATCTTCACTGGATTAACCTTAACTAAATTGTATACATTCAACATGTGCTCTTTTGATTAACTTGAGCCTGGACTGCTGCCTGTGGTACACCCACCTTGTAATTCTACACACTTAATTAATTTCAGATGAATAGCAAGAGGAATATATTAAATTCTCCAATTAATATGTTAGTGAAGGCATTTTATGTTCACTCTATCTTTAAATGCACAGAAAGAAATACAAGAGGTAACACAAAGAGCTTAAAAGTAGAATATAAAAGAAGAACTCCTAGTGAGCCTGTTTTGCCAATGAATTTACAAATTCTTTCTATAAGCCTACAGTACACTACAAAATTTCCACTGACATCCATAGGAATTTTGGCTACAGAATCAGGCCTTACATTTTAAATAACACAAAGGATATAAAATGCAATGGGAGATCCTGGTAGGAACTTTTTAAAAACGATTTAACAATATTTAAACAATATTTAATTCCTTTCTTTACCATTTAAAAAAACAACAACAAAACAACCTTGTAATGGCCCATTCTCTGGCCCTGACTCAACACACATATTTGTCTCATTGTTACTGCTGTGTGAAACATAGGTAAATGGCAGAGGAAGTGCAAGGGTCCAGTCCTGGAAAGACTCATTCACATGAGTAACTGTGCTGCTGTAAGTGTCCCATTCAATTCAATAAATCTACTCTTGGAAGTAAAAATGCTCATGTACATAAAATTTGCAGGATTAGACCCTGATCATACCGGGAGGAACAGATGCTACACAAAGTTATACCAAGTGCACAAAAATAATAAACAGAAGGAATAGGGGGAAAATATTTTCATCTAATCCCTTCTTATGATCAGATTCACAAAGCTATCCATCCGATAACAGTTTTACACCAGCATAACTGCAGTGACTTCAGTGAAGTTGCTACCAGTTTACATTGATGGCAGAGAGATTTCAGTGGGACTACATGGGTGCTTAAAGTACTTTGCTGGGCTGGGGACAGAACACTCATTCACTTACAGCAAAGGTGGGGAAACATTTTTGGGTTGGGGGCCACTGACCCCCAGAAAAATCAGTGGGGGGCCACACACAAGTGAGAAGCGAAGTGAGTAGCCCCTGACTGTGAAGAAGAAATACTCTCTCCATATTTCCCTTGCACACCAGAGCCTAAGGGAGCCCAGGCTAGTAGATTTTATGTGCTCCAGCCCTGCAGGTGGGTGGCAGGAGGGAGGGGGCTGAAGCACCAGCATGGGCTTCCCAATGCTGAGCCTTAGGGCCCAGATCCAGGGAAGCCAGGGGCCACATCTGGCCCCCAGGCTTGAGGTTCCCCACCCCTGGCTTACAGGTTCAAGCCCTAAGAGAGAACAGAATCAGCATCATACAAAGTAAATTATTTTCAGACGTATTTTTTTCAACATTAATCCTGGTCCTTCAAAATCATTTGTTATTTTCCTCTTTAGAAATCAATATTATAATGAATGCAGCCATGAATATGCATTTCACTTATCGTTCATCTATCTTTGGTATTTCTATGGTGCCTGTTACTATAGTACTTAAGCTATGTTAACTTCCAGTATCTGATTTTACTGCTAAACACAAAAAAGGTTATTAATAATATACAAATTCAGACAATAAAACAAGTCTAAAAATAATTTTATTTTTAATGAGTATTTGTCCATTTTATAAAATCATCCAATTGTACTTATTTTCTACCATTTTTATTTATATAAAATCAGAGTTTATTATAAATTATCATTTGACTACTGTTAAAAGACTATGAACAGTTATTGCTGATATGATATGCAATAAACCTAAACTCCCTGACAAATTAACTATAGGGGTAAAAATCTTAAAAGCAGCTAAGTATTCAAGAATGTAAGTGCTGAGCTCAAAAGTGACTGAAGTGTAGAATTCAGGCTCCTAAGTTATTTAGTCACCTCTGAAGTTTTCATTTCAAACAGATTCAATTAAACACAGTTAATACCTCTTTAATTTTAAATGAAAGTGTCCACAAAGGGGCTTAAAGCAATTCAATCCACTTAAAATTCATACCTTTAGTTAATCAAGACTAACTTGCCTGATTGTCCCAGCATGTTCCTTTACTGTATCTGTGCTATGAGGACATGTGAGACAGCTCTGCCTTTTGGGAAAGGTTGTAAAAACTGCACTTAAGGCAGTTCCACTCCTTCTAAGAATAAGAGTTTTGCAATTGATTTCAATGGGACAAGATTCTGCCTGGCTTTTAGACAGGGACCAGAGGACAGCATTTGGAGCCTTTACCCTACTACTGGATGGTCCAGGTTAGGCTAAGTCAGACAGAAATCTAGTTTTTGTGCTCAGGGAAGCCCAGCTGCTGTTCCCTAAGGCCAGGACTTCACTTGCCACACCAGAGATCAATCTTCTCAAGTTTGATTTAGCAGATCTAGTAAAGGTTGCTAAATAGAACACTGAGGGTGCCCCTCCCTCCCCCATCAGTGCCAGTACTCCTTGATTTGTGAGGAGCAAAGGAAGCTGACGGGAGCATTTGCTCCCATCAAACTCCCACTGTGAAGACAATGCCAAGCTCAACATACAGTATGTAAACTACTGCTACGTTATTTACCTAGCTGGAGTTGCATATCTTAAGCCAACTTTCCAGGTCTAAAATAGACCTGGCCTTAAGGTTGTATGGCAGAGAGAGCATGGCTCATTTTGCCACTTGCAGCAGTCATTAGCACTTGCCAGTCACACAGGGAAAAATAGGCTGTAGTCAGGGAGGAAGTAATAGTAGGATGCATACTTGGAGCCCTTGTAAGCATTATGTTGTTGTGATAGGTCTACATGGTAATCAGTATGGGCTGTACAGGCCCACACAGCACTCTGGGTAATTACTCACAGGGTGAGCCTGCCACAGCTTCCTTCCCTGCTTCTGGACCCAAGCTAGCTAGCTTGGATAAAGCTAGCTTGGATAAGCCTACTTACGCTGCACTCATACCCTTTGATTCTTGTACAGATATATGCTCTGAGACAGAGTGCCTCATGCATGCACACATAGTGCAGAGAGCAGTATTGCAGGTTGGCCCTCCCAACCCACTCCTAGCTGGGGAAAGTATATTTGCATACTTTATATAGTTCTCATGCTTTTCTTGTAAATTTCTCCAATAAGATTTTCAAAGGAGCAGAGGGTGTCAGAAGTTGGATTAGTCAGTCACACACACAGACAACTGGTAAAACGGACTTCTCCCCACAGTTGTTCTTCATAAACATGTTCCTTAGGGAACAACTTGAAAAAAACAAAAACAAACACGAACCTGACCCTGGGGCCTGACCCTGCAAACTCTCTTACCCACATCTTTTCTCAAGCAAGCAGCATTAGTCCGCCTATCTGTAAAATAGGGGTAATGAGGCATGGAGATGTTAACACTCAGGGAGGAGACAGTATGTAAGTGATAGTGACATGATCAGATCACACTATGAACTGCTTCCTGTCTTACATTTTATGGGTATTAAATAAACCTATTCAGAATAATGAGATTGATGCTTCAATTAGTGACTATAACACAGAACTTTTAATCTGCCATTATAGATGTGGAAAATAATCCCATTCGTACAATTATTTTGTTTCAGCTCTGGCAATTCTTTTTTGATAACAGCTTTTTTTCTCCTCTCTTATCTTTAATGATTTGCTTGTTGATTAACAAAGTAGACAAACTTGGACTGAGGTTGAAATGAAAATAGGACACAGGCTTGTCGAGAAACTCTGGGGAAAAGACAGAAGGGGTAAAAACAAGGTTGATGTTATGATAAGGGTCTCCTACAGACCACCTAACTAGGAAAAAGAGCTAAATGAGGCTTTTTTAAAAAACAACTAGCAAAATCATCCAAAGCATTTGGTGGTGATGGGAGATTTCAACTATCCAGACATCTGTTGAGAAAATAATATAGCAGGGCATGGATTATCCAACAAGTTCTTGAAATGTATTAGAGACATTTTTTTAAATTTCAGAAGGTGGAGAAAGCTACTGGTGGAGGCTGTTCTATAATTGATTTTAATAAATAGGGAGGAATTAGATAAGAATGTGAAAGTGGAAGGCAGCTTTGGTGAAAGTCATCATGAAGTGATAGAGTTTATGATTTTAAGGAATGGTATGAGGGAGAAGAACAAAATAAAGATAATGAATTTCAAGAAGGAAAACTTCAGCAAATTCAGGGAGTTAGGTAAGTAAGTCTAAGAAGAAAAACAATTGAAGACAGTTGGCAGTTTTTCAAAGACACATTATTAAGGGCACAAGAGCAAATGATTCTACTGCATAGGAAATATAGGAAGTATGGCAAGAGACCATCCTCGCTTAACCAGGAGCTATTAAATTATTTAAAAATAAAAAAGAAGACCAGCAAAAAGTGGAAACTAGGTCAAGTTACAAAGGATGAACACAAGCAAATATTAAAAGCATGTAGGGACAAAATTAGAAAACCCAGACACAAATCAAGGTCAAACTAGCTAGTGACATAAAGGGCACCTCGTTCCACAAGGCGTACAGCTAGTTCAGATAGGAAGCCTAATCCGAACTAGCTAGTCCAGGCCGCGTGTAGCCGCGCGGCACCGGGTCCGACCTATCCGGCATTTAAAAATGGCGCCGGCTGGCTTTATGCAAATGAAGCCCGGGAAATTCAAATCCCGGGCTTCATTTGCAACTCTGTATGACTACATTACCCCCCCTAGTTCGAACTATGGGGGTAGTGTAGACATACCCTCACAGAGTAGTTATCAATGGTTCCACAGTCATATTGGAAGGGCATAATGAGTGGGGTTCTATGGGTACTAGTTCTGTTCAATATTTTCATAGAGATTAAGCTTATAAAGTTTGTAGATGTCACCAAACTGGAAGGGGTTGCAAGTGCTTAGGAGAATAGGATTATAATTCAAAATGATCTAGACAAAGTAGAGAAGTGGTGCGAGGTAAACAGGCTGAAATTCAATAAAGACAAATGCAAAATACTCCACTTAAGGAGGAACAATCAGTTGTATACATACAAAACGTCTAAGAAAGAATTCTGCAGAAAAGGATCTAGAGGCTACAGTGGACTACAAGCTAAATATGAGTCAACAGCGTGACATGGTTTCAAAATAAGTAAACATCATCCTGGGATGTGTTAATAGGAGTGACATGAGAAGTAATTCTTCCACTCTACTGATTAGGCCTCATCTGGAGTATTGTATCCAGTTCTGGGTACCAAATTTCAGGAAAGATGTGAACAAATTGTAAAAAGTCCAGAAAATAGCAACAAAAGTGATAAAAGGTCTAGAAAACATGAACTACAAGGGAATATTGAAAAAATTGTTCTTATTTGATCTGTAAAGGAGAAGACTGAGAGGGGACATGATAACAACCTTTTAGATACTTGAAAGCTGTTACAAAGAGGAGAGATGAAAATAATTCTCGTTCACCTCTGAGGAAAGGACAAGTATCAATGAGCTTAAATTGCAGCAAAGGAGGTTTAGGTTGGACATTTGGAATAACTTCCTGACTCTCAGAGTAGTTAAACACTAGCATAAATTGCCTAGGGATGTTGTAGAATTTCCATCATTGGAGATTTTTAAGAGCAAGTTAGACAGACACCTGTCAGAGATCAGGGGTGGACAAAAGGGCCTCCACGGGCCAGATCTGGCCTGTGGAGGCCCTGCTGTTCCCCTGTCCCAGGACAATTAGGGGATGGGGGAGCCTGGAGGTGGGGGGGCATGCAAAGCCTCCTCCCGCCCTGCCAGGAGCACACAGCACTTTGAAACACCATGCACTGCTCACAGGGTGGGGGAGAGAGCGGAGGAGGCTTTGCACGCTCCCTGCACCCAGGCCCTAATTGGCCTATGAGCAGAGGAGTGAGGGAAGTCTCCTCCCATGCCAGGGGCATGGGCACCTTGGGGGAATGTGGGGTGGGGTCAAAGGCACTCCCTCACTCCCAGACCAATCATTGTCTGGGGGTGAGGAATCCAGAAATATCTTGGTCACACCTTTCCACTCAATGCCCCACCCCTTCCACTCAATGCCCCACCCTTCCTGTGTGGCCTGGAGCCACTTCAAAAATTTCCGAAGTGGCCCCCAGCAAAAAAATTATTGCCCACCCCTGGTCTAGATGGTGCTTGGTCCTGCAATGAGTGCAGGGATTGGATTTGATGACCTTCTGAAGATTCCTTACTATCCTATGATTCTATGATATACACTTAAAATATTATATATATGTATACATTTCTAAATTAATCCTTAAACTTTCATTTAATGTTTGTGAGTTTCTGAGCATACCAACAACTAGAAAGTTATGCATTTCCTGCATTTTTTCTAGTGGTTAAATCATATATTCATGCATAAAAAATATTATTTTCCATAGATCCATTTTGACCACAACAGTTTTAACACTTTATCATGTAAAGAGAAAGATTCAGAAATTTATAAAATATAGATTATTCTCTCAAAGAGTCCTAATAATTTTTTTAGAGTTCTATTATAAATAGTAACTAGCTATCAGGAATCATTGCAAATTGGCATCTATATTTATAGACCAATGTTTCTATTTATAGATCAGAGGACCACTTTGAAAAAGCTGCTAATAGGCCACTTTGGCTGTGGTTTGCTGATAGCCGCCAAGGGGAGTCATGGAAACAGTGGCCCAGGCCATGCCACTTCCTGTGACTTCCCTTGGCTGCAAATGGCAAACCGTAGCCAATGGGAGCCACGAGGCTCAATGGCTGTGGAGCCATTACATAACCAAACCAAAGTGGCCTCTTAGGAGCCCACAGCCCACTTCAAGAAACACTGTTATAGACCATAACAAATTCTTCATCACTGTAAAACTCTATTGTGAAAATACTTACGTGTATTTGGTCAGTTTTTAAAATGTGTATTGATATATGCAAAAAATTACTTTGTGAATAAAAATTCATTGCACATTCTGATCTATCCGTTTAGGAGATAATCTCAGCATTTTTTCACTACTGCCAATTGCAAGTAACCCTTTCAATAGATTAAATATTGAGCAAAATTAAAACCTGATCCTGAAACATTTATGTGCACAAATAGTTCAACTGAGCTCAATCCATATCAGTGACAGCAGTGGGATTGTTTACATGCATACAGTCAATCAAAAGCATAAATGCTGAAGAAGGGGCTTAATTGTTTAATTATGACCATTTTTAGGACTCAACCGTGGCTTCTTTGAAGTTAATGATGAATAATCAATGTTAGCAATTGGGCTCTTAGTTAAATACAAAATAATATCTTAAATCAGCAAGTTTTTTAGTCTCCTTTTTCTAACTGAGTCTTCTTACTTTAAATGAAGTACTGGACACTAATAAAAACAACGTAATCACCCACAGGCAGTAAAAGAGTCTGAATATGGCATAAAGCAGGCAGCAGTTAATGTTTTATTTTCAAGCCCTCTCTACTGCAGTGTATACCATCATGCATACTCTGTATAGTTCTAATTATTCTCAGTCTTAAAGCATCAGTTTAATGTACAATGTTCTTTAAAGAAAAACCATTTTGGAAAATGTAGTGCCTTTTACACCAGTTTGTTTCAAAGTTGTCATGTACTGAATCTGCTATACTGTTTTATAACAGAGGCAAAAATATATACTTTCTAAATTAAATTAAGTGGAGTATAAATTTTAAAACACAATTTGGTATAATTGTGATAGTGATAATTATATTTGTTACACCATTTAAAATATGAATATATATTAATTGCAGTTGCTAATGTTGCTAGTGTTAATTTTATTGTAAAATTCAAAATGTTTAATAAAGTCTGCTGACTTTTTCCAATCTATTGTTTAACCAGTTCACTCCTAAATCATTATTGGTCATAGAAATTAATCTAAAATACTAATTAAAATACATTTAATTCCATTTATATCTAAGAGGATTAACAACAGAGATACAGTGATTTTTTTTTTATTATCAGATCTTCATGAACAACTATTTCTTTTAACAACTTGACTATCAAACACTGTGACTTGTTTTAAGCTTGTCCACCATGTGGACCTTTTTACTGCCCAAACCTATGCTTTTACAACAGACGATCAGTTTCCATTTGAGATCCTCAACAAATTTCTAGAAGAACTTAGCTCTTATTTAGTTATCTAAATGAAGTAGCCATTTTAAAAGCATTGCTACTTCATTTAGGTCTGATTACAGATGTTGAACACCTTTAACAAGCTGATATATTGGGCAGGATTTTCAATAGCAACTTTTGAGTACAACTGCCATTGAAAGTTAATAGGAATGTGCTCTCAAAACAGTTAGGTACTTTTGAAAATCCCACCCATACTCTCAAAATCAGCCTGCATGTATAACCATGAGTTTAATAATGCCAACAATGAACAAACTAAGTCTTCAGGTATCAATGATCATCATTACATCTGTTTGTCATTGGAGAAAAGGAGGGGGGATTCTGAGATACTAAATTAGCTAAGAAGCAGGACTCAGGGTCCTTTAGAAATGATCAAAAATTAAAAATACAATCTGTTCTCCATGGGATAGGAGTGATAACTACAATGCTTAACCTTTTAAAAATCAGAGCAAAAATTAATACAAGATTAAATTAAGTATGAATGGCTAAATAAGAGCTAAAAGATATCAAACAATTTTATGGTTCCACTTAGATATCTTAACAATATCTTGTGCAATATCTCAGCATAACTACTTTATTCAGCACTTTCATTTGCTATTTGTCCCTTTTCATGACCAGTTCCTAGACACAGATATATTATAAGTAACATACTTACACTTCAGGAATGTCTTCATTTCTATCCTGGCATTCACATCTGTACTTGTTTAATGCTCTGCTGGTGGTCTGTGCTCAATGGTATGCCAACTGCTATGTTCATCTTAAACAATATTTACATTGATTAGAGACACCAGAGTGCTGGAGACACTTATTAGAAAATGAACATAATATCCTGGTTTAGCAGCGAACAGCCAAATATTTTCAAACTCAACTGCTATTAAGATATCATGTAAATGCATAATCAAGCTAGACTCTTACAATTTGAAGGCAATTTGGTAGAACCACATCTCATGAATATGTTACAAAAATGTGGTTTTGCACAAACAATTTACAAAAATCCAAGGGATGTGCACTCTGTTAACTGTTATGTATTTTGTTATAGTAGCTTCTCTTGAGACTAGGGACCTGTTTCACTAAACGCTATACATAGATTGAAAAAAAACCCATAAAAACAACAATGGCCTTATAGTACCTTAGGGTATGTCTACACTGCCACCCTAGTTTAAATATCCCGGGCTTCATTTGCATGTTCCCAGGTGCTGCCATTTTTAAATGCCCCGTAGTTTGAACTACCCGCCCACGGCTACACACGGCATTGACTAGGTAGTTTGAATTAAAGCTCCTAATTCAAACTACCGTTAAACCTCCTGCAAGGATATTTAAATCCCGGCCTTCATTTGCAAGTTCGAATGCCTACATTAGCCACACTAGTTCGAACTAGGGTGGCAGTGTAGACATACTCTCATAGACTAGCAACAATATAGATAGTATCATGAGATTTTGTGGGCACAACCCACTTCTTCAGATGACAAATATGGAGCGCAAGAGGCACAGAGGTTGAATTAAAAAGGAAAAAAAAAGGGGGCTAAGGGGAGGAGGAAAAAAACTTGTCAATTACACGGTCTGTGCTAAATGAGGCTAAAAGAGTAGGCTGTAAGTGCCCGATACTTAGTTTTTTATGTCATTTGGGTGTTGAATATAATGGCCTATCCAGTTCATGTCTTTGTTCAAGCTGTGCAAGATAGTATAACATTTTCATACGAAGGTCAGTTCTCTCTAGTTGATTCCTGAAATTGCTTTCTAAGAGAATAGCCACTTTTAAATCCATTAGTGAGTGCCCGGACAAGTTAAAATATTCCCCAGCAGGTTTCTGTGCGTTACCATTTTGAATGTTGCCCAAGTGCGAGCACGAGCGATGCACTGTTGTGTGGTTTCATGACCCCAGACTTCTTAGCTTGTCATGGGAAGGTGTCCCAGCACAGATGCTGGAGTAAGACAGGCCTCTCCAGGAACCTTGTGAGAAGGACTGAGGAGTTCCTTTGTGAGAGCATCACGGGGCTCTGGACTGGCACTGCATGTACACAAGCTGATGTGTGACCCCTAGCCCGAGCAAGGAGTGTGCAGCCCCTCACAGCCTGCCACCTGCCCCCATGTGTCTAGAGAAAGTTATGAAATTTACCTGAAGCATCTTCACTGGGATTGTCTGAGCTCTGGGAAACATCCTGGGAGGGGGGGAACAGCTCCAGGCTCAGGATCAGCTCCTGGATGGTGGGCATGGTGTTCTGGCTGGCCTGCTCCTTCTCCTCCGCCTCCTCCTCCTCCTCCTCCTCCACAACTTCTCCCTCAGGGAAGCTAACGCTGGAGTCGACAATAGCTATGGGATGGAGGTGATTGATTGTCTCCCCTCCCAGGATGGCATCCAGCTGTTCATAGAAGCAGCAGGTGTGAGGAGCCACCCTAGAGAGTACACTCTGCTTCCTCGCCTTATTGTACACCTGCCAGAGTACTTTGATTTTCATGCAGACTTGGTCAAGTTTCCGCATATGTCCTTTTCCCACCAGGCTGGCAGCCATACAGCTGCAGATATCTGCATTCCTCCTCTTGGTGTGGAGACCCTGGAGGTTGGTCTCCTCCCCACAGACCTCAATGAGATCCAGGATCTACGCACCAGTCCAGGCTGGTGCCCTCTTTCATCCCTGGCCATGGGCATCAGAGAGTGCTGTGAGTATGCTGGCAACCATGGGGGGCACAGAGGGAGTGATGAGGTCAGCCATGGCTCCCACGAAGGATGTTGTGTGGCACGAGGATGGCAGGCTATCCTGGTGCCACAAGCACTTTCCCTTCTGCTTGCAGCTCTAAACTCTGTAGGAAAAGAGGAGCATTGTCGGGAGAAAGTGGTGGACGTTATACACTTTGACTATAGCAAAGCTTTTGATATGATCTCCCACAGTATTCTGACCAATAAGTTAAAGATGTATGGCCTAAATGAATGGACTATAAAGTGGATAGAAAGTTGGATAGTTCATCAGTCTCAACAAGTAATAATCAATGGCTTGATGTCTAGTTGCCAACTGGAATCAAGCAAAATGCACCAATGGTAAATCCTAGGGCTGATAATGTTCAACATCTACCTTAATTATTTGGATGATGGGTTGGTTTGCACCTTCAGTAAATTTGCAAATGACAGTAAGATAAAGGGGCAGGGGGAAGAGGTAGATATTCTGGAGGGTAGGGATAAGATCCAGAGTGATCTACAGAAATTGGAGGATTGAGCCATAAGAAATCAGATGAGGTTCAATGAGGACAAGGGGAGAGTCCTACATTTAGGATTAAAGAATCCCAAGCACTGCTACAGGTTGAAGGTTAACTGGTCAAGCAGCAGTTTTGCAGAGAAGTACCTGGGGCTTATAGTAGACGAGAAGCTAGATATGAGTCAGCATAGCCTCCTTGTTGTCAAGGAGGCTAATGACATATTGGATTGCATTAGTAGAAGCATTGCCAGCAAATTATTCCCGTCTATTCAGTACTGGAGAGACCACATGCTGAATATTACATCCAGTTTTAGGATCCCCACTATGCAAAAGGTGTGGACAAATTAGAGAAAGTTCAGCAAAAGGCAACAAAAATGATTAGGGGGATGGGGCACATAACTTATGAAGAAAGGCTTATCTAGTCTTCAGAAGCGAAGAATGGGAGGGGACTTTATAGCAGCCTTCAACTACCTGAAGGGAGTTTCCAAAGAGGATGGAGCAAGGCTCTTCTCAGTGGTGACAGATTGGGCCTACTTGGAGCAGGGAGTTGGACTAGATGACCTCCTGAGTTCTCTTCCAATCTTAATCTTCTATGATTCTATGAGGGTTTTGGAGTGTAAGAGAAGGCTCCAGGTTGAGCCTATGTCAGGGGTTTTGCGTACAGGGGGGCATGCAGAGTGCAAATTCTGGAATGTAGTTTATGTGCTGGAGGAGGCTCAGGACTGGTTCAGTGGTTTGGAATGCAGGAGAGGGTAAAAAGCATATGTTCTGGCTGGGCAGTGCTTAACTCAAATGGCTCCCAGGTAGCACCACAGCAGGGATACAGCAGGTTTCCTGCCTGCCCTGGCCACATGCCACTCCTGGAAATGGCTGGCACATCCCTGCAACTCCTATAAGGAAGAGGGCTCTGCATCCTGGCCATGCCCACAGTCAGCTTTCCCGCAGCTCCCATTGGCTGCAGTTCCCAGCCAATGGGAGCCATGGAGTTGGTGCTTGGGGGAGAGGCAGCATGTGGAGACTGTCCTGCTGCCCCCGCATACACACACAGAGCCAAAATAGTTAGGGAGCCTGCATTAGCCCTATTGCACCACCAGACTTTTAGCCATCTAAAATCTCCTGGTTTGGCCTCAGTAGCCTCCAGGAATAAAGCCCAATTCTGGGAGACTCCCAGTAAAGCCAGGAGGGTTGGAAGCCTAAACAGAGAATCGGAGAGACTTGTTAACAGAAGCCTATGTCATGGAACATATGGGTTGCTATGTTCTGAATTGTTGCTTTTTTTATACAGTGTCTATTTCATACCTCACTACAGAGAACTAAAATAATCAAGCTTTTATCCTTGTGGCTAAGTCTGAACCCAACAGACATGTTGCCTACTGTGGAAAATAAAGCCATTTTCTGTACGTATCCAGAAGTAGTGAAGGGCTGAGGAATTACTGAAGACCAAGACTGTGGAATATTTTAATGATGCAAGGTCACATCTTCACTGGAGAATGGTGCTAAGGAGCTGGTTGTTCATTGACATGGTTTGCTCTCCCTCTTGCATTACTTTTGTCTTTCCAATTGTCAGTGCCAACTGCCACTTTTCATCCAGTTGCTGATCTCAGCCAAACCATTAAATACCTGGGAGATGCTACTATGTACATCTGATGTAAAGTAGAAGTGGGATGGGAGAGGTCATCAATATATAGCTGCAGTTTTCGTCAATGGTATTCTGTAGTTTTGCCTAGTGTCTTTATGTAGAAAAGATGGATTAGAGGATGAAGATCCCTGCTGGATTCCACAGGTGGTAGCTCTGGAGCTGGAGGTACAGGAAGAACTTCCTGTGGTCTCAGAGAAATGACTGAAGCCATCTCAGTACAATCCCACTAACCTATACCACATCTCTGAGCTGGGACAACAGGAATCTAAGATCCTCTATTTCAAATGATACAGAAGCATCCAAAACATTAGTATGGATTTATGACCCTTGTTCATGGCCAAGAGGAGATCATCTGCTTCATATCCTGGCCTGATACTTGACTGGGAGGGAGCGAAGATATTAGCAGTAGCTAGGTAGAGATAAAGGCAACTTTCAATTAGTTTCTCAATTGGCTTAGGAATTGAAGGATATATTATTTTATCACCAATCAAGCTGCTCGGTGCCCATTACGTTCTGAGCTCATGCTTTAGGATTTCAGCTACCCACCAGCAGTGATCAGGAAGAGATTCCCTTCCCCCATGTGTTCTGGGAGGTTTTTATGTCTCCTTCCTCTGTAGCTTCAGGGATTGTCATGGCTAGAGAAAGAACACAGAGGAGGGTGGACAAGAGCTGAGGTGCTCTCTCTCACTCTGGTGGTTGACTGCCTGGTTCCTGCTCTCCTGCTGATCACCTTACATGGTGTCAGGAAGGATTTCCCCGCCAGGTCATATTGGCAGGAGTTTGTGGGGGTGGGTTACCTTCCTCGGAAGCTTATTGGTGCCAAGATTACCTGGGTCGCTCTCATTTAGTCATTTTCCTTCCATTGGAAGGGTCTAAGGCACTGGTGCATGTTGGTCCCTCCTATTCTCTCTCTGCCTGTAGCACATAATAGTCTAGTCTCCTGTGGATCTCATTTATTTTAGGTTCAACTTGGCTGTTGAGTTTCAGTGCACAGGGTGCCAGGTAATGTCAATAGCCTGTGATATGCAGGTCAGACTAGATGAACTAGGCCCATTCTTGCCTTAATCTCTATGATATTACTAAAGATTTAGAGCTGCCATACATCTGTGGTTCCATCACAGGGAGATTTGTGCCTAGTTAATGCACAATATCTGCATATTTAATGCTCCTCATTAGATTACCAAGGGTTCAGAGTGCCCTGCAGATCCCAGTTTTGAGCCATGGCATGGGGTGTAGGTTAGTAGCGTTATGCAGAGTGACTCCTTTGCTTTCAGGAATACGGGATATAACATATATATGCGCCAAACTACAGACGAGATGGCAGTCCTAAGTCTTCAGTAACATCATAGAGTTTAAGTTAATCTATACTGTGTGTGAATGTGCAAGAATACAGACAGATATCTATCTATTTTATAGAGACAGATATGATGATAAATAAAATTGATCTCATCACATTTTTTTATGAAAGTATATCATTTCAAGATAATAATAATAATTGGGGTGGAAAAGATATTTTGCTTTCACATAAAATAAACACAATCAAAAGAGCCAAAAACCCATTTTGGGCAATGAATGAATAGAACTGGATAAACAGAATTTTGCAAAGCTATTTTAGCTACCTATTTGGGTATTCATCTCATTACTTGACTATCTCAAAACACTGGGAATGGGAAAGGACTGCCCTTAAATGCTATGAACCAAAGCTTATACACACAGTATGTCATCTCTCCGCAGTGTATGAGTAAGAAGATGTCTATCCCTATATATAATTGATTCTGACATGTGTGAAGTAGGTTAAGCAAATAAAAAGTGATCCCCCTAACTATTGTTTTGTTACATCGATTAAATGCATAACAATAAAATAAAACAAACTATACATTTAAGATGCAACAAATTAATCATCCTTGCGTACTATCCATCTTTGAAATATGAGATTTACTACAACTGTTTCTGTATCCCAGAAGTTCCATGGTAATGTTTTATGAACTTTTTACCAGTTTATTTTTTAATAATAGAAAATGGAGAAGGGCCTCTTTCTGTTTCACTGTATTCTCTATCAGTTAATCATGGGTCCCCTGTTACACAGAGAGGAAAGTTGTTTTAGTAATTCGGGAAATAAAACCAGCGCTGAGTCAGCATGAAGGCTGAAAACGACAAGTTTAATATTAAAACACACATTTGAAAAAATAATTAGAGTCACTGTTTCAACTGTGGATCCCTCACCTCTCACCCCAAATTAGCTGGCATTTCAGGATCTAATTAAATAAGTGTCATATTTTGACATGAGAAATATGTCCAATTGCTAAATCAGCATGAAAAATTGCATCCATTTAATAGGAAAGAGGGTAAGAAAATGAGAGCCAAAATACAATGTTCTGATCTAAGTAGCACCAAATAATTTATTTGTCATGGCATTCTGCTACAGAATGTTTAAACATTACCTTAAACTAGACCTATGTGAAAACATTTGGTGCAGCACTTTGGGGCTTGGAATCTTGTTTTCAATTTAAACTGTAAGGTATTTTTCAAATGTGTATTTTTACAAAGTTTTCTAAAACCAATGTATCATTACAAATGCCTGTGGGACTGTGCTTATTTGGAATTCTATTATGGCAAAAATAATTGGAAATGTAGTATTTGTCAGCAATAAGTATTTTATTTCTAAAATTGTTAAACAAGTCCACATGCAGTGATTGTATTTTGAGGACTGGTAGCAGTTGAGAGCTGAAATATCCTACAACTGTAAATTCAAGTAGTCTTTAAGCAGAGGGGAGCTTGATCATTTATTGCTTGATACGACCTAACAGTGAATAATGTTTTTAATTTATGCGAGACAGAAAACTTAATTTTTAAAAAAAGCAGAAAATCTGAATACATTATCCTAAAAATTCATCCAGAAACCTATAAATGTTATCATCTTCCAAGTGTGTGACCTGATCTTCCTACTGAAATCAATGGCTAACCTCCCTTCATATGGATCAAGTTTAGGCCCCTCCTTTGATTTTGAAATTTGATCACACTTTTGATAACTGCTTCTCACTGAAGGCCTGAGCCAAAATCAAGTCATTAAGAATTTTTCCATTGGTTTCAATGGGTTGACTCCAGCTCTGAGTCGCCCATAAAAACAAGGATGTCCAATCACATGCATTTTAAAGAAACACATTTCTCCAATGTATAGCCCCGATGAAGAACTGTATATACACATAGCTTTTCCATTGTCTGTCAAGCAGCTATTAGAAGCTAATAGTCTTTTACTATTTAATGTGGTCTAAATTTGATGCTTTTAGTAAAATACTTTTCTTCATACTTGTGTGATTCCCAGAAACACAGGACCTAAGTCCAAACTGGGACCTTGGGATGCTATTGTAATTTAAATATTTATTTCCACTGACAGTAATACAATAAATACTTTACTTTTATATGTTAAAAATCTCCCCACAATAATGCTATCAAAATGTGTGTAATGGGGGATAATTAGCATTACATTACTATACTTATTAAATACATTTTTATTGATATATAAAAATTATACATTTAAATACCTCAATTTTAATATTCTCTGGGACTTGATCAGAGAGAATATGGCTATTAAAGTTAAATATTCACTGCAAAAACTCTGATCACTCTTTCTTTGCTCTCTCTCACCATGGTAATACTTGGTAAAAATATAGAAAATTCTTGCAGAAAAAGTTTTTCAAGATATTATAAAAGTTCCTTTCATTTCATAGCCCAAGAAAAGACTGATTTCAGTAAGTTGCACTAACTGTCTTTATTCTTTTTTATTTTCTTTCTCTCTCCCTTTTTCTTTCCCACCCGCTGTCATATGGGTATTAGTTTTCCCAATAAAGGAAGCAGAAGAATTGTGTTACTGTGTGTATTTTAACAAACAGAAAACTTGAATTCAAAGTAAAGATAAACTTTAAAAAGGAGGTAATTATATGTTTAAAGAAGAACAATTAATATTGAGCATCAGCTCAGTCCCAAAGTCAGCATCTATATACAGAAAATATACCTCTCATTTAACTCTGTCTCTGTTGCACAAGGGCTCTTTATTCAGACATGAACAATCAGTAATAGAATCTTACAATTTACTAAATGAAGCAGGAAAAATGGACTTTCACTAAAATTTTCATATTTTTCATATGCCCTTCATTAGTGAGACATATGGATTATGTTAGTATTTCAGGTTACTGTCCCAAAATCAATCTAGAAAAGTTAATGTCCCAGAAATATAGAAGTTGCCTCTTTTCACACCGTAGATAGGCATAGCCACAAGATACCAAACTAACAATATTCAGCTAGTAGTTTATTAAGTTATTTTCTGCATAGGAACAACTATATTTCAATGGCGGCTACTCCTTTATACATGAATGTATGACCCATCACAAAACGTGCTTATAATTATGGATTTCAAAGTAATGTTTAATGAGATGAGGCCCATTCAGCAATATATAGTAGTGGAAACAAGCCAACATTCATTAAAGATATACTATCTAAGATAGGTTTCAGACACAATTTTCCCAAATGTCTCAAGAATAAGGCAGAATAGCAAAAACAGAGGTAATAAAACTTGGTCCGTCTCAATGACTTGGCTTGCACTCTTGGCAACAATAACCAGACAGACCACAGTTTAGCTGCATTAGTGAACTTGCAACACCCTTACATCTGCATCTTCATCTTTAGATGTTGTTTTTGTTGGATTAAAGAGAGAAACTATTAAGAAAGAAAGAAAGAAAGAAAGAAAGAAAGAAAGAAAGAAAGAAAGAAAGAAAGAAAGAAAGAAAGAAAGAAAGAAAGAAAGAAAGAAAGAAAGAAAGAAAGAAAGAAAGAAAGAAAGAAAGAAAGAAAGAAAGAAAGAAAGAAAGAAAGGATCAGAGAAATGAAGACTTCATTATCATCAGTTGAAAAATGTTTGTCCTACCAAATTACACTGATTCACCTCTCGCCAAAGTATCTAGTTAAAGTATTTGGGGATAATATCAGGATACTGTACATGGTTTATCTCTTGTTTGTATCAAAGCCCATGTAACACCATCCCAGGCCTGCAAGGGTTAAACTTTTGATTTCTGAATCTAAAGGCAAAAGCTTCTCAAATATGAGCTAAACTGGCAGATCTGGAAACATGAAGATTTCAGCAGATATATAATCCTCTTAACATGCTCTCTAGACACTACAGGAGGACAAATAGCCAGTGTCAGCATGGGTTTCTCCTAAACTGAACATGCTGTTCAAAATTTGTAAGAACAGGAAGGCATATTATAATACATATATAGATGTATAATACAAATATAGATGTGGTTAAATCTAAATAAGTGGTTACATTTGGAAGACTGATTTGTAAGAACTTAACAGGAGTCTGCTACCAGGCTCCTAAAGGCTTAGGTAGACTCCTAAATAAAAGGTCCTAAAAAGAGCTAAGCACTGAAAAGTTTTTTTTCTGAGGTCAGTAGAACATTTGTGCTCAGCTGCTTTGTGCTCAGCACATTGGAAAATTTAGGTGCCTATGTATGTCAGGCTCCTATTTTTGAGTTTCTACAAAATCCATCTTACAAATAAAACCAATTTAAAGAGGTTGTGAATTTAATAGGAAGATTTTCTTCTGATGGACTTTTAGCATTGTGGGGACCAGGTGAGGGAATATCAGTGAAATTTGCCTGAGGTCAGATCTGTACTAGACTGGAAGGTCGGCTGAAGGTAATAACATAACTGGAGTCGGCACATCTTAAGCTGAACTTGGCTCTGGGTCTGCAGAAGGAGGTTGACAGAAGCAAATGTTCTTGTCAGCTTCCCTTACTTCTCGTGAATCAAGGAGTACCAGTGCCAACTGGGGACACCCACAGCATTTGATTTAGCAGGTCCTTACTAGACCCACTAAATTGAATGGCAGAAGATCCATCTCTGGCACAGTAAGTATAGACGTGGCCTCAGAGAAATGCCATATATGGTCCACTTTCAGTACAGATTGCAATAAAACTGAGGAACAGTTGGCAATTAAAATATCATTTCATTGCACTTGAGATTTCCTCTCCAAAACAGACCAGGATTTTGGACACACTCATGAAGGGAAGTATGAAATCCTTTTAAGCAAATCACTTCCACTTCCTCTGCATTGCATTCCTTCTTCTTGAGTTCCAAGAATATCAGAATCTTGAGAATTCAGAGACAACTAGAGACAAATGTCTGTCTTAGAATTCCAATGCCTCCTGACTTGTGCAAGTGATAGAAGTATTTTATTAATTTATTTGCTGCAGATGTCAATTGCTAATTCAGATTGAAAAATTATAAATAACATCTTTTCAGTTGAACACAGGATTGCTTGGGAACAGAGAGATGCAGTGTAGTATTCATAATACATAAGATTTGGTGCTTGATCAGTAAAGTAGCTATCCATTTTCAAATTAAACATTCAAATTTTTGACATTTAATGATGTTTTCCCCAAAGCTGATATTGTGAATATTTTCATTGCATTTATTAGGTTAATTCTTTTTATCTTAAGTCTGAATGGACCAAGACCTGCAGTAACATTGCCAGTTAAGTGAGATTGAAAAAAGACTCCTTTGTAGAAAGCAAGGACTCTGACAGCTCTTCTATTTGCCCCTCACTCTGGGTCTCTGGCAGTTTATCTTCACAGAAGTATCAGCAGTTCCTCCTTTCTCTTCATGCAGGTGCTCTGGTGCCTCCTCTTATCTCCCTTTGCTCATATACAAAACTACTGCATTAGGCAGGGCCTTTACCTCCAGGGCTACGTTTACACTGGCCCCTTTTCCGGAAGGGGCATGTTAATTTCAGAAGCCGTAATAGGGAAATCCGCGGGGGATTTAAATATCCCCCGCGGCATTTAAATAAAAATGTCCGCCACTTTTTTCCGGCTTTTAAAAAAGCCGGAAAAGAGCGTCTACACTGGCCCCGATCCTCTGGAAAAAAAGCCCTTTTCCGGAGGATCTTATTCCTACTTCAAAGTGCTTCAAAGGGCTTTTTTTCCGGAGGATCGGGGCCAGTGAAGACGCTCTTTTCCGGCTTTTTTAAAAGCCGGAAAAAAGTGGCGGACATTTTTATTTAAATACCGCGGGGGATATTTAAATCCCCCGCGGATTTCCCTATTACGGCTTCTGAAATTAACATGCCCCTTCCGGAAAAGGGGCCAGTGTAGACGTAGCCCAGGGGTCTCTAAATCTCCAAAAGTAGCTAATTTTTAAAGTGACCAAGATTTACTCATGATAATCCTGAGAGAGAGAGAGAGAGAGAGAGAGAGAGAGAACCACACTTTAAACCAATTTAAAAAACATAGAATGAAAGTAAAGAGTAAAGACTGTTTTATGATAGAGCAAGATCACACACATGCATCACATCATCCTATTTTGAATTAGCATAAGATACAGGCAGATCCTTCCAGAGGTTCTTGCATACATGCTGCAATGTATTCTTCCTGCTACTGATTGATGCTTTTACTGAATTCCGGTACTAGGAGGAACAGCATACAAAATGGATCATAATAAATAGCACATGGCAGGAGCAGACTTAGGGATATGACATCCATTATGCTGACTTTTATTAAAACTTTTCACACTTACATTTTAGCCAGCAACTGAAAACAATAAATATTGTTTTCACAGATCATACCTAAGGAAATCCCATCTCCTCCTTCTCTCCCCGCCTCAGCACTAATACTGCCTACTGGAAATGAGTAGAATGGATTTTGTCTCTAGGCAGCTGAAGATTAGGTAGAGTTCTCTCACTCAGAGCTCTCTGAACTAAACAGCTACCTGTAAATGGAGTTCTTTAAGATGTGTTGCTCATGTCCATTCCACATTAGGTATATGTGTTCGCCACATGCATCAGCACCAGACGTTTTTCCCTCAGCAGAACCTATAGGAGAGTTCTTCTGGTGAGCCATGGAATGGTGACTCTGGATATGACCAAAGCCATTGTATGCACCACAGAGTCCTCCATGTCAGATGTCACCATGGAGGGCCACCCTGGGAACCACCATCCCCAAGGACGACTTTAAACTGCTTCTTTGAGGCCTCAGGAAGTGAGCCCTCAAATTTGACCATGATCTGCTACATATTAAAATCATAGCTGCCAAGGAGGACTTGGTGATTTGCCACAACTGTGGAGATTGGTAGATCAACTAATTTTTTGCCCAAACAAATCTAGCCTCTTTGAGTTTTTGTTCTTCAGCATTGCCCCAGTTGTCCTTGCATCGCCTTATGGTCCACTCCCTGTTCCTGTGGTGCCACCAGTCAGCCTTTTATGGGCTATCTGGAGTGGGTCCCTTCCCCTGGAAGGTCTCTCAGATGCCCCCAAAACCAACCAGGAAGTCTGGGATAGTTGGGTGAACCCTCATTGATTCCATGGGTACCAGGACACCTGCCACTGTCCTGATAGCCATGCCAGAAGGTGCAGTGCCAAGGGCTGGGGCAGAACCATTGGAGTCTGTGCCTCCCCCAGCGGCAGGGACTCCTGTTCCATATCAGCTTCTGAAGATGTACCTGCACTGCGTGGCGACCAGGAATGGGAGGATCTGTGACTTCCTTCTACATAGCAATAAGTACTGTGGGCCCACAAGGATCTCTCAATGTGAAGAGTCTCTTTCATGGTACCCCAAAGCCAGTTTGAGAAAGGCAGATTGCCAATGAGAACCCAACAGTCTACATCTCCCAACATCCACTTGGCACCATGATCTTTACTGGAACCAAGACCATTGGTCTGACACACATTGAGAATGCAAGGAGAGCCATGAGAGGGATTGATCCCAAAAAGAAGGCCACCAATGATGTCATTCTCTGGAACAGTCCCAGGAGAGGCGCTGAAGTCCCGGAGATGGTAAGGAGTCATCCTGCTGCCCTGGGCAAGGGGTGCGTGCCTCGGCAGCTCTGTGCCACTGTACCAGTGAACATCGCCCTTCGTCACCCCAATTTGAGTGATCGAAAGGGTGTCCATGATGCTTGCCTTCCTGAGTCTGAGGCTTGGAGGCTTCACATAGGGGAGCACTGGTGGGCTGGACTCCTAGTTGAGGAGTGGTGCCACTGCGGAGAAGATCTAAGGAGCCCGGTGTGGGCCTGCCTCAAGACCAGTGTACCATAGCCACTGGTGACACTGGAACTGGTATCACATCTCATTTTCTTTATAGGATGGAGGAGAATTCCCCTTTGTCAAAACCTTCGCCTTCTTAGCCATAGACGGTGAGGGTGAGTGGTGCTGGTTGAGGAACACTCCACACAGAAGCAATAGAGTTCAAGGTTGAGTATGACCATTATTCCGGTACCAGGGGCAGCGATGACTCCATCTGAAGGCCCCATGAGCAAATGTCCCTTTGGCAAAAAAATGGTAAAGAATGGACAAAACCACAGTAGTTCCACTGTAGCATCAGTGACAGCAAGAAGGAACTGAGAGTGCATGGCACCCCTTATACCGTGTCATGGAAATGTTACTCCAGGCATCACCAAAGCTGCTCCACTACGAGTACTGCTGGGGGGGAAATTTCTGGCACCTGTGCACATGGCAAGCACACACACTTAATGTGAAATGGACATGAGAAAACATTTGAAGAACTTGTGGTTTTATTTAAAACTTATTACTGTCCCACCTATTTATAAGTGGGGAAAAAAAATCCAAGTGCCCGTGTGCTAAAATGGATAGACATCAATTAAAAAGTAAGATACGACCATCTCTGATACTAGAAATTTTGCTCATAATTAATACAGTATGGCTGTGTCTACATTGGCACCCCTTTCCGGAAAAGGGATGCTAATGTAGCACATCGGAATAGCAAAATCCGCGGGGGATTTAAATATCCCCCGCGGTATTTGCATTAACACGGCTGCTGCTTTTTTCCGGCTTGGAGATAAGCCGGAGAAAAGCGCCAGTCTAGACGTGATTCTCCGGAAAATAAGCCCTTTTCCAGAGGATCTCTTATTCCTACTATGAATAAGGAATATTGAAATAGGAATAAGAGATCCTCCGGAAAAGGGCTTATTTTCTGGAGAATCACGTCTAGACTGGCGCTTTTTTCCGGCTTATCTCCAAGCCAGAAAAAAGCGGCAGCCGTGTTAATGCAAATACTGCGGGGGATATTTAAATCCCCCGCGGATTTTGCTATTCCAATGTGCTACATTAGCATCCCTTTTCCGGAAGGGATGCCAGTGTAGACGTAGCCTATGTGATCAGCTCATTCAGTAGGTCTCCCTTTCAGTATGGAAAAAATCAGAAAGTGTATTTCAAAGAACCAAGAAGCATTAAATCTATTTAATTTTTTAACATTTTTCAGATTACTAATCTTCAGAGAGAAATGGAAGCACAAGAGCAGATGTGTGTAACTGTAAAAACAGCTGATGCAGCAGAATGTCTGCCTTACAGAAGATTCAGTGAAAGAGGACATCAGAAGTAGTGGGCAGCCATGCCAGCAGAGATTAAAATATGCATCAGAACCAACACATTAGCTATCCAAAGATGTCCAAAGAATAGCATTGTGACTAGACGATCTAAGTTACTCCCATTCATCTGGGAAATGCAAGAGTTGCCAACAAAAATATTAAAGTTTGACAAGACTTGGCAAATAGCTGGGATATAAATTTGTGTTTTGTAAGTTATAAGGCCTTCCAGGAGATGTGACAAATCTTGCAAAAGGCTGGAAAAGCATGCACAGCCCACAGAAACTTACTCCCTATGCATGGATCTGCCAAAAGAAAGGAAATATGAAACAAAAAAAAAGAATGCACGAGAGATTTACCAGTGCCAGACACACCATTTCATTTAATAGACACACCTCATAAAATGCTGAAAAAATTAATGATCGTAATATACAGTATGTATATTATAAATTGTGACTGATTTTGAAGGCAATACCACTAACATATTCCCTAAGAGTCAGAAAGTTTATTGAAATTGAGACAAAATGTCCAAACTCAGAAGATATTGATATAATAAAATAGTAATAATAAATTACTACTTCCCACTTATTGTAGAGTTTTTCATCTTCAAAACCATTTGCAAATATTGACTAATTGTTGTTTGTTAAAGTTTCAAGTTAATGCCTTTCTACAGTTCACATGGCTTACTGAAGTCAATGGAAGTTTAGTGTGTGCAAGCCTGGGGCCCATTTTTAGTGATGAGCATAACAGGAGCAAGGAAATCTCAGCTGTGAGTGAAGTTATGGAAGTTATCCTTTATCTGTTGAATCAAAAGTTCACAGATCATGAAGTGGGAAAGCCAGGAATAGGGTTTTTTTAGAGCTCTGATATAACCCAACCTGGAATATTATGTTTAGTCTGGGCCCAATATTTCAAGAGATGTTGACAAACTGAAGGAAGGTCAGAGAAGAATGCACTTGGGTAGGTCAGCGGTTGCTTAGACTTATATGGAATGATTAAAAGAACTAACACACAGTTGAACACCTGGCCCTATTAGTGTCAATAGTAAAACTGCCATTGATTTCAGTATATGCAGGTTTTCCATATATAATAACTGAAAAAGGGGTGTGGAGTTCAATTGTACAACTATTTGAATAGCATCATCAAAAAAGGAAAGGATTTATTTTATTTATTGAAATATATAGGAATATATATATATATATAAAAGTAATACTAATCAGATAATGAGAAAAGGAAATACACAAATGGATAGCAGCAAAAACTTCATAGTTATGAGATCTTCTACTATGTTACAGAATTACATTCCAAGGAAAGTGGTGATAATTTTAACATAAAAAACTAGAAAACATACAATAGGAACAACTCTACACTAGCATGGAGATGGAGTGAATATTGCATTAGAGCAATGTCATTTTTAGTAACTTCAGCCATTCTGAACAAAAAATAAGCTTTTTTGGGGCATAAAATAAATAGATGTTTCCCCTTAATATATAAACCAAAGTAATTATACTGTCCATTTATATTAAAATGTAGGATAGCTTAATGGTATACACATCCATATCCCCACATCCCTGAAGTTCCTGTCACACAGTCCTGATCCAATTGTTTCCTGGTTAGAAGATTTGCTTTGGTGAATGCCTACAACTTATTTCCCATAAACGTTTCTTTTCACTGCTCTGTGATGACTGCGGACTTCAATAATTTATGAATGGGCCTGCAACCACAAACTCAAGCAACCTTCTGTTGCATCAACTTAGATGGAATATATGGCCCAAATAGTCAATTATATCCATATAACTCTGTTAGGGTATGTCTACACTACCCCCCTAGTTCGAACTAGGGGGGTAATGTATGCATACCGAACTTGCTAATGAAGCCCGGGATTTTGAATTTCCCGGGCTTCATTAGCATAAAGCCGCGCCGCCATTTTTAAAAGCCGGCTAGTGCGAACCCCATGCCGCGCGGCTACACGCGGCACGGGCTAGATAGTTCGGACTAGCAAGCTATTCCGAACTATCTGTACGCCTCGTGGAATGAGGTGTACAGATAGTTCGGAATGGCTTGTTAGTCCGAACTATCTAGCCCGTGCTGCGTGTAGCCGCGCGGCACGGGGTTCGCACTAGCCGGCTTTTAAAAATGGCGGCGCCGGCTTTATGCTAATGAAGCCCGGGAAATTCAAATCCCGGGCTTCATTAGCAAGTTCGGTATGCATACATTACCCCCCTAGTTCGAACAAGGGGGGTAGTGTAGACATACCCTACCTGTCCAACATTAAACATTTTTAAACTAGGTTCAAGGTATACAAGGTCTCTGGTGTTCAAAGACCTGAGCCTGCCTATTTCCATGGAATATACTATAAAAATTCCTTTGCACTCTATATTGAAGATACGGGAGGGGGAGAGGGGGAGAAGGAAAAATAGTTAATATTTTATATTTCCGATCTTTATGACAGGCTTTCAATTTATCATCATTCCTTGTTCCTGGAGGAAGTTTTTATAAGGAAAAAACCCACTGTTGGACAGTCTTTTTTGATGGTATTAAAGATGGCAAGAATTGTCCATTTTTGGGAAAAGGAGAATTTAGTTGAGATGGCCTAGGATAACTTTTGGTGGTAGTGGTGGGTATCCCATTTCCTAGAAGAGAAAACAAGACTAACGCAAGGAAGGAGGGAGGGGGAAGGAAAGAGCAAAGCTAGAAAATTCAGCTTCTGTCTCCAGGCTGCAACTTTGCTGCTGGAAAAAACACAGGCTCAGGTATCAGTCCCTCTGAGACTTGGTGAATTTGTACCATTATTGGGCTCTTCAGAGAACTGCATTTCTGTCACAAGCTTACAGCAGTGACTAGCTAAGTCAGATGTGTACAATACAGAAGGAAAAAGGAGAGAGGTAGGAAATAAAAGATATGAGAAGGGGAAGGAAAAATATCCATGGGAAGGGAGACAAAGTCTCACATCCCAGTTGCTGTTCATGATTTATCTAAATCTGGTGGAGCTAGTTGTGTCATCTGGGTCCCTCTCTCTGACCTGGTCTGGTCAGGATCTCTCTCAAGGTCAGAACAAAGGCACAATAATATCACACTGGATCTCAGGAGATGTATGCTCTTGTCTTCCAGTCAGCCACTGTACCCCTTCCCTTTTCTTCTATTACTTTTCCCCAAAAAAGTTGTTTCTTTTTAAGAAATTGAACAGGGCATCTGCTCATTTTGTTCACCAATTAGGCCTCATTTCATACATGTTGATTTTGGTTCATGGATTTCCAGTCCATAACTCTTCTTGTTTGCCAGGCATGATCTTAACATGGTTATTAAATTATATCAGAAAGCCATGTCTTTTTGCATTAATTCAGTCCATTTTGCACCTTTTCTCATCAACATTTTGAGTTATTGTGACACAATGAATTTTTACTCACTTTTCACAAACTGATTGAGCTCAACCCACCTTCACATCCCACCTAAACTATCCCAAATGTATGCACACACCATCACTCAGCTCATGTATACATGCATAAACCCTCCACCCTAGTGGCAGTTGCACTCCTGTGTACAGCACATATATGCTAGAGATACAAGAACAGTGTATGTATTCTAGAGCCCAAAGCAAAATGCTGGATACTAATACTTCCTCCACACACACATACACCAAATTTTTGGCATATTCAGATATGGTTTAGAATGGTACCATTCAGGTTCTGGTCTGATACACACTTGAACATTTTAAAAACAGCAATGGTTTCTGAAACTAATATTTTCAAAGAATGGTTTCACAAGACTGGGCTCCTAATTCTACAATTAGGCACCTAAATAAGTGTCCTGATTTCAGAAATGTTGAGCTTCCATTGACCTCATGGGGATTCCTGGAAACACCGCAATTTTGAGAATTAGGCTACTTAATTACATGCTTAAATATGAATTCATGAGCCAGGCTTCAGTCTCTAAATTTTGAAAATCTTGGTCTCAGCATAAATTTATTTATTTTATAGTTTGGAACCCTACCAAATTCACCACTAATTCTGGTCAATTTCATGGTCAGAGGGTTTTTAAATTTGTAAATGACATAATTCCAGCTATTAAAAGCTGAAATTTCACAGTACAGTATTATAATTATAGGAATCCTGACACAAAAAGGATTTGAGGGCCACAAAGTTATTGTAGGGAGACTGCAGTCCTTGTACCCTTACTTCTGTGCTGCTGCTGCTACTGCTGAAGGTAGCTATGGTATTGCTATATTTAATTCTGCACTGCTACTTGCAGTGCTGGGCCCTCAGTCAGCAGTTACTACTGTTAGGCTGCCCAGCCAGAGGCAGAGAAAGAGGGAGGAACAATCCTAGCTAAGCCTATCCACAAAAAAAGCTAAGAGTAAGTAGACCTCTATTCTCCTTAGGCCCTGAAAGCTAGGTTAACACTGTTGCACAGGGACTGTAGTGAAAAGGATGGGTGAAATGAAAAGGACATGGTGAAGAAACAGCCACAGGAATCTGTACAGATTGTGTGGGAAGGCAGAAGAGGAGCTAGTATATAAAATATGACCGTATATAAAATATGATGGCTATAAAAAGTCACTCTTAGAATCATAGTAGTCTGAGATGCAAGAGTCTTACTAGGTCAGTCTGTCCATTGTTCTTAAAAGGCAGACTATTCTTTCTTGCTTTTTAAAGATAGGTTTTAGTTACAAAATATAGATTTGGGATCCAGATTTTCTGTACGCCAACCTTTGGTATATATGGTTCCAGGCTTTGATTCAATATATTATGTCATGGATAATTTTGCAAATTTCAGATCCAGATCTGGGTTCCAATATTTTGTGTTTGGGTTGGGCTCAATTTTACCTGATAAATGACAGATATTTGATCCTATAGTTGATCCTCATCAAAAGACCAAGAAAAAAAATCCTTTTTGTTGTTACTGTAGTAAAACTCTATATTTTGATATATAGTAATTACAGTGCTATTGTGTGGAAAGTAATATATCAGTAAATGCATTAAGTATGGTCTAGAAATTGTCAATCATGAAACAGATTGCTGTGTCAAGATGACAGATTGCTGACCAGAGTGGAAATACTGTTGGAAGGAATTGAAGGGAAGTATACAATCTGATGGTATGAATAAGAAACAGAAAGAGAAGAACTGAAATTATGAGGAAGTAGCTCCTAGTTAGTTCATCATAGAAATGGGCTCCATTCTCCCCCTTGTGCCTTACTTCTATCTAGCAATGGAGGGAAAGGAAGAAAAGAGAGAACAGGTGAGAGATGCAGTTTTAACAGTAAGCAATGGGAGCTGTTTAGTTTGGAACCATAAAAATACTTTAAACCAACTTTTGTTTGAATTCCCACAGCAATTCCTCCCCTCAGCAGTAGTTTGTTAAAACTTTTGTGGGACAACAAACCACCTATACAAACTTTTTTGCAGTGCTTCTATTGTTCTGTCACAGAAGTAGTGAACCTTTGTGGGTTGGGGGCCACTGACCCACAGAAAAATCAGTCTGGGGCCACACAAAAGAAAGACGCAAAAAAAAAAAGTCTTAATTGGCATGGCCCCAACTGAGAAGCAGAAAAAAAGAAACTCCCCTCATTCCCAGGCTAGTAAATTTTGTGAGCACCCCTAGGCTCTCAGGTGGAGCCAAAAATGAGGGGTTCAGTATGTGGGAGGGCACTGCTTGGGATGTGGGCCCTGAGTGTGTGGGGATGCAGGTGTGGGCTAAGGGTGGGAGGGCTGGGTAGAAGGGGGTGCAGGAGCAAGGTGTGGGATCTGGTTGATGGGAGGCACTTACCTGCACATCTCCATAGGGACACATGTGGCTCCATGCTCCCAGCCACTCTCAGGCATTGCCCCCTTCTGCTCCTATTGGCCCTGATTCCAGCCAATGGGAGAAGTGGGGAAAAGCCTCCAGAGAGCACTTCCCTGTGATGCCATTTCCCTCGCTGGGAGGAGGAGGAGTGGCAGTGTATGGAACCGCTTCCTCCCTCCACCAAGCAGAGCCCACAGGCAAGACCCAGCCTTGGCATGCCTGACTCCGGCCTGCAAGGCTTGGAGAGCCACAGTGCTGTAGCTCCAGCAACATGGGGAGCCACAGGGCTAGAGTTCCAGTGCAGGTTCCCCGATGCTGAAGTGAGGGGGATCCTAGAGCCTTACAGGTCAGATCCAGGCAAGCTACAGCCAGATCTTGGCCCCTGGGCCATAGGTTCCCCACTCCTGTTCTATCAGAATAACTACTAGCCATTTCAGGCTGCTGTTCTTGGGGTGGTTTGAAATTATGCTTTATATCATAACCCGATGTCACCAATTTGTGTCTATAGGTATGGCTATATAACAATGAAGAGACGCTCAGCTGCTGATTCTAAATGTCCTTCCAAGTCTTCCAAGGGCTTAATGAGGTAAATCGATCTAAGTGACTTCTGGCGGAGGTGGAGTACAGAAATCAAGAGGAGGGAACTCTCCCACTGACTTACTGTTTCTTCAGCAGACCCTTTAAATCGACACTGCTGCATCAATCACACAACCTAAGTCAATGCATAGAAGTATCTGAATGGGGAGAGCGAGAGAGCAATATGTTAAGTTCCCACTCTCCTGCTCCAGATTGAAGCTCAGCCTCTTCTTCTAGTTGACCCCAGCTATCAGGTGACATTTAATAAAAAAAAAAAAAAGCTTAAATTTTCCTTTACATTCTAGTTATTTCATTTTGAGTACTTGGAACTGCTTGTGTCACAAGGCACAAAAGCCCATTCCAGGTTTCTCTCTTGCTAACTAAACACTAAGAAAATATTCGTGGAGATGTGAAGGAAGTAAGATGTTCTTTATGGTAGCTGATATGATATGGTAGAGGATAAAATAAAGTATTAGGAAATTACAGACCACAGCAAAGAAAGTAATTCACTAAGGCTATGTCTACACAGCAGTGTTACTTTGGAATAACAGACATTATTCCAAAATATCAAAGAGCGCATCTACGCAGCAAGCCATTATTTCAAAATGTCAAGCTAGAGGATTTCTTACTCCAACTCCTATAACCCTCATTTCCAGCACTCGCCAAGCTGCGGCGAGGCCCTGCTACGCATGCGCTGACCGTGCTGCATGGCTGTGCCAACTTGTAATCTACTCGCCACGGGTGAGTAGACTATATTAATTGTCGAGCCCTGCTCATTTCACAAGGAATGAGGGAAGTCAAAGGAAGAGTGTTCTTCCTGAGACTTCCTGCTGTTAGACAGCACCAAAAGCTGAATTAAGCTATTTCAACTTCAGCTACACAATTGAAGTAGCTGAAGTTGCATAGTTTAATTCAACTTTTGCCAGCTGTGTAGATGTTCCCTAACAGCGCAATTTAAGATTAGCACACCAGTGGTGGACAAGATTGTGGCAAACCAAGCACAGTAGACTTCCGATAATCCGGAACCTCTGGGACCTAGGTGGTGCCGGATTATCAGATATGCCGGACTATCAAGAGGTACTATAAGATGGTTATATATATATACTGTATACATTATATACTGTATATAACGTGTTCTTAACCCTTTTTATTGTACATACTGTATACAGTATACTGTAATGTTTTAGGTTTTTTAAGCCTTTTTTACCCTTTTTGCTCAGTTCAGCTGCTTCCACTGTTACCTTGTGACTCATTTTTTGCCGAAGCTCACTCACTAGGCTCTTGCCATTTTGATGCCGGACTATCAGGAGTGCCAGACTATTGGATGCCGGACTATTGGAGTTTTACTGTACCTTTAAAACCAAGTAAACTGCATGAAGGTAAGCACCCTTCATTATAACTGTAGTCATGGGGTTGTGCAATGAGGAGTAACAGTTAATTTGAGGGAAGGGTTTTGGATCAGACTACCGCATCTACACGTGGCGAGTTAATTCGGGCTACCGGCATTTTAAAATGGCGACTGGCCGTGAATATGCTAATCAAGCGTGGGATATTTAAATCCCGTGCCTCATTAGCAACTTCGGTATGCTTCATTTGCCTCCCTAATTCGAACTAGGGGGCAAATGTAGTCATACCCATGTACAGGACTCGACAAAGTATAGAATCTACTCGCCTATGGCGAGTAGATTTCAGGTGGGTGCCCCGTTTATTTGTGGCGCACACATGTACAATGCGGGTCTTGCACATGCGCAGTGGGGGCTGGCGAGTGGCTTTCGCCACCGTTCGTCAAGCACTACCAATGTATATAAGTCATGTTTCTCTTGTGGATCAGTGCTATACATTGAAATAGCCAACTATACAAGGGAGACTGAAAAAAAGAAAAAAAACTGTTCAGTTTCACCAAAACAGTCCTCTAAAGTATGCTATAAATCTCTCAGCTGAAAATTAGCCTATGATGCCACTGTTTTTGATGTTTCTCTGCAAGAAAAGCTGCAGACAATGCCTGTGCCCTTGTCAGAAATGGAGATGGCACCTTTGCAAGATCATAGCATGTCATGATGCAGGATGTAATCCTTGCTGTGAGGAGAAGTGGTGATACAATACAAAGATGTGGTGATATGTGAAATGGTTTTGAGCCTTCAATGTAGAATGCCTGACACATAGGGAATGAAGCATGCACTCACTGTTGGTGATATAGCTTTCAGGGAAAGACACCAGCAGAAATCTCTCCTGGTTCACATGAAACTAGGAGACCACCTTAGGCAAGAACGCAAGATGAGGATATAGCTGACCCTTTTCTTTGTAAAAAAAATGTTATGGGGGACTAAGCCATAAGCATGCTTAGCTCTGAGACCTTTCTCACTGATGTAAATGTCACCAGAAAAACCATTTTTCAGGAAAGGTAGAAGAGAGAGAAGGTAGCCACAGGTTCAAATGCAAGTGTCATTAGCTTGGGTTAGAACTAAGTCAAGGTCTCACTGGTTGTCACATGGTCAGTGGTGCTAAAAGGAATTGAGAAGGGAGCTGGCTGGCCGTAAGGGCATCACTTCAGGGAGCTTTATAACTGACCTGACAGGTACTGCTATGGAAAACATTCTGATGATTCAGAACACGATTCGGAATGGGCATGAGCAAGTACTTGAAGAAGAATTAGCAGTTTCCTTTGCCCATGAGAAAGCTGCAAAATAGTAAAATCATAAAAATAAATTAGACATTCAACTAGTTATTGCCATAATTGCCTAATTATGCGATGGCAGTCATATACTATTGCTATTGGAATCACAAGGTGAAAGTTACCTAGTACAACTTCAGAAGGATAGCAGGGATCCTATACATTTTACAGCCCATAAGGGACTCCTTTGATTTTTGTTTTATGTACTTCCATCTTTCACTAGTATTAGAAAATGAAATCACAATGAAAGGTCAGTCTGGGGTCTACTGTTAATTGGTCTATACTGTATAACAGTATCCAGAGAGACACCAGCACAGCATGAAGAATATTTTAGAGCTATGCTTGAATGTATGGATAAGCCTGGTATGAAATGGAATTTTTCTGAATGCCACACTAGACAGACAAAACTTTCTTTCTTGAGGCCTGTGATCTCAGAGAGAGGCATGAGGCCTGACCCAGACCACACTGTAGCAGTCACTCAGACGCCTAGACCAGCAGATGTGACCGTTATTTTCTTTTCTGGGACTTACCTCATGATATGCCAAGTTTATTTCAAACTATGCAACAGTTGTGGGACCCCTGCAGACATTATTACATAATAACATTAGCTTTTCCCCCTGAACAACTGCAACTCAGGTTTGTTTTGAATCAGTTAAAGAATTGGATTGTTACAAGTTAGTACTCAGCTCAATAAACTTAAATCTAGCAAAATAATTCCATTGGCATAGAGGAGAATAAGTAAGGCCAAACCTCTGCCCCCCAAATAAATAAATTTGCCACTAAAAACCAACTTTTTGCTTTCATCTGAGCTACTGAAAATTTGAGCATTTACAAAGTGACAATATTCTTTGTGTTGTGCTGGTTTCTCTTTGGATACTGCTATTAACAAAGAACCTTGACTGACCATGCTGACTATACCATCATCAACAAGCTTAAATGTTTAGGATACAAAAATACTGCTACAAGATATTTTCAGGGGCATTAGGACAATTTTTATAGTGGAGGTGGTGAAAGCAGAAACTGTGTCTTTGGTTATTACTATGCCAAACCAGGCAGTGCTATGGCACCCACAGCACTCCTAGTTTCTCATGCTTTGCCCATAAGTTATGCCTAGTTCAGAGATGATTGAAACAATTGCTTTCATTATATGCAAACTCACACTTTGTATTCAGAGCAGTTCCAAACATCTGCTGAAATACACCTTACATTGCTCAAAATGCATTGCTTATCTGGAAATTTGTAATGTGTTTTTGTTGGGGTTTTTTTAAATGAGAGAAAGGGCTAAGACTTAATTTTAACACAGAAGTGCCATGCTGATTGGAAGTGGAGCAAATATGATGTTTGGGAATAGCCAGGACCATTGATGAGGGTTTTTCAAACTCTGTGTCACAACTTGTAAGGGCAAGCTGCTAGCTGGTCACAAAACACTTTGGCTACATCTACACTGCAGGCTTCTTGAGCAAGAACGACTGTTCTTGCACAAAAACTTGTGGAGCGTCTACACTGAACGCGTGTTCTTGTGCAAGTAAATTTACAGTAAAACATCGGAAAAGAGGGCTTCTTGCGCAAGAGTTATTCCTGTCCCCACGAGGAATAAGCCCTCTTGTGCAAGAGCTCTTGCACAAGAAGGCAGTGTGGATGGACAACAGGGGTTTCTTGCGCAAGAAACCCCTATGGCCAAAATGGCCATCAGAGCTTTCTTGTGCAAGAGAGCAGCCACACTGCCATGCACACTCTTGCACAAAAGCACATCTCTTGCGCAAAAGCACATGGGAGTGTGGACGCACTCCTGTGCAAGACCTTTTGTGCAAGAACTCTTGTGCAAAACAATTCTTGCGCAAGAAGCCTGCAGTGTAGATGTAGCCAAGGTTTACCTGTGCCTCCTCAGATATGGGCAATCGCAGCTCCCATTGGCTGTAGGTCACCATTCACAGCCAGTGGGAGTTGCAGGAGGCGGAGAGGAGCAAGGCAGGACAGCACTTCCCACAGTTCTCATTGGCTGGGAACAGTGATCCGTGGTCTTTGGGAGCTGCAATTGACCACACTTGCAGAGGCGCAGGTAAACATAGCGTCTCGCAGCCAGCTAGCGGCTTGCCTTTACAAACCACACCCCAGAGTTTAAAAACCCCAGTCATAGATTCTTCCACCACCAAGGACCCTTCTGCAATCCAGTCTTCCTGGTTTATGGAAGAAGAGGGAGCAACTATCCCTCCACTGTTGTAGCAGGCACAGCAGACACATGTTCTAAGCAGATTGACAGTTCTACCTCTCCCGTGGAGACTGCAATTCCTTCCATCTTACTAGGCACAACCATTACCTCTAGTCCTCTAGTCTAGTGCTCTAGTCCTCTTTCTCCTTAAGCCAGAGCCCTTTCCCACTACCTAGACTGATAAAGAACACACTTAGTTCCTTTGCCATCACACCCTGCCCATTCATGACCTCCTCAACAGCTTGCTGCCAGGTCACATGTGTCTGCTACACCTGACAGGCATTAACCAACTCTATCCTGATGCCACTCCCTCCTGGTCTCTACAGATATGTACTACTGGACGGTGTTTCTCTAAGGTCCTTCATATGCCATAGTATCCATCTTATGCTTGCCTGTGCCACAGCATGCAGCTGGCAATCAGCAAAGACATGTTGCATTCCCTTGCTATTGGATAACTGTCCCATATTCAGAACACAATCTGCATTCAAATTGTTGGAATTACTACCCCATCCCTTCTTGGGGTAACCGAGTTAGTCTGTAACAGGAAAAACTTAAACAACAAATAGTCTAGTAGCACCTTAAAGACTAACAAAACATGTAGATGGTATCATGAGCTTTCGTGGGTACAACCCACTTCTTCAGATGTCATCTACCATCTACACGTTTTGGTTTCTCTTTAAAGAGTTACTAGACTATTTGTTAAGTTTTACCCCATCCCTGTTTGCCTGCTCCCTACCTCTAAACATTCTTACTACTACTGTAAACTTATAATATTCACATTATTCATAACACTAAGCTATTAACTAGACCAGGAGCTAAACTGCGAAAGTTATGTACAACTATAACTGTGGCTTGTAAAAGTAACAAACCCCCATTTATGTATTAACTATACAGAGATGTGGGTGTAAAATAAAATATGTTTTTTAATAATTAAACTACTTTCCCTCTTCACTTCCACAAGCACCAAGCCATAAAATGACCTGTGCTGCTTTTTGTTCAAGCATAGTGCATAATAATCTGATAAATTTAACCACTGCAAAAATAACTCATGACACTTTTCTGCCCCTTTTAAGATCTGCATATGTAATCTCAAAATATCAGCAGATCTGTTGATCAGTATATACTGACAAACATATGGGTATAAACTTGTGCAATTTTTTAAAATTTTGCAACTTGCCTTACAATAAATTATTGCAACAGCTTCTAATCCATTAAGATATGTAAAGGTTTTGTCTGCTTATTGCATCATTCAATCAGTAGAGTCCAGAAGATTGGGCACTGGATGAGAGTTAAAAGACCTAGATTCTATTCTTGGCTCTTCACCAGATCCGCCCAATTGCCCCAGGTAAGCCACTTCACCCCTCCAGGCCTTTGTTTCCCTTTCCACCACTTATCTATTTATGAGACTTTCAATAATGTAAACAGTACTTAACTTTCAGTGGGCAATGGGGGTATGTCTACACTAGCCACCCTAGTTCGAACTAGGGTGGTTAATGTAGGCAACCAGAGTTGCAAATGAAGCCCGGGATTTGAATTTCCTGAGCTTCATTTGCATATTGCCGGGCGCCGCCATTTTTAAATGTCCGCTAGTTCAGACTCCGTGCCCGCGGCTACACGCGGCACGAACTAGGTAGTTCGAACTAGGCTTCCTATTCCGAACTACCATTACTCCTCGTGGAATAACTTTTCCATATTCACTCTTTCCACAACAGTCATGATTTTATAGACCTCTATTATATCTCCCTTTAGTCTCCTCATTTCTAAGCTGAAAAGTCCAAGTCTTTTTAATCTCTCTTCATATGGGACCCATTCCAAACCCCTAATCATTTTTGTTGCCCTTTTCTGAACCTTTTCCAATTCCAATATATCTTTTTTGAGATGAGGCAACCACATCTGTACACAGTATTCAAGATATGGGCGTACCATGGTTTTGCAATAAGTTCAGCCCTGGTTATAATACTCCAATAACAGATTCTGACCCAAACTGTAACTCTCAATTTAAAAACTTCTCTTTGTTTAGCATGAGCAGTGCAGCCTAGAGAGACTATTACAGGCTATAGTATCACCTGTTTTGGTTGATCCTTGTCATTTCACCACACACGTTTCATGTTGTTGGCTACATCCCACCCTGTAGCATTCCATCCCAATGTACAATTTCCTGTCGGAATGGGGGAACACAGCTTTAAAAAATATATTACCTCTATTATTATATTTACAAAAGGGATTCCATTTTGGCTTTCTTAGGACAAGTAGCACATACAAAAATAGGGCCAAAACTTTGAATAGTGATCTATCCCCAAGGAAGCAGCATCTGGTGAAAGAAAAGTGGGGCAACTGCATGATCACCTTCAAGCTATGAACCTGGACTTCTACTGACTTGCACTGTGTATTGCTAAAGACTATCCAACTGTCCATTTATTTTGTGTTGTTACTAGCATATTGTCTTCAGAGAGAAAACCACGCTGCCTGAGTAGCTGTTTAAGACCCTTAACCATCCTTGTTTCTTTTATCTATTTGGGAACACATTAAATGCCTGCCCAAGGTGTTAAAGAATCATCTTGTTTTCACTAAGCCTTTTACTGATAAAGAGCACTGCAACAGGCTTTTGTTTGCAATGTGCAGTTGTTGCTAAGTCAACCCTCTAGTGGCCACATTCAACACAAGGTTTATAACAAGTTAGACAAAAGCAAGTTTCTGCAGCTTTTTATTTATCTAGCAATAAAAAAAAATTTATGTTGAAATTTAGTGCTACCTAAATTAAGATAATGGGGAAATACAGTATTGTTTAGCTTTCCAATCATGAAAATATTGTAAATATAACGGTTGGATTGATGCACTTCTTGATAATTTGAAGTGGTTTTCATAAATGGAGTCCAAATATATAATAGCCGCTCTCAATTTTCTATGAGAAGATTTATTCAAAAATAAATTTAGCTAAGGGGAAAAAAGAGACAGATCTGAAAGCTGAGTTATTGCCAAGAACTGAAACATAGAAGCAGCCAGTCCCTTCTGAGACAGCTGCAACATTTCATGGTGTAAAGTCAGCGAATTTCCACAGGCCCTGCTGCCAGAGACCACAAAATGGTTTCAAACAACAGCTCACTTCATGATATTTTTGTGTTTTTTTTTTAAATGTGTCCTTGCGCTGCTGAGTGGGCAGTGTGCGTTAAGTTAGTAGATTAATGAAAATGTTTCACTGGCACAAGATTTTGATTGCCCTAGTGCAAAATTGCTTGCAGATTGGAAAACAGCATGTTTCATTTCAAACTCATTCTCTTCCCATACATTAGCACTTGTCAATGTAGCCATTAAGCACAGTCAGTGCAGAAATTTAATTACAAAACCATTTATTTTATTGAAAGAAAAATAAACCTAAGCTACCTCAAATGCATTAGGTGGGTTCAAAACATGTTCAGCTGATAACACCCAAGGGTAGAGAGGCTGCTGTAAGAATAATGTTCCTTTCATGTGTGGTGGGGACTCAATATTAGAAACAGCTGCCTATAAGTCATTCTTTATTTAAGTTCTATTATGAATTAAAGAACAACTGATTTAATGAAGGAACTTTTTATATCTGAAGTTACTCAGCTGTGGTATTCATTCCCTCTTCTTCTTTCCCCCAAAAGGTTTGAATTTTAAATGCTAAGTAGGTGAACAGAATGATACTTTTTATTGAATACTTTTTTGCTCATGTTAGCCTTTTGTTCCCCTAATGCTTGAAGAATGTAAGGTCTGCGGTATTAAAGGAAGTAACAAAAATGTGCTAAATACATCAAAAAGTACAAAATCTGTATCTTATTTACGCCACAGTGCACTATGCTATGTATATCTTACAGGCAGTTGGAAAAAGCTAAAAGTAAGGATCTCTGACTAAATGATAGATTTGGGTCAAGCAGTACTCTGATGTCATGGTACATACTGCCTCAGTCTCACAACTAATGAGCTGCCAATAACAGGTCTGTTTTACTGTTCTGCTTGAAGAAAAAAAGAGTTATAACCTTAGTGGTTTGGACTGATTTGTCAATTTAAAATACAATTTTTTTTTCTGTCTCAGATATCTACCCACAATTTCTTACAGACATACTCTCATGCAGTCCACACAGTCGAAGAGGCTGGCAGTGGGAGATAATGGTTCTGTATGAGACACTTGGATGTATGTTACTTAAAGAAGCTACTATTACTGAGAAAAATAAATTGCAAAGAGAAGGCTTATTGGCAACAGAGGGTTTGCCATGATAAAAAAATCAGATCACTGCTTTGTCAGCTCCAGTACTGAATTAGTAACTAAACTTATATACACACTTTGAACCATTTCCCCAAAAGTTCCTGTTTTTCATCTTCTCTGGGTTTACCACAATCTGAGTAGCCAGAGGAATCACTTGAGATTTCTTGGTGACTTTCAAAGACTGCTACTTCTTCTGGGAACCTCTACCCTTCAGCAGAAACTTTAAGTAGCATCTCACATTCCCCATCAAGGAGAAGGACGGGAAAAATGTCTCTGTCTCCAGTACCACTATGCCAGACATCACCCAGCAGCCCTGTCACTTTCATCATTAACTCAGTCCCCTTCAACTAAAATCCCACTACTGTTTCACTTGAGTTTCCTCCTGCCTACACCACTGTAAATTAGGAGGAACATCATTGCAGTTAATGGAGCTGGGACAAGAGGAAGTAACAAAAAGTATCAAGTCCCTCAGTTCTGAATCCACAATAGCCAACATATATACAGAAGAGACATATGCACACAAAAACCCCACCCAACTGCCAGCACTACCTAATTCCAGGTAGATACTTTCATGTCTAAGATAAAATGGTCTTTGTCATTGGATTTTATATTGGTTAATCAGATAATTTTTCTTTCTCTACTAAGAGAATTGGAACAAAAATAATGGTCTGAAAAGCTAGGCAATCTTAGAGTTGGCGTTTCATCCTATCATCATGAGCACACATTGCAGAGAGATAATACCCCCCAAAAAACACAAACACACACTCAGATTCGGCCACAAAAGTAAAATCTAGTTAAATTGGAGTCAAAAGGGGGAAAATCTTTTAAAATGTATGCAGGGGATGGGCCCTGAAGGAAAGCTAACGCACTGTTCCAGAGGGATTTTCACTAGAATTTGGGCAATATATTGCTTGTAAGAAACATTCTAGAGCATCACATCTCACTTAATAAAACTTCATGCCAGCATTGTGTGTTTCTCTTTATTTTTCTCTTCATGTCCAGCTACAAGGAGAGGTGGAGAGGCTCAACTGTCTTATTTAATGGTTTTTGAGTGCCTTAACTGATGACAACAGTTGCTTTTCCTGTACTTTAATCGTATATTTAATTTCAGAGGATTTGCTTAGATATTAACTTTTAAAAATGCTGACAGGGAGGCGGTAACAGGGCATGCCATGAAAGAAGGCTATAAAAATACAAATAGCTTTCTCCTCCTTAGGGACGATGTTCCCAAAAGTGTTTTCATCTTTGTGAGATGGGTGGAGATTTGAAATACAACAAAATGGTCTTGGTGCAAGTCTGACAAGACACATAATAAGAAAAGAACTGAAATGTACACAAACAACAAAACCATTTCAATATGATAGAGGAAATTTAGTACATTCCCCTGCTTCATGAGAGGAATAATTTAATTATTTCTAAACCATCCCTAATAGATGGTTGTCTAGATTAGGAATGTTAGATACTGTGTAATGGAATAATCATGTAACCACATAAAATATTATCGGTTACACGATTATTTGATAGTGCCCGGGGGCCGGAGCAGCAGCCAGTACACTCCCGGCCCCTCTCCCAGGGAGCCCCCTGGTAACCTGCGCTCTTGCATTTGTATCAGAGGTTGCAGCATGAAGCAGTAGCAGCCCCTGTCCGCGGAGGGCCCGAGTCTCTGCACTTCTCCCCCTTGGATAAAACACTTGGATAAAACACTTCGGCTGTATCTACACTGGTGCAATCTTGTGCCAAAGTGGCTGCTCTGACACAAAAACGTGCTGCCTGTCTACACTGGCTGTGTGTTCTTGCGCAAGTAAACTGACGTTCTACTGTATGAAATCAGGGCTTCTTGCGCAAGAACTATGATATTCCCACTCAGAAATAAGCCCTTTTGCGCAACTGTTCTTGCGCAAGAGGCCAGTGTAGACAGGCAACATGAATTTGTTGCACAAGAAAGCCTGATGGTTAAAATGGCCATCAGAGCTTTCTTAGACAAGAGAGCATCTACACTGGCATGGATGCTCTTGAGCAAAAGCACATCTATTGCGCAAACGCACATGCCAGTGTAGACGCTCTCTTCTGGAAGAGTTTTTGCACAAGAACTTTTCTGCAAAAGAGTTTTTGCGTGAGAACGCCCCAGTGTAGACGTAGCCTTCCCATCTGCCATCTCTGGGCAGTTAGCCTTCTCCTAGTTTGGGGGATAGGCTTGCAGTCTTTCTCTGAGGTAGAGAGCTCTTCACTTCCCTGATGTCTCTTAGCTCAGTAGCTGTTGGTGTTTCTGTCTACCTGTCTCTCCCCCTCTGCCCAACAGGGGAGGCTTTAAAAGGTCACAGGCTGGCCTGAAATGGCATAAGATGACCCTAATTGATCCAAGATAGCCCTGTCCCAGCTGATCCTAATCTGCCTGAGACAATCCCTTGTCAGTTGCTCCTGCCTGACTGCAATAACCCACTTCTCATTAACAGGCAAGTTGGCTTTTTACCCTTCTGGGGCTGCCTTTTCCAACTCTATTGCAGCTCTCTAGTTTGACTTTGTCACATATGAGAAGACACCAGCCATGTAAGTACATATGTATTGTGTACATATCTGTAGTAAAAGAAGTATCCAGAAGCTAATTCTTCAACCTCAGAGGAAGAATTTGTTGGCTCTTTCCAATATAGGCAAGGAGTGAAAAAAATATAGGCAGATCAAAAAGAAAATGACTGAAGTGGAATAAAGCCTAGCTAGCATAGAAACAACAGAGGGGTTCCTCAGAAGATAAGAAAATGAGCTTAGTTGAAAGAAGCCGTGATGTCATTAAGCTGTTGCTTCAATGAAGACACCATTCATACTTGTTTCAACATTCACACAAAAGCTTTATTTAATGTTAGTTGCTTCACCTGCAAGAAAAAAAAATCGAGCCATGACATAAAAAGCCAGAAAGATATCTTGACACATAGGTTTCAGCCACAAGAACTAGATGTACCGCGAGTAAGAGAAAGGAAACAGGAACCTCACAGATAGATGCCAGATTAAATCATGATGAAACAAGTGCAGTATCAGGTTCAGTTTCATAATTCTATTTTGTGTGTGGTCACAAAAATCACTCTGATTTGCTTGCAGAGCAAGCCTGGGCCTGACGCATCCATAAGCTTATCCTATTATTTTCTTCCAAAATGAACTTAACCCTCCATGCCAAACAAGTAGTTTACGTTAAAAGAGAATCCATCAAACAGACAATGCAAAGTTGTACAGATTTCAAAGAACTCCTGTCCATCACGGCATCAGAATTTAACCATGCTGAAAATATGGGCAATGTTGCATCTGTAAAATACTTCTTATCCCATTTAAAAAATATTCTCACAATAGAACAAGTGCAAGCATATTTCATAACACATGGGATAGGGACAAGTGGACAAACCCTTAAGTACATGAGCCATTACCAAAAATATGTCAGCAAATTTTGAAAATAACACTGCATTGCATCAAGATCACACATCTGCCAACAAAATATCTAAGCTTAAAACCCAAGTAAATGTGTGCTTTACCTCCCAAGATCTGTTCTCTTATTATATTACCCGTGACAACATTGTCAGAGCAGGGTGAGAGATGAGACATTCACAAGCGTCCTATTTTGCAAAATGTCTCTATCTGAACTTGTTAATACATTATTCTCTTAAGAAAAACATTATTATTAAGCATCTTTTTGCTGAAGTCTATAAAATCTGAACCTACTTAAGTCATTCTATTCAATCATGTACACTTTTAGAAAACAATGTTGCCTTGTGTGCTAAAACAGAGGGTCCTAGCTCATTCTGTTCTGTGCTATGTCTGTGTGTTTATATACACACCATAAAGCTGCTAAGAGCACCTAAAAGCTCTTGAGGCCATATTCTGCCCTCATTGAAGTAACTGGGAATTGTGTCATTGATTTTAATAGGACTTGTATATGCCTCTCTCTGCACGTTATTATTATAACTGAGAAAAGGTGGACTTTATGAAAGGCTCTTATGAGGTCAGGCACATGGACCCAAGAATTACATTTCTGGGAGAGCACCTTGGGACCGTAACCTTCCCAACCAATGAGGTACTCGAGGGAACCATGTTTGATTTTAGAATCCAAAATCTTATGGACCTCATCATCATAACTTTAGATCCACGCAGGAGGGGAAAGTTATTGTTGATAAGCAAAGAAGCTGTCGAGGAGTGGCTTCAGCAGTAATACATGGAATACTTAGTGGTGTCCTAGAGCCTGATAGCCACTGGTCTGATCACTAGTTGATCAGGTACAGGCCTGTGTATTAGTTATGTAATTTGCAACAATCGTGTGTTTCATGGAGGTGTTGTGCTGAGAGCAAGATCTTTTGTCCAACTGCAAACCCGAGGCCTTTCTGGTTCTGGTGGTCAGTTTATCGCTCGTAATCCCTCTTGGTGTTTTTAAATGTGTTTTAAACTCCTCCTAGATTTTGTAGATCTACTGTATGCAGATGGTGCCAATGGGATTTGTGGAGATGGTAGGTATGGCCAGGTGGGATGGGGATGGAAACCACAGTTTGTTGAAGCATGGACTCCGCCCAATGGAGACATGGTCGGTGTTACTTTAGCAAATTTCCCTGAGGTAAGACAGCCAAGCAGACATTCTGGCAATAATTTCTAAAGCATCAGAGAAACTGCTCTAAGACCTGATTCACTCTCTCAGACTGGCCATTGGTTTGTGGGTGAAAGGGGAAGGACATGTAGGCAGGAGTGTTAAGCAGCCACAGGATTTCATGGTAAAAGCACAACAAAAATTGCAGACCTCATTTAGATGTGACACGTTCATGAAATCCATGGAGATGGATGATGCACAGCACTAGGAACTGAGCCATCTCTTCCATGGTGAGCAGGTGTGCAACGGGAATGAAATGAACTATATTTGCTAATTGACTGTCCATGATGAGATTGACGGTATATCCATCAGATATAAGAAGCTCCACTACAAAAATCCGAGTGATGGCCACCAAAGTTTTAGCCAGGTTTTCTGCCGAGATTAGAATGCACAGCCTCTTGGTGAGAACACATACTTCTGAAGAATCTACGCAGAAATACATAATTGCTTACATCATCAGAAGAAGTGGACAATTAGATGAAAGGTTTTAAGGTGGGCCTGCTAGTGGGGAATCATGGCTGAGTCTAAGCATCTTCAGTCCAGAATCTGAGGTCGCCCCTTACTTCTTCCTTCAAGTTCTTTGAAAGGGGCTCCTCCTCCTCCCACTCAGCAGATGAAAAAGGTGAGGTCTTGAGAAATGGTGACAGATAGGAAATTGAGGGACGTGAAGATGCATAATAGCTTTGTGCAAGAGTACCCTGTGCTGGTGAGGAAATCCCCTTTTGGGGCAGTGTATCAATTTGAATCCAACTGATTCTTACACATGACCACATTAAAGATACTTGGCTCTTGAGTCTAGCTCATATATGGAGCACAATAGGGCCATGGGTGTCAAGTTCCCCACCACTGCATTAAAAGACAGGAATTAAAGGTAGGAGTTTTGCTTAGTTACAGCAGAACCCATAACCTACTCTCTGGTTTGAATATTTCACAGGAAAGTCCATTAGGTACAGATTGGTATCTTCCATGGTCCATTGCGAGCTAAATGTTCTTTCACAGACCATTCAACTTGAATAGTCACTTCACAATGTGCAGGCTAAATATCTTACAGGTTTTACCATATGAGCCAACATTTAAAATACAGGAACACAGGTAGACTACGTCTACATTGCGCTCTCATGCACAAGAACATATGCAAATGAGGTGTGGCAATGAACATCACCGCACCTCATTTGCATACTTAATGAGCCGCCATTTTGCGCAAGGGACTTTTGTGGAAGAAGGAGCATTCTACACTGCACCTTCTTAAGCAAAAACCACCTCTTGCGCAAGAGCTGTTCTGCCTGAAAATAAGCAGCAGAATGGCTCTTGCGCAAGAGAGGTTTTTTTGCACAAGAAGGAGCAGTGTAGAGAGCTCCTTCTTCTGCAAAAGCCCCTTGTGCAAAATGGCAGCTCATTATGTATGCAAATGAGGCATGGCAATATTCATCACCACACCTCATTTGCATACGTTCTTGCGCAAGAGAGCGCAATGTAGATGTAGCCCTAATGTTTATATCTTCAGATACAAAAATAATACATGCATAAAACAGTATAATCATAATTAACAATAATAAACTTTCCACAGACATCTTACATGCTGCATTGTGTACATGATTTGTTATAAATACATAACAGTAGTTGCAACAATGATCAATGTAGTCATATTTTAATCAGATAACATCGTAACATGATAGAGGTTTATTAAACACTCTATAATGCTGAGAAAGCAAATAATATAGCATTATTTACTCCTTTTCATAACACAAGAACAAGGGGTCACCAAATGAAATTAATAGGCAGCAGGTTTAACACAAACAAAAGGAAGTTTTTCTTCACTCAGCACATAGTCAACCTGTAGAACTCCTTGCCAGAGGATGCAATGAGGGCTAGAACTTTAACAGGGTTCAAAAAAGAGCTAGATAGATTCATGAAGGTTAGGTCCATCAATGGCTATTAGCCAGGATGGGTAGGAATGGTGTCCCTGGCCTCTGTTTCCGTGGAAGTGGGTGACAGGGGCGGGGTCACGTGAGAATTACCTGTTGTGATCCCTTCCTCTGGGGCATCTGGCATTGGCCACTGTCAACAGACAGGATACTGGCTAGATGGGCCTTTGGTCTGATCCACTATGGCTGTTCTTCTGAAAGGACTGTACAGTTTAGACCTGCCTGGTCCAGCACTCTCAGGACCTGACTGGTTCCGAATGAGGGGCTTTGCCAGACCTGGTCAATTCCAGCCCCTCTGCTGAAGACTCTAGGCTCTCCTGGGGCCCATCAGCAGACCCCGCTGGGCTCCCATGTGGGCTCCGTACCCCCATCGCCTTCCGCTGCTGGCCTGGCTACCTATCTTGCTCCCCTCCCCTGGCTACTGGCCCCGGCTGCTGGGCTCCCACCGCAGCTACCACGCAGCCCTGGCCACAGTTCCATCCCTTCCCCATGCTGTCCCCACTGGGCTAGCCACACAGTGGCAGCTTCACCATTACCTTAGCTCCAGATCTGGTAGACACCATGCTGCCCTGGCCCCAGCTCCAGGTCACAGAACTGGAGCTCTACATTTTAAAAAGGCACTTATTCAGCATGACATCATAGTGCGTCATCAGTATGCATCAGTCCTGACCCCTATGGACCACTATAATGATGAAACCGTAGTTAGGTTCAGTGCCCATCGAATCTGTGGTCTCACTGTTAAGATTGCCAGTAAAGATGCCTGCTGGGGGAGATGGATGGTGGGAACACTTCACAAGGAGGTGCATCAAGGTCTACCCATTTCACAGAAGGCATCAAAACAGGCATCAGATGCCTGTAACTTCTGCTCTCTTCAAGATTTGGATCTGAACCAAACCCATTAGGGGTGACTATGCCCAAACTTTGTGGAAAGAAAAACCTCAGTGGAATCTGAATCTTAACTGAATCTTTGCAGCCAGTTCCTGTCCCTACCGTAGATTGCACCAAAGTCCTGGATTAAAGCAACTTTCAACATTTGAAATCTGGACACAGACCAGAACTGAGCTAATGTTTGGTGACAGCCACTTGAGTGACAAAATGATTTCACTTTTAACAGCCAAAGAGCCATTTTACTATCAGAGCATGCACTGCAATAAAATGAAACCCAGAAAAAAAATAAAACAAGTTTATTATTGGACAAATGGAATTTTCTCTGTCAATGAGACTACAGGGAGGCAGTAGAGTTACTGCCGTAGAACTTCTTAGTTCTTTTCCAGACACTGTGGATACTCTGCCTTACAATTGGTTGTGGGTGTTCAATTTGCGCACAAGACCTCCATACTGGTGCACAAGACAAAACTCACTCCGCACATTGATGGAAAATCTTAGAGGGAACTAACCTGGCCCCTGGGCTCCAGGAGCCTGGTCGGCTGTGCTGCCAGTCTGGCCCTATGCCCTGTGCTCTGTGCCCCTTGCTAGGCAATACTGCCAGTCTGGCCCCTGCCACTAGGCTGTGCTACCAGATCGGCCCCGGACTCTGCACCCCCAGCTGAGCTGGGCTGCACTGCTGCTCCAGCCCCCAGGCTCCATGATGCTGGCTGAGCTTCACTGATGGTTCCAGACACCAGGCTATCTGCCCCTGGACTGTCTCTGCCTGGCACCAGGCTTTCAGCTCCTCTCCTGGCTGGTAGCCCCCCAGTCCCGCTCCCAGCCACCAGGGATCTCTGATCCAGCAACATCTTTGGTCCTGCCAGACCAGAGGTTCAACCTCTTCTTAAAGCATATCCTCTTGTCCCCATATCCCTCTGCTATTGGTATTTATCTATAATATTCTTGCATTGTAAGCTTGGGTTAAGGGACTCTTTGTTTATTTGTCTACAAAATACTATGGGGCAGATTTTCAAACAGTATTTAGGTGTCCCATGGGATTTTCAAAAGCACTTAAGCAAACTAAGCTCCTAAGCCCCATCAGTGGGAACTGGGTGCCTAACCTGCCAAAGTGCTTTGGAAAATCCCACTAGGAACCTTCCTGCACTTTTAGGTATCTTTGAAAATGTGACCCCATGTTCATGTATTGCACTATAGAAACAATAAATAAATGATAATGGATGTCCATTTGGTCATTAACATCTCTGTTGAGAATGCCAACTGGGATGCTAGTTTTGGATGTGACCATTTTTCTGTTAGATACAGTACTGAGATTATCAGTTCATTTCAACAAGACACTCGAAACCTGTCAATTCCTAGCATGTTATTAGTGAACAGGATTGTATTTAAACAAGTGGCCCAGAGATGATAGGGTGTACCCTCGCCTGCTTGAAGATAGAAAGCAGCATGTCAAGGAGAAACAAGGCTAGTCTTCTAATATTTGGGATGTAAGAGCATTGATATTTAAACATTGGGAATGTGCTAGTGATGTGGTTTATGCCCTGCCAGCTTTTTATGAGTTAACATGGATTCTATGTAATTATTATAGCAAAGCCCATAACAGAATTTACCAGTAAATGCATTTGTTTCTGTTCTAGAATTTCTAACACATGCTCATTTTTTTCCCATGTGTTCATAGGTATGGACACTTCTGGCTTTCCTGACTAGAGCAGAAGTGACTTTTTGGTTCATACCTTGAAAAGATGCTGGTAGCCTACAGATAGAAATCAGATGCATGCCAGTTGAGATTTCGATAAAGTAAGAGTTGTACACATTACAGCATAAGTGTTCAGACACACATTAGACCTACAAATTTACCCATGGTCTGTATTTCTTTTAAATTTGTTGCCTTGCCAAAAATTCCACAGAAGTATGCCACTGAGTTATTTCCCCATTTGCCATAACGAAGTTTGATGCTTTAGGCAGAGGGTTTTTATTTTTAAAAACCATGTTGAACTTTTCAACAGAAAAAGAAGAGGCTACTCATAATCTGGAAAATATTAACAATAGCTGATAGGATAGCAGTTCAAATATTTGCTGAAGTGGAAAAGTGTGTTAGACTCTTTTCCCTAAAGTGTATTTGTGATTAAATTGTCAGGCAAGGAAACAGATGAAGCAAAAGCGTGGTCTCTGTTATTTAGATTACAATAATCTGGTTCTAACTAGATTATCAATTGCCAAGGGGAGTTCACATTCTGTGTTACCTACAGCTTTCCTTTGAAACAGTTGCTCAAGTAATATTGCTTCTATTACATTCCTTGGATTCTTCAGTTCCAACAAGTTGCAGGATTATGAGTCAGAGTGTGTGTGGAATCAAACTTCATTCATTATGTGCATATTGAAAAAAGTTCTTTGTCAGTTCAGTATAAGAAGAAAAGAAGATGGAATCAAGATGACAGAACCACTTCAAACAATGCTGCACTTCTAGTATCAAGACAGAGGGGGAGAAATGTTTCAATGACAGCATAGAATCCTCCTTGCTACACAGTCTTCAAGTTTATGCTATAAAATCATATAAAATATATGGATAGATTATGTCCTTCCAGGCCAGGTGCACAAGCAACTAGAATGTGAAGATATTTCCCTCTAACATCTATTCCTGTGAAGGGGTCAGGGAAAATTGTTCTTGTGCTCCAGAAACCTGATCCAAAGCCTACTGAAGTCAATGGATGGAATCCCATTAATACCATGGGCTTTCATTCAGGTCCCATAATCACAAGGTCTGGGTAATCTTACACTGGTGGCAGCACTAGGTACTTGAAAGAAGGTGAGAAGGAGTCAGGTTCTCATACATATATCATGACCAATATTCCAAATTGCTAAGCCTGACCTTCCTCAAAGAAAGAATGTAATCTTTCCCAGTTTTTTTCCCAGGAATCTATTGCTCCAGATGCAGCAGACATAGCATTAGCTCCTCACTTCTCATTATGTGGTGATGTTTGGTGAGTTTCAGCATAGGTAAAGTAACAGGAGGCTGGACAGCTTACATAGGCAATCTCCCTGTCACAGACAGGCCCTGATGGTTTGTTCCCAACTGAAATAACTATGATATATGACAATTTTTTCTCATCTCCAGAGGGAGCCCAAAGAAACATTCCAGAGCAACAGAATCCTTGATCAATTGAGACCTACAATAATATTTGTAAGAGCGTATTTTCTTATGGCTTGTTTGTATTTCCCTGCTGGGCACAGAGACAGAGAGTGATATGGCCCCTGTGACAAAGTCCCCAATAACAAGAATCCAACAAAAATAGTATAATACACAGTATTTTTTTTTAACTTTTATTTTCCCTCCTTTCCATTTCCTACTGTCCTGAGCCCTGGTCCACACTAGGGAGCTATTTTGTAGTAACCCCCTGTAGCGGGGTACACTTACCGCCACAGCACCACCAGCCGTCAGTCCTGGGAATTAGCTCAGACGGCAGGTGGCGGGATCCTTTTCGGGACATTGCCCTCTGGCAGTTCCCACAATAGCCTCTACGCTTCCCCCCCTTCCGGGGGCTGGTTGGTTGTAGGTCGGTAGGCCTTCGGGAGGCGGTTCTTCCACCTCTGGTGCAGTGGGCGGCTAGTCCACCCTACTGCCCTACCATGCCTTAAATAGTCCAAGTCAGTAAGTCTATTCCCGGCCTTGCTTCAGGTTGGGGTGAGAGGCAATAGTTCGCATGCCCGGCCTTGCTTCAGGTCCGGGCTGCAGGGGAAGAAGTTCCCCATATACACAAGTCTATCAGCTCACAGTTCTGGGCAGGGCGACAGTTCTAGTCCTGCCCCTTTGTCAGGGGGTTACCACCCCCCTCCCTTTCAGTCCCAAAGAATTGTGGGGTAGGGGAGGACCCATGTTGCATTCACAGAGGGGCCCATCCTGTCTGCTGACGGTTTACTCGAGGCCTGCAGGGTGGGGTAAGGTTCCTACATACCGGGGTGTGCCCCGATACGGTCCGAATCCCCCTTCTTTCCCCTGCAGCCCTTGTGCAGTCCGCATCTCTTGCCAAAGTCTATCTCCCACCCGGCCTATAGTTCTCCTGCAGGCAATAGGTCTCCAAACCATGGGGGGCTGTGCAACATCTAGAGCCCACCGGCATGGCATAGGGGTGCTTGGGCCCTCCCGCGCTCCCGAGCCCCATCCCCAGGACCTGAAGGGTAGGATGCTGGGCCCTTACCCGAATGGTGAGGATCACGTCTTTGGCTCCTCACCACCCCTCTCGGGGTACTATCGTGGTCGACTGCATCCGTAGGTGCACCCCGTCCTGGGTGAATAGGTAAAACCTCAGAGTTACAAACACCAGAACTGACCAGTCAACCACACAACCCATTTGGAACTGGAAGTACACAATCAGGCAGCAGAAGAGATAAAACTAAGAAGGAAAGTAAATATACTACAGCTATGTGTTAAATGTAATCTATTAAAAATCAAGCAGCATATTTTCTACATAATACAGTTTCAAAGCTGTATCAAGTCAATGTTCAGTTGTAAACTTCTGGAAAAACAACCACAACATTTCATTCATAGTATGGACAACTTCTATTCCCAAGGTGTTCATAACCCTGAAGATCTACTGCAGTGCCAGTACCAAGTAATAGGTAGTTGATACTGACTGTACCTAATCTGGGGAGCAATAAGGAAAGCTATGCAAAAGTAACTAATGTGTCTACAAACCAATGTATGGAGAATAGGTAACAAAATGGAGAAACTAGAACTACTGATGCAGAAAGTAAAACCTGATATAATAGGAGTAACAGAAACACGGTAGAACAGTAGTCATGATTGGAATACAGGTGTTGAAGGGCACACATTATTCAGGAAAGTCAGAAACAAAGATAATGGTTGTGAAGTAACGTATTTTAGTGATGAGTTAGACTGTAAAGAAATTGAAGGTGCAGAAATTGAATCTGTTTGGGTCTGTTATAGATCCTGATTATCTGATCTGAATATGGATAGAAGTCCTCTTTAATATTTTTAATTAAATAAATATTGCTAGGAATAGTGTGATAATCTGAGACTTTAATTTTCCAGGTATTTATTGAAGGACAAATATTACTAATTTTGTTACGGTAGGACCGAAATATTCCTGCATGTGACAGCCAACTGATTTTTTCACTAAGGAGTTATTGAACTAACAAGAGGTAACAGTATTGGTAAACAGCAAAGACCCTAACAGAAAAACTGGCTATCAAAGAAAATCTTGTTTCAAGTGATCACAAGTTAATTCAGTTTAAAATGGATGGAAGAATAACAAAATTAGGTCTGTAACTAGGATCCTTGATTATAAAAGGTCAAACTTATAAAAACCAAGGGAATTAGGAAAGTATAGTAGACTGAGGAATGCAAAGATCTGACTACTGTATGCAGAATCCTTGGAGTTTAAGCCAAAGTTGTAGAAACTATCTAGAGCCTGTACCCCAAGCAAGGGGAAAATTCATAGGGAAGTGTTGCAGGCCAAATGGGATGAACAGGCATCTGAAATAGGATCTTAAGAGCAAGAAGAACGCCTGCAAAGAATGGAATGTACCCTCTGACTAGAAAATTGCAAATATAGTAGTTATATAAAGAAGGGGGGAGATAAGTGATCTGGAAAACTACAGGACCTCAACTGTATGCCAGGTCTTAGAACACACATTGAAAAAGGGAGTAATTAAAGAAATAGAGGTAAATGGGAATTGGGATAAAACACAACGCAGTTTTATTAAAGGTAGATTGTGCCAGACACACTTGCTTTGGCTACATCAACTCTATACAGCTTACACCAGCGTGGCTGTGCTGCTGCTGGATTCTCTGTAACATGAAGTCTTTAAATCAAGATCAATAAAGTAAAAACATATTGTACTAGTTCCAAACCACTTTAGATATTGTCTGCACTCAGAGGCTCACAAGACTAGAGAAATTATTACTTTTATTTTGTTTTTTGTATTGATCTTTGGAGTTGGGCTATTCAAACACACATGAATAAATACAGGTTTAAGATATAATTGCCATCAAGATGAGTGTGGGACCTCACTTTATTTAGATAAAAATGACAATTCCACAAAAAAGTGATGTGTCTGTTGAGCTCTCATCCACATAAGCTCTACCTTGCATTTTACATTTAACAGTGATGCCAGGTCTTTGGAGAAATGAAGTGGAGTTGTTGGGAGCCCATAAAAGTATGACTAATTCACAAAAGTACCTATGGACACCTGTCCAAGATGAACTTTGTTCCCCTCATCTGTCTGAGTTTCATCTATCACTAATTATTATCAAATATAATGGGAGAGAACTGCTTAAATACTGTCATTTGTAACAACCAAAAATATAGCAGCTATAGTCCCAAAACTCAGATTCAGGTTCCAATCCAGATTCCTTTCCTTTTCCTGGAAATTTTCAGAGGAGTCCAGTTCAATTCATTATAGCCGTGGTCACCAACCAGTAGATCGCGATCTACCGGTAGATCTCAGGGGCTCTAAGAGTAGCTCTTGAGCCCTCTCTGAACTGTGCACCTGCGCAGTACATTTACATTAGATTTCCTCATGTAATGTAGGCGGGGCTTCAAGGAAGAGGCGGGGCAGTAGATCTTTGCCTGTTCTGAGACATAAAAAGTGATCTTGGGTGTAAAAAGGTTGGAGACCACTGCATTATAGGAATAGGGATAGGTCCTATCTATGAAATTCACACTCAGGTTACCTTATTGGTTTTTGTGCAAAAAACGCGGTGTAGACGGGGCCATTTTGCACAAAAAAAACCTTTTGTGCAAGAACCCTTATTCCTTAAAAAAGCAGGTATACAGGATCTTGCACAAAAGGGTTTTTGCCCATCTACACTGTGGTGTTTTAGCACAAAAACCTCTTCCGCAAAATGGATCAGAAGAGACTATGCAAATGAGAGTGCGAGAAATGCTAATGAGCACTTCATTTGCATTGTCTCTGCTGACAAAGGCTGCAGTGTAGACATAGCCTCAGTTCAGGGTCCAGATTTAAACCCTATTCAAATATCTATTCAGAGGGTATGTCTACACTACCCCGCTAGTTCGAACTAGCGGGGGTAATGTAGTCATCCGCAGTTGCAAATGAAGCCTGGGATTTGAATTTCCTGGGCTTCATTTGCATGAAGCCGGACGGCGCCATTTTTAAATGCCGGCTAGTTCGAACCCCGTGCCACGCAGCTACACGCGGCACGGAGTAGCTAGTTCGGATTAGGCTTCCACGAGGAGTACAGCTAGTTCAGATTAGAAGCCTAATCCAAACTAGCTACTCCGTGCCGCGTGTAGCCGCGCGGCACGGTGTTCAAACTAGCCGGCATTTAAAAATGGCGCCGTCCGGCTTCATGCAAATGAAGCCCGGGAAATTCAAATCCCGGGCTTCATTTGCAACTGCGGATGACTACATTACCCCCGCTAGTTTGAACTAGCGGGGTAGTGTAGACATACCCAGAGGTATTTGCGCTGAGGATTCTAGTTCCAGCCCCCCCTCTAAATTTGAATAATACCAATAAAAACAGAGAAGATATAACTTAATTTCATACATATTTCATAGGAACTAGTCTGGGATAATGCAAGGTGTACAAATACATAATCCCAAACATTATAGCATGCTCCTAAAATTGCATTATTGATCATACTGGAAGGGTCTTGCTAGAAATAAGTGTGGAAGTGCTTGAATTTGTTCGCTAACAGAGTTCTCTGAACAGATGAGTCCTTTAGCACTTAATTAACTATTTTTTAGCAGTGTATGTACAGCAAAGTATTACCCGGTGTATCAGGAATGTCCTGTTTTCTTATGCATGTTGCCTGCCAACATTTTACATTACAATCATATGCATTTCATAACTGTTCATTATTATCAGGTTCTCAGTTTCATCTCTTGGATCAGCAGCAGTTTTTTAAAAGTATCTATTTTCTTTACTAACCTAGTAAAAGGCTGTCACGGTTAATTGGAGTGTAGCAGCAAACTGGCCCACTGGAATACTGAAAATTCTGTGTGTCTCCCTAGACTTTTTACATTCCGATTGACTCATAACCATCAGGTGATGGCCAGCTTTCAGACTTAAGGAGGGACGATGGGCTAGAGATTTCCCTGTGTCTGATGGAGTTCAATTCCTTTGCTGATATATTGTTAAACCATCTCTGCTAGAGATGGTTTTTAACCTAAAGATACTTCTGAAGAGTAAATAATTTACCTCTGAAATCTACCAGATTGTACTAAGTACAAGGATAAAAGGGCCAGAGCATAGCTGTCTCCTACATAGGCAATGCAGGAGATAGTTGTAAATCCTCTCAAGCACTTCCTTGCAAGCCCCAATTGGGAGGGGGGAGGTGGGAATGAAAGGGAATTTCCACAGCATTGTGGAGATTCTGGGCATCAGTGTGCTACATAGGTCAGCCAAAAAGGCTGCTATGACTTAGACAGTCTCTGGGGTTCTCTGTGTCATGCCAAGGACCAATCCCATTACTTGAACAGTCCCAGATGAGAATGTACCTGTCCTGGGGTGTGAGTTCAATGTCACATCCCTTAGCAGGGGTGGGAAACCTTTTTTGGATCAGGGACCACTGACCCACTGAAAAATCAGTCAGTCGCCACACACAAGTGAGAGAAAAAAAAGGAAAGAAAAAAGAGCCTAGTGGGGCCCAAGCTAGTAGATTTTGTGTGCTTCACCCCACAGGGAGGCAGTAAGAAAGGTTGGCTGGAGCACCAGTGTGAGCTCTCCAATGCTGGGGGAGAAGCCCTGAGCCTCAGGGGCCATATCTAGGCAAGCCAGGGGCCATATCTGGCCCCCGGGCCTGAGGTTCTACATCCCCACCTTAGAGAATCTCACCCAAGATTTTCATCCTTCTCCCTCCCACACAGACCAAATGATCCACATTTTATGAGCTGCCTTGAAATTCTATGTCTTTAACTATAAATGGTCTCAACAAGCAAACAAAAACTTTGTATTAATTCCAAGAGATCTAGTGCATGATCCAGCAATGCAGGTCAGAATCTCTCTACTTCAGGGCTTTATACTGCCACTTGTCATCATAGAATCAAGCATCCTCCAGGTAAAATATATTTGCTGACAGAAAAGTCCTTGGTTGGACTTCATGGTGTCTTGTTTTTTTCCCTTTTCAGAAGACTATGACAAGGCTGATGAATTTAACTGTATCCCTAATAGTGGTCCTGTAAAATGACTCAGCAGAATCATAGAATACTAGAACTGGAAGGAACTTCAGAGGTCATCGAATCTAGTCCCCTGCACTTATTGAAAGACCAAGCACCATCTACACTATGCCTGATGGGTGTTTGGAGATTTTTAAGAACAGGTTAGACAATGATGAAGATTCCACAACCTCCCTAGGCAATTTATTCTCTTTTTAACCATCCTGACAGATAGGAATTTTTTCCAAATGTCCAACCTAAACCACCCTTGCTGCAATTTAAGCCCATTGCTTCTTGTCCTCTAATCAGAGGTTAAGAACAACAGTCATTCTCCCTCCTCCTTCTAACACCCTTCTAGGTATTTGAAAGCTATTATATTGTACCTCTTCAGCCTTCTCTTTTCCATACTAAACAAAACCATTCTTCCCTCATAGGTTATAGTTTTTAGACCTTTGATCATGTTTGTTACTCTTCTCTTGACCGTCTCTAATTTGGCCACATCTTTCCTAAGATAGTTACTTCTGTATTATTCTGAAAATAATACAGAGGTAACCACAAGCCAGGTCTTCTCCTTAAAGGAATATGTTTACGATAAGAAAGCAAACTATGTCAACAGAAGCAAAAAAAGGGAAACACAAAAATGTCCAACTCAGGGCTAAATCAAATTCATTACCTCTGGGTGTGCAGCCCAATAATCCCAAAGACATTCTTTGTCTCACAAGCAGTCAGTTTTACCGTCTCTCCAATGAGCACTTGTAGAAGGGGAGGAGAAAATTTAGCTGAGGTCAACCCTTATTCTCTGAGGAACAAGTAGCTCCTCCAATGTACCCTGTCATAATATTCTTTTTATAATAGTCTTCCACAGAGAGACCCAAAATGTTTAATAAGTAACCAACATTCATCCCTGAGAGCACTTGGATGCCAAATTCTCAGTTTCTGTGAATCATCACTGACTTCAGTGGAGCTGTGCCAATTTAATCAGCTCAGGATTAGGCCCTAGAAGTCTAAAATACAGTAAGAACCTCCATTCCCACATGACTGTATATAAACGAAGAGGGCAGAGCACTAAAGCCTATCAAATATTGCTATTGTTTTTAGTCCCCTCTGTAACCATGCATTCGGCAAGAAATTTACTGTGTTTATTACAAATACTCAGCTTTCTGCAATAAGCATTTCAGTTCAGTAGTCCTGTTACAACTGCATCACTTGATGAAAGTGCAACACTTGGTGCATATCCATTTCTCAATTAGTCTGTCAGATAGTCAGGTTCTTTTCCAAGTGCTTGCTCATATCTATTCTAAGTAGGTATGGGTGTGCCACATGCATGGCTGCCAGAAAGTTTTACCTAAGCTATATCAGTTTGAACCTCTCTAGTCCATCACCCTCAGGATCTGACCAGTGTCAAACCAGAGAATTTGCCGGACCATAAGACGTCAATATTGTCTAGTAGTATTACCAACACTTCCATTGCTTACTGGGCTCTTAGAAGACATTTAGGGGTTAATTAGAATTAAATCACAGCACAGAACACTGGGAACCAAGTCTGATGGCTGTACACAAACTTTACGGAACTGTGGGAAACTTGGCCACACCCATGATAAGTGGACATCTGGCTAACTAAAATCATGCCAGACCACAGATGTTGCCAGACCAGAGAGTTCCAGACAAGAGAGGTTCAACCTGTATCCTTTTGATCAGCTGTGGAACTCCCTGGAGGGGCACTGATATGATGATGTGGCACCTACGTGGCACACCATATATGATCTGCTGACCCAACAGATCCTCCGTTCTTTCTTACTGTCCCAACAGCTGTTCCAGAGCTCATGAGAATGAAGGCTGCATTCCCCTGATGTCAGGCAGACTCTCGCCTTCTACATCAGCAGGACTAAGCCCTTTTGTAAATCCTCACAGCTATTTGTGGTGGTAGCAGACCGTACAAAGGGGCTGCCAGTCTCATTGCAGCGCATCTCCTACTGGATTATGGTATACATCTGCATGTGTTATGATTTCACCAATGTTTCCCCGCCACCTCTCACAGAGCATTCTCCACAAGCGCAGATCTCTTCAGCCATTTTCCTGGATCATGTTCCTTTTCAGAAAACCTGTAGAGCTGCAACATTGTCTTCAGTGCATTCTGTCACATCACATTATGCCATTGTACAACAATCTAGATGTGATGTGGCCTTTGGTACTGTGATACTTGAGTCAGTTATGCATTGACTCCGACCCCTTCTCCTAAGCAATGTTTGTGAATCACTTAGGGTATGTCTACACTACCACCCTAGATCGAACTAGGGTGGTTAATGTAGGCAACTGAAGTTGCAAATGAAGCCCGGGATATTTAAATATTTGCATCATTTGCATCTTGCCGGGCGCCGCCATTTTTAAAGCCCCGGTAGTTCGGACTCCGTGCCCGCGGCTACACGCGGCACGGAGTAGGTAGTTCGGATTAGGTTCTCTAGGGTGGTAGTGTAGATATACCCTTACTTAGAAGAGATATGAGCAAGCACTCAAAGAAGAAAAAAATGGTTACTCACCTTTGTAACTGTTGTTCTTCAAGATGTGTTGCTCAGATTTATTCCATACTCACCCTCCTTCCCCCATCAGTGTAGCCAGCAAAAAGGAACTGAGAGGTTGTTGGGTCAGCAACATCATAAATATAGAGCACTACATAGGGTCCAGTCTAAGGGGTTCCACAGCCAACTTGATGGACAGCAGCTATGGTAAAAAAGAATAGATATGAACAACACATCTTGAAGAACAGCCGTTACAAAGGTGAGTAACTGTGTGTGTGTGTGGTTACGTATAGTCTACTTACCAAAGTAGCTCATGAGATTTTAAGAAAAGGTGCTGTCTGGCCTTTTCTTGCACAGAAATGGTTCCAGAAACATTTAAGTGCAATTCAGGAAAAGAACTTGTCAAGCCATTGCCCACCACAATGATTCACAACGACTTAAGGCTGGGACTCGCACAGAAAGAAAAACAGTGTTAGAGCAGGGACAATCTTCCTAATCATGTACTTTGTGTGTGTAACTTTATTCATGAAACCTGTGACTATTTACAAAAAATGAAGAATGAAGAGTTTCAGGGAAGAAAACGGACATCGCTATTTGTTTTTACTTGGGATAGTTGAGTGTTGTCTCTGTCTTTGCTAACTCTGCACTTAGAGATCAAACATCAGAACTTCGGGCTCTCGCATTGTTTTGGGGGAAAATAATTTTTTTTTAAACTGTAGCTCACAAGGACACTGAAGTGCCAGTGGATGATGTCCCTGAGCACTATCAAATCTGTTTGAAATGCTGGAGTACTAAAGAGGATGCAAACAGTTCTTGCGCTCTGTGCTAAAGATGAAAGAGGTCAAACACAGCTGATGGCAACTTTTTTATGAAGTAGACAGAAAGATTAGGATATTTCTAAGGAATTAAAAAATAATCAGAAGTACAACTCCAACCATGATTTTATGCCCTCCACAGGTTATTAAGGGCAGCAGGGAAGAAAAGAGACAGCAGAGCAGAAAAGTGAGCCACAATCAATTACTTATCAGTTATGGGTGGGTCTGTAAGATTCAGGTCAATATTTCAACCACCTCAAAGCTTGAGTTACACCATTATAGGAATTGGAGATTGCTGCAAAATTGAGCTTTGGGTGTGGATGTCAAAAAACCTAAAGTTTGGGTATGCTCAGATCTGGGGTTTGATTACGCCCATCCCTAAAACCTGTTATGCAGGGGTGGGTGCAGTAGTTATAGCAATACCCCTCCATATACACCTGGAATTTTCAACTTAAGTTTGGATAAAATTCTAAGCAACTTCTTGGCACTTAAAATACTTTTATTTAATTACTTTGCTGTAGATTCAGCCACTGGGCCATACCTACTCCATAGGGGGTGCGGGCAGAGCACCCCGTGACATACTTCATAAAATCCAGGAATGTTAAGCATAGGGTAAAATGATTCTTTCTTGATTGATGTCCATTTTCTTTTATTAACAAATGTCAGAATATCAAACCTCATGGTAATAGTGCATAATATACCAGTTTTGAGATTCACATGAGTTTCTGGTTGGTGTCAGAGAAATTTAGACTAATGATAATCTGTTTTGGCACTCATCTGCAAACATAAAGTCATCACCACAAGTTTCTGCATGGTTTTAGGCCTCCATAAATGCGTGGTCAACATCTAGCCATTCCTACACAAGCTGTTAGTGAAAGCTAGAAGGGGAAGCAGAGGTAAGGTGGTATAAGGTGGAACTTTGAAAACCAAATAAATACTGAGAATTGTGACCCACAAAAGTGGAAATAAGTCAAATAATTAAAAAAAAAAAGCGATGAAAACAAGGAGAAAATTCTGACAAATAAAATTGTTATTGTGACAATGAGAACGGGCTGGGGAATAGTACAAATTGCATGTTAATATGGCAGCTCTTTTGTAATTAACAGAAACACCATCCATAGCTATACTGCATAGCTACAGCATTGATGGTAGCTAGGCTAAAATAAACTTCTTCCATCAACCTTATTACAGTTTAGGTCAACATAATGGATTTTTCACACCAGTGAGTGCTGTAGCTATGGCAACTTACATTATTAAGTGTAGACCAGACCAATGGAAAAACTCATCTCAAAGACAGGTATTTTCACACCAATATTGAGTTTTAGCATATTGAAGTCCAAGGTACTATTTATTTGTAAAAGGACTGCAGGGCCTGTCCCAGCATGCGTATAGTGATGATGATGATGGGCGATCACTCATTGCTGAGTATAATCATCTTCCATGGGAGTTGTGGACCCTCAAGTGGCTGATGAGGCTGATCTATGAGCCACAAGTTCTATTACAATGAGGATAGAAGTATCCAGGTACAGCAGGAGGCTGTTGACCCTGACTAGAAGCCAGTCTCCCTTTCTTCCTGCACTTCTTCTCCTCAGCTTGTAAGCAAGCAAATTCAAAATGTATGTGTGGGGGGGGAGGGGGAATTGCATATGCCTTTTCTCCATTTTGAGTGACCTTGGGCAAGTGACTCCCAAGTGTCAACGTCAATGTTACACCTCTTTAAGTTATCTTTTAGCAAGTCCTTATAACGGTTCAATTGATCTCCCACGTTACAGTATCCTTTCAACTGAGAAAACAGGATCTGTTTTGGGAGGCAATTGTCCGGCATCCAAACAACATGACCAGACCAGTGAAGTTGCTGACAAACGATCATTGCCTTGATACTGCTGGTCTTTGCCTCTTCTAGAACACTAATGTTAATGGGCTTGTCTTCTCATTTGATCTTCAAGATCTTGAGGCGGCAGTGTTGGTGATACCACTCAAGGACTTTCAAGTGATGTCTATAGGTTGTGCAGGTTTCAGACCCATACAATAGTGTTGGGAGAATGATGGCTTGATAGACAAGAAGCTTGGTGTCTGTTTGAATGTTGTGATCTTCAAAAACCCTGTACGGTAAAGGCTGCACTGGCACAGCTCAGACGATGTTGGATTTCTACTTCAATATCTGCCTTGGATGAAAGATAACTTCCAAGGTAGAAGAAAATGATCAATATTCTCCAGTGCCTCTCCATTGATTTTAATAGATGTGGCATATAGTACCTCATTTGGAGAGAGCTGATAGTGCACTTTGGTCTTCTTGATGTTGAGGGTGAGACCAGGAAATACGCAAGCATCAGCAAACATGCATTATATTACTGAAAACAGCTGAGCCAAGTGCAGTGCAGGCTGAACCTTACAGTGCCCTCAGGACCTAACTTGTGCCAAACCAGAGAATTTCCTGAATCATGGAAGGTCAGTAGCATTACCAATACTTCCACTGCTTACTGAGCTCTTAGAAGACATTGAGCAAATTAAAACTATATAACAGCACAGAACACTGAGAGCCAGGACTGGTGGCTGTAAACAAACTTTATGGGACTGTGAGAAATTTGGCCACACTCCTGATAAGTGGACTTCTGGCTAAGTAAAATCATGCTGGACCACGGATGTTGCTGAACCAGAGAGTGCCAGACTAGAGTTCAACCTGTACTGCCAGCTATGTACTGCTCAGCCAAAGCCAGTTTTTGATTTTGAAGCAGGAGCTGCACTGACAGTTTTAGTTCTTATTGCAGGAGAGGTGAAAGGGGCATTAATCATAATTAAACATTAATCATAATTAAACAATACAGACTATAAATGTGTAATCATAAACATTCTTTAAACAGCAGGGGTGAATTCCTGTCCCTAATAAGAAAGTGATTTCAATAAGGCCCAGATTCTACCCAAGATACACATAAGGATTGCGATCATTGTAGCTGTAGGAGGGGATTATCATAAGCTCGGTGTTGGACTAGCTCTGTTCCCTCTGAAATTAATGGGAGTTTTATTACTGACTTCAGGAGGGAAAGAGGAGTGGGAGCCAGTACTGATCAAATCCCACTTATTTCTGAGGGGAAAGCAAACATGTGCTACCCTGGCCATTAGTAGCAAAGGAGTACCAATGTACTGACACAGAAACTGAAAGGTACTGGCTAATTTATTCAGTGCAAAAGGCAAGGCTGATACAATATTGTACAAAACTCACCATGCCGGAGAACTCCCATTGTGAGGAGAACTGGTGTGGCAGCACTTCTACCTCAGTTTTCCCACACCATAGAGGTGACTTGGCCTTCTAGCCAAACTACTTTAAAACATTCAACTCCTTCTGAAAGAAGGCCATGTCCAAAACAACAAAAAAAGTAAATGAGTCTTTAACCCCAATGCCCATGAACCTGTAGCTGGCCTCTGCTCAACCCAGTAATCCCATCTAGACACACCCTCCTACAAAGGACTCAGACCAACTATGTACTCCTGCCAGGGGCAGATGACCGTTTTGCGGGGCCCCGGGCAGCATAATTCTGCGGGGCTTTCTGAAGCGCAGGGCCTGGGGCAGCCGCCCCGTTCGCCCTGCCCTATATCCGCCCCTGACTCCTGCACATACAGTTGAAAATACAGTCATGGTAAATGAATCCACATAATCATATTTTTTTACATATGTACAAGATTCGAGAAGTTCAAATGTGTAGCTTCCACAATTGTAGCTCATTCCTTTTGGGCGTCTTGAGGAAACTTTATGCAAATTACTTTTATGTTTAATCAGTATGGATTGTGAGTTTATCTATGCACTCTTTCACCGAATTGGAGAACACCTTGAATGCCAATCTAGCCAAGATGGCAGCCTACTGTAAAAGCTGGTGCCTCCAACCCAATGTGACCAACAGTTTTGAGTGTCCTTCACCTTCATAACACAAGTTACATGTTTTTCTCAGTCAAAAACTACTGAAACACAAGGCAAAACTGGTCTAATTTGGTGTCATACTGGACTGCTCTTTGACTTTCCACAACCATCTAAAAAGACTTCTACCAAAATCAGGACCAGGTATAAGCTTAGTTAGTTTCACATGATGTGCAGGCTCGCAGACATTTCACACTTCAACTGTGGCGCTGTGCTATTCCTCAGGGGAATATTGTGCCACTGTGTGGTGTTGTTTACTTTATACTAAACTGGTCAAAGGTCAATTAAACTTGATCATACTTTTCATACAGGCACCCTGTGGCCGATTCCTATCCCATGCCTACCAGCTCTGAGAAACATAGCCCCTCCACCAACACATTGCAGAGAGTCTACAGCCAGACTGTTGGAAAAGCTATGTGCCACGTCAGATTTGAATCTGTCAGCAACGATGCTAATGTCGTAAATGAGTGTCATGGGGACTAGATTTCATGATGACCTTAGGACCTTTTTTCTGAAGATGAACTGTTGTAGGGTGGCTTGGCAACTGCAAATAAAGTTCACATATTGAAATAATACACAACAGACTGTTAAATGTGGCTGTGTTTGTTACAAAGTAAACCAGTTGCAGCCTTAAGCCCATATGCTTTATTCTGCATTTGGTGCCCTTTCTTATAGAGACACATCACCACATTCAGATGTCTGCACCACCAAGTATTCCTACTTTCTCCCATGTGATTCCAGTTTCAGTGGGCCATAGGAGAGATTGGACTCTCTAACCACCTTTCTACTACACTTGAAATCAATTTTCAGCTCCACCTTCAGACTTTTTGGGGATACGGTCAGGAAAAAGCTACAGGGATAGGAGTCATAAATATATGCCAGTAGCAGAAATAAGTCATACTTATAGCTAACACAGGATAGCAGTGCTCCGGCTAAGATTTTCCATCATGGGTGTGTTGAATTTTCTTTTGGGCGGGTTGAATTTTCTTATGTGCACCACCAATATTGAGGTGTTGTGTGGATGTGCACCCACCAATACAAACAAAAACTTTAGATATAAATATGTATTTTAAATAGTCCATAGGTATAGAAGAAAATATATTAAAACAAGGGATAATTAACAAGGAGCAATGCTTTTGATTATTTAATATGAAATAAAATAAAAAGAAAATTAACACTACTCTTGGAAGAAGACGGGGGTTGTGCTCATGATACTATTTATATATTTTTGTTAATCTAAGGCAGGCATGTCAAACAGGCCTCCGGCGGGCCGCATGCAGCCCAATCAGAATTTTTTGTGGCCCGCCACTACATTTTTATAAAAGAATACAGTGCGGCCCTCTGGCTGCTCGGAGCATGTGCCTGAGTGCAGATCATAGAATGTTGTTATGGCTAGCTGGGCTGCTTGGCGCTCTAGCACGTGCTCACAGCAGGCTGGCCATTCTGCACAGGCATCAAGCGCCTGCTCACAGCAGGCTGCTGTGTTCAAGCAACCCCAAAACCTGAGGAAGAAAGGTTTGGTGGCGGTGGCAGCAGCTCCGGGACCCAGGCATTAGGTTGGGGGGCAGGGGGAGTTGGGAGTGCCTGGCTCTGGGGGAGGGGGGAGGAATTAGGTTAGGAAGGCCTGGGAGGTGCCTGGCTCCAGTGGAGAGAGAAGGCATTAGGTTGAGGTGGGGAGGGGAAGCTGGCTCTGGGGGAATGGAGGGGAATATTTTGTTAACATTTTGGTTTTTATTTATTTATTCCCAAATAAAATCACAAAATGTATATTCATTTTATATCAATAAATGTCTTTTTTTTGCAACTGCATGAATATTATATGTTTATGCAAAATCTCAATCTTACAAAGTAGCTGAAATTTTCACAGAAGCCTATTTTATTTGATTAACCGCAGTCTATGCTTGTTTTTATTTCAACAAAGCAAGTTATGTGTCATATAAAAACTAAAAAAGTACCTTAAATTTATATTTAAATTAAAAATTATTTTATATGGGCAAATAACAATTTTACACATCAAATTATTGTATTATATTAAAGCAGAACCAGAAAAATTATAAAATATACTTAAACATAATCTATAATAAAACATAATTATGACTTTCCAATAGAAGTACATTTTCTTAGGTGGTCCTGAAAGCTACCAGTTTTTGTTTGTGTGGCCCTCAGTAGGCTTCGAATTTGACATGCCTGGTCTAACGTGATGACAGAATCATTGTTGGTTTTTTGAGCTTTTATAGTTATAGACTAACACGGCTACCCCCTGAGACCTTGGAGTACATGTATCATCATAGTTTCTAACAGACAGATACATGTTTCAAAGGTCTTGCAAATAAGGTTTCATCCTACGAAACAGCTAGTGTCATACGTAATACTTGCTGCTTGCATATAAATGTATTCACAAGATAACATTACTGATTAACCTAATATTTTAGGGTCTGATCCTGTCAAGCACTTTGCAGAATCAAGATAGTCTGTAGGCAGATAAATGATGGGGAATTTGATAGCAGCCTTCAATGTCCCGAAGGGAGGTTCCAAAGAGGATGGAAAGAGGCTGTTCTCAGTAGTGACAGATGGCAGAACAAGGAACAATGGTCTCAAGTTACATTGGGGAGGTCTAGGTTGGAAATCAGGAAAAACTATTTCACCAGGAGGGTGGTGAAGCACTGGAATGAGTTACCTAGGGAGATGGTGGAATCTCCATCCCTAGAGGTTTTTAAGTCTCGGCTTGACAAAGCCTTGGCTGGGTTGATTTAATTGGGATTGGTCGTACTTCGGGCAGGGGGCTGGACTTAATGATAGGTCTCTTCCAGCCCTATGATTCTATTACATGCTTTGGCTTATGTTAACAAAGTTTAGAGCAAGCCATTAGTATACACGCATTATCTATAATTCTTCATATTTTCCCACCTTCAGTTTAAACTTACGCTTGGGTCTCTGCACAGGAGGTCATAAATTAGGCATCAAATGCGATATTTTCCATCCAACCACTAGAAGCTAACAATTATCATCTTGAGTAAATATGTACCCATGCTAACGACTAAATTAATTTACCAAGCAAAGCTAGTGTTGGTAAAGTGGAGCCAGAATCTTATGGCTTTGCCTGGTGAATTAATGAGGCAGCAATCCCCATCCAAGACAGACTTTTTAATATAGCATATGCATTACACAATATGTGCAATATTTTCCACATTCAAAGAGGAGACTGTTTATAAGCTATGTTAAAATGATTTCTTATTACAAGGAAACAGAGAGCCAGATTAAGACTGTAAATTGAGTCTCTCTCACCCTTTCTCTCTCTCTCAGTTAAACATTTGCTTCATTCCCTTCAAAATTCTTTTCCAGAAAGTTTTGTCTATTCCCTGGAACTAATATGAATAACGGATAAAAGGAACACACTTCCCAGAACCTCTACATCCTGCTCAGCCTCCAATTCCCATCGAAAGATCCAATGAAAATCAAATTCAAGTAAATGAATCTGCTTGCAAAACACCACTGGTTGGTTTCGATGTTTTGCAACTAAGTTTCATAATCCAGTTTGACACCCCCCTTATTTTCTGTTTGTAATGCAAACTTCAGTTTTTACAGCCATGTCCAAAAGAATGCAACCTGCCACTAACAGTGGGTCACATCACCAGCCCTGATCTGAGTGCAGCTTGAACTGAAACAGATGGGGAGCAAACTGACCTTATCACCCTCCTCTCCGCCACACCCCTTCCTGGGGCCAGGTTGCATTAATTAATATTCACCTTGTGTGCTCTGAGATTTGAAGACTAGGCATGAGCTGGTGAGGAAAGGAAGGGAACGTAGGCAGAGCATGATGGACATGGGAGCAGGGGAATGCAGGGCAAATATAGGGAAAGAATAAGGCATAGCCTGAGGAAATGAAAAGAGGAACGTGGAATGTAGGGAAGCAAGTGAGAGACAGGAAACTTAGGAAATACAGATGGAGCTTGTAAATGGGGTGGGAAAATGTTTGGGACTGGAAGGGATACAGGGAAGAACAGGAGGATTAGGAAGACAGAGTAGTGGGGGGAGAAGAACAGAAGATGGAGTATGACAGCTCCTCAGTCCAAAAGGAGTGGGTGAGCGGTACCACCCAATTAGAGCAGCCAAGTGAGGCCCTCTCTTTGGATGCACTGTGGAGCTGAATTTTGAACATGACTTGATCACACACAAGTGGGGGTGTTGGTGATGCTTTCCTCTAAAAAACAAAATAATAACCAAAATAAAGGACTTTAAAAAAAAAACCTCATGGTTTTTACATCAGTCTCTTGATTCTTGGGGGTTTCACCATGATTTTTGAGTGCTTGGGTTTGGCAATACCGCGATGACTTGTGCTGATTAAAGAGAGCTGAACAACATGGCTGGCTTCTGTAATGCCTAGAGCAGCTCTATGTAGTAGCAACCATCAAACATCCCAGCATTTCAAAAGCTGCCTTCTAAATCTAAAATAAAGGCCACAATACCTCACTGTTTGCACACAGCACACTATATCCCTAGTGAAAACAAGATTCTGACACTGTTACTCAAATTGAGTAGCACCTTACTCCATAGATATCCCCAATAATATCTGTGGGGCTGCTTGCTGACTAAGGTGCTGTTCAACACAAATCTGTTAGAAGTGTCTACTACTCACTGTGGAAACAACTTATGACCAACCCTCTGCATATTGGAGTTTCTCACCTACAGGGCTTCCCTGCAGAAAGTCACAATAATTTGCTAAGGCATCATATGTAGTATTCTTGCTGCTTCCTTACTCCTTTTATTGCCACAAGCCACTCCCACATTGCAGCTTTACAAGGATGCTCTGTGAGAGACTGTTTAAATTTTTAACTTGGCATGGCCAAAAAAAAAAAAAAAATGCCACCATGGCTAAACCACAAAGTAAAGGCAGCAATTAGAGTGAAAAAAGAATCCTTTAAAAACTGAAAGTGAAATCCTACCAAGGAAAAGAGAAAGCAGCATAAATTCTGGCAAGTCAACTGTAAAAGTATAATTAAGTAGGCCAAAAAAATAATTTGAAGAGCAACTAACAAAGGACTTAAAAACTAACTACAAAAACTGCACATCAGCATAAAGCCACAATGGTGCACTCAAGGATGATAAGGCAATTGCAGAGAAGTTCAATGAATTCTTTGAGCCAGTCTTCACTGCAGATATGAGAAAGTTTCCCATACCTGAGCTGGACTTTTTAGGTAACAAATCTGAGGAACTGTCCCAGACTGAGTTGTCAATAGGTGAGGTGTGGGAACAAATTGGTAAATTAAACACTGAATTTATAACATCCTGGAATAGCCATTTTTTTCCAAGCTCTCAATTGACAGTATTTTTTCTGTTTGTGATCTATGTCAAAGTGCTTGACTATTTTGTGAACAGACACCATATATATTTAGTTAAAGGGAAATAACTTTTTAACTTGGCTGTAGGCATTTTCACTGCAATACCAAATACAGTCTAGAATAGACTTAAATCACTTAGTGTCAATCAAGTTAAGTAGATCAGCTCAGTATTAATAATAAATTCAATCACATTTTTGCACTGAAATAAGAGAGTGAGATAGTTTAATGGTATTTTCACAGGAAACTTGTTTATTTAGCTCTGACAATGGGGTCCACAGTCCAGTTGGCCATCAGCAATCTTATGCCTCCACTAATTACTACAGGCAACCCCCGTATTTATGACCTAATTAGTTCCTGGGGAACCATTGTAAGTTGACCCCTTATTTCCCATAGGCGCAATGTTATAAATGGCGGTTCCGTTCCTGGAAACCCATTTCATACCCTAAAAATACCAAAATTGACTATGGAAATGGAGGAAAACTAAACTAAATAGTTCAAATAATGCACAAAAATAACCAAAAAGTGAAGATCGAAGTGGCAGAGATGCACGCAGGTCAAGCAGCAGCTGCAGACTGGTGAGTCTGACTGACCTTGTGCGTTTCCTGTTTAGGGATGACATGTGGAGTCTGCATCGTACGCCATCGTAAATATGAGCTGCAGATGAAAATTGGGGTTTTTTAGGAGCTATCTTGCATGAAAAAAATGGTTGTAAATGCAGGGGGTTGTAAGTCGGGGGTCGCCTGTAAACAGAGAACTATTAGGATTCCCTGAAATGATTCCCAGAATTAAGCCTTCAGGTTTTTAACATGTTACAGCAATGTATGATTCATATTTACACGCATCCACACATAGACACGAGTGCGGGCACACACGCATCCATTGTATACACACAATGAGCCAGATTCTCAGCTGGTGTAATTCAGCATAATTCCACGGAAGCTATGTTGATTAGATTGCGTCAACTGAGGATCTGGCTGAATATTTTATTTACATTTATTTTATATACATTTAGCAGCCAACATTAACAGTCACCTTATTGCAACCCCTACAGGACGTATATTTATTTGTGAGCCTTACCAGTCTTTTACGGTACAGCTAAAGGAACTTATGGAAATATAGTTTCACATGCAACACAGATTCCAGGACTAATTGACCCTCAAATTCTTCCAACTGGAACATTGGTTTTGGCTTCAACTGCCATAGCAACAAGAGCCCTCCTGTTCAGGAAGTAATCAGATGAGGCTAGGAAAGGTCAAAAGAGACCTTTAAAATGATTCACGTATCAGGCATATTTCCCTAAAGTAAAAAATGTAAGTACAAAGTAAAAGAATAAGGAGACATAGCACTGAAGTGTTGAAGACAGGCTGGGTAGCTAAATGGAGGACTCAACTAAAATCTTCAGCTCATCCTCTACAGTCTAAGTCTCTACCGCTAACACAAAAGTGAGCTAAGTATCAAGCATTTTAAGACATCAAGGACAAAGTCAGGCCACTTCCTGGAGGTGACAAAAGCCTGCACTCCTCATGAAGACTGTTTTCTCAAGGGCAGGATTCTTTGTTCTGTTACTTTGCTCTGAAGTTTACTTTTGAGTTTTTCAGCCCATTGGAGCCCTATTAACTGTTAAGTGCTTTTCACAGGCATTATGTTTGGGCACTGTCTATCTTGTGAAGAAGCTTCAATAAATCTCATCAAGTTTGCCCAATGCAAAGTTACTTGAATAAGATAGTCAGCCAAGTTTGTAGTCCTTTGCCTAGTAACCTTACCTATTGTCATAGGTTCTATGTTAAATATTTGCTGCCTTTGACTGATACACTTGGAAACAACAGCTCACAGATGTGGATCCAAAATTTATTTTATTCAGCAGACATTATTTTTATTATACTGTTCACTTTACTCTCATTGCTGCCTTCACTAACTTTCATAGTATATTTTGTCCAGCCGAGGTAGTTGAAGTTACAAATGTCTTCTGGCCAGGTTGCCAGCTTCACTGTGCTGATGTTGGTGCCAATTTCTATCACTTTCAAATATTTTCGGAAGCTAATCATCACTTCAAACAGCATGCAGGGGTGTAATTTGGAAAGCCAAAGCACAACTGGAGTTGCAGTTAGCAAGGGATGTGAAGGGTAACAAGAAGGGTTTCTATAGGCATGTTAGCAATAAGGTGGTGGTCAGGGAAAGCATTGGACCCTTACTGAATGGGGTCTAAAGACAGATGGTATAAAAAAAGCTAAAGTATTCAATGCTATTCTTCCCTCACTCTTCACAGACAAAGACAGCTTCCAGACTGCTGTACGGGGCAGAATAGTATAGAGAGGAGGTGAGTAGCCTGCAGGAGCGAAAGAAGAAGGCAAAATCTATTAGAAAAAGTGGACATGCAAGGGTGTAATATATCTGAGAATGCTGAGAATGTTGGCCGACGTGACAGCAGAGCCACTGGCCATTATCTTTGAAAACTCTTGGCGACTGGAAGAAGTCCCACACAATTGGAAAAAGGCAAATGCAATGCCCATCTTTAAAAGGGGGAAGGAAGAGGATCTGGGGAACTACAGACCAGTCAGCCTCATCTAGGTTCCTGGAAAAATCATGGAGGGGATCCTCAAGGAATCCATTTTGAAACACTTGGCGTAGAGGAAGGTGATCAGGAAAAGTCAACATGGATTCACCAAGGGTAAGTCATGTCTGACCAACCTGACTGGCTTCTATGGTGAGGTAACTGGCTTTGTGGATATGGGAAAAGTGGCAGACGTGATATACCTTGACTTTAAAGCAAAGCTTTTGATACAATCACCCATAGTATTCTTACCTGCAAGTTAAAGAAGTATGGCCTGGATGAATTAAATATATAGGTACATAGAAAGCTGGCTACATCCTCTAGTTGGCAGCAAGTATCAAACAGAGTGCCTCAGGGGTCAATCCTGGGGCCAGTTTTGTTCAACATCTTCATTAATGATCTAGATCAGTGTTTCTCAACCGGTGGTACGAGTACCCTTAGGGGTACTCGAGAGAAGTCTGGGAAGTACATCAACACAACTGAAATTTGGAGAAAACTGAATTTTTGTTTTAAGTTTTACAGCATTTTTATTATTTTGTACTTTTTACACCAGCCTGGCTACAATTAAGTTGTTTAAACAAATGTGTTGCAACAGTAGAAAAAAAATTTGTGTGTCTGAAAACTGTAGGTACTGGGGGTACTTACAATTTATTTATTTTTTTGAAAAATGGGTGCTTTATAAAAAAAGGTTAAGAAACACTGGTCTAGGTGATGGTGTTGGTTTGCTCCCTTGCACATTCACAGATGACACTAAACTAGGAGGAGAGGTAGATATGCTGGAGGGTAGGGATAAGGTCCAGAGTGACCTAGACAAACTGGAGCATTGGACAAAAAGAAATCTAATGAGTTTCAACAAGGACAAGTGCAGATCCTGCAGGTCAGAAGAATCCCATGAACTGGTACAAGCTGGGAACCAACTGGATAAGCAGCAGTTGTGCAGAAAAGGACCTGGGGATTTCAGTAGATGAGAAGCTAGATAAATAAACAGTGTTCCCTTGTTAGTAGGAGCATTGCCAGTAGATCGATGGAAGTGAATATTCCCCTCAATGTGGCATTGGTGAGACCATATCTGGAGTATTGTGTCCTGTTTTGGGCCTCCCAGTACAGAAAGGACGTTGGCAAATTGGAGAGTCCAGAGAAGGGCAATAAAAATGAATAGGAGACTGGGCCACATTACTTATGGGGAGAGGCTGTAAGAACAAGGCTTATTTAGTCTGCAGAAGAGAACAAGGGAACATTGGATAGCAGCTTTCAACTTCCTACAGAAGAGGTTTCAAAGGGGATGGAGCCAGGCTATTCTCAGTGGTGGCAGATGACAGAACAAGAAACTGTGATCTCAAGTTGCAGTGGGGGAAATCTAGGTTGGATATTAGGAAAAACTATTTCACTGGGAGGGTGGTGAAACTCTGGAATGGGCTGCCTAGGGAGGAGATGGAATCTCTAGCCTTAGAATTTGTTAAGCTTGAATGATTTTGTTGGGGGTGGTCCTGCTTTGAGTAGGGGGTTGGATTAAATGACCTCCTGAGGTCTCTTCCATCCCTAATCTTCTACTATTCTATGACTAAAAGAAAGAAATATAAATATATATTTTTACTTCTGGAACTTAATTGTTTTGGGAAGTAAAAGCTTCAAGATGACAAACTGAGGCTTAACTGAGATGTCCATTAACATTAAGTTTATATATTTTAAACTGGTTCCAATCTGTCACAAGTAGTTTAGTAAATTATTCTGCATGCCTGCATGTGTATAAAATGCCATTCTCTTCTCAGAGGCTACCTGAGTGACACAGGCTGAGATGAGTTTGTCAACCAAAGATCCCCAGCTCGGATAATAGATAAACTATGAATGCTAAGCCAATAATTAAAAGTAATTATTTTTCATTGGCAAAGTGCTGTGTAAGGGTATGTCTACACTACAGTGTTATTTTGAAATAGCTTATTTCGAAATAACGCGTCTACACACAAAATGCATTTCGAAATAGCGTTTTGCTATTTCGAAATAGCACATCCACACTGAATGGACTCTGAATCACATTTAAGGCTGGCCGGAAACAGTTCCAGCAGGGCACCAGGTCAGGACTTACTGTGTGGGGCTGCTGCCTGAGGCTATCTGAGGTCTGTGCTTAAATGAAACCACAGTCAGCAAGTTCTCAGGTTTCCCTGCTTGCTTGTCTACCTCGATGAGGGACAGAAAAGCATTTTGTCTTTGCGTGCACTGATTGCCCTCACTTGGGACACCACATCACTCTGCAACATGGAGGCAAAGCTGCCTCTGGGCACTCTGGTGCTTCTCTTGGATGCGTTGCTGGGAGCCTGGCTGCACTTCCTACAGGCTGCCATCCCGGAGGTCCATCGGGGGGCTGTCAGTATCCAGGAGGCCCTGCGGGAGAGCTTCCACCCTGAGGAGTACTAAGAGCCTCCCTGGCCTGCCCCACTGGGGATTGTGCCTCATTCCTCCCTCACGTCCTTCCACTTACCCCTCCCTAGCCCCTCTTCCTGATGTCAAATAAAATACATGTATTTTCAAAATATAAACTCTGTTTATTTAACAAAACTGGGGGGGGATGAAACTCTGGGGAGACTGAGGAAAGGAGGCGGGAGGGGGAGGAGAGAGGGTGGGAGAGGGGATGGGGAAAACTTGAAGGAGGGAGCTGGAAGGGGGAAGCAAGGGGAAGAAGGGGAGGTGAAGCTCAGGGCTCAGGGGTGGGGGTCTTGCGGGCCAACTGTCTACCAGCACGGCAGATGCGGGGGCCTCAGCATCCCCAGGAGGATGGGGAGGAGGGTGTGGAGGCTGAGGAGGGAGAGGCGGAAGTGGGAGGAGGAGCCAGAGCTGGGGAGGCAGAAGGCGCTGGAGCGGCACAAGGCAGCATGCTCTGCACCAGGGTCTGCAGATGGGCACAGATGGCACGACCCTGGGCAAGCAGCTCCCGCTGGAATTCCCGTTCTTCCTACACCTACTGCTCCATGGTGTGATGCAGGGCTCGCAGGGCCCCCAGGTGCTGGTCTCGGTTCCCCTGCAGTGTTGCGGTGGACCTGCTGAGCCCTTGAGTGCGGGAGCATGTCCCGGGTGGGGTGGTGCACCCTGCACATGCAGCTGGTGCAGCTGTGGAGAACAGGGGTGGCCCATGAGCCTAGGCAAACTAGGCAGTTGCCTAGAGTGCCACTGGCCCGGATGCCCATGATGATGTCACGGCCATTGATGGCCATGCAGGCAGGGGCGTCAGCTGCCGCAGCTGGCTTCAGGCCACTCCTGGTGGAGAAAGAAGAGAAGTGGTCAGTTCTCCTTGGGGACACAGTGGGTGAAACCCAGCTCCCCCCGCGAGGTGAGGATGACCGTGCCATGCACCATCAGAGCTGCTGTGCTTGCACAGATGCCATGGTCGGAATGTCCAGCTATCCCCGGGAGTGGGAGCTGCCCCGAGACCTCACCCATGCCCCTGTGCTGTATATAGTGCGGCCGAAGTGGGGGGAGATGTCCCCTGCCTCTTTGTAGAGGGAGTTTGTGAAGGGAGGGCATCCTGCTGTGTCCCGCCCCCGGGGTCAGGAGCATGTCAGGTCTCTTCACACATGCGTGTGGCTATCAGGCCATGGCCCCTGTGTGGCACGCAGCTGGAGCCACCTGCCCAGGGGTGGCACGGCACATGCTCACACATGCACAGGTTGCTGCGTGATCCGTGGTAAGCAAGGCCCACGCGCATGGTACCTTGTCTCCCTCCCTATCCCTGCCTCCCCAGGAAGGGGACAGTGATGGCACTTACATGGTGTGGCCTCCCCGGACAATCCTTGTGAGTCCACTGCTGGGACAGCTCGGGGGTCCGGCTGGTGTGGCACCCTCCATGGCAGCTCCTCCTCTGTGTCCTGGTCAGGGCCCTCCGGTCCCGGATCGCTGCCCCCCGGGGTGGCACAGACCGTCCCGCCCCCCATGATGCTGTCCAGGGCATCGAAGTAGGGGCAGGTGTCTGCCCCTGCTGAGGATCTGCCCTGAGTCACCCTGGCATACGCCTGCTACAGCTCCTTGATCTTCATGCGCACGTTCTTGTGTGCGCATGTGGCCTTTGGTGACCATGGTGCCAGCTATGCATCCATAGACGGTGGCGTTCCTCCATCTAGTGTGGAGATCATGGACATTGGAGGCCTCTCCCCAAACCTCAATGAGATCCATGATCTCTGCACTAATCCAGGGGGGGTGCCTGCTGTCTCCCCCTGGCTGGCTCCTTGGAGCTGGGGGACTGGGCAGGGAACAGCGGGCTGGGACTGGCTGCCCGGCTCATTCTCTGGTCACTGGGTGAGGGGCAGCGACTGCTGGCAGGCCTGTCTCTGGCAAACAGTGTGTCCAGAGTCTACCCCTTTAAGGGCTCCAGGCCTGGGGGAGTGGAGAGGAGTTTTCCTGGTTTGGCCCAGAGTGGCCACCAGGGGAAACTGGGAAGGGCTGGAGGCCCCCTATTTCAGAATAAGCGTCTACACAGCGCTTACCAGTATTTTGAATTAGCTATTTAGAATTTGGTGTTATTCCTCATAGAATGAGGTTTACCAAATTTGAAATAAGTGCCTCATTATTTCGATTTTATTTTGAAATAGTGGTTTGCCTGTGTAGACTCTAGGAAAGTTAATTCGAAATAATGGCTGTTATTTCAAATTAACTTTGATGTGTAGACATACCCTAACATAGTAAACTCAGGATATTTGCTTAATCGGGACATGACACTCAGTAGCACTGACTGCCATATAATGGAGTTGGAAATTCTACTTTATAGGGAATTTATACAGCCTAAAATTGGTTCTATTTGCTCATCTCACAACACCTTTCAGTTCTGCCTTAGCTTCACTATATGCAGGAGAGGTATGAAACCTCATTTACTTTTTCCACAACGCCTACGTGTTACAAGCCAGGACACTCGGGCTATGTCTGCACAGCAGCGTTTGGAATAACTGACATTGTTCTGAAATAACATAGTCTGCGTCTACACACAAGCAGTTATTTCGACATAATGTCAAAATAATGTTGAGCTGCAGGACTTCTTACTCTGACTTACTTGAAAAAAAAACTGCTCTGTAAACAGCGCCAAAAGTTGAAATAAGCTATTTCAACTTAAGCTACACAATTAGCGTAGCTCGAGTTGCATAGCTTATTTCGAGTTTAGCCTGGCTGTGTAGACATGCCCTCAGTGTCTCACTATCTTCTGCTGCTGCTGACAAAGGTTCACTCCCTATCTCTGTATGCTATCAACATTTCTTCTCAACTAAGTGGGTTTCTCCAATGACACAATGGGCTCTAGGCACTTAACTGCCCACTCTCCCCCGGGAAGCCCCATGAAGAAAATTTCAAAAACAGAGTTAGAGAGCATTTGATTCTGAAGTGCCACTGCAATTTCCAGGACACAGCCCTCCATTCCAGTGCTGCGTGCCAAGGGTAAGCAGCAGAAAAAATAAGTCATTTTATATTAGCTAGATATTCCTAGAGCAAATCTTTGAGGAAAAAAATATCCAACCATGATTTTAAAATTGTCAGTGATGGAGGATATATGACAACCCTTGGTAAATTGTTCCAATGGTTAAATACTTTCATCATTAAAAAATTACTACTCTTTTCTATCTCATTTGCTTTGGTGCCAAAGTTCCCTATATTCTACAAAACTTTGGTGTCAGCAATTTTATTGCTCAGAATGATTTACATTTATATCAAGAATCACGACACTGAGGTGAAAGTTGTGAAGTGGATTTTTCCTACACTCCTACAATGGGGGGGTTAAATTTATGTTGCACTTCAAAAATCCATTATTTACACTGGGAAAATCTTTTCAAATTTAACCAAAAAGTGAGATTCATTGTATATTGTGCAAAAGCTACCAACTCATATACATGACATCAAGTCATATATTATAAAAGTGAAACCTTTCACATTTTACTAAATGTCAAAAGGTTTGCAGTTCCCACATTGTGTTTTAGTATTTCTGCCAAAATTGCCAACAAAGAACGTGTCTTTAACTTTTCTGACCCTATTGTGTCAAACACATCTCTTGTGCACCCCATGCTATGTCTTTTAGCCTACTCAGTGCTGATATCTGAGGTTTAAGAGACTTTCTATAGAGAAACCTCAGAATGTATAATACAGCTTTCCAACTCACATCTGGAGCTATACATAAAAATTGTGGCTATGTACAAATGAGCTGCTATTTTTTTAACTAAATTAATGTACACTGTTAATGTTGACATTGAAAAAAACAAGGAGAGAATGTACACAAATAATAAAAACTTCTTAGATCTTACTAAATATCTAAAACATGTAATTCAGCGGATAAGCTATATCTTGCCATCTATTTGTTTGGTGTACACTGAAAGGGTGTTTGAAAGAAAAAAAAGACAGCACCTGGATGCTCTATCTACTTTCTATAGTTGTGAAGTCATAGAATCACAGGGCTGGAAGAGACCTCAGGAGGTCATCAAGTCCAGCCCCCTGCCCAAAGTAGGACCAATCCCAACTAAATCGATCCAGCCAGGGCTTTGTCAAGCCGAGACTTAAAAATCTCTAGGGATTCCACCACCTCCCTAGGTAACCCATTCCAGTGCTTCACCACCCTTCTAGTGAAATAGCTTTTCCTAATATCCAACTTAGACTTACCCCACTGCAACTTGAGACTATTGCTCCTTGTTCTGCCATCTGTCACTACTGAGAACAGCGTCTCTCCATCCCCTTTGGAATCTCCCTTCCAAAGAGGATGGAGGGAGGCTGTTCTCAGTAGTGACACAAGTAGAATTGATTGTGGCAATTGCAAAGTTCATCATGTTAATAAGATCTCTACTCCATTTTTATCGATACACTACTTGTTCGGCCTGTTCCACTATGATAGTTGCCCCCACCAAGGGTTTTTTTCCTTAATAAACTGATATATTAGTTTCTATATCAGAGTTGATGAGGTAAATGTATGCCCTTTGCTTACAGATACCCGTGCAATGGAGAGAGGGTAGGAGAGGCGTTAATATTTGTACAGTGTTTTAAAAAATACTGATGAGTGCTTAGTGTTAATATTATTGCTACCATATGGAAAAACTATGAGACTATAGATATGCAATAATGATTTTAACAATGTGATGGCAATCCTGAGATAAAATATTTTCATTTGCATCAAAACACAGAGGGTGGGATTTTCAAAAGGACTCAACACTGATCGAGCTCTCTGCCAGTGAAAGTCTATTGTAACTCAGCTGTCATAAGAAGTCATATCTTCACAAGAGGTTTAACTTGTGAACCATATGTTTCTTTTTAACGCACTGCTCTATGGTGTAACCAATACCCTAGAGTTGTGAGCCTCCATATTCTGAAGTATAAGGCAGACCATGAATTAGTTTGTCTTGTTTTATTGCTAACATGAGAGATCTGCAGGGAAAATGCATGGCCACTGACAACAATCTATGGGTAATAGTTTGACAAACTCTTCCCGGAAACCCCAGGGATCTTGCCATCTATTCACACTCTGTCCCCTGCCTAGATATGACCTATCTCCATATGGTTCTTCAGTCTCATACTGCAGTACCTGCAGCTTCTGTCATTTCCAGTCTTTAATACCATAAGAGCACACATACCAGGGCAGCCACTTGACCAGAGGTCAAAGTCCTTCTCAAAGTGAGCAACAGACAGCTCTTCAGAACTCAGAAGAGGAAAGTCTGCAGTATGATGCTTAGAAACTGAACAGCCAGACTGAACAACAGGGAGAAAATAAAGGGGCTAGAGTGAACTATCAAAAGAACAAGGACAACAATTCCAAGTCCACCACGGCCTCAACAAGCTCCCTGTTGAATGAGGATGTGGACCATATAATGAGCAACAACCTGTACTTATCAGTGGAACTTCAAACAGGCATGGTTTCACAGTGCAGATGTCTGCAAGGATATGTAGCCCATTTCTGGCTGCAAACAGATAGCTCAGAGAAGACCTGAGCCCTGACTCACAAGATCTACTTGGTGCTCTGGGCCTGATGAGTACAAAGGGATGGAAGGGCCCCATTATGGAAGAACTGGAGGAGGAACAGCCAGGAAAGATGCACAGCCATTATAATTATTACAAGTGACATTATGAAATATGCATTTTAAACCTGTCTCTCAATTCAGTTATAGGCTGATGCATTGCCATTGCATCTACAGCTCTTCCCCTGCCACTTCATCAACCACAGTGTCCAAAATGGGAGGGTGAAGCAGGGAACAAGAATTGCAACAGAGTAGCTTATAGTCGCTGGAAACAGTATTCATAGACAAGCACTGCATGAACACAAAATGCTTCAATATTAAAAGCATCAGTTCCAGCCTTGGCAAAATAAAACATTTGGGAACACAGACCTTAAAGTCACCACAACAAACACCCAGCCTAGGATATCACCATCTCTCTAGCGTAGCTACCAGTTGATTACAGAGCTTATTTTGCTCCATTCTTGAGAAGTAATAAGTACCATGGTTCACACAATAGAAATCCCATTTTAAACTTTTTGTATCTGGGACAACACACAGAAATAGTTTTCTTCCATAACCAGAAGATCTCCACCCTGTGATGTTGGAATAACTGTTCTCTCCAGTCTGGGACTTGCAACAAGACCTCATCATTTTAGGCAGGGGTGGGCAAGATACCTCTTGTGGGCCAGGTCCGGATCACCAAGCCATCAGGTCTGGCCCATGGATCCCCCTGCCAGGACTCTCATGCAAGCAGCAGCCACTGTTTTAAGCACAGGGCTGCTCCATGTCCTCTCCGCTCTGCAGGGAATAGGAAGCTTCATGATCTCCCCATCTCCAACCCAAACCTCAGCTCCTATTTGCTGGAAAAAAACTGGCCAATAGGAACTGACTCCAGCCAATGTCTTAGCTCCTATTGGCTGGAAACAAACCAGCCAATAGGAGCTGAGAGATTGGCCTGAGGGATGGGGACAGCGCAAGCCTCTTCCCCCTCCCTGAGCTGAGCCACATGGAGAGAACAGCCTGTAGTTTTAAGTGATCTGGAGAACCCAGCCTTCCTTGGGGGGCACTGTAGGCCTGCTGACCAGGAGATGCTTAGGTAAAGTGCCTCCCAGGCAAAGCCTGTCTCCCCGACACCCCAACTCACCACCCAAACTCTGCAATCTGCACCCTCTTTCCCCCTTCTCCCAGGTCACAATTACCTCCCCAACTTTTCATCCTCTCCTAGAGCCCCTACCCCAGGCCAGAATCCTCTCCTGCATCCATACTCCCTTCCTGACCCGACACCCCAATTCCCTGACCCAGCTCACAATCCCCTCTGTCACCCAAACTCTCTCTCAGAGTTCACACCATCTCCTGCACTCCAGGCCCTTACCCTGTGCGCCCTTCTGCACCCAACCTCCATCTTAGACCCCGCATCTCCTCCACAGAAAAGTGTGGCCCTTGATCACTTTCCAAAATCTTGGAGTGGCCCCCCCATCAAAAATTATTGCTCACCCCTGATCTTAGGACATAACGGCCTGGAATAAGTTTGAAGACATCATCAATTCTGCTCTTCTTCATTGCTTCCCCTTACCTCTCAGATATGTTGTTAAAAAAGTAAAATTTTCTGGGGAATGAGAAAGTGAGGGACGTCTCAGGATCATGATGCTGTTGTAAAACTCTCCTGGTGCCATCACTTTGTGTCCATAGTACTTGGTCCTCCTACTGAAGGACAGCTCTGGTTGGGGCCAGTGGCAATCAGTGAACCAGGGAACCACACACTAGCTGCACTCCACTACATTAAACTCCTATTGTTATGCAGAAGACAGAACAGATCCAGTTAATGGAGCATGCAACATGAGTGCAACATTGCACATCCATATTTTCAGTGTGTTTTGTTCTTTGATATTGGAATGTTTTGCACTGATATATCCATATGTGCACCTCTATCTGTTTTAAACACTTTTAACTTGTTAGTGGCAGCTGGATTGCTTAAATAGGCTTATGGTCAATAAAGCTTTATCTGGTGACATACTGACGTCTGGAGCTGTAACTGATAATTGCAACAGACAATGTCCACCCTATTTGTTTCATGAAAAATTCAGACATGATGAAATTATATTTCATTTCACTTTCCTGTCCCAAAATGTAGCATCGTAAATTAATCAGCCCCTGTGAACTCCCCATACAGCTCAACACCATGGCTGCACAATACATCCTCTGTGATTTTTGCTGAAATGGACCCTGCTCACCATCAAGAGATGCACTAGGGGGTTGTCTACAAGCAAACTCCAAAGTTTTGGCACCTTTAATATATTCTTCTGCAAAATATCATCATTTATCCTCATGTATTTTGTGAAGCATACAATGTACTTCTATCATGGATAATGACTTTAAGAACATAAGAACGGTCATACTGGATCAGAACAAAGGTCCATCCAACCCAGTATCCTGTCTGCCGACAGTGGCCAATGCCAGGTGTCCCAGAGGGAGTGAACCAAACAGGTAATGATCAAGCCATCTCTCTCCTGCCATCCATCTCCACCCTCTGACTCACAGAGGCTAGGGACACCATTCCTTACCCATACTGGCTAATAGCCATTTATGGATTTAACCTCCATGAATTTATCTAGTTCTCTTTTAAACCCTGTTATAGTCCTAGCCTTCACAATCTCCTCAGACAAGGAGTTCCACAGATTGACTATGCACTGTATGAAGAACTTTCTTTTATTTGTTTTAAACGTGCTGCCCATTAGTTTCATTTGATGGCCCCTAGTTCTTATACTATGAGAACAAGTAAATAACTTTTCCTTTTTCACTTTCTCCACACCACTTATGATTTTATAGACCTCTATCATATCCCCCCTTAGTCTCCTCTTTTCCAAGCTGAAAAGTCCTAGTCTCTTTAATCTCTCCTGATATGGGACCCGTTCCAAACCCCTAATCATTTTAGTTGCCCTTCTCTGAACCTTTTCTAATGCCAGTATATCTTTTTGAGATGAGGAGACCACATCTGTATGCAGTATTCAAGATGTGGGCATACCATGGATTTATATAAGGGCAATAAGATATTATCTGTCTTATTCTCTATCCCTTTGTTAATGATTCCTAACATCCTGTTTGCTTTTTTGACTGCTACTGCATGCTGCGTAGACGTCTTCAAAGAACTATCCACGATGACTCCAAGGCTATGTCTAGACTGCAGGCTTCTTTCGAAAGAGGCTCTTTCGAAAGCATCTTTCGAAAGAGCCTCTTTCAAAAGATCGCGTCTAGACTGCAGGCGGATCTTTCGAAAGAGAAATCCGCTTTTTCGAAAGAGAGCACCCAGCGAGTCTGGATGCTCTCTTTCGAAGACGGCCTCTTTACATTGAAGAACGCCTTCTTTCGAAAGAGGAACTTTCGAAAGAAGGCGTTCTTCCTCGTGAAACGAGGTTTACCGCCATCGAAAGAAAAGCCGCGTTCTTTCGAAATAATTTTGAAAGAACGCGGCTTGAGTCTGGACGCAGGGGAAGTTTTTTCGGGAAAAGGCTACTTTCCCCGAAAAAACCCATGAGTCTGGACACGGCCCAAGATCTCTTTCCTAATTAGTTGTAGCTAAATTAGCTCCCATCATATTATATGTATAGTTGGGGTTATTTTTTCCAATGTGCATTACTTTACATTTATCCACATTAAATTTCATTTGCCATTTTGTTGCCCAATCTCTTAGTTTGGTGAGATCTTTTTGAAGTTCTTCACAGTCTGCTTTGGTCTTAACTATCTTGAACAGGTTAGTATCATCTGCAAACTTTGCCACGTCATTGTTTACCCGTTTCTCCAGATCATACGTTGAATAGGAGTGGTCTTAGGACTGACCTTTGGGAAACAGCACTAGTTACCCCTCTGCACTTTGAAAATTTACCATTTATTTCTACCCTTTGTTTCCTGTCTTTTAACCAGTTCTCAGTCCATGAAAGGATCTTTCCTCTTATCCCATGACATCTTAATTTATGTGAGAGTCTTTGGTGAGGGACCTTGTCAAAGGCTTTCTGGAAATCTAAGTACACTATATCTACTGGATCCCCCTTGTCCACACGTTTGTTGTCCCCTTCAAAGAACTCTAATAGATTAGTAAGACATGATTTCCCTTTACAGAAACCATGTTGACTTTTGCCCAACAATTTATGTTCTTCTATGTGTCTGACAATTTTATTCCTTACTATTGTTTAATTGTCCGGTAAATTTAGACTTTAGACACACAACAGTCCAAATGTGTCCATAAGGAAGGCCACCTTGTCTTAATTTGGCCAAAAGTACATTTCCCCACCATTCTGTATTTGCTCAGTGTGTAGTTGGGCTGCCTCCTGACAAGATGGTGAAAATAAAGATTAGCTTTTATCACTTAGAGCAATAGAGAGTAGGGAGGGTTAGCCTAAATCCCAGTGGTGTGGGCACTCCCTATGGTTCAGAGGGAAAAAAGTACCAACTGAAGCACACTTAAACAGGCCAAGTCTCTGAACACCAGGGCATCATGCCAGTCTGCAACTGTATCCCATGCATATGTCCATGAATCTGCCACAGTGGTCCACAAAGACCTGTGTGATGTCATAATGGTGTCCTTTCCTGTTAAGCTACTCGCTTGAGATAGCAGACATAAGATGAATAATATGCATGTTATAAACATCCAGTTTCTGGCAACCCAAACCTTTCAAACCCTGCAATTTAAAGGGATACTTCCCAGTTTCACCACGCTGGGCTTCTACAGTGCAATGATTGTTTTGCTAATCTCCATCAGCAATGTGCCAACCATTGATGTGTCAACACCAAACTAATTACTGACCGTTTCTGTATCAATCCAAGATTGCCAATTTTCCCAGGATGAAAGCAGAATGCATCTAGCTTAGTATTTCCCCTCTCTCATCTAATTGGGCTGGTACTCAAAGGACCAGAGTAGGTGCCTCAGAGAGCTCCAGGAATATTGCTCTCTTCATACAAAAGCTCTGGGTACCACATATTTCCATCACAGTTAGTTCCATCACTTAGTCCTGCCTAAGAAATGTTGCCTCCAGAAAGACAAACACCTGTCAGTAACTGGTGCTAAGATGAACAGCATCAATCCAGACCTTACAACACAAGAAGTTAACAACAAACTAGTGTGGGTCTTCCAGGAAATGAATTTCCCAGGCCCAGAATATTTCTGTCTATAACTCCCTGTCAGCCGACAGTCAGGGCAGTGTGTGTGTGTTTGTGTGTGTTACCGAGAAAAGGTTTAACGTCCGTGCCTTTACCACTAGGACTGGGGTCCCATCGCAGAGGACAGCCAACAAGCTGACAGACGCCCCAGAATTTTATAGGGAGAGCTTATTACATCTTAGATTTCAGCTGCTAGGATACAGGATCCCTTCGCAGCAGGCAGTCTAGGAAAGACTGAGAGATGCCCCTACGGATCTGTCCCCTGGGAGTGACATGATCCAAATGCCCAAGCTCTTCCTAACCTGTCCCTTATGACCAGCTGACGTTCTTTTAAATTGTGCTTGGTTCTGTTACAGCAACTGAAGGAGCCAGGTTAAAGCTTAAACAGTTACAGGTTTATTAAAGAAGCTTATAAATCATATGGTTACAATGGCTATTGCTCTATTTCTTAACTGCTAGCAAATATAGATCTTAAAAATGGTTACAAAGAAAATAAAGATAGAAAATAGAAATAATGGTACCAAGTGACAGCTTAATCTTTAAAGAGATCTAAGTCTATGTGTACACTTAAGACAAAGGACCACATCCAGGTACAATTTTTACCCCCTTCTGTATCTCTTGGTCACAGCATGTCAGGCCAGGGTCGGTCTCTCAATTCCTAGGAAAGACAAATATGAGGTGGGCGTCCCCATGGAACCTCGGGAGGTCAAACATCTAACCCGACCAGCAGATAGATGGTAGATTGACACTCAGAGTAAATGTGTCGCTGGACCCATCTTTATACCCACAGGGGCCCGTATCCTCTTTCTTATCTAAGATGCCGAATTGTACTGGTCTGTCTTTGTGACGCCAGTTCTTACAAGCAAGTTTCAACTTAATTTACACTTGCAAGAGAGATAACTAAATTGTGAGTTCTGGACATTTTTTTTACTGGACGAGAGATTCCTCCCCCCACGGACGGCTGTGTGTTCGTATCAATATGGGTTTCAATCAAGGGCACTCCTCAGCAGCCTCTTGGTCAGCAATTGGCGTATCTCTGTTTACAGCCATTCAGGGTCACTGAGCCCGCATATCCTGAGCCTCCTGCTCCAAGGCTTTCAAAGACCATGCTGTTTTATTGCTCTGTGTGCCCTGCATGCTCCAGGCAAGCAAAGATGGATGTTACAGGGGGGTTCCTGTCTGGCTACACTCCCACACGGGAAAAACAAGTTGTCCCACAGAGCCCTGTAGTGAGTTGTTATGCTATGAACTATGGGAGAAGTACCCAGCAATTTTTATGTCTCCCCTGACTAGATATAGTGCCAGTATAAATGTGGGGCATGACAACAGGTACGTAGAACTCAACTTGTTTAACTTAGTTCTATACAAATGGATTACAGCAAGATGACTAACTTATGACCGCTCAACTCGAAGTGAGATTGTAGTGAAAGGCAAATCCTAAGACAATGGTAAATCTACTCTTACTGAAGTTAATGGTAAAACTTCCACTGACTTTACTGATAACAGAGTTAGGCCTATGTTGAATATTTTCAAAGTCCCTCATTCACTGTATCCTTGTGCTCCATTTTGTTAGACTATGAAAAAAATCACTAGTGTGTATAAATAGGAAATATTGTTGCCCTAGGCTGAATGGAATCAGAATTATTCAGGTGTGTAAAATAGATTTTAAATTGCTAACAACAAATGGACAGTTAGTTCAGCTGGTGGAAGCTAGTGCTTTAGGAGCAGTAGATATGCAAGTTCTTTTCCTACTACTACTGTGAGATTCTAAATAGCTATGATGTGCAGCATAACCACAAACTCAATGTGTTAAGGGGTAACACATTTGTTACAATATAGCAGAGGGGTATCATAACCTTCAAAAAAGAAATACATAAAGCATATCCTGACCCTGAACAGGGCCACTCAGTGCTCATGTAACACATAAAATAACGAATATTAATAACCTGACCTCTTGAATGATTAACACCATTACAAAAACAAATTAAATATAAGTGAAAAATAATGTATTAGTCTTTTTTTAAACACAAAGCTAGATTTTAAGGTGACAGTAGTGGCAGGTATAATTGGTGCAAATAGGATATCAGAAAACAATAACTAGTCTTTACTGCTTGCTTTTATTCCTTTGCATAGTATGATCCTTTGGTTAAAATACTGTACAATTGGGCTGTTACAAATGTACATTTCATGATTATGACATATGAACCATGAAAATGTTGCACTTTGATACAGTCATACTATAAAGACTGTTTAACATTTTTATTAGCTGGGAACAGATTAGATAGATAGATAGATAGATAGATAGATAGATAGATAGATAGATAGATAGATAGATAGATAGATAGATAGATAGATAGATAGATAGATAGATAGAAGTGGCTTACTAAGTCCCTTGCAACAAGTCACTTAACTGCTCTGAAGCTCAATTTCCAACATTTGCCAATAGGATAACAATCACTACCTCTGCAATGTATCTTTGCAATCTTCCAATGCAAGTGTCTATAAAAGTGTATAATATTTATAATATGGATAATTTTGATAGGGCTTCTCTTTTCCATTTTATTCAGAAGTTGGTAAACCCAGTATTTCTCATTTCCCACTGTGAGGTTTGCTTTGTACACCAAAAGGAGATATCTGCCGCTCCACTGATATCATCACACTGTCTGAATACGTTTTAAATGCTTATAATACCTGGCAAAGAATATATTTGATTTTTGTGATTGTTGGGTCAGAATCTAGCCTATTTAACATAAAAGCATAAGATGGGTTTTATCTGATCAGGAAACTATGAAATTGAAGAAATGGGTGAGTTTTTTTTTTTAAATCTGATACTCTTGGATATATTTTAATGCCAGGGATTTTCATTAATATGAATGACAGCCACATGATCCCACTGCACTAACTGGATGCCAATAAGTGAAGCTAGGGCAACAATCTTCAAGCAGAACAGTTGGGAGCTCTATATAAAGTATTCAAATTGGTGATTAAAAGATTATGATTACACACTCAGCATTATCGTAAATTCCTTCCTCAGGCAAAAGTTTGACTGAAGTCAGTGGGTGTTTTCCTGCAGGATCAGAAGCACAGCAGATATAGGAGTCAAAATATTTGCAGAAGGATTCCAAGAAGATGGCATAAGGGTATGATTATACTTCCCATGGAGGTGTACTAGCCAAAATCTAAATTCTTCCAACTCTGTGATGGATGTAATAGGCTTTTGTTTTTGGAAATCGCTGATTTCAAAGTGTTGGGAGATCACTTAAGCATGTGCTTAATTGTCATAGAGTTCATTGAGATTTATACACATGCTCACCTGCCCTTCATCCTCATGTTTTCTGTCTACTTTGCATAAGACTATATTTGATATTTCTTCACAAAAAATTGAAAGAACAAATACATTTATTTCTCCAAAAATTTGGATCTAATCAAAGCTTTATTAGACGTGACAATTACATTTGGAGTTTTGACAATACATACCCCAACTTAGTCACATTCTTCCTCTAAGAAAATCATGATTTTAGCATGGATATTAAATTTAACGCTAACCTCTACAGCTGCACCATACTTATCAATGCATTTGGGCATGGCATGTTTATTTGAAATTAAAATGTAAATATGCAACCTTTCCCCCCCTTTAGGCATTGATTCTTCTCAGTTTCAGTAGCAATGCTATATATACTAAGATTCTATCTGGACTCGAACAGAAATATTATACACTGCTAAATAAGAAAACAGATCATTGTGTGAGCCCCCTAAGGCCTACTTTGTCTGTGCAATAGTTTGTTTTACTTTTCATAGAATTTATTTTGGCTGTAGCCAGATTGATGGTGATTATATTTGAAATCCCTCCCACGTTTCTGTCACATAAACACTTCATTAATTTTGGTTTTTAAAACATATTTGGAAAATAAATGTGTTTTTTTATTAATTAGTAGATGCAAGTCCCGAGCATCACTATATCACCAGCAAACAATCAAATGCTTCCCATGTTACCAACTCTTATGTGTACAGATTTGCTGCTATTATAAACACATTTTGCATTAGTTAGAAACCTACACAGTTGAAAAAAGAACAAGTAATATCAGATGTCTTATTAGCCTGGAAAGATCAATCTATGCAACCCGAGAAAAGGAAAAAGTTCCAGATTTTCTTTTTGCAAGAAAACCAAAAAAGCAAAATACCCAAAGTTAATATGATTTTTGAAGTCTGATACAGAGTAAATCCTGAGCCTCATCAGCATTTTTGTGGATAATATGGCTACATTTGACATCTTCCAATAATAAATAAGTAAGTAAAAGGAAAAAAGAAATCTTGAACTGCTACAGAAAGTAGGGCAGGAAGTGCCCACTGCAGGGTCTGTGGTCCGCACAGCTTCTATTTCACAGAGACACACAGACAGACTATTCCCTGGTGACAACTCTCTCCACTTTCCAATCCTGCACAGGATTTCCTTCTGTCTGAAAGTGTAAGAATTGCTCCAGTAAACACTATGCATATGCCTTCCAGCTGTTGCACTCATTCTGCCACTAAAGAGCAATGACAAGAAAAGTATTATTTCCTACTTAAACCTTTTAATCTCTGGACCATGCAATTTTCATATGCATGTTTCATGCATAAACGACTTCCATTATTTTCAGTAACATTATCTTCATTAAGAAATTAGCCTTTGTTGTTACAGCATGTTCATTTTTAATCTCTAGATTCTACAATAGGCATTTAAAGGCAGGCTACATTATGTGAGCCGTTTCAGTGAAATATTATATATGCTTCAAAATGGGTATTTTATAAATAATGTGGCATAGTATAAAGCACTGTCCATCTTTACCATTTTCTACAGAGCCTATTTATTTTGGCATGGTCCTGCCTTTACAGGAAGAACTTTTTTTCTTTATTATTAAAACTTACACAGCTTACCATTCCACTCCAGAACAACTGCATGGAGCACTATAGAAAAACTCTCTCTACCTGCAGAAAAGAAAATAAGACTGAAGAACAAACTTTAGGCATATCCTATTACTACAATAACAATGACTTTTTTTCAGGACTGAACTATCCTGTCCCTTGGGAAACTTTAGGGGATTTTTTTAATACTTTCCTCAGAGTGGACTTTTTTGAACTGCCATAAAATACAAAAGATCAATTTATCAATTATTACTCGGAGAAGATCAAATTTTCAGGTTAGCAGCAGGATTTTTCTTCTTTGAATACAGACCAAAGGCAATCCAACAATTATGGTATTTGGGGGTGGGGAGGAGAGCAGGAGGCTTGTTCTGTTTTACCTTTGTTAACTTTTCCCACTAATGCCTAATTTTTTATAAATCATACTTTTACATTTAATGTCTGATCCACTCTTTTAAATGAAAAATATGTGGTTACATGTAAATCACAGTGGGGATAGATATTTTGAGCTTTTATTACATTATGTAGATGATAATTGTGAAATTCTTGCTCAATTTAATGAGCGAGTTGCTCACATGACCCATTGTAGTCAAAACTTCACTAGAAGCCAATGGGAATGTTCATGAGAATCACTGTGCTGTGGTATGAGTAAGAGGTTCACAATCTGGCCCTTAATTAACAAAAACAGAGATAGCAGAATCTTGATTATCTAAACAAGAAGGGAAATGTGACATTTATTCAGTCAGATGGGTCTTCAAGCAGAAAACAAAGGTTTTCATAAACATAATACAATTTGGGAACCCCATCTAAATTCAGAAATGAGGGGACATATGTAAGGCACCCACTGCTATAAATTAAACCAATTTTTGACTCATAAAAATATATTTGTCTCTCATATTTACATTTTGAACATTATGTTAATGTATCAATATATATATAACGGAGTCCCAAAATTAACTTTTTCAGTCTCATAAATAGAATTTTTTTTTACCAGAATTTATGTTGGCAACAATTTTATCTACTTAAGTGGCATATTTGGATAAAATGTCTTAGAATGTTAAAAGAAAACTCTCACAATTATGTTTTTGAGAGTCATAACCCTTCATAAGCCATTTCATATAAAAAGAACCACATTTTATGCCTTTCTTTTAAAACCAACTAAAATATTTTACTAGGCCAATGAAGTGGTTCAGCAGTCTGGCATCTATATCTTATTGCTCAAGAACCATGATTCAATTCTCTGCTTTGTTGGCTGAGACAGAAATAAAAACCACGAGTGATGAGTTTACGGATTTTCGTATGCTATATAAAGGCATCATTCTTTAGAAAAGCTTTCCCATTAGGGAGCAGAAGACAAGATCTAGGATGCCTGAGTGGACCAGATTCATTATCTGGATTGTAGGAAGAGTCATCAATGGAAGTACATGCGATGGCACTATTGTTTGCCAGTAGCAGTTTTATCCATCAATAATAGGTAGCTAATCCAAGGAACTAACTGATTTTTTTTTAAATGTGCAGTAACAAATATTTAGTAGAAAACAACATAAGCAAAAGCACCTTTAAAGTCAGTCTATGGAGGTGTTTTTGGAATCTTGATACAAATAGAGCTTACTGCATTGGCCATCAGTGACATTACAACTATGTTGTTATTAATATCCAGTAGACACACCAGTCTGTCTGTTCCTGTTAATATTGTTTCTAAATTTCATTTCAATAAGTCTCTCCAGACAGTGGCTTTCAGAAGGATTATTGCACTTACTGGGTGATTAAAGCCACTCACCCTTCAGCCTCATGCCTATAATGCCAGTATGCCACCTTAGGCATGCAATATAAACCCAGAAACGACTGGCTGTCATGTCTTATTGCTTAATTATATTGTCACAAAACAGCCCATTTGAGGATCCCTTCCAAAAGAAATACTCCAAGGCAGAAATTTTCTTTTCTTCAAAGTGTTTTTTTTATTATTTTTAAAAAGTTAAACAACACACAAAGAGTCTTAAATAAACAAATCTGTAGAACCACAGGTCTAAGAAATCTCAAATAGAAGGCTGACTCTAAATGTCTGTCAAAAGTATGGAAATCTTGTGCTAGCATTAATCCCCCTATGGCAGGGGTGGCCAAACTATGACTCATGTGCCACATGCAGCTCTTTTCCAGTTAAAGTGTGATTCATGGAATCCACCAAACCATTCAAATTCTCTGCATACCAGAAAGAGCAGGCAAGGGGGTAGTGGGTAGGAGGATTCTGCCAAGCAGGGAGGAGAGTCTCGGGGTTCAATCCCACAGGAGGTGTCTACTGGCAGTATTCCCTCTAATTTTCTCCACCTCTGAACACAATGAATTTTGTTATGTGCAGCAATGTGGAAGTGATGCCACCTTCATATTGGGCACATAACCAAATTCCTGTACTAAGGGTGGAGTCAAAGGGTTCTGAGTGTGGAAGGGGGCTCAGAGGAGTGGGGTGCAGGAATGTGCGGATTCCAGCTGGGGAAGCAAGCTCTGCAGTGGGGCTGGGAATAAGGGGCTCAGGGCTGGGACAGAGGGTTAGGCTGCAAGGGTTAGGCTGCAAGGACTCTGGCTGGGAGTGCTGGGAGATCTGGGTCAGGGAAGGGCTGGGTTGGAGGGTAGTGTGCAGAGGTGTGATGGGGGGGCTCCAGAATTGGTTGCAGCAGGGGCTCTGGGGCTGACCACTTTTGCTGCCGCAGCGGGGCTCCAGGCCATCAGGGCCATGGCAAAGGAGGGGGTCCAAACTGGCCACTCCACAGCAGGAAGGTCTGGGGTAGAGACACTCATGACACAGCAGGGCAGCTCTGGGGCCAGGCCATAGCAAGTGGCTGTGAGGCCAGGCCTTCCAGGTTGAGGTGGGGAGATTCCAGGGCTAGGCCACTCCAGCCATGGCAGGAGAGCTCAGAGGCGTGGCTGCTATGGCCATGGCAGGAGGCTCTGTGCCATCCAGGCCATAGCAGAGGAGCTCTGGGTCCAGGCTGCTCCAGTTGCAGGCAGTGGGGCTCTGGGGCTGGGCCAACCAAGCTGCTTCAGCCAAGGCAGGGGGGCTCCAGGCCTCTTGGTCTGCAAAACAGGGAGTCTGAGGATGGGTCACAGTTGTCTTCAGGCCAGGAGAGAGGCACCAGGTTCAGGACATCCCTCTCCCAACCACACCAGCCTGGAGGCCAGGCTAGGTTGGGGGTGGGGCAAGCCCTCCTCCCCACCTTGCACAGGTACCTTGAGCTCCTGTGAAGCACTAACTACACAGCTGTGCTGCTTACAGGGAACATAGCTCTAAACCCCAACAGGCATATCCGTTCTTGAACTTCTGAAGATAATCATATGTGGCTCAGAGGGCCAGTAAGGTGGGTCACCCCTGCACAATGGTAAAACACGAATCGGTGCCTATCATAGTTGGAGCTCTGTTATTTTTAGTGCTTTACTTATTGATTCATTTCAGCCTAAGTAGAAGTACCAAACATAAATATCACAGATTTTTCCAATTAATCAATCTAACAAATAGAACAATTAGATTCACTCTTTTCTGCCCGAATTTGGCAATAAGGAAATCAGCAAGAATTTCTTTTCCATTCAGTTTTCATGATAATAGGTGATACTACATCTATTTCTATGTTTGTTACAGCTTCACTCATAAATGTGACAGTGGGGAAACACAATGCGTGAACTGGATGGTATTTATCTGTCTTGAGTATATCTCCGGGGTCCATTATTGCTACTGTTCTTAGACCCAGTGCATTGCCTACCATGGGGCACAATCTAAAGAAGACACCACACGTGAATGGTGAATGCCTTCTTCACAGATTCCTAGGACCAGTACTGCTTCCTTGTCTCTTTCTACACACACACACACACACACACACACACACACACACACACACACACACACACACACACACACACACACACACCAGCTCACCTTAAATAAATACTTCTACCATAGCTCAACCTTTTTAAAGAAATTATTATATCACAGCCAAGCAAATAAAGATAGGAAATTACTCCACAATGAATTATTTATGAAATTGCAAGATTTTGATAACTGCTGGTGATAAAAGTCCAGTTGTTAGGGGAGTTGTGGTTTGACAGCTTCATGACAACAAGCTGCAAGATTATTGCACATCACTTGTTGTCTAGTGTCATTCAGATATACTAGTAGTCAGTAGAGGTATGTGTAGATTTCCTTGCCTTTTAACAGCTAATGTGTTTGCCTGAGGCTGAGCTGTTATTCCATAGTGGAACCAGTTAAGACAGCAATGAGAAAAATAGCTGTTAGTTAGCATTCAATAAAGATTTCCTTTTGGCATGTGATTCAAAGCCTTGAATTGGTTCACAAAGGAACAAGCAGGAAGTGAAGTGTATTTGTTTATGGTTCAATTTAAAGTTTGAATTAATAATCAATAAAACTGATTAAAATGAAGATATTTAACGTTAAACTCAATTGGCCAAGACCTCAGCTTGTGTAAACTGGCAGAGGTCTTTTGAAGACAGTAGAAATGAACTGATTTACACGGGTTAAGAATAGGGGCAAGTACCTTCTTTTGAAAAAAATCCATAAATAATTTAGCTGAGTATTGTGACAATTAGACTAGCTAGAAAATACCAGTTTCAAATCTAACATAATATATTCAGGACATCAGCAGTTAGTGGATTTCTTTTTTTTTTTCTTTTTTTTTTTAAGGGCATTACCTCAAGAGGAAGTATAATTTTAGTTATTCAACTGAGACAAATGACTTTTAAATTACATTCTAAAAGGCCAACAGACCATTTGTCATTTTAAATAATGACAAGTAATTTATTACCATGTACATGCCACACAAATAAAAAGGGGATCATTTCTAGACGTATTAAATCAGAGCAGAAATTCTTAAATTTCAATAGGTGTATAGGGAATACCAGGTTCAAAATATTCATAAAGATTTTCTAAAGTTAATTTAAAGCTGAATGTTGGCTAAAATTGTGGTAAAAATGATGGGTTATACATACATATGTATTTATATATACAGTGTGATATCAAGTCATTCTCCAGTAAAAAAAAACAACCCCATAACACTTAGCTAAAGATTTTCAAAAATCAAGTTTATCCTATGCTAAGATGTTCTGAAGTATGACAGTGATTTTTGGGTGCTCAGCTGGAGGTTCCTTAAAGAGGCCTGATTCTCAGAGGCTGTGTCATCAGCACTTTCTGAAAATAAGGCCCAATAAGGTGTTTCAGGATGGGCCCCCTTAGCTGAGGCACTCCAAAATAACAATCACCTTTAAAAATCATTTTCAAAAGATTTTAGAAGCTCTCATTGAAGTTATTGATCCTTCATGGGAAATGTTATGCACACCAATAAATGTGTCTGCAAATTTTGTGGTCATAGTCAGGAAAGCTATTTGAAACTATTGTCATTCATGGTATTTGTTTTTGGTGGTTGTTGGCTCAAAACCAGAATGTTATATACAAGTTCACTTTCTTCCACTGTTCTAAAATTGGACTGCTTTTTTCAATGGGTCTAGCACATACAGCTTGCAAGATGAAATGACATCTGAATAGGGATGCCCTATATTTCTACCATATCAGAAATAGACTTGGACTGCAACAGGCCTAGATATCATTTTAATGAGCTCAGTTGAATGGTTTCTTCCAAAACCTTAGCTCACAATTCTGATGCCACCTGGGGTGTGTAGGAAACTGAGATCTACTGCCTAATAGTTTCACAGGCTGAATGACATGTTATGATTAGGAGAAATATTAGGAACAAATTTAAGCATTCCATTCCACTTTTGACACTCCAAATCCTTTGTTTACCTTATTGCCTGAGAACAGTCAGATTGCCCAATGAGTTGACAAGTCTAGAAGCTGAGTGAAACTGTCACACTACAGTTTGCAGCAGGCGGTCTCATCTGATTAATTTCTGTACACAGGAACTTTCAAGAAAAACTACAGTAACCTTTCAAACTTTCCTAGCTTTTTTTATATTTGTATGAACTATAGAGTTAGAATCAATTCCATTTAATATGACACGGGTAAACAAAGCAGTTACTTGACTACATGGCAAGAAGTTGAAAAATTGTTAGATTGCTTTTAAATACCATAACAACTGGCCCTCAGCATGTTACAGCAAGAGATATCAGTATTAATGTGCGGAAATAATACATCAGTAAATGAGCTTATGTTGTGGTAACGGGATACAGTATGAACCTCTCTAGTCCAGCACGTTTAGGACATGACCTGTGCCAAACCACAGAATTTGCTGGTCTAGCAATATAACCAACACTTCCACTGCTTACTAGGCTCTTAAAAAACATGTAAGGGTAAATTAGAGCTAAATAACAGCACAGAACATTGAGAGCCAGGACTAGTGTCTATAAACAAACTTTATGGGAAACTTGGCCACATACGAGATAAGTGGATGCACATCTGACTAAAATATGCCAGACCAGAGAGTACCAGACGAGAGAGATTCAACCTGCAGTAATAGAGATGGCACTAAGTTGTAAAGTTCAGATTGAAATACAAACAATTCTCCATGTCTGGGGTTGTTTTGTTTGGGATTTTGATTCAGCTCACTATAGAGAGAGAGAAAACAGTTGCAAAGTGATTATTTATTTTAATCACTAACAATGTTATTAGAGCTGTACAAAGCACAAAATAGAGTCAGCCTCATTTTACAGTCTAGTTTAGAAACTTTTCACAACGCATATAAGGGGTGCTTGTTTGGGGCTCTTCTTTGGAGACATCATAGATTTTTCATTATTAAATAGTGTTCTCTGAACTGCAATTTTAAAAGGAGCCTGAAGTTTAAATATAGTTTCCAAAAGTGCATAATCCTCTCCATAGTAAATCTATCATTAAGCTTCTCTACTTCACAGCCTGAAGGGGAGCTGCATCTCTTATCACCTTTCACCATTTGTACAAGCTCTGAGAGGCTATGGGAGGGGACTGGAAGATGATATGGCTGTGCTAACAAAACTCTGGATTTAAGAAAGACAAAAAGAACACTCTTTTAGAAAGACATTCCGATTGAATCATTGCACTTAGTGAAGGCTGATGAAACTAGTAATACAGTAATATACATGATTATGCTGTAGTGCCTGAAGGAATTTCTAATACTTTGGAAAGATGACACTGAGTTCTAGTGTAGTTATGCTGGTTATATTTTTGTTTGTTAATATAATTTAGATTAAAATTCATGCACAATACTAAGGTTTCCATAGACATGTCATGACTAAGAATATAAAAGTGGTTTCACGGCCTTCAGGGATAGCAAAGATAGATAAGATTTTTGGATACTATTCCCATTTCTGAAAACAATGAATAGTTCTGTGGCACCTTAGAAACTAATAAAAATATATATAGTATGAGCTTTTGAGGGTAAAACCCACTTCATCAGAGGAGCTGGAGACAAATAACAGAAACACAGAATTTATAACAGAAAAAGAAAGGAAAAAAATAGCTGTCAATTGTAGGACCAGTGCTAATGAGGGTAATTAAGTGAGCGGGAAGTGTCCCATACTTACCTTTGGATGTAAAAATGAGGTGTTAAATGCAGGCAAGGCTGGCTTTATAATGCGACATCCAATTAATATCTTTGTTCAAGCCCAGAGAAACAGTGTCAAATTTATAGATGAATACCAATTCCTCACTCTCTCTCTGTAACTGGCTAGTGAAATCCGTTTGAAGAAAAATGACTGCTTTAAATCCATTAATGAGTGCCAGGCAGGTTAAAATGTCCCCCCACAGATTTATGTGTGTTATCATATCTGATATCAAATTTGTTTTCCTTTATCCTTTGTCATAAAGAATGTCCACTTGGGCCAATATACAGGACAGGGGGGTATTGCTGACACTTGATGGCATATATCACATTAGAGGAAGTGTAGTTATATGAGCTCTTGATGCTGTGCCTGTCTCCCAAGGCCTCTGAAAGTGAGGGATCATTTTCCAGAATAGGTTGTAGATTGTCAATGATGCACTGGATGGGGTTTAAGCATTAGTTATTCCAAAATAATGAAGAGCGCATCTACAGTACAAGCCTTTATTTCAAAATAATCTTGAGCTGGAGGACTTCTTACTCTGACTCATTGTAATCCTCATTTTACAAGGAGTAAAGGAAGTCAAAGGAACAGTTTTTCCTTCGACTTCTTGCTGTGTAGACAGCGCCAAAAGCCGAATTAAGCTATTTCGACTTCAGCTATGCAATTGACATAGCTGAAGTTGTTTGTGTAGTTTATTCCAACTATAGCACTGCTGTGTGGATGTACCCTTATTTTCCTTGTTTGAAACTCCTGAATCTGACATTGATTTTCTGTGAGGCCTCTGGGAACATACTAAGCCTCTTTGTGTCTCAGTATACCCCGCTGGCAAAATAGGTTTACAAGTACTTGCGTTTTAGATTTTAAGGTGCCACATATACAAATTAACTATTGGGCTAAAATAATATCTACTGTCTCAAAAAAACAAGTCTCCTGAATGAATTGGCATAAGCTACACTTCAATACCAAAAACTAATTAAACATTAAACTGCAATTATTTGTGATACCTGAAGCATTCTTTAAGAACTGATGCACAACTGAGTGTTATCATTAATGAGGTAGGGACTTAAAGGGTTAACTGGTCACATGGTAAGTATCACCCTTACCAGGAAATATTTACTGGGTAACCAGTTAACCAGCAGACCAGCTGGGCTGGAGCAATGCCCTGTCCAGCATGGGTGGGGTGTGGTCCAGCCGGGTGGCCCACTGCACTACACCGTGGGGCACTCCAGCATGGCCAGACCAATTGCATCAGAGGCCCTTACAGGTTAGAGAAGCTTCACACCCATGATGCAAATGGTGGGTCCAGCCTAGATAGAGCAGCCCATACCACAGCAAGGTGTGGAAGGTCTGGCCCAACCTGAGCAGCCCCTGCCCTACAGTGCAGCAGGTTTAGCCCAGGCTGGCAGGAGCAGCCTGAACCATGGCAAGCCTTGCTGGGCTGGAGCAGCACCCTGTTCATGGGATCCTAATTAACTAGTGATACATAACATTTAACCAGTTAATTTTTTAAATGGGATTTTACATCCCTATAATGAGACTGATAAAACTGATACGAATCACCTGAAATAGATGTAAATCACATTGCGCATTGCATGTTGTTTAGATATTTCGGTGATGAAGGGGATATAAGAACCTTTGCAAAATGGAATAAAATGTTGGCACATTAAAAAGCAGGATTGTCAGATTGCAGCCAGACTAGAGCACCTGCAAAAGGTATCTCTGGTTTTTGGTACAAGTATTAGGTGATGTTGTTTACTGGACAAAAATCATAAAAGGAATATTCAAGCTCATAATGAAAGCTGTTAGGCTCATAATGAAAGCACTGCACCCCAGATTTATTATGTGCCAGCTAAGGTGTCAAGAAAACTTCAGGATAGCTATGAAGAAATCTTGCCAAAATTCATGCCTGAACACGTTTAATAAAAAAACGTGTACACAAAAAGCATGTCTGACAGATCAGTTTTCTACACAATACATGATATTTTGAAGATATATTAGATGCTGATAGATCTGCCTTTTAAAACTTGTGGTACAGACTTGAAGAGAAAACCAGTGACAAATGCTTCATAACAACACTAATACATTCAAACTGCTTCTTCTTTATAAAAACTTTGAAAGCCAATTACTTCTTTTAAATGGACAAAGACATAGATATTTTAACATAGTTGCAGGGAGTCTTAGTTGCAGCATTCAAGTGTTCCTTTAGTGAAAAAGTAAAAGCAAATTTCCTTTCATTCTTCATATCTACTGACTTTTCCTACAATTTCAGAGCGGCTACTTGTTGAAATAAGCAGTGTACTTTCAGCTCACCCAATATAGTCTGGTTTATTAAAAACAGTGTGTTGTGAGTCTACTTAAAACAAATTAATGGGGCTGATAAACATTAGTTCTCCAGAACTTTGTACCAAAATGGAGCCTCACTGACTGCAATGGGAATCTGTGCAAGTGCAGGGATCCATCTACATTGTGCTCTTTGTAAGAACAGAGGCTAAGGACCAGATTATGAGCTATCCTTCTACAAACACACAACTTCTGGTGGGGCAATGTCAAGTTTTTTCCTAGTAACAGTTCCTGCTTTTTGTCCTCCCTAATTTTCAGTTTTGTATGCAATGGTTTAGGCTCCACTGTGCTAAAAATGTACGTATGCTTAACTTTATTTGGTGTGAACAGTTCCAATCAAGTCAAAGGAACTACTCAAAGCATAAAGCGAAGCATGAGAACAATTCTTTGCAGGATCAAGACCTTGTTTTTTAAATAAAGTGTTTAATGAGACTATGAATGTGAAATTCTGGCTGAGCAATAGTTCTCTTTGATACACTCAGAACATAATGAGATATGACATATTGGACAGAAAATTCAATTTTATATTTCCAACTAAAAGAATTAATTTTAGGCAAGAAAAGTTTATACATGCACTAAGAATAGTGAAAGCAGCACAGAGAAAAGATTAGCATGCACAGCCCTCCTAGGAAATTAACAAGACGGTCTTGCAAGCATATTTTCCTCAAGAAAAGCAATTTAAAATGACATGAAATTAAAGTAAATCAATCCAGAAAGAATAACAGAACGTTCACCTGCAAGTAATCCCTTGAGACTGGTCAAAAAAAGTATGCCTCACAAATTGCCCAGTGTTTAACTTGAAGTCCATTTGTTAATTTTGTAAACACGGCCATTTCCATTTTACATTGACATGATATTGACAATATGACTCTAATCCTGCCAGAAAGGAAGTATCAGGTTTCAAGTTGCTTCAGGACACTTCTCAATTCTATCTACATCTGAAGGGCTTTGTCAAAAAGTTACTGACAGAAGCAAAAATTATACACAACAGGCCTTAGGTGAATGAAGTCTGTCTGATATTCTCTATTCATTATTTGGGAATTTACATTGTATGCATCTGTTTTCTGTTCATGAAACCCTCCTGTAGTGAACTTAGAGTGAAAGTCCATTTATACTGCTGTGACCTCTAAGTCTCCTCCCAAGTGCTTTCATTTACACTCTGCACATTTCAACCCCAAGTTGAAGTGAACCTCTGCTCGTAGTTCCAAATTGTACTTCCCAGGCAGCCATTGGGCAAAATCATCCAGTGACTTCAGCAGGACTAGGATTTGACCCACAATGAATTTGTGCAGACTACGTTCTGAGAAAGTTCCCCAGTATCTTTAGCAGGGTCATTTTACTGTTTGTCATGGCCTTGTACATCTGCATCTTTTTGTCAGTATGAATTTAGTCACTGGCTCCCTTATGCCGTATAATTGATATGCTGGCTATGCCAAAAGTGTCCTTTATTAAGTAGGCACAGGCACTCAGGAACAATGCTGCAGGTCATGATATAATGCATTCCTTATTTTAAGCCAAAAGGCTCCAAATAGAAGGCTTGATGCCACAACTTTTAAACGGCTTTCCTGCTGAAGGATTATATTCAGTTGCAGAGGATCTGAGGAAAGAAATTCCGAATATATCATACTTGGAAACCATAGGCCTATATCACATTAATAAGACAGACAGGAAGGCACCCACGCAACTGATCCTGTGTATATATTAAATAAAGGAGAAACTGGCTTTCAGCCTAAGTGCAGAAATCTCACTCCAGTCATTTAAAATCACAAATAAAAACAATTGCCCAATTTTGGTTGATTACAGACCATGTTTCTGGTTAACTTCTGGGATACTGCATTTGCATGTTAAATTTGGAGATGAAAATAAGGATTTTTTGGCATAATAATTTACCACAATTTAATTGATCAATGGCTTTTTAATTGTTAATCCACATTTACCAGACATTGATGACAGCTCCAAGCTGCAGATCTGTTCCTGCAACATGCACAGCATTTCAATTGCCATGGCTTAACGAAGACACTAAGCATCTCATGTGTGGTATACTGAGGGCTACAGAGGGTGGGTGAACATAGGGCTGGAGGAGACAAGCCCCCAACCCGGGGGTGGGCAATAATTTTTGATGAGGGGGGGGCACTCCAAGATTTTGGAAAGCAGTCAAAGACCGCACTCTTCCATGATAATAATGGAGGAGGCACACGGTCAAAGATGGAGGTTGGGTACAGAAGGTAGCTTGGAGTAAGGGACTGGGGTATAAAAGGAGGTATGGGGTTTAGGTGAGGGAGGTGGTTGTGACCTGCAGCAAGGGACCAGGATGCAGGATTTAGGTAGTGATGTAGGGCAAGAGTGGATTGTGACCTGGGGCAGAGGATTGGGGTGCAGAGTCTGGGAGGGGGCATGGATGCAAGAGAGGGGCAAAAGCTTGGGGGGAAGGAAGGGTTGGGATGCAGAGACAGGCTCTGGCAAGGACAGTTACCGGGGTGAACTCCCAGCCAGCAGCCCATCACATTTCTCAGGCAGGCTCCTGGCCTGCCACATCACTGCACAGGCTGCAGATGCCATCTGCATTGGTGAATAGCTGTGAGCCTGAGGGGAGAACTGGAGGGGTGCTTCACATGCTGCCTGTGCTTCTAACAAGAAGATTCCATTTGGCCAGAAGCTGGCCAATGGGATTGTGCTAGGGATGGGGGCAGCATGTGAAGCCTTTCCCCCCACGCCCAGGCTCGCAGCCATTGAAAAACAAATGGCCCTGCAGCCACTTTTCTGAGCAGCCTGTGGGGAGGGGCAAAGGGGCAGAGAGCCTGCCTGAGGCTCTCAGCTGCATAGAATCTTAGGGTTGAAAGAGACCTCAGGAGGTCATCAAGTCCAACTCCTTGCCCAAAGCAGGACCAATCCCAACTAAATCCTCCCAGCCAGGGCTGTGTCAAGCTGGGACTTAAAAACCTCTAGGAATGGAGATTCCATCACTTCCCTAGGTAACCCATTCCAGTGCTTCACCACCATCATAATAAAATAGTTTTTCCTAAGATCCAGCCTAGACTTCCCCCACTGCAACTTAAGACCATTGCTCCTTGTTCTGCCATCCATCACTACCGAGAACAGCCTCTCTCCAACCTCTTTCGAACTTCCCTTCAGGTAGTTAAAGGCTGCTATCAAATCCCCCCTCACTCTTCTCTTCTGTAGACTAAACAAGCCCAAATCCCTCAGCCTCTCCTCATAAATCATGTGCTCCAGCCCCCTAATCATTTTTGTTGTCCTCCACTGGACTTTCTCCAATGTGAACACATCCTTTCTGTAATGGGGGCCCCAGAACTGGACGCAATACTCCATATGTGGCCTCACCAGTGCCAAATAAAGGGGAATAATCACTTCTCTACATCTGCTGGCAATACTCCTCCTAATGCAACCTAATATGCCTTGCCTTGCTTAATTAGTCCTCTTGGATACAAGGGCACACCTTTGACGCATATCCAGCTTTTCATCCACTGTAATCCCCAGGTCCTTTTCTGCCAAACTGCTGCTTAGCCAGTCAAACACCAGCCTGTAGCAGCGCTTGGGATTCTTCCATCCCAAGTACAGGACTCTGCACTTGTCCTCGTTGAATCTCATCAGATCTCTTTTGGCCCAATCCTCCAATTTGTCTAGGTCACTCTGGACCCTATTGCTATCCTCTAACATATTTACCTCTTCCCCGAGTTGCTGAAGATACAATCCATCCCCTCATCCAGGGCATTAATAAAGATGTTGAATAAAGTGCCCTGGGGCACTGGGCTTGACACCAATCACCAACCAGACATCAAGCTCTTGATCGCTACCCATTGAGCCCCACAATCTAGCAGCTTTCTATCCACCTTACAGTCCATTTATCCTATCCATAATTCTTTAATTTGCAGGCAAGAATACTGTGGGAGACAGTATCAAAAGCTCTGCTAAATTGAAGATATGTATATTGCATCAACCGATCCACTTACCTTGTCATAGAAGGCAATCACATTGGTCAGGCATGACTTGCCCTTGGTGAATCCATGTTGACTATTCCTGATCACTTTCCTCTCTTCCAAGTGCTTCAAAACGGATTCCTTGAGGATCCCCTCCATGATTTTTCCAGGGACTAAGGTGAGGTGGAACGGTCTGTAGTTCCCTAGATTCTCTTTCTTCCCTTTTTGAAAGATGAGCAGAACATTTGCCTTTTTCCAATTGCCCGGGACCTCCCCTGATCGCCACAAGTTTTCAAAGATAATGGCCAATGGCTCTACAATCACATCAGCCATCTCCCTCAGCGCCCTCGGATACATTAGTTCCAGCCCCATGGATTTGTGTATGTCCAGCTTTTCTAAATAGTTCTCAACCTGTTCTGTTCTACTGCAGGCCGAGCCCAGTCCTGCTCCAGCCTCAGCCCTTCTCCATGAGGCCCCACCCGTGCTGCCCAGCACCCCCTTGGGAGACAAGCCCCCACCCCCACAATAGGGACAGCTCATGCCCCCAGCAGGAGGCACACAGACCCAGGTTTCCTCAGCCCCAAGAGCACGATCCCTCACTCTCAGGGTTTGTCTACACTACAGAGTTTTGTTGGAAAAATGACCATTTTTCCGGCAAAACTTGAGGAATGTCCACACTGCAATTGCATTTTTCCACAAGAAAATGGATAGTACAGAGGGGGTTTTCTGGCATTGGTAATCCTCATTCTACGAGGAAGAAGCCTTTTTGCAAAAGAGCGCTTTCACAAAAAGGCACATGTGGATGAGGAAGAGGGAGTTCTTTCGGAAGAAGAGGAAAGAGGAAAAAACACAGGTGCCCTGGTGGCCATTCCATCCATAGCAATCACTGCTTACATGCGAGAGAGTGTCCATTCAGTCTGGATGCTCTCTTTTGAAAAAACAGATCGCTTTTTCGATTCACTTTGGCAGTGGCGGACGCGCTCCTTCAGAAGAAGTTGTTTTGGAACATCTCTGCTGAAAAAAGCTTCTTCCAAAAGAAGCCTTCAGTCTAGATGTAGCCTCACAGGCCTTGGGAGACAGCCTCCCCTGGTGCCAGGAGGTCTGGCACCATGGCCCCAACCTCAGCAGGGCTGAAGCCACCAGGAGACTATGGCAGCCACATTGACTAGGGGGACAGGGATTGATGGGGCCAGTAGGGCAGTTTGGGAAGGCACTGCCTTCCCTGCCTCTTATACCTGCTGTCCATGTTGAGGGCTCTGTTTAAACTGCCCCTCTTGTTTTAAGAGCTAGTGAGGGGGTGATTTCCAGGTTCTGCTTGAAGAGAAGGCGGTTCTGGAATACCGCCTCTCACTCTGCACATCACTCTGGAAAAAGCCAGCTTAAAGTTAGGTGAGATGAATTGTCCTTCCTTCCCTTAAAGAGTAGCCATTTTGATTTGTCTGTTTTGGGGTTCCTGTGTGTTATCATTCTGAATTCTAAGAAATAAAATAAAGGTATCTTGGTACTTCTCATCAAAGATATGTTTGTTATTTCTTGTGGTTATAAAACCATGTGCCTAATCTTTCTGTTCTTCCTAAGGCAAAACTCCCACTAACTTCAAATGAAACATTTGAAGAAGAAAAAGACTAAAAAAATTACAAAAAAGTAAAAGAAGAAAAGAAAGCATGGGCTGTCTGAATGCCACTACAGTAATATGGAAGCCCACAGAAATCCATTTTCTGCCAGAGTTGCGGGAGCAGTCCAGAAATGTGGGCATACATTCTGCATGTAATCAGACCCTCTAAAAGGTGTTTGCTGGAGAATGGAAAATATTTAACAATCCCAGGGTGTTACTAGATCCACAGAAGCTCTTAGAACCCTCGATGACAAACTTTTATCATCTTCAACTGGACTGGGCATTACCACATTTTTTATCTAATGCAGCTCTCACACCACAGTCATCTATGCCGTCAACACCTCCAGACTGGACTACTGGAACGTGCTCTTCTTGGGTTATCCTTCAAAATTTTCATCTAATGCAGAGTGAACCCTGAACTCTTAACTGGTGGTCTATCCATGCCATAAAAGTGCTTCATCCTCTCATCTGGATAAATCATTTCTGGATAAAATTTAAAGGCACCAGATTTTTAGGTTTATTCACCACATTGTGATACAAGACACTTTTTTACCTTTTTATTTGCTTTATTTGTACCTCATGTATATATGGTACGAAGGACTAACCTTAAACCTTTATAGCCTGAGGCAGGTTTGTGGTATTTACTTCAACTTAATATACAATATAGTATGGTTTTGATTATATTTGACAATCAATTTGCTGAAATTTATAGTTCCTTGCCTAATACGCTTTCATGATGCACTTGCCCTTAATTTGTGGATTTTACGGAGAGTTTATTGAGGTTGATTTCCCGCTTCTCTCTCTCGTTGTATTCCGTTATTGATTTGTGTGTGTGTGAGAGAGAGGGGAGGGGGGAAAGAGAGAGAATATGAGAATTTAATAGTTGTAAAAGTTGCCAGATTAACTGCCCTGGAAAATGAAGTCTTCTGTACAAGTACGTGAGGCAGTAGGCCCAGCAAGTACGTGAGGCAGTAGGCCCAGCAACCTACCCCACAAGGCCCTGCCAACGTGTATTCAACCCTGGCCTGAAGGGGCAGCCTGTAGGATTCAGAGGAATCTTCAGTCCCTATGCCCAATCTGGAAAAAAAAACCTTCCAACTACACATCTTCAACAGGAATCCATCTAAAAGTGTCCAAATATTAGCACCAAGAGAGGAAGGATCATCCAGTAGTGAGGGCTCAATTCCCTACTGTGCTACAGGCTTCTTTGTGACCATCAGGAAAATTATTTAGTCTCTCTCTGCCTCAAGTTTTATCATATGCAGAATGGGGAAGACTGTATTTCCCTGCCTCACAAGGGGGTTTTGAGGCTAACTACATTAAAGATTTTCTGAGGGACACAGATACTACGGTGATGGAAGCCCTATCAGTATGCTACATAGGAGATTGGTAGAAAAGAAAAAGAGGCATGGACTGACCCTTGTGGAACTCTCAATAGAGAAAAAATCCTGGTACGTATCCAGCACTTGTTATCTCATTAATTTCCAAGACACTGCCAAATCCCATTGAAGTCAATACAAGCACTTGGAACTACAAAACACCTCTGAAAATCAGTTCAACTACATTTGGGCAGTCATGTTTAAAAATGTTGCTTCTCTTTAGCACCTGTGCTGAGATTGCCAACTTGGGTATAAAGAGACCACCTCAGAAAAATGAGAGCTCAGAGTCAATTTTTCAGTAATTCATTTTTGCTATGGAGCAGAAATATAAGAGGCAATTTTCTATGCTTTGTTTTTCAGCAGGCTAGAACAAAGGGTCAATAGGTCAAGGAGAAGGGGAGATACTTTGTAAGTAGGTTAAGGACAAAAAAAAGTCAGGAACCTAAGCCTGTTTACCCAAAGGCAGTGATTACAGTAGAGAATGACTTCAAAAAATATACAATGGCTGTGGGATGAGAAACCAACTATAACAGAGACACCTGGATACATGCCTTTGTAGGGATGTCTGACATGAGGCTAAGCAGGCACATCAAAGTAATCTGAAAGTATAACAATGATGTGAACTGAGCAGAGAGAATGACATGAGACATCTGATACCACAGAGGAGTGAAACCTATCTTCAGAGTAGAGGCTGGGTCTGAGCCACACTGCCCCGCAAAAAGTCCAGGGAGAAAGGCTCAGAGGGGCAGCTGTATTAGTTTAGAGGGCTGTCTGTAGGTGAGGACTAGCCTGTCTCCCAAGGCCTGTGAGAAAGTGACAATCTAGACCTGTTACAGACAGGATGGAGTCTCAAGAAACATATGGATTATGCCTGGCCCTTTGCAGAGGTTACCCTAGATAGGTAGCTTCGTCCATTTCTTTTGTATTAAGCTTGACTTTACAGTTTGATTGTTAGTAAATCTTCTTTGACACAATCCAGTAGTCTCAGACCACTGGAATGATACAGAGATTACTGCGGAGAGATGAAAAAACCTTCCGCTTCTAAGAGGAGGACAAAGTGACAAACTTAGGCTCCTAACTGCCATTTAAAGTCAGTGGGACTTAGGTACTTACATGATTTAGAGCCTTTGGAAAAATTATGCACAATGCCTCATGACCATGGATGATGTCTGAGTAAATAGAATCATTCTCCTATCAAATTTAGTAAATTGTTTAGCTCTGCCATAGAATTCTCTAGGCTAGGTTAAACAAAAGCTATAGAAATGATATAATTCTGTATTAAACACTATTAGTGTTAGAGTAATTCTGACATAACCCTTGGGGTTTTATTTCAATTTCATAATAGAGTTATAGAGGCCAGCCACAAAATTCAAATATGGAATGTTTCAGAGAGTCAACTATGCAGTACCCTTCAAACTTTCTGGTGAGAGTCTGGCAATGGGCAAGGGGGCTGGCATCTAAATGCTTTAGAAGAACATAATGTTACTTGAAGAGAAAAAGTGTGTAATTATTGACCGATCTCACTATCTTCATGTATTTATGTTCTGGATATCCTCACTGAAAAGATTATTCAAAATTACGAGACTATGTAAAGATGGTAAAATGCTTTAATTCAGTCATAAGAGGAATTAAGTGTATTTTACCTTATGACACTACAGATCTCATTACACCACAAACTGGGTGAGTATTTTGGGACATCTGCACTTCTGGGTTTCTGCCTTAAGCTATTTCTCATTATTTACTGCTAACTAATGAGCAGACAGGTGGCTGATTCTTTTAACAGAGGGCACAGTTTAGGCTGCTGTATACCCTTGAGCACCATTTACCATCTCACACATTAGTCTGGGCTTTTCATTTAACCAAATATCTTCCTTCCCTGAAACACTGTTGGATATGATAACAGATAGAGAGGCAGCCTCATACCAAAATACACATTTTTAAACATTTCCAGCTGCCTTTAGGGCCCATGTAGTATATGAGGTGAGATACTGTGATGTTTCACCACACAGTAAAGAGCAGCCAAAGGGCATTTTCTAAACCTTTTTTTCTACTGTCTTCCATTTGATGAAAGACTTGTGGTTAAACCTTTATCTTCTATAAACATTTAAAATGAGGTTACCTTCTATTTTCACATCTCACTTTTGTTTTATTAAAAGACAGGTTTTATTGCAGTAATTCAGCTGATTGATACCTTGGATAACCTTCAGAAAACAGATGTTTATGTACTGTATGTATGCACATGTTGTAGCATATATGAAAACCACACACATTTCTAATGTTATATATAAATGAGACACAGTAAACATCCTACAGAAACTACCAGGGGCAGTTGTTTTCCATGGAATCTCTCAGCATGAAACCTACATTAGACATTACTGTATGCCTACTGAGTTAACTGCACACCCAAGTATCAGCATATGCATATAACTAGCTTATTTACAGGTTCAGTTGTGGAATTTGAGGATACAAATGGATATGATCGAAATCAATTTAAAAAATCCTTACTTGTTTTAAAGTTATTATTTATATTGCTAAATCTATGCAGTGAGGTCACCTGATTAATTTAAAGCTCTCTGTATGCTAACTTTATTCTTTTCACACTACATATCCCCCTTTTTTTGCCACTAATCCACCACTGACAAATGTACAGACCAGTAGCATACACATGGAACTGGGTGTATACTGGCATGTAAAGTACCATGGCATCTAAATCTGCTCAGAAAAAAATCTACACAATACATCAAGTGGAACGCTGACACCAGTATGTCATTTACACTGCTACCATAGTTAGAATTGTACACCTGAGAATGACAGTGGCACATTTTTAAGAAAAAAGGCTTGTATCAAAATGTTTCTAATAATGACGGTAGCTCTCAAGGAATTAAATTTTCAGTGATTGCTACTATTGCAGCTTAGTTTAAATAAATAAATTAACAAAGAACTGCTAAACAAACCAGTATTTTAGTAGTTTCTAATAGTATTTCAAAATCTACACTGATATGAATTGGGCATCTACATTATCCTCTTAAGCAATTTGATGGTAAATCTGAAAAAGATTGGAAGACCAAAATTACAATCAGAACCACAGAAAGAAAGCTGCAGCATAAGCCAAATTGTCCTTGTTTCCTTCTGTTATACACAAACAGGCCTAGAAGTCTTGAGAGTCTGCAGAAAATGCCAAAATTTACCAAGTTATTTTTAATGAGTGCTGGAAATCTGCAGTTGCTCCCTGCCTCTAACTATAGCTCTTCTTGTCCTAGTAGTATCTGTCTGATAAGCTAAAGAAATAATTTATTGTGAATTATGTTCTACATTGGATCAAATTATTAGCAGTTATTTTATATTCCATTGCAGTTTTTCTCTAAATTCAGTCCAAATGCGTAGTTCTGACAAGTCTTGTATTATTCAAATGCATTAATGTATTTACAAAGCAGTGATGAGTAATACTAAAGAAAGACAAGACCACTTACATGACCACTTGTTAAAGAAGCAGGTCTTCTGAAAGAATGCAGCATGCAGAAACATATATATACATAGAAGAAAGCCCACTCAAACATGCTTCAGAAAGGAATAAGCCTGCTAGAAGAGCATCTCTTTCCCATCCAAAAAAGTGGCTTGTTGGCAGAACTGATCCATAAAATGGCCCCTAAGAGAATCTACGTTGAATATATATCTGTGATATTCCTTAAATATGAAAGCTAGAAAACTAGATTGTCTCTTTCTTTTCAATACTTCTCAATCCCATATTCTCTCAATAGTAATATTTACACCAGAATGATATCTCAAATGGTAGTTGATACATCATTAGAGCTAATAGAAATAGGAAAGAGGTGACATTAATAGTGAGATATTACACATCTTAATAGTTGAGACTGAAGGTAAATATGGAGCAGGTTTAGGCTTGGGAATATTAAAGTCTGAAGAGTTGACTCCTGCCTTCATCCTTAGTCCTTATCTACACTATATGGCCTTGTCTACACTGGCAAGATTTGTCACCAAAAAACCCTTTTTGATGGGATACAAAAGCTCTGGGGATGCTCCAATCAGGTGCATCACCGTTTCCCCGAGAAGACATCATGAGGACCACTACACAATGAGCCAGACGGCAGGACATGGATTTTGGTGGCAAAACCCGGAGAGTGTTCATATTGCAACACGACAAAACTTGCGACAAGTGCCCAGTTTTGGCAACAAAATACTTCCATCTCCACAAGGGACTTTTGTCTCTCCTCCTCCCTTTACTGTTCCACAACCATGTAATGTGTACAACAGTAGGTTTTCTGTCAAGTTTATTGAACTCCAGCATGTTTCTCACAATAACCTATTAGCCACTCTGGCCAGGTGAGGCGGAGGGGAGGTAAATTGCTCTAATGGAGGTGGCAGCAGCAGTCTGGGGCAGTAGATTGCTGTGTACGGCAGTGGAGTGGGGGTGGAGCAAGCAGGAGTGTGGGAAAATGCCCTTGCAGCTGGGGGGTGGACGTGGCAAGGGGCGCCCAGAGGCTGTATTTTCCTGAGCTGGCTAAGCCCTGCAAGGAGCTGCATCCATATACACAGAGATATCAATAGTTTCTTGCTTGGACATAGTATCAAAGCTTTGCCTGATGCATTTATTTAATTTTCGCATGGAGACTCCATGGCAGGGCTGCCGAGGTACGACAGTCTCCCAAACCATTCCTCATATTGTGCTGCTGGAAACAAGGTGGCACAGAGTTTGGTTGCATAAGGAGCAGGGCACCCCCACTCTCATCCAGAAGATGAGCCCAGGTTTGCCTGTTAACTTTCAGCAGGGATATGTCAGCCAGAGGACAAGTGTAGAATTATAACAAATTGTTTCCATGTATACTTGCTGCAAAAGCCAGGCTGAACTTTCTTAGGGACTCATGCCTAATTCTCCTTCCCTCTACCTTTAAAGCTCACCATGATGACAGATCTGGGTCTGTCTCTAGGATAACAAGAAAAGTGGCCAGTTATGTTCAGAGACATGTATGTTAGGGATATGTTGCAATCTTTATCAGGAACAGTAGTCACTGTACTGTTAATGGTTACTTTTCCAGACTAGACCTTGAGAAGTCAGGCATGCTCCCTCACAAACAGACACTGTCAACCAAGGGAAAAACCTCAAAAGACAGGCATGGGCAGCGAGTTATATGGGCTCATGGTGTCCATGCTCCAGCAATATTCAGAGCCGGGGGCCCTGCTCCATCAATATTTGGAGCTGAGTCTGTCCCCCGGCCTGCCTGGAGTGGGCCCTGGCTCCCACCTGCCGGCCCCACGCCTTCCCCACCCTGTCCCCCGGCCCTGGAGTGTCCCTGCCGGCATAGGCATGCGCACGGGGTGAGACTGGCCAGCTGGAGGCTGCTGCTGGAGGAGGAGGGGTGTGACAGGGCAAGCCTGTCCCCCCCACCCCTGCAAGAAGATGCCAGCGGCTGCTGTGTCAGAAGCTGCACAGCCCTGCTGCTGCGCATGCTCCAGCAGCCCCACGGGCACTTCAAAAGCTCCCCCCAGGCACGAGCTGGCGCGGCGCCAGCAATGGCTGGCGGCGGCCATGGAGGAGCGCTGAAGCGGTGGCAGAGCCAGCCGGCCAGAGGTAGGGCAGGCGGGGGCGCGCGGGGCGAATCTGTTGGGCATGGCAGGAGCCGAGCCTGGCCCAGCTGCATGGGCGGGAGGACGCTCTGGGACCAGGGGGGGAGGACGCGCGGGGCCGACAGCCTTCCCCAGGCCGTGGCCTAGCCTATGGCATGGCTGCCGCGCCCAGACAGAACAGCTCCCGCAGGCCAACCCACTGTGGGCGGACTCAGTGGCAGGGGAGGGAATAGCCGAACGTGGGAGGGGCTTCACGTGTTCCGGGTTCTGTCCCTGACTGTGCTGCAGGCTTGTATTTGATGGACCAGTTGCTTTGCCGCAGTTTCCTCCATTTGTATAACAAGGATTGAGAAGCCTCTCCTGCTTTCGCTAATGGCTAGGATCAGGGCTGGGGGAGCCTCATTACTTCTATGCTGCTGAACTGGTTTGCCACAATTTCAGAGGAAACTCGTTCATTAAGCATAGTTTCTCACTGACATTTTAAAAGCCACCCCTCCAGCATCCCCCCTCCACGTGGCTGCTTGTAAAACCTCTTCGTTCGAGCGCTTTGGGCTGGTGGGGACCCTTTAACAAAGCCTTCTCCTTGGCCAGTGTGAAATGGGGGCCAAAAGAACTAAGCAAGCCTGGGTTGCAGGAACGGGGAGATTTACAGAAGGAGCAAAGCGGCTCTTTTCTATGTATCCCTGGCACTGAGGCAACATCTACTGGGATGCTGGGCCAGGTCCATTAGAGAGCATTCAGGAAAGAGACACAAAAAGGATCAGAAATAAGTTGCCAGGAGGCCAAAAGAATTTCAGGAAGGCACACTTTGGAGAAATAAGACATCTAGGGAGTTGAGATGAGAGAGTGGGAATCAATGTGCCCTCTAGTCTTTTCCATCCATGTGCAGAATAAATTTTGTTATGTGCACCAAGGTGAGTTTGAATGTGCACCACCAGGAAAAACACAAACCTAGATGTGGGTGCACTGCTCATCAGTGGGGTGGCACTAGAATTGCTCTTGGGCATCCACTCGAGCACACAGGTAACAGGGAACACTGGTGAGAATGTTAAAGTCTACTTGTGTAGAAGAAAGAAGACGGAGCAGAATGAAGGCCTAACAGATCATAAACCCCCTAGAAAGTGTGCAGCAGAGTGTGGCAGATGGGAATGTTTGGGGGAAGCAAAGATCCCTTCCCCTGCATCTGAAGATGAATTTCCCAGATCAGAGAAGTATCCATTTTGTACTTATGATGTTAGCTCGTTTTGATCTGTATTTATGGAGCTTCTCCCCCGCTAAACAGACATTCTTGCCTATTGCTGTATCATTTGGATTTTGCTCATTTCCAGTTTATAGGCCCATGCACACACTTTCTTCTGAGGATGCAATATTGTAAATGGAAAAATTACATTAAAGACGCCTTTCTCACTTCGGTTTATGGGGCTCTACAGTGAGACTGAAAGAGTTCGGTCTATTTGGCTTAAAGTTAAGGGGTGACATGGTGATAGTCTATAAATACCTGCTTGGGGCAAAATACATTTGAGAGGGGGCTCTCCAGCCTAGCAGAGAATCCAGCCCAATGGATGGAAGTTGAAACTAATCCAATTCTGATGGAAAATAAGGCCTGAATTTGTAACACAGAGTAACTACGCTGTGGCACATTTTACAGAGGCGGGGCGGGGCGGAGGGGGGGAGAATGGGGATGGATGCTCTATCACTGACAGTGTTAAAATCAACAATGATTATTATTAAGATCTGCTCTGGGAATTATGTGGGGGAAACTCTCCAGCTTGCCTTCTACAGCTCACTCTGGATCAGTGGTTCTCACACTTTCTGGATTCAGCCCTCCCCTCCTCTCAGTTCTGAGTCAGGGAAAGGGGCCATAGATATCCCTAGACCAAGAGACAGTGAGACTCATTTCTCCTCCTGCTGACTGGTGTAAGTGAGGGTATGTCTACACTACAGAGTTTCATAGAGTTTCGTAGGCGCTACACTAGCGCTCCACTAGTTCGAACTTAATTCGAACTAGCGGAGCGCTTAGTTCGAACTAGGAAAACCTCATTTTACGAGGATTAAGCCTATTTCGAACTAGCTAGTTCGAATTAAGGGGTGTGTAGCCCCTTAATTCGAACTAGTGGGAGGCTAGTCCTCCCCAGGTTTCCCTGGTGGCCACTCTGGCCAACACCAGGGAAACTCTATTGCCCCCCTCCCGGCCCCGGACCCCTTAAAGGGGCACGGGCTGGCTAAGGTGCCCGTGTCACGTGCAAGCCTGCCAGCACCCAGCCAGCAGACCCTGCACCTGGCACGGGTCGAGCCAGCCACCCGATGCCCCCCAGCCCTCCCCCTCTTCCCAGGACCAGGCTGGCGGCTCCCGGGAGCTTGCCCGGGACCGCAAGAGGCGGGCACCCGCCTGGGCTAGTGCGGACATCGTGGACCTCGTCCACGATCTCCGCACTAGGCACAGGAAAGTGGCCGTCTAGGGCAGGAGAGCTGCCAGCCTGGCCACCCAGAAGCAGGTGTGCATGAAAATCAAGGGGGTCCACTGAGACCCCCGACCCTGAGCCCTGAGCTTACAATGGCCGTCCTGGGTCAGACCAAAGGCCGACAGCGGCCAACCCTAGGGACCTTGGAGGGGATGGACCGAAGACAGTGACCAAGCCATTTGTCTCATGCCATCCCTCTCCAGCCTTCCACAAACCTTGGGCAGGGACACCACTCCTACCCCCTCACTAATACCACTCCATGGACCCAACCTCCATGACTTGATCTCACGTCCCTTTAAACTCTGTTCTAGTTCTAGCCTTCACAGCCTCCTGCAGCAAGGAGTTCCACAGGTTGACTCTTTGCTTTGGGAAGAACAACTTTCTGTTACTAGTTTGAAGCCTGCTACCCATTCCTTTCCTTTGGTGTCCTCTAGTCCTTCTTTATGGGACCTAATGAACTTTTCTGTATGCACCCTCTCCACCCAACTCCTGCTTTTAGAGACCTCTATCCTGTCCCCCCTCCATCTCCTCTTTTCTAAGCTGAAAAGTCCCAGTTTCTTTAGCCTCTCTTCATATGGGACCTGTTCCCAACCCCTGATCATTGTAGTTGCCCTCCCCTCTCCCACCCTCTCTCTTCCCCTCTCCCACCTCCTTTTCCCAGTCTCCCCCAGTTTTGTTCAATAAAGACAGATTCCATTTTTGAACACAATTGTCCTTTATTTTGTTCATCAAGAAAAGGGGCTAGGGAAGGGTAAATGGAAGGAGGTGAGGGAGGAATGGGGCACGAGCCCCCGATGGGGAGGACTGGGCTGGCTCTGCGGGCTTCAGGGGGTAGAAGCTCTCCTGCAGCCCCCCAATTGCCCCCTCTCCCCAGATGGCAGCCTGCGGCAAGTGCAGCCGGTCTGATGGCCGAGTGGTGTGATGTGCCCAGTGTGGGCACTCCGGGCACTCCAAGCCAGGACTGGTTTGCAAGCGGGGCACCCTGAGAACTGTCTGTCCGGGGTGGGAGTCGGGTCCCTTTAAGCGCAGCCCTCGGCTAGCCTGAGACAGCATCTCCACGCTCTAAGTCCTCCTCTGATGCCCTGCCGGCACTGCTTCCGGCCATCCTTAAGCCCGGTTCAGGGTCCACTTAATGTGGACATGCTAGTTCGAATTAGCAAAACGCTAATTCGAACTAGTTTTTAGTTCTAGACGCGTTAGTTCGAATTTGCTTAGTTCGAATTAACTAATTCGAACTAAGTTAGTTCGAATTAACGTTGTAGTGTAGACGTACCCGGAGGAATAAATGCACTGGTCTTAATGGATATACATTCTGCTCATAGGAGGAAACTCTTAGAGGGAACACTTCCCCCAGCCTCTCCACCCCCAAGTTAATGTCACACACATTGATTAATGCAATTGCAGGATAGTTGCATGAGGGTGGGTTGGTGGGGGCCAAACTAATCCCTACTGGTAGGAGGATGGTGGGAAAAGTCCTTAGAGGGGGGTCACATGACACCTTTTACTTCTGGTCATGTGTCCATTTTGCCCCAGAGTGTTACCTCCAGCGGCGTGGCTAATGGGAGTCAGGGGGTATGGCTAATGGGGTTCGGGGGGGGGGGGGAGACTTTATCCATTGTGGGCACCACTAGGGAGATGCAAATCAGAAGAGAAGCTACTGAGTGCATGCTAAATCTCATGAAGACCAAAATGAGATGGTGAAGTTTCTTATATTATCAAGACGTAGCGCTAATAGAACCAAAGGCCTTCCTGTCAACACATGCAGAATTATTTTTCACAGCAACTATGCTCACACGCAGGGCCAGACTAAGGGGTGGGCGAACTGGACAGCTGCCCGGGTGCCAACCGATGGAGGGTGCCTGATGGCAGCTGTAAGGGGCGTGCGGCATCCCTTATAGCTGTCATCAGGCGCCGCGCGCCTGGCTCCCGCAGTGCCGGCCCCACGGCGCTGGCCAGCAGCGCCCTTCCCCCCACAGCTGTAGGGCCCTGCATGGGCTGGGCCGGTGGCTGGGCCAGGCAGGGCATGCGCCATGCACCCCAGGGGCAGGCCCGTGCATGCGCCGCTGTGCGCCTGGGCCCAAGGCGCCAAAATGGTTTGGGCTGGCCCTGCTTATAGACTCATAGACTCAGACTTTAAGGTCAGAAGGGACTATTATGATCATCTAGTCTGACCCCCTGCACAATGCAGACCACAGAATCTCACCCACCCACTCCTGTAATAATCCTCTCACCTATATCTCACATATTAAAGTCCTCAAACAATGGTTTAAAGACCCCAAGATGCAGAGAATCCTCCAGCAAGTGATCCGTGCCCCATGCTACAGAGGAAGGCGAAAAACCTCCAGGGCCTCAGCCAATCTACCCTGGAGGAAAATTCCTTCCCGACCCCAATATGGCGATCAGCTGAACCCTGAGCATGTGGGCAAGACTCACTAGCCAGACACCCAGGAAAAAGTTCTCTATAGTAACTCCTATCATCCCACCATTGGCCTATTTACAACTGATAGTGAAAGGTCAATTAGTTGCCAAGATCATGCTATCCCATCAAACCATCCTCTTCAGAAACCTATCTAGCTTAATCTTGAAGCCAGATAGATCTTTTGCCCCCACTACTTCCTTTGGAAGGCTGTTCCAGAACTTCACTCCTCTAATGGTTAGAAACCATTGTCTAATTTCAAGTCTAAACTTCCTGATAGCCAGTTTATATCCATTTGTTTTTGTGTCCACATTGATATTGAGCTTAAATAATTCCTCTCCCTCCCTGGTATTTATCCCTCTAATATATTTAAAGAGTGCAATCATGTCCCCCCCTCAGCCTTCTTTTGGTTACGGTAAACAAGCCAAGCTCCTTGAGTCTCCTTTCATAAGACAGGTTTTCCATTCCTCGGATCATCCTAGTGGCCCTTCTTTGTACCTGTTCCAGTTTGAATGCATCCTTTTTAAACATGGGAGACCGGAACTGCACACAGTATTCCAAATGAGGTCTCACCAATGCCTTGTATAACGGCACTAACACCTTCTTATCTCTACTGGAAATACCTCACCTAATGCATCCCAAGACCCTAATAGCCTTTTTCACAGCCATATCACAGTGGCAGCTCATAGTCATCCTGTGATCAACCAGAACTCCGAGGTCCTTCTCCTCTTCCGTCACTTCCAACTGATGTGTCCCCAGTTTATAACTAAAATTCTTGTTATTAATCCCTAAATGCATAATCTTATACTTCTCACTATTAAATTTCATCCTATTGCTATTACTCCAATTTACAAGATCATCCAGATCTTTCTGTATGATATCCCAATCCTTTACTGAATTGGCAATACCTCCCAACTTTGTGTCACCGGCAAACTTTATTAGCACACTCCCACTTTTGGTGCCATAGTCAGTAATAAAAAGATTAAATAAGATTGGTCCCAAAACTGATCTCTGAGGAACTCCGCTAGTAACCTCTCTCTAACCTGAGAGTTCACCTTTCAGTATGACCTGCTGTAGTCTCCCCTTTAACCAGTTGCTTATCCACCTCTCAATTTTCATACTGATCTCCATCTTTTCCAATTAACCAATAATTCTCCATGAGGTACTATATCAAATGCCTTACTGAAATTGAGGTAGATTAGATCCACTGCATTTCCTTTATCTAAAAAATCTGTTACTTTTTCAAAGAAGGAGATCAGGTTAGTTTCACACGATCTGCCTTTTGTAAAACCATGTTGTAATTTGTCCCAATTGCTATTAGCCTCAATGTTCCTAACTACATTCTCCTTCAAAATTTTTTCCAAGACCTTGCATACTACAGATGTCAAACTAACCAGGTCACTTTTTTTCCCTTTCTTGAAAATAGGAACTAGATTAGCAATTCTACAGTCAAATGGTACAACCCCTGAGTTTAGAGAGTCATTAAAAATTTTAGCTAATGGACTTGCAATTTCATGTGCCAGTTCCTCTAATATTCTTGGATGAAGATTATCTGGCCCCTCCAATTTACTCCCATTAAGCTGTTCGAGTTTGGCTTTTACCTCAGATATGGTAATATCTACCTCCATATCCTTAGTCCCATTTGTTATATTGCCATTATCCCTAAGCTCCCCATTAGCCTCATTAAAGACTGAAGCAAAGTATTTGTTTAAATATTGGGCTATGCCTAGATTATCCTTAACCTCCAATCCATCCTCAGTGATTAGTGGTCCCACTTCTTCATTTTTTGTTTTTTTCCTATTTTTATGGCTATAAAATCTTTTACTATTGGTTTTAATTCCCTTTGCAAGGTCCAACTCTACATGGTCTGTTTTGGGACCCGTACTGTTCAATATCTTCATCAATGATGTAGATATTGGGATAGAGAGTACGCTTATTAAGTTTGCAGATGATACCAAACTGGGTGGGGTTGCAACTTCTTTGGAGGATAGGGACATAATTCAAAATGACCTTAGCAAGTTAGAGAAATGGTCAGAGGTAAACAGGATGAGGTTTAATAAAGAGAAATGCAAAGTGCTCCACTTAGGAAGGAACAATCAGTTCCATACATACAAGATGGGAAGCGACTGTCTAGGAAGGAGCATGGTGGAAAGGGATCTAGGGGTCATAGTGGACCACAAGTTGAATATGAGTCAACAGTGTGATGCTGTTGCAAAAAAAGCAAATATGATTCTGGGTTGTATCAACAGGTGTGTTGTAAGCAAAACTCGTGAAGTCATTCTGCCGCTCTACTCTGCACTAGTTAGGCCTCAGCTGGAGTACTGTGTCCAGTTCTGGGCACCACATTTCAAGAAAGATGTGGAGAAATTGGAAAGGGTACAGAGAAGAGCGACAAGAATGATTAAAGGTTTAGAGAACATGACCTATGAAGCCAGGCTTCATGAACTGGGCTTGTTTAGTTTGGAAAAAAGAAGATTAAGGGGGGACATGATAGCGGTTTTCAAATATCTAAAAGGGTGTCACAAGGAGGAAGGAGAAAATTTGTTCCTCTTGGTTTCTGAGGACAGGACAAGGAGTAATGGGCTTAAAGTGCAGCAGGGGAGGTTTAGATTGGACATTAGGAAAAAATTCCTAACTGTCAGGGTGGTCAAATATGGGAATAAATTGCCAAGGGAGGTGGTGGAATCTCCCTCTCTGGAGATATTTAAGAACAGGTTAGATAGACATCTGTCAGGGATGGTGTAGACGGAGCTTGATCCTGCCTTGAGGGCGGGGGGCTGGACTCGATGACCTCTTGAGGTCCCTTCCAGTCCTATTATTCTATGATTCTATGACTTTTAGTCTCTCTCACTTTGTCCCTGCATGCTCTAACCTCAATAAGGTAGCTTTCTTTGCTGGTCCCTCCCATCTTCTACTCCTTATATGCTTTCTGCTTTTTCTTAATCACCGCTCTGAAATGCTTGCTCGTCCAGGTTGGTCTAAAACACCTGCCTATAAATTTTTTCCCCTTTTTTGGGATACAGGCTTGTGATAGCTTCTGCAACTTTAACTGAAAATAATCCCAGGCCTCCTCCACCTTTAGATCCATAAATTCTTTAGTCCAATCCTCTTCCCTAACTAATTTCCTTAATTTATTAAAGTTAGCCCTTTTGAAATCAAAAACCCTAGTCTCAGATTTATTTTTGTTTATCCTTCCATTTAGTTTGAACTGAATTAGCTCATGATCGCTCGAGCCAAGGTTGTCCCCTTCAACCATCTCTTCTATGAGGTCCTCACTACTCACCAAAACCAAATCTAAAATGGCATAACCCCCCCCTTGTTGGTTCAGCAACTACTTGGTGAAGGAATTCATCAGCTATCACATCTAGGAAAATCTGAGCCCTATTATTATTACTAGCACTTGTTCTCCAGTTTATATCTGGAAAGTTGAAGTCTCCCATGATTATGCAGTTTCCATTAGTATTTACTTCATTAAAAACATTTAAGAGGTCTCTATCCATATCCAAATTAGATCCCGGTGGTCTATAGCACACTCCAAGCACTATCCCAGGGGAGGATCTAATAATTTTCTTCCCCAATGTGATTTTTGCCCAGACAGACTCTGTCTTCTCCATTCCATCACTTTTTATTTCTATACAATCTACCTCATCATTGATATACAATGCTATTCCACCACCTTTACCTTTATTTTTGTCTTTCCTAAACAGCACATACACTTAAATACCTATACTCCAATCATGCCTAGTATTCCACCATGTTTCTGTTATTCCTATAATATCTGGTTTCACTTCCTGGACCAGTAGCTCTAGTTCCTCCATTTTGTTACCGAGGCTCCTCGCATTAGTGTACAAACATCTTAATTTTTGCTGTTTGGCCTCACTCACATTCCTTACCCAATTTGGCATGGACATTGTACCTCCAATATGACCTATTAGACTAGTATCCACTCTACCCTTCCTCCTTATGTCCATTCTCCTATCCCCGGCTATATCCTTTCTTACTTCGTTTTCCTCCCTCTCAATGAAAAAATCCGGCGTAGAGATTACCTGGACGTCTCCCAACCATCTCCCCCAAATTCCTAGTTTAAAGTCTCTTAATCAGTTGTGCCAGCCTCCATCCTAGAAGTCTATTTCCCTCCCTACTTAGATGAAGTCCATCCTGAGAGAACAGTCTTCCATCCGTGAATGCCTCCGAATGGCCATACACCCAAAACCCTCCTTATAGCACCACTGCCTGAGCCTTCTATTGAGCATCATAATCCTATCACACCTTAGTTGCCCTTTTCTAGGAACAGGCAGAATCCCACTGAAGAGTACCTGAGCCTCGATTTCCTTAAGCGTCTTCCCCAGCCTGGCATAGTCTCCCATGATTTGTTCCAGAAAGAATCTAGCCGTATCATTTGTTCCTACATGAAGAATGATCAATGGATTCTTTCCCGCTCCCTTTAGGATTCTCTTCAACCTCAGTTCCACATCCCGTATCTTAGCACCTGGCAGACAGCACACCCTTCTATTCTCTGGATCAGCTCTGGTTATAGGCCTGTCTATTCTTCTCAATAAGGAGTCCCCAATCATGTAGACCTGCCTTTTCCTGGTGACAGTGCAATTCTCTGGTCTATCTCTTATTTCTTCTGGCTGCAAGTACTTTCCATTCCTATTTTTCCTCTTCAACCCATCCTGTATCCTCCTGGTGCTCATTATTGGTGTTGTCTCCATCGACTCGTCCCCTTTATCTATGGAACTAACCACTCTTTTCTTCCTTGTCCTTCCACTTTCAGTGGCCACTTGTTGTACCCCTTCTTCATTCTCCAACTCTGCATACCTGTTCTTGAGCTCTATTTCTCCTTCACTGGCCCATCTTTTCCTCTGCCTGGTTCTCATAGTCACATGCTTCCACTGTCCATTTTCTTCACCCAGCAGTCCCCCCTCAGAGGCCTTTGATCCTGCTTCCATCTGAATGTCTGAGCTTTCCCCTTCAGCCACCTCATGCCTTTGCTCCATCATCTGCTCGAACCCCCTTCTTAACTCAACCAAAGTTTTCACCTGCATCTCCAATCCTCGGATATTTTCTTCCATCAGCTCTATCAGGCGGCACTTCATGCAAACAAAACTCCTTTCAGGTACCCCCTCCAGAATCATGTACATACCGCAGCTACCACATCCAATCATCCTCCTTGCGTCCTCTACTACTTGGGCCATGGCCACTGCTGCTTCTGTGTTTATCAGCCTTCTCACCTAAATCCTGTTAGTCTGGAAAACACAAAAACAAACCAAAACACTTCCCCCGCATCCTGTTCAGTGTTTTGATCACTGCTGTCCTGTAGCCATGTGTCCCACCCCTTTCAAAGCTTCAGGAAGTATCTGTCACCTGAGTGCTGCTCTGTTTGGGGAGCAAAGGGCAAACAATTGACATGTTCCTGTTTTGCACTGCACTAGGAAAACAGCACCAGTCCTGCTGCAGCAAATTGGGGATTGGGGGCGGGGGAAGACTGCTGTGCTGCTTTGACATTCCTCAGCACAGAGAGCTCACCTTGCTACTCATGATGCCACTCCTGGGCTGAGAGAGAATTTGGAGGAAATCCCAAGATGCCTAAAAATCAGCTCTGCCCTCCCACAATTCTGTTCTGTTGGATACATACACACAGTGCACTGCTCACACTGTCGATGATGATGCCCCTAATGTGGATATCTGTCAAAAAAGGAAGGACTTGTGAACACCCTTTGGCAAAAAAATTTTTTGTTTACTTTTGGGTGTTGACATAAGTTTTATTGACAAAAGTTGTGATATGATCTCTTCAGTTTTTATTTCTAAAATCTTTTAATTTTTAAAATATTTTGGAATATAAGTACTTAGTACTGAAAGAAAATAAAGCGATATAGATTCTCTCCCATTTCATGGATTAATCTAAATCATTCAATTGTTCATGATTCCATCATTAGAATCAGTCTAGGATGTGGCATTTATTAATGCATAAACTATTCACACTGTAGGATCTGTAGAGTGACTATCAAAATGTGGCCAGATCTTGGCTAGGGGTCCAAGCTCCAATGTAGTTTTTCAAATAAGCGATAATTATTCATTTACTAGAAGATTTACCCAGCATTGCTTGTGTTCTTAACCCAAATAAGGAGGAGACAGACAAACACATGGATGCACAAACTCTGAAATATAGAATAGATAGCTGCCCCTTTCTCCAACTCTGCACCTTTCTGGTCCAATAGGGCTATATTTGTCCCAGTCCCCACCTCTGCCCCCTGCTGCCCCCTGTGGTCATTCTACAGTATAACTGTCCCTCCTACCAGATCCTAGCTAGTGGTCCTAGCTCTTACCATTTAGAAGGAGTATTTGAACAAATGGAAATGGAAGGACAGACACACAGACAGATACACAAATTCTCAAATATATAGCAGATTTCAAAAGAACTCTGTGAAGAGATTTTTACTAATTGAAAAAACTGAGCAGCTATACATGAAGAATAATATAGATTTTATGAAGGTAATCACTTTTTGGGCTAAGCATTTCTGGCAGTTTTCTTTAATTAGACATGAGCAAGTTTCAAAAATTCAAGTTCCCAGTAATCCAGATCACTAAGAAACAACAAAAATCCTACCTGCCAAATTTACAAACATTGATAGACATTGCCTAAAATCAGTGGAGAAATCCCCCAATAAAAAAAGCATACTTTTGTTTCTCTGCACAGATAATTATTTCTCTCTACATATAACGGATTTCACTCTCAAATAGTGCAACCAAATACCAAAATACAAATATCAGCAATTTTCAGATTTGCTTTTCATCCAAAATCTTATCAGAAAATGGAAGCAAGATGTTTTTCGCAAGACTGCTGCAAAAGTGCTTATTTATCAGAGTTTGAATCTCTGGAGAACTGCTGACAGGAGCTCCAGTCAGAACAATGGCTGCACAGACCCCATGACTTTAACAGGCTTCTCTTTTTCTAGTGTAAAGATAGGTTATAAAAGATCTGGAGAAAGGGATACACAATAAGATGACAAAATTGACAGATGATATTAAACTGCTCAAGATAGTTAAGACCAAAACATACTGTGAAGAGCCTCAATAGGATCTCACAAAACTAGGTGATAGGGCAACAAAATGGCAAATGAAATTTAATGTTGATAAATGTAAAGTAATGTACAGTGGAAAAATAATCCCAACTATACATACAATATAATGGGGACTAAATTAGTTATAACTACTCAAGAGAGAGATCTTTGAGTCATTGTGGATAGTTCTCTGAAAACATCCACTCAGTGTGCAATAGCAGTCAAAAAAGGAAACAGAATGTTAGGAATCATTAAAAAGGGGATCGAAAATAAGACAGAGAATACCTTATTGCCTCTATAAAAATACATGGTATGCCCACATCTTGAATACTGCATGCAGATGTGATCACTTCATCTCAAAAAAGCTATCTTACCGTTGGAAAAAGTTCAGAAAAGGGCAACAAAAATTATTTGGGGTATGAAGTGGCTGCCACATGAGGAGAGATTAAAAAGACTGGAATTTTTCAGCTTTAAAGAGATCAGACTAAGGAGGGATATGATGGAAGTCTATAAAATCTGGTGTAGTGGTGAAAGTGAAAAAGGAAAAGTTATTTACTTGTTCCCATAACATAAGAACTAAGGGTCACCAAATAAATGGGTAGCAGAATTAAAACAAACAAAAGGAACTATTTCTTCACACAATGCACAGTCAATATGTGGAACTCTTTGTTGTGAAGAAATGTTGTAAAGACCAGGATTTTAATAAGGTTAAAGAAAGAACTAGATAAATTCAGGGGGAATATGTCCACCAATGGCTACTAGCCAGGATGGGCAGGGGTAGTGTCCCTAGCTTCTATTTGTCAGAAGCTGGGAATGGGTGACAGGGAGTGGATCACTTGATGATTGCCTGTTCTGTTTGTTCCTTCTGGGGCACCTGGCATTGGCCACTGCTGGAAAACAGAATACCAGGTTAGATGGATCTTTGGTCTGACCCAATATGGCCATTCTTTTGTTCTCATAAACAGTTTAAAAAATGAATACAAAGAGCATGATAGCTGCACAAGCAAAGGGAAGCATTGCTTTGCCTGGACTGTAGGCATGAATCCTCAACCTCAGAATGAGTACATTGGCTATTACCCTCTCCTCCCACCATTCATGTCTCCCATGTTTTATTTGCCAGCAAGTCCATATGGATATATTGATATGAGCATTGCCTACAGAGGAGTGGGCAATAATTTTTGGTGGGGAGCCACTCCAAGATTTTGGAAAGTGGTTAAGTGCCACATTTTTCTGGGGTGGAGGTATGGGGTCTAGGATGAAGGCTGGGTGCAGAACGACTCACAGGATAAGGGACTGGGGTGCAGGAAATGGTGTGAGGTCTGAGAGGGAGTTTGGGTGGCAGAGGGGATTGTGAGCTGGGTCAGGGGATTGGAGTTTAGGGTCAGAGAGGATGTGGGGGTGCAAGAGAGGGTTCTGGCCTGGGGGAGCAGTGTAGGAGGGAGTGCAGGGTGTGGGAGGGAGTTGTGACCTGGAGCAGGGGGATGCAGAGGATTTGGAAGGTGACTTGGGGAAGGGAGTTGGGGTACAGGTGGGGTAGAGGCAGACTCTGCCTGGGAGGCACTTACCTAAGCATCTCCTGGCCTGCAGCATCCCCAAGGCAGGCCGGGCTCCCTTCCTGCTGAAGCTCCAGAGCACTGAAAATGCAGCTTGCTCCGTCCACGTGGCTCTAAGCTGCAGGCTGGGGGAGAAGCTTGTGCCGCCCTCATCCCCCAGGCCAATATCTCAGCTCCCATTGGCTGGCTGTTTCTGGCCAATAGGAGATCAAAGACTGGCAGGGGTCAGTTCCTATTGCCCAGTTGTTTCTGACCAATAGGAGCTGAGGATTGGGCAGGGGGCAGGGAAATCACGTGACACCTTCCCCTCCCTCCAGAGCAGAATCACATGGAGTAGCCCTGCATTTCAAACAGCGGCTGCTGCATGCCTCAGGGTCCAGAGAGGAGCATCCGCGGGCTGGATCTGGTGGCTTGGCGGGCCAAATTCGGCTCACAAGAGGTATCTTGCCCACCACTGGCCTAACACAATGGGCGTCTGATTGTGATTGGAATTTTGGTTGCTACTGGAATACAACTGTTAAATAAAGAATACCATTTTATTTGATCCTATCTTATTCCCAAATTTTCAGAATGCCGGAAGTATAGCAAGAAATAGTGCACCCCGACTGTGTTCATTTCAATTATGACAACTTTTACTGCAACACTAATGGGCTCAATTCCAGACCCAATGGCTATGAGCCAGCAGTGCAGGAATCTCAGCTGCAGAAATTTTTCTTGGCAGTGAAGAAAAAAAAAAGTTGCCCCTCCCCAGCCTGTGCATCCCAAAAAGGAGGTGTCATGTTTGGGCTGGGGGGAGAGGGAAGGCTCAGAGAGCTTCCACTGCAAGTGGTGGGTGGAGTCCTAGTTGCAGTGTACAAGTTGCCCTCTCCTCGTTGACGAGTAAGATGAACATTCTTGCCTCCCTCAGGCACAGAAGATGAAATGTGTAGCTCCATGCTTTGCAGGGATAATATGCTGTCCTCTGAGGGTGGGGCAAGCCCAATGGCTAATTGATCAATTCAGCCGTGTCCACAGGTTCCCAGGATTTGTTCATCAATAGCCCAGTTAGTGAAGAAACTTACCAGCCAACAACTGACTGATCTTGATTTCATAAACTTGGTAATTAATCATCTAGACTATTAAAAATAAAAATGTGTCAGTCTAAATCAGCTAGATCTTGCTAATTTAGTATTAGTATCAATAATGATCAATTTTATCCTCATGGTGAGCTTATATACATGGAAAGGTCTTGCTTAGAAAGCACTGGAATAAATTACTCTATGTACAGAATTTGTGCATATGATTTAGGGTAGATTTGCATCTAAGCATGCAAAGCTTTTCTTCCTATTGCCTTCTATTATTGCCTTGATGACAAATGTATGTTTAACTATCACTCACTGGGACCAGAGCACATCTCGTAATGAAATATATGAACATAAATGGAAATAACACATTCGGTTTATGAAAGGGTTTGATCTTGCACTGCTGGTTCAGGTGCAATATATGTATCAGGGACAAAAAGGGTCATTTAATCTCATAAGCCATCAGACCAACACTGTTCCCCAGTCCTGACTCCACACACAGGGAATTACAAAACTTTAAAAGGAAGTTGTCTCCTTTGGCCAGTACATTAAACCTTTTGCTTTGCATCAGCAATTCCCAGTGAGCTCATTTCCTCAATGGATTTTGCTCCATTAACGTCCAACTTTTGCTGTCAAGTAATTAATCAAAATTAAAGAAAACTCTCTTAGTTCTTATAAAGAACCAGCTTCTATTTGAGATCTCTCTCCATTTTTATTACACTATCTCCCCCTCTTACAGGCTCCCTTGACTTTATCAATCTCCTGTAAAAATATCTCTTCCAAGAAATGTTTTGCAAAAATGTTCAGGCTGCTTCTGTTGTGGATGTTGCCTTTTGCTGGCTCCATGATATGGACAAAAAAAAGTATTTTATTTTGTGTAAGGAGCACAATGAATCGGATATTTTTCAAGCTGTAGAGAAGAGTGGCTCGCCCCCTTGCATTACAGATATAGTTGGCAGTTGCAAGGCTGCTGCAGGCTCCTTCTTGCCACTGGGAGTAGAAAAGTGCTAATATTAGTTCTGTCATTAGATGTTAAGCTAATTCTGTGTTTTAGATCATTGCTATCCTGCTGAAAGGCTGAATCAACTCAATTAATTGGCATGACAAAATTCTTTGCACTACTGAATGGATTTCAATGAAGGAAAGGCCTTCCACGTATTACTGCCTGGCTGATGAAATGTAAATTGCCCAGGAAGAAATGTGGATCATGCCCTAAGTCTAAAAAGGACAACTGGAGCCCAAGCTCTGGGCCAATACTGACTAAAAGGGCTTGGGGTGTATCCATAATAATCCTATTTCTCTCCATTAACCATTTCCCTGAACTACATTTGATCATCTCCACTGTAGGCTGCTTTCTATGATACGTGTAGTACAGCCATGCAATAAATACCAACCTTATTATTATTTGTGGGAACAGCACTTTAAAGATAAATACAAAGACTTGGTGTCAGTCTTTGTTGCCACACACCTTAAGTAGTCATGCAGTGAATGCAAAGTAGCATTTACACTCACTTTAGATGAATGTTCTAGACCTTGTTAGAAAACCAGGTAGTTGGTCCCTACCTAAACAAATTCAACTGTAAAGTGCCAATCATACACTTTATTCCAAGTATTCCAAAACCACCCTGATGCATAAAATGCCGCACAACTCTGCTAGGATACCCAACTTTCTAATTGTACAGACCAGAACACCCTTGCCTCATCCTCTGCCCTGCTCCTTCCCTGAGGCCCCTCCCTTTCTCCAAGGCACTACCCCTACTCCAGAGGTGGGAACCTTTTTTTGGGTCAGGGACACTGACCCACAGAAAAATCAGACTGGGGCTGCACACAACTGAGAAGAAAAAACAAAAATGAAACCCCTCACTGACATGGCCCATGACTGAGAAGAAAGACACCAGAGTCGGGGGGGGGGGGGGGGGAGGAAAGCAGGCTAGTAAATGTTTGTTCTCCAGCCTTGCAGTGGGGTGGCAAGGGGGTTGGGCACCAATACGGGCTGCCCGATGCTGGGGAGGAGCCCTGAGCATCATGGGCTAGATCCAGGCAAGCCAGAGGCCACATCTGGCCCCTGGGCCATAGGTTTCCCACCTCTGCCCTACTCACTCACTTCCCTCTCCTTCCGTCACTTGCTCTCACAGAGGATCGAGGCGTGGGAAGACATTAGGGCTCCAGTTGGGAGTGCAGAGTGTGGGAAGTGGCTCCGGGCTAGGGCAGTGAGTTGGAGAGCAAGAGGGGGTGTGGGGATTAGGAATTTGGAGTGCAGGAGGAGGCTCAGAGCTGAGGCATGTGGTTGGGTTGTGAGAGGGGAGGTAGGCTCCGGGTGGAAGTTTGGGTACAAGATTGGGTTCCAACCTGCAGTGTGGGGTTGGGCATGAGCTACAGCTGGGCAGTACCTCTAGTGGCTTCTGGTTGGTGGTGCAGCAGAGCTAAGGCAGGTTCCTTTCCTGCCCTGGTTCAGCACAGCTCCTGGAAGCAGCAAGCATGTCTGCCTTCTAGGCACAAAGGCAGCCAGGCAGTTCTGCATGCTGCCTGTGCACACAGGCACCACCCTTCAGCTACTATTGGCTACAGTTTCCAGCCAATGAGGATTGTGGAGGTGGAAATAGTGGCAGGGGTACCCCACAGAGCTTCCCTTATCACTCCTGTGCCTAGGGGCTGCCAGGATATGCTGGCTGATTCCTAGAGCCACACAGAGCCAGGGCAGGCTGGAAGCCTGCATTAGCTCACTTGTACTGCCATCCAGACATTTAATGGCTTGGTCCGTAATGGTGACCAGAGTTTCCAGATTCCTTTTTTGACCAGGCATTCCAGTCAAAAAGCAAACTGGATACAATTCACTAGGACTGACAGTTGGCTCCAGAGAAGCTCAGTATTAAAACAGTGAATCAAACAAAGCTGTCTGCAGAATTTTATAGAATAGAAAAAATGCTGAAACAAAACATTGTGATTTCCTCAAAATATTTGTCTCTCTAAACGGGGTGGTTAAACACTGGAATAAATTGCCTGGGGAGGTTGTGGAATCTCCATCACTGGAGATATTTAAGAGCAGGCTAGATAGACATCTATCAGGGATAATGCATTGTAGATGGTGGTTGGTTCTGCTGTGAGGCAGGGGACTGGACTTGATGACTCTCGAGGTCCGTTCCAGTTCTAGTGTTCTACGAAATAATGATCCAGCCAAATTGACATGAATTTGCTAATGTTGTGGTGTCATAAAACCTGAATCTTTGTTTTTGGAAAAAAAAGTTTTGGTCAAAAGATTTCATCTTGCTGTCTACATAAACTTCGTATATGGTTAAGCAGGCAACAAGCCATGACTAATATTGATTATTGTGCAAGAGATCCTTGTTTTATGGTTACCTCACTTCCCTATCTTTCCCCATCACCCTCCTTATACCATTTGTTTGTTTGGCTCTTTGTTTTGTTCTACAGTAACCTAAATCAGGGTAGGGACTGTGTCTTTAGGGGTTTTTTTGTTTGTTTGTTTGTTTGTTTTTTTTTTTTTGTTTGTTTTTTACAGTGTATAGCACCTCAGTCATGGACCAAGGAATTATCACAATACAAATAATAAATATACATACATACACAGGCACACACTTACTTCAGGAGACAGATGGTACTCTTTCTGATAAAAGGAGCCTAATAAACGCTAGACAGGCCAGTCATGCAGTAGCATGTTTCACAATTGTGTCTTTCCTACAAGGAGTGCTAACAAGTGGCAGCTCGCTTCAGCAACAAAACTAATATAATTTCTTTCTCCTTCCCCCTTTCTGAGGACATAGCACAACATTTTAAGACCCCAGCTCTCCCCATATGACTTCTGTTCGCGATGAAAGAGTTCTGAAATATGGTCGCCTCGTTCGCTACAGTAAGCTGCATATTTAAATAGATTTTTTATTAACTGTTACTGCTGAAGGTTCATAGCTTCTCACCAGTCTTTCTGTATTTACCATAGGGCTGCATTTACTTTCATTCAAACTTATCTTTTAGTAAACGTATTGTCAAACTTTACAATATACACCCAATAGACAAACTGGTCATCTATTAATATTTTGTGCCTCAATCTAGGTGTTTTATAATTTTACTCATTTTTATATTAGTGATACTATTTCTCTATAGAGTTCAACTTGACATCTCTGCTTATTAGTTTGGGGGTATGTAAAAATTAATAGGTCTGAAATGGCTTTACATTAGTGGTTCAGGGGTCAGCCACAACATTACCCTTTAAACATGCTTTTTCCTTTTGTTTTGTAGTTTAAGAAGCTATATTAAGGGTCCAGTCAAAACCAATATTATCCTTTCTGATATATAAATATGTTCTCTCTCCCAGTTCTTGTAGCCTATGAAACCAGATAAGTATGGAGTTGTTCTATTTTGTTATGTTTCTTGCTTATCCTTATTGGCTCTGCATAACACATATTCAGGGTGAAATTCTTTGTAATCTCTGTAACCTGTTCATTTGTAGTACAGGCAGTCCCCGGGTTACGTACAAGATAGGGACTGTAGGTTTGTTCTTAAGTTGAATCTGTATGTAAGTCAGAACTGGCGTCCAGATTCAGCGGCTGCTGAAACTGACCGCCAGTTCTGACTTACATACAGTATCAACTTAAGAACCCCAGGCGTCCCCAAGTCAGCTGCTGCTGAAACTGATCAGCAGCTGATTCCAGGAAGCCCGGGACAGAGCAACTCTGCCTCGGGCTTCCTGTAGTCAGCGCTGGTCAGTTTCAGCAGAAGCTGACTTGGGGACGCCTGGGGCAGAGCAGCTGGGGTGCTGCTGGGTTGCTCCAGTAGCTCCTCGGTGCTACTGGACCAACCCAGCAGCACCCCAGCTGCTCTGCCCCAGGCGTCCTGATTCAGCCGCTGCTGAAACTGACCAGCAGCGGCTGAATCAGGACCTGGGGCAGAGCAGCTGGGGTGCTGCCGGGTTGGTCCAGTAGTGCCCAGAGCGGCGCTGCAGGACCAATCGGCAGCGCCCCAGCTGCTCTGCCCCAGGGTCCAAAACAAAAGCCTGGTCTGCTGGGGGGGGGCACACTAGCTGCGCCCCCCCCCCCCAGCAGACCAGGGACACAGGGAGCAGAGCCGCAGCGGCAGCGGGGTGCCGCGCCTCTGAGGCTTTGCTCTGGCAAAGCCTCAGAAGCGCGGGAACCCGCCCGGTGCCCCTGGTCTGCTGGAGACGGTCTCCAGCAGACCAGGGGCACCGGAGCAGCTTACAAATGGGGCTTTCTCGCCCCGGAGCTCGCAGGTAGCAATCCGCCACCTCGACCTCCGGGGTGAGAAAGCCCCGTTCATAAGTGTGGATCCGACATAAGTCGGATCCGCGTAAGTCGGGGACTGCCTGTATAGGAAAGTGTTGATTCAATTAAAAATTATATAAGTAATAATTAGGGGTGGGTATAATTGTATTCATTATTTGCTTATTAATATTCATTTTATGGGAGTTAACATTACTAAATAAGGAAAAGTAGTGATAGACATGTGAATTAACCTACTAAAATAGGTAAAAGGGTCTGACCAATGCCAATTTGTTGCCACTCCGACATTGTGTTGAATGTCTGAGGTAAACGTGCATAGGCAATAAAGCAGTTCCGTTTACCCCATCCACTACTGGGTCGTCTGTTTCTTCTCTAACAATTAAAAGGTTCTAGTCCTGTGTGGATTCTTTAGTAACTTCCAATTTGAAACACCAGATTATGCTGTTTCTTCTCTTTTTCCAATTGTATGGAATGCTCTTGTATATAGTATTGAGTGGAATTTCACTCCAGCTATGTATTGGTTCTGAAAGCAGATTTGCTCAGCAAAAGCTCCCTGTAAAAGGCTGCACTTTTGGCTTCATTTAAGTTAGAAAAAAATTTGGAATGGACAGTTGTGAAATGAGCTACAGGAAAATGCAAACAATCATCTGAAGGGTTCTCTCTGTGGGTCACTCTATTTGCCAAACTGTGCTAATAACCAAGTAGTCATAGGGTGGGGAATCATGATGAAATGCAGGAAATCCCTTTTTACTAGAAATGACTAATTTTATGAGCTGTACTTTACCTTCCACTCCCACCTTCTTGCATTTTCCCCTATTTGTGGAATGATTTCCCTATTCCAGCTCAAAGAGTCAGGATCTTATCAAATGTTATTTTTCTCTAGACTTTTACCCCAACTCTCCGCAATTTTAAGTCATTATGTTTATGACAACACTATCAGACAGTGCCCACTACAGTTACCTATCAGCATTCTGATCACACCCATAGACACCAATAGCGTTGGGGTCTAGGGACAAGAAGGGTTCTTTTTTATAGCTCTCCCCTTATAATGTGCAAAAGAATCATCCTGAAATAATGGGAAAAAAACCATGTTCTTCTCACTGGGTTGAAAACAACATTTACAGCAAACACTCCTAATGGAGAAAATCCCTGTTTCAAGATGAGGCAATCTCAACCTTTTCTCCAACTTCTGATATGTGGTGCAAGTCATAAAAACTCCAGAGCCACCCAAAAAAATAATTTAATAAAACAATCCCTTTTTGTCAGAAAAGATACTCATTTGGAACTTTCTCCCTGCCCACTCTTTAACATAAACATTGTCATTTAATTAATTTCCTACTCCCAATTTTCTCAGATGAAACACCAAATAAATTGTATTTTATTTCTTAATAGCATGGGTCTTTATGTTGCCTGGAAAAATGAATAGTCTGGTACAGATGAACGTACAGTAGAAGCTTTGTTATCCGGCACTCATGGGGAATGGGTGGTTGCTGGTTAATTGAATGTGCCGGATAACAAAGCTTACTGTTCTGTTGCCAACAATTCAAGGCAGGCTGAAGGGAAAGGAGACACCTGTTGCTAATGTCAGCCAGTAGTGCTGGCTGTCAGAAGCCCCACAACGGCTGGTTGGACAGGTGGGAGTCAGGCGTGTGCACCTGAAGATGCAGCGGTATTGTGGCTGATGACAATGCTGGTTAACAAAGTTTTCAAATTAACAGAGTGCCAGATAACAAAGCATTCACTGTATTTTGTTTTCCATTGGCCTTTGATTCCTGTCTCCTATAAACACACACAATTTGATTCTACTGCATGGAAGTGGATGGGAGCTTTGCTATTAGTTTCAGTGAACCAGGATCAGGTTCAAGTTGAATGAAAACATTCTATCCTTCAGTTAAAAAATTAAATTGTAATTTGAAAGAATAAAATGTCGTAAGATACTAAGAACTAAACACAGATACTGTGCCTAGAGGTGTACTCACATTTGTTACTCATTTACCATTCAATAACATTGATTTTATGATAGTAAAGATATCTATAATTAAAAATAATGAATGTATGAAATCACTGCCACACTAAGAGTATGGACATAAAAGGTATTAGCTGCTGCACTTTTATTATTTGTTGACAGCTGCCAGAATCTTTTTATATAATTATAAATGAGATAAGCACAAAGCAATGAAGAGTTCATAAAAAACCTGGCAACTGTAGAAGGCAGGTGTTTCCCATGGCTCTCTATTAAAGAGCATGCTGTAGTTAACATTGCTGTGAAAGACTGTCTGTAGACCAGAAACATATGCAATAACAGAAGGCTAAAGCAAAATGAAAAAAAAAAAAAGACCTGCAGGTATATAGGTAAGAAAAGAAGGTATCTAGCCAACCATATATATTCAGCATACTTCCCCTTAGATACCAAAATTTCTGTGAATAAAGTGAACTGACATCTAGATTTTTATAGATAACCAGTAAGACAGAAACATTGCCACTTCCTCTGCTGCAACAATTTAAAAATCAAAGTTTAAGGGCAGATTCTACAGAAATTGTACGTAATCTCCCCCTCTCCCATTTAAACTTGAAGGTCTCACCTGAAGAAAGCACAGGACTTGTTTCTGATCTTCTAGTGTAAACAACTCCACTGAAATTAATGTGCAAAAGTGGTGGAAAGTCAGAATCAGGCCATGGAATGTTGTTGGTTTGCCTCAAGTACATGGTGTTTTCAGGTCAGTCATCCTGTTTCCCTTGGAAGAACAGTAGATCTGAAAAAACCTGAAGAAATTCCCTCTAGGTTCAGACTTGTTCTTTGGAATAACCAAAGAATAGGCAGCCCCTTGACAGCTCACCCTAGGCACAGTAGTGAGTACAATAAATAGTTGGGAGCAGTGTTCCCTCTAAGCTGTTGGGCAGCACATCTTCCAAGGTGTTTAATCAGCCCCTCTCAGTCAGAGGCTCAGGGCTCCCTGTGAGGAGCTGACTGACTTGGTGGGACTTATTAATCATCCGTGAAGCTGTGCTGCTCTGCAGCTTTCAGGGAAACACTGCTTGGGAATTAGGCAGCAATGTGTAGGTGCTCATGCAAGACAAATATAGCCACTAACCTTCACAATTATATTTACAAGCATCTCATTAGTTTCAATATTTAGATTCAATAAGGTCTCAGCAAGGTAGCACACAACTAATCCATTGCAAAGTAAAAATGTAACTCATGTTGAATTACAACTGCCCACCCCAGGCCACCTTGACACGTATCCATGGTCATTAACATTGTGATTCTCCCCCCCCCCCCCCCCAAGGTAAAGAAGCTTAATACTTTACATGCAACTTGCAGCTGGGAAGGTAGTTTCATGCAGCCTTGTGTCCACCAGGTAGTGTTTCCCAGTCTGGAGGGAACGAATTCTAGTGAAACAATCCAATCCCACTAGTTTCCTCAGGTTCAGTCATTCTCCCACAGTTGGCCATTCGTCCTTGGCCTATTAGATTTACATGCGGCAGGGTTGATGAACAGGAGCGGAGGGCTTCCAAATCTGGATATTTAACTTCTAATCAAAGAATGGCTTATCTTCTAGTAATAACAGGATAACCGAGATATTTTCAGTCTATATGTTGTGTATAAACTTAGTCTTCCTTGTTTCTTTTGGTTGGATTTTATCAGACGTTCTCAGTATTTTAACATAAGGTCGGAACCTCACAGATACGTTTTAACTGGCAACTTTTCCTTGAGTTTGATATCAGTTATACAATGTTTGCAAATAATCAAGTATTAAAGACAATATACCAAAGAAAATGTATCATCTATGACAAACTGTTGCAGTTTTTCACCCCTCTTCTGAGCTGCCTGTTCTAGTTGATGAATAAACACATTGCCCTTCCTTTGGCTTCAAAGCCCCAACCCAAGCCGCAACATCTGTACAGCTGTTTTTAGTGTGGTAGAATGAATCCTGCAAGAGCAAGTCTGTCAACCCAGGTTCCGAAACTTGCTACCATTCACTATGTAGGATATGCAGATGGATTAAGTGAGTTACCCAATGTCATTCAGTAGCTCAGTGGCAGGAACATAACTCACGTTTCCTGACTCCCGATCCAGGGCTCTATTTCACTACACTTTCCTAAATAAAAATCCCCAAATAATCACATTCTTTTTATAATCTCAGCATTTTTTTCTTCCTGTCATTCATTCTTTCTTTCTTGGCAGCTCTCACACTACTCTTTCCACTCTCATTTAAAAAAAAAATCACTCTCCCCTTTCTGTGCTTCCCCCCTCTTTGCCCTCCTGCCTTCTCTCTCCTCCCCAAGTGGAGATCAAAGGAGGACCTCCTACAGCTATAACTCAAGCATAGGAATGGATTGTGATGACAGAGATGCCTGCATGGTTAATAAAACTGCAGTCGCTTTAGTAGCTATGGCTAACCATTTTTAGAGGTTCTCCGATAAAGGCAAAACAGAAGCTATAGGATTACACACACACAGAGGGAGCAAGAGATATATAACACAGATGCACTTATTCTGATTAAGATCAGTGAAGTAAACTGAAGAAAGTATACAAACATATTTATTAAAAATGTATAGTTTATATATATATTTTCTCTTTAAATCACCCAAAGTGAAAAAATAAAATATTTAACACAAGATATTTCAAAGCCAACTGAGAAAAATATTGTGCTTTCCTGTTTCTGGAAACTACCTCAGTCATTACTTGCTTGAATTATTTCATTTTTCCTCAAAACTCTACACAGATGCTGCTGACCATTTCCCCCTTTTATACTGATTAACTTCTTCCAGGAAGTCTTTTCAAAAACACTTCTGATCTTGCCTTCCCCAAAAGCCTGGTTCATGTAAGAGGATGTTTCTGTCAGTATGAAGTCAGTTGGGTTATTTTTAAGACACTGTTTCCTCCAAGGGTGGTAAGAAACTGAATCAGATGCTAAGCAGTAAAACAAACCTGTTAAGCCTGTGTTCTTCCAATGAAGAAAAAAATTAATGTTTTAGTATAGTTCTCTGTAGATACTTTCTCATTTAATCTTCTCAATTAGAAAATACACATGCAATGTAGCTTGAGAATCTACCATCAACAAATGGGAATGGGCATTAATCTTTAAGAATAGCAAAGATTTTGCTTGTTAGCATTAGGTGTTCTAATTTCTACTTTACACTAAAATAATGAAGACACACTTGGTAAGTCTGAATCAAGAAGTACAAGCAAAGCTGTGTAAAGACAGTTACATAGAACATGCCAATAGTATTTCTGGCTCTAGCCAGTGGTATAAATCCATTTCTTTCACAGCAACTCATGTTGAACAATTGTTGTGGGGGATTCTCTGTCACTGACAATTTTAAAATAAAGATTAAAAGATTTTCTAAAATACATGCTTTCTTTATTTTGGGGAAGGACTATGTTCTGCGTTTATGCTGGAGCTCAGACTAGATTCACACATCACAATGGTCCATTCTGGCCTTGGAATCTGTGCATAACTTTACTCCCCAAAACAGAAAATAAGAGTATAAAAGAGATGATTATAAAGAAAGACAATCAAATCTCCCAACAAGCCATTAGCTTAGACAATAGCTCAGAAAATGAATGATGACAGGAACAGTATTCTGTAAACAGAAGCATAATAAGCAAATTAAATATAGAGATCTAAATATGACATGAAGATACAGAGACTCATTTGAGACCCATCCAAAGACCACTGAAGTCAATGGATAGACCACTGACTTCAATGTGCTTTGGACAAGCCTGTTGGTTTATTCAAGTGCACCATATAGTCCAATATCTTCCAGATGCAATACAGCATGCAGTATTATATAGTTCAAAACTACGGGGACTAATCCTATGCACATTGAAATCAATGACAGCACTCCCATCAATTTGAATGGTGAAGATTCAGGACGAGGATCTTAAAACCGCTTATTTGCTCCCCTGGAAGCTAGTAGGGATCACTAAGTATAGTAGAAACATAAACAGAAATTCAGGATTGTTGTCATAAGCCATCAAGATAGCTCAATTTTGTTGTAACTCAGAAATGGAAGGGGATCTTAATCTGGGTCAATAGCATCAAGTACAGCTGAGAAAACTAAAAGGAGATACAAAGCAGCAAAATTCTGACCCATATTCATACCAAACCTAGAAGATGAGGGTGCACCAAAGTTATGGGTAGGAGATAAGGACAGACTGAAAATGTGTGTCATATTTATCAGTCATTACTTAGGAGGTTGCTCTGAAACTGGATAACCATCAGCTCTCTGAAACACAAATGGGATGCTAAGAACTCAGCAGAAGTAGATGAGATTCTTTTAGAAAAAACAAGATTCTTAGAGACACGAGAAAACCAGTTTTAAGAATGGGGGGGAAGTAAGTAATTTCAGTAAATTGCTTTGCGAAACTTGAATCAAAGCCAAAAACCTGCAGTGTAAGTAAATCACCATGGCATCTTTCACACCATGGTATCAGTTGCCCTGGGATCTACCAGACAAAGGACTGTAGTTTCTAGGCAACATCAGGGATCTTCCTCTTACTCCCATAATGCAAGAGAGAATCTCACACTAACAGCCACCTGAGACTGCACAGGAAGTCATACAGACAGGGAGGATTGAAACAAATGGTAAGTCAGTCTGGCAAATACTGCTTCTACTGTTCAGGCTGATCCTGTACTGTAGAGACTTCATCTCTAGTATCATGAAGCTGTCCCCTCATCATCTTTATATTCACTAAAGAAACATTATTTGACATTTTTTAAAATATCAGCTGACACCCAAAGAAACAATAACTGTTCATAATAAAATCATTTCTACCAAAATAGTGCCATCCCCACAGTGCTAAATCTACTCATTCCATTCACACACAGAACAATTTGCAACCCAGAGATGTAGTCTCTCACAATCAGTTTCTTAAATTTAAAAACATTACTATCCCTGCTCAGAGACAGGAAGGAGCCGGAGGTGGAGGGAAAAATTGCTAGAATAATGACTTTACTCTAACCTGACAATCTCTCCTTCTTTGGTATTTTTTAATCGTTTTAAAAGAAAGAACATGACTAGGCAACTTGCATGACCAGCGTCAACGGTTTAGAGTTACCTAAAGTAGCTGAAGTTGCTCTGCTATAGGGTTGAATAACTTTGCTTTCTATGCTTAGTTTATAACTATGGAAAATCCTTTATACGCATACTTCCTCCTAACATACACTATCTAGCCAATCTATCCTGAAGCATGAACACTGACCCATATTCTTCCCTTTAACAATGGCAACAAGCCACCAACTGTTTTCCAGTCCCAAGGTTTTCTTTTTGTTTTAAAAATATGGTTTTTGTTTTAAAAAAGTTTCGTCTACTTTATTGTTTCTGTACTGACTCTACCAACTGATTTAAATTCCTTAAGAGATGATGTCAATGAATTAGAACATTTTCTTGGAATAATGGGCTGTCTGCTGGATTTCTTGTGGGCTAGAGTGGGAAATATAAAGGAAATATATTTATTCTCAACAGAGGACATTTGTCATATGGCAGCTTTAGAATCCAATAACAACTGCATTGCAGTATGTACAGTTTCATTATAGAGTTCTAATAAAGTTAGAGGGTCCATTCAAAGATGAGGGGAAAATGAGAACAGGGAAAGAGAATGAGAAAGCGAGAGTTTGTTTTTGCAACATCTGACCAAGCTACAGCAGGGCTGCACAAACACTCCAGATGACATAGGCAGTGGGGAAGGAAATACTCAGCATATATAGTCTCAGGTGAGCCAGGATCACCAATTAATCTAGCTGGGACCGAGGGCTACAGAAAAGGTAAAATATGATCAGAACACCTGGCTTTTCAAAAAGAAAAAGGGATCTGGAAGGAGGCCTGGGGTCAGATTATTAGTCTCTAGTCAATGGAACCTTGCTTTTTCACTTCCATCATTGAAATAATGATGAGGGGGTTGTTTTTGTCATAGAATTGCATTGTTTTTCTTAATGTATTTACAATAAAAGATTCAACAAAAGCTTCAGATCGACTAAATATTGAGCACTCAGCATTCTGGTCAGCAGATGTTGATACAGCATGCTAGACAAAAATATTTATTTTCACTTCATTAAAAAAGCCCACCCTAGAACGGTATCATTTTTGTTGAAAGCCATATTTACATATGAATTAATTGTGATCACTTCATTCATATTCCATGACAGGGATAAATCTATCAATGATGGGAGCTACTAGATACTACAATAATACAAATAATACATTAAAATTTTTTAATTATTGCAAACTTGGTTTCCATGTGGGAAAGTGATAAAATGGCTATAGAGGAATAATATAGATAAGAAAATGAATTTTTAAATTTTTATAATGTTTTAAAAATGAATGAATATCCTCTGTGCAAATAATCAAGAACATTTGATTCTTAAGCTCTAGAAGAACTTTTCATTTTTAAAAAAAATAAGATTTCAGCTTTTGTTGGTTGTTAGGGACCTGATCCTGTCAGGTTCTCAGAATTCTCCACTCAAAGCTCAGAGGGAGCTGATGGCACTGCTGAACAATCAGTAGGTTCAATAGGTATTTTGGAATAGGTACTTTGCACTTTCCAAGATTACGATCTAGGTAGTTTTACCAATTTGTAGAAATTACAAGTAGAAAAAGGGAAAATTCATTGCTGGGTTTGAGCGGTAACTTAGCCCAGGCATTTAATTAGTAGGCTCATGCTAGCTGTCTTCACAAATTCCAGAAGTTTTAATTTTAGTATTAGTCATATTTGACAGATGACAAGTGACCATACTGACAGATTTACTGTAATCTTAAACAGACATTATATTTTCCAATGGCAATAAAGTGCAAATGATTATAATGCTGTATTTTAAAATTTATTTTATTTACATATATATAGATCAAGCTGAATTAATCTAAATATTTTTATACCTGCTGGTGTTTTGTTTCAGACAGCAATGAGGCTGACAATTAAAACAGTTTTAGATACTATTTTTAAAACTCTACAAATAGAACATTTATGTTTGTCATACATTTTAAGATCCTCATGTAGACTGATTCACCACAGTAGTTTAAGTTACAGTCTCTGCTTAAATTTTCATTCTGACTTCCGTTCTTGTTTTGCTGAATTAGGACTATAAAAGGTGCTGTATTATAACTATGACAGACAAATGTATCTAAATGGACTTGTCTGTCTTCCTAGGAATAAAATGGAATACACAGGACAAAAAGTAAATAGTTATCTCAGGTTAAACTTTTACAATGATAAATATGTTGCAAAGACCATATGAAAATACCGATTTCTCTGATTCTATTAGACTTTCTTTAGAATTTATGGTGTAACACAATCTGTTGGAATCAGAAAAAGTTCAAGATAGATTCTTCATTATTTACAATTCCATCCTGTATTTAAGTCATTAGGAATTAAGACTAGTGTAACCCAGAGCACAGTCTGGCCCAGTGTGTTTTAGTTGGTTTCAGTCTACAGCCTGCAAGGTTACCCGCACCACTTACTAAACCATGGCAAATGTTTTAGAATGGTACTTTTTTTTCCAGCAAAAAGATGCACAAATTCTTGTCAATTTTGTCCAGTTGTTATAAAAAAAAACCCTCAGAAAGTCAAAATTAAATGTTTTGAATTTTTTATTTGATATTGGTTTTTTTTATTTAACTTTGATTTTAAAAATCTAACAGAAAAAGGAAATATTTAGTTTCAGGTCCAATGAAATGGTTAGTTCATCTCAAAACAAATAAAAATCACCTTTTGTGGTTTGTCCCCCCCAAAAAAAAATAATCAAAAATTGTTTTTGTTTTCAGCCAAACGAAAATAATTTTTTCAATATTTTTGGTTCAGCCACCAAACCAAAATGGATTATTCAAACTGTTCTTCTCATGGCTTTTTAATACCTCAGACACACATTTCCACCATAAAAATCACACCCTGTCCTGGCAGATTCTGATGTCGCTCTCATGTAATTTTGTCCTGGAAGCTGGTGGACACAATTGACCATAAAGATTCCTCCATCCTTATGAAGATCTTATCAACACTACCCTATCAGAGTCCCTCTGACTCTTCCCCATCAATTCCACCCCTCTGAATTTATCCACCTCCTTTCAAAATTCATCAGTTCCCTACAGAGATTCCTCCTGCTTCACATTCTGCATTTCAGCTACTCTCATGCCTGAAGTTCCCTTACTCCCATCTTTAGTTTTTTCTCCCTTGCCTCCTTTAACTTCCATTTTCTTCCATGGAGTTCTTCCTAGCAGTCTCCCTTTCCCAGCTTCTCCCATTCCCCCTCAAATTCTACACATCCCTTTACTTTTTCTAGTTCCCCACTTAACTTCAGCATGGCCTCCCTCCCCAATCTTTGGCTCCTATCCAGTACCTGCCGACATCCTCAGGCAAAAATTCAATATATTTATCATATGCATACATTTGCATAAATTTAATTAGGCTTTGCCTAGTCTGGGGATTTTTTCTCCAATGACAGCTATTAGTGTAGTTGTATAAATATAACTACTAATGTGGATAGACACACACCTGCATTGCCCTGGTGGAGTTTTTCCTATAGTTTCAAGACAGGATAAACGACAGTGATACAAGTAGTGTCTACATTTCATTCTAAAATGATTTATTCATTTCATTTGAAAAGTATTTCATTCAGTTGATCATCAGATTCAGAGATGTTCTGGGTTAAGAGCCCTGCTAAACTCTGGCTGCTCAAATTTAGGGTTATTTCTTTCAAATAATAAACATGCTATCCAGGAATCAAGGTGTAAAGCCATTTTAATTAAAAAAAATTGATCACAGAATTTATTGTGTGCATATGGAAACATAAGGCAGATAATAATTTGTTAAATATGTAGGGATGTGAGCGAGTAGTTGAGTATTCAACTACCCAATAAGCCTACCTAATGTGAAGAGGCCACGTTTATACACTGATAATTCTCATTAAACCAGAAATAGCCATGAGCACAGACATTGCTCTCCCATCTACCTTATGTATTTATATAGCCCCACATCATCATAGTAACTTTGAACCTCACAATCCTCAGTGTATTTGTTCTCTCAACACTCCTGTGAGGTAATAAAATTATCCCCAATTACAAATGGAAAATATAGGAACAGAGAGACTAAGTGTCGTGCCCAAGGTCAGACAGTAAATCTGTGACAAACTGGGTAATTGAACCTAGGTCTCCTAAGTCGTAGGCTGGTGCTCTAACATATCTCCCTACAAATAGCCCAGAAATATTCTCCAATGTGTTTCTAGAAAGTTTCTACTGGGATCGGTATAGCTCTGATCCAACATCTTCATCAATAATCTTGAAGTAAATACAAAATCACTGATAAAACTGCAGATGACAAAGATTAGGGAAAGCTATCTGATAACTTCAATTTGGGACCATTCCAGCCACATATGTTTTAATATAGCCAAATGCAAAGTTAAACTCGACTAACAACGAATGAAGGCCCTGTCTATAGATTCAAGGAATGCAGTGGCTCGAAAAGCATTCAGAGCCCATAACGGACAATACAATTCTCACGCAAAAAGGACTAACACAATCCTTGGATGTATAAACAGAGAAGTAGTGAGTAGGAGTAGAAAGATGATTTCACCTGTGTATCTCGCATTGACAGAACAATACTGGAATACTGTGTACAGTTGTGGTGTCCATATTTTTAAAAAATCAAAAATTGAAGAGGGTGCAGAAGAGACCGTGCTTCATTATCATGTTCCCGGCCACTTGCCATTTTAGAAATTGACTAGCCCGAAGTAACTGCCCACGTCTACACGCGGCAGTGAAACAGGATTCCGAGTTAAAGCCCTACCTTGAATTAGCTGTTATTCCTCCTGCAATTAGGTTTACCAGCTAATTTGATTTAGGGCTTTAATTCGGAATCCCATTTCACTGCCGCGTGTAGACACGGGCAGTTACTTCAGGCGAGTCAATTTCTAAAATGGTGACCAGCCAGGAACATGCTAATGAAGCGTGGGCTATTTAAATCCCACGCTTCATTTGCAATTTTGGTCGCCCTCATTAGCTTCCCTAGATCGAACTAAGGGGCTAGTGTAGACATAACCTTAGAGTAAAATACTTAAAGAGCTCAATGTGCTTATTTTATCAAAATAAAGCAAGTGCGGTGACGATTATGGGGTCTAAGTACCCGCATGGGTAGAAAATACTGGAAATGAGCAGGGTCTTTAAATGTGTTAAAGTAAGACATAACAAGAATGCTGGAAAGTGAACCCAGAGAAATTAGGCACAAATTTGTAACATTAAGGTTAATTGCCCACTGGAATAAACTACCAAAGAAAGCAATGGATTCTTTGTTGTTTGATATTTTTCTAACAAGATTGGATGTCTTTTTGGATAATATGCTTTAGTCAGACATACAAACTGTTGGGCTCGATTCAGGGGTACCTGCTTGAAATGTAACAATCTGAGATTTATAGCAGGTCAGACTAATGTTCCTCTCTGGCCTTACAGTCTATGGAACTATGTTTAGTGTTCCTTTGACTTCCAGGGAAAGAGGGCAGGATTAGGCAATACTTTGGTTGTTGTTGATCTAAACCAGTATCCTATATAATGCCATACAGAACCACTCAAAAGTGGAAAGATTTAAAGAAGGAACCTCAAACCATAGAGGTTTTGTTTGGCTTTTTAAAAACATATCCATTTGAGTTGCAGCTACGGATGAAAGATAGACTGACAATTAACTCACACACGCAAGTTTGGGAGAGTTAAACACTGCACATCAGCAATATAAAGCACAGAGCAGGAGTGGGGGGGCCACTCCAAGATTTTGGAAAGTGGTCAAGAGCCACATTTTTCTGGGGAGGAGGTGGGGGTCTAGGATGGAAGTTGGGTACAGAAGGGCGCACAGGGCAAGAGACTGGGGTGCAGGAGATGGTGTGAGGTCTGAGAGGGAGTTTGAGTGACAGAGGGGGTTGAGAGCTGGGTCAGGGAATTGGGGTGTAGGGCCAGGGAGATGTGGGGTGCAGGAGAGGATTCTGACCTGGGGAAGAGGTGTAGGAGGGGGTGCAGGGTCTGGGAGTTGTGACCTGTGGTAGGAGGTACAGAAGGTTTGGAAGGTGACTTGGGGGAGGGAGTTGGGGTACAGGAGAGGTAGGGTGTCAGAGGCAGTCTCTGGCTGGGAGGCACTTACCTAAGCATCTCCCAGCCTGCAGCATTCCCAAGGCAGGCCGGGCTCCCTTCCTGTTGCAGCTCCAGAGCATTGAAAATGCAGTTTGGTCTCGCCACGTGGCTCTCAGCTCCAGAAGGGGGGGGACAGGCTTGCACCGATCCCATCCCCCAGGCCAATCTCTCAGCTGCCATTGGCTGGCTGTTTCTGGCCAAGAGGAAATGAAATATTGGCTGGGATCAGTTCCTGTTGGCCAGTTGTTTCCAACCAATAGGAGCTGAGGATTGGGCTGAAGACAGGGAGATCACATGAAGCTTCCCCTCCCTCCAGAGCAGAGAGTCACATGGAGTAGCCCTGCATTTGACACAGCGGCTGCTGCGTCCCTGAGGGTCCCAGGAGGCTTGGTGGGACGAATCCGGCCCACAAGAGGTATCTTGCCCACCTCTGGCACAGAAGATGAAGTCCCTATTCTATTTTAATTAATGGGAGTTATGGCATTGACTTCAATGGAGCCAGGACTGCACCCAGTAACTTTAATACTAGACCTTTAATAATACCAGATCACTTTTGTTTTCCAGATGCTTAAACAGTGCCAATGGCCAAATGTACATGTAAGATCTTTCCTGCTGTATACAGATCACTATATTACAGAAGGCTGCCAAATAGAAATAAAATAAAATCAACAGAAGATCTTATAGTCATATCATTTCTCAGCTTTGGAAAAGGAATTTTTTATGCTGTTTATTTGAAAATTCAATAAAATAATCAAACAGGTTCATTTTTTAATTTTTTCCTTTTTTTCCTCAGTCTTTAAAAACACATTAGCCCTTTTTCTTCTTTTTCCCCACTTTCTCCTCATTTTTTCAGTTTTGCCACATGAGGGAAAAAATATGGAAAGATACACTACCTATGAAAAATATAGTCTTGTTGAAAGTAGAAAATTTTTGAAGAACATTTCCAATTTTAGGCAAATATACTTTCATTCAAAAATATCAACCAGTTTTACATGTTATACAACTGTTCTTGTCAGGCCCACACTTCTGTTTTAACTTGGTTATGATCATGACAATATTAACTCTCCATAGCTAGGTGATAATGCTGCTGATAGAGAGCTAATATGTTATTCTCAGTGTCCTTACTAATCATAACTGATGCATTTATCAGACTCTTGGCTTTCTGTGTTCATTCCCATTTGTTTGGAAGTTGAGATTCCCATTCAGATTTGTCAAGATCTTTCCATGTAAAATACAAGTCTATGATGGATGAGTTTTGCATCTTAATTAGGCCTGCCACAGACACCTTTTCTGCAAGAAAACCTGACACTGAACAAGAAATTTGCCAAATACTTCTTTATCTTGATCTGCACCTGCTGTCACTTTTGTGGAAACAAAATACCCGAACAGAGTATGAAGGGAAAACATGGGGTTCATGGGATTGCCAGAATCCTAGATAGTATTTCATATGCACCCTCAGCTGCCAAGAAACCCAGATTATTGCAGTAGGCACGTGAGAAATCCAAGGCAATCTCTAGTGATATCAAAGGAGGCAGCACAAATGTGCCTCCTGCCCAAAGGCAAGTACTCTGTGTAGAAAACATTGAGCTGATTAGACAAACTAAACCATGAAGAACAAATCCAGCAGAACAAAATGCAAACCTCAGCCAATTCCCATTACTAGTGACTATTGTGGCGAAACAGCAAATCTGCTGGAAAACACAACAGCCAATTGTGGAGCACAGCAAAACAGCAGTCCATAACAACAACCTGCCTTCAGTGCCCAGGGCTTCCAGACACAAAAACTTAACATAACTAGTTGGCGGCCACCAATCAGCAAGCAATTGGGAGCAAACATTAGCAATTTTGTAGATTTCCCTCTGATCTGCAGCAACGGCAATGTCAGTCTGATCCCTGTGTGTGAAAATTCATGACAGAATTCTCCTGCATTAGGAGAATATAAGCTACCTTCCAAATATCAGACTAGGGCTGGGATTCATCACAAATTTAGCTTCATGGTGATCAGAGACAGGTTGTGTGAAGTGTCAAGTATAAAGTGGTTTTGGAGCAATGTTAAGTAATTTTGACCCAAGATTAGTCCTCAAAAGAACAAAAATGGGAATTCCAACACAGACTCCATTTTCTAGTCTGTAAAAATAGAATGCTGGTAAAATTGTCTGTATAGGATGGTACTTTCCAGAGTGCTCAGCACTGGACTTACTTTGCTCCATGAAGCAACATTGAGCTGTTCTGAAAATCCAATTTAAGTAATAATTGATGGATGTGTTTTCTCCTTGTCCATTATATTGACAGAACTACTTTATCTATGCCAGATCTCTTATATTTAATATTTGTGAACTGCGAAGCCTTCAATTTCATATGTTTCATTCAGAAGTTGATTTATTTTTAAAAGGTTATTTCACAAGCCTTAAATCCACCTTTTCAATGAATTCTTGTTTGAACTTGAATTTGAACTAATTATTGTTAATGCTTACATGAATTAGAGGTAACACTGTTCATAAATTTAAGATCAATCTTTTTTAAATTATTTGCTCCTGGAAATACAAATTAAAATAAAATATAGCTTTGCTCCTACAGTTCTGAATCAAAGCTCTCTCCTTTTTGTGCACTTTCCTGCCTTTTCAGAATCCATTCAAACTTTAACCAATACACATCAGTAAGTGATAGTCAGACTGAATAAATGCAGAATTAATAAACCCCCTAATTCCAAAGTGTTTAGTTTTGGAGCACAAGAAGTTAAACACTTTCTTGCAGCACGTTGTAAACATGTCAATGTGTTTAACATTTTAAATGTGTTCTGTTCCCCTGCCCATATGTTTAGAAAAGAAACAGGTTACAATATTTAACTAGTGAATGGATGTATGTGCTCATTCCTAGTAACACTTTTTAAACACTTGTGGATGCTTAAAATTATGATGTGTTTAAGATCTGAACACGTTTGGTTTTCTACACTCGTAATCCAATGAATACTTCATGCATTTAATGTTGAACAGCAAGGTTTTGTCAGTGCATGAAAACGTTTATTTTGTAAATAGCAGTGCTTGCTTTTTAAAATTGTTTTTCAGTACTGCTCAGAATTACATATACAATCAGGTGATTGATTTAAGTCCCATAGTAGGCAAAATATGGCCACCAAAATAAATTTTAAAAGTCTTATCTGGATCTGACTACATTAGGGCCTGACTCTGAAAGGTGGTGAGAACTTGCAACACTCTATACACTTTCTGTCTTTCTGAGGAGAGCTAGTTGGAAGATTTCAAGGAGTCCAAAACATTAATGAAATCACAGAAGAAAAGACCACATGTTTTCACTGATTTTTTTGAAAAACACATTTAGACCAAAAAGTCAGAATTTGGATGAAAAACAGGGTTGGAGGGAAATCAGTAACATTTTTCACAGACTATTTTGATAGTATTTTACCATTGATGGTACATGCATGCACATTCACACATGGGGAACCCATATTAGAAACTGCATAGCCTTATACTTGGATTGCCTCACCTGCACTTTGCTCGGTATTCCATTTCCACCCAGGCTATTTCTAACATTCAAAACCTGTGAGCAACTGCTCAAAGTTGCCATTATTTTTTTAGCACATTAGCCATAAAATGTATTACTTTATTTTCCCCAAAGCCTAGCATAGGCAATATTCAACACCTGAACCCAAAATATATTAGGGCTGGTAGATTTAGGGATGCTTTGGCGCTCTCTCAATGTGAGAGATTGCTCTAAAGGAGGGAAATCTCTTTTACAGGTTTCACAGTGCAGATTTTCTGTCAGATATATGGCACATGGAAAGCACATGCTGGTGTCATGTGGCAAAGATGTTATTGGTTCTCATGCTTCAACATTCATGAATAATTCAGCTATTTATTATTTGTATCTAACCAAAATCAAAGCCTCATTGTGCTAGGTGCCATACAAATTCATGGTAAGAGAGAGTTCCCTGCCCTAAAGAACTTGCAATCCAAATATGCAAGAAAGACACAGAAGCACCAGGAGGGTGAAGTGGCTTCTCTAAAGCAATGCAGCTGGGCAGAGCTACAGTATCCACCTCCTTCCTGATGTCCAGCCCTATGTCATACCATAATGCCTTACTGAGGAAAGGAAACAATCTGGTAGCAGCCAGGTTGCGGGATAGGGGAAACACTTTATGTAGCCAATATGTTTATCTTCCAAAAACATTTTTCAAGTGGTCTCCACTTCTGAGATGTCAACATGACTTCATGTCATCTTTGATGAACTAGTACTACACCTTGAGGATAGACAGGGCTTCTGGAATTCTTCAGCTGATGGTTTCAGAGAGGTAACCATGTTAGTTAGAACTTCTTGTTGCTTCAGTTTACCGTATATCTGGAAGGCAGGAATCAAGAATTGCTAGAGGATCTTGTTACGGTTGCCACTGAACAAGGCTCTTGCATTTGTCAGGAGCCCTGAATTATCTGCACGTCCACATGAGGAGTTTTTAGTCACAATGAAGCAGTGTGACTTTACTGTGTATGCAAGAGAACATTTGAAGATTTGTCAGCTTTGGCTTAAGCATTAGCAATGTAAAAACTAAACACTGGAGCCATTTAAACTTTGAATGCCAGCTGCATTTTTATTGGCAGCCTGTGAACTTCAAAGACTTTTCCTGCTCTAATGCCTAGACAGGTAGACTGCCCTGAAATCTCTCTGCTATGCTGACTTACTGATTTGTAACTGATTTTATCTGCAGGCTTGTCGATTTTCTTACGTAGCTTAAAATGAATGTTAAAAATGGTTTGGGGTTGAAAGCCTCTTACAGTCCAACTATAGCACTGAAACATAGTTACAAATAAAAAGTTTACCAATGTGAACAGTAGAAATGTTTTCTGCATTAATGTAAGCTTTCACTACACATATAAATTCAAAAATCTTAAAAGTAGGTATTTAAAAATGGTAAATATTCCAAAAAGCAGGTAAATATTCTGTACTTCTGCAATCAAACTGCTGGATTAGCTAAAAAGTTAGTCAATGGCAAGATTCATTTCTAGCGAATATGCTGACTGGTTGCAGGGGTGTATCTTTTTACTGCTCATACTCTAAATTAGAGACAGACCGTTAAATTGTTTAAACAAAATTGTGCTTTTTAAAATACACACATTTTAACAAATAAAAATGTTTTCATAACATGGGCCCTGATTCTGGATACTTATGTACATGCATAATTTTATTCATAAATATTCCCACTGAAACATAATTCTGACAATGAGCTCAATGGACAATATAACTTTTTTTTTAAAATGACAATAGTTGCTGTAAAATGTAAAATTCTCTCACAGTGTTGGAAACACAAACATAACAAGAGGCTAATCCAAGGCAGTCAATGGAAAGCCTCTCATTGACTGCAGTGGGCTTTTGATCAGGACCATAGGCTTAGGAGTGAGAAAAGGAAGTTGACTATAAACGAAGGATAACTAGTTTCTGAGAGTGAGGCAAAAAACACGTAAACTAGATTTTCAGTTTACAGTATTCCCTGTTATTCATAGCCTCATTATTGGCTGTATTACAAGAGGCTGTAGAGGCCTGTTGGTGTTAGATGCTGTACCAAAATAAACACACACAAAGAATCTGTCTCTCTCATAAAGAGCTTACAGCCTGAGACCCCAGTGCTGCAAGCACTTCTATACCATTGGGACTGTAAGTCTCGATTCTGTATTGTTTTCTGGTCATATTGAGGCCCACTGAAATCAATTTAACAAGGTAATTTTGGCAACATAAAAAAGGATATGTTATAAGTACAGATTATTTTTATCATGACAGTCATCAATCATGGTAAATCCCAAATGGATCAAGTACCACTTGGACTGATCTGCCCTTAAGGTGGCCTGGCTGTATATTCTGTTGATGACCATCACTGGACATCTTACCACTCCACCAAAGCTTTTGGTGGTCACGTAATCACTGGTTGTGATTTATACATTTCTGAATTTGCTGTCTTCCCTTCTAACACGAGCATACCAAAAAACCTGATTAAGCTGATGGAGACAGTTGCTAGGTTTTGGCTTTGAACAGTCTCATTTCTGAACTTGGCCTGCCATGTGATAGGAATCATCTGACAAAGACGATGAGGTGTTACAGTCCCCTACAATGCAACTGGTATAATTATAGTTCTGTAGAGTCACAGCTTCAGGGCAAGCTTGATGTCATGATGTCCCTACAAAGGCTACTGAAGGACCTGCAATGCAACAATGCAGCTATCCAAGTGTCTACATCCTTCAAATATCCTCAGGCACTGTCTATGATTCCCAATGTATTAGACAGTTACTCAATGTCCAATCCAGTAAGGTTAATACTGAGCATGTTATAATGAGAACTGGAGAATACTTGATGGTAATGGCCAGGGACTTAGTTTTGTCTAGACTGCTGCATGCTATTTCTTGATGTTGGTCATTTAAAAATGAAGTAGGTTCACCCTATTTAGTTTTTAACCAATAGACCTTTTTCTCCTCCTCCCTTCCCAAAGTCTCCCATCAGCAGAATTTAGGAGCCAAGGTCTGATCTCAATTGTAAGAGCACATACCCAGTGGAGTTTAGTGGAGTTATTCTGGATTTATACTGATGTAACTAATCAGAATTTAGCCAGAATAAGTTGAAATGTTGCTGTGCTTCACTAGTTTACAGCTTTCTGGCCATATCACAACCACACAACAGATCTTCAAAGAAAAATTGTTCAAATGTGTTTACCATTTCATAAATGTAGCAGGTCATTTCAGAGTTTGCTCTACAATTGTTTGGAATAAAAAGTAAAAAGTTGCAGTACTGCTATCCCTTACTTCTGCACTGCTGCTGGTAGCAGCGCCTTTGGAGCTGGGCATCTGGAGAGTGGTGGCTGTAGGCAGGCAGACCAACTCTGAAGGCAGAGCCATTGCCAGCAGCAGCACAGAAGTAAGGATGACATGGTATGGTATTGCCACCTTAACTTCTGCACAGCCATCTGCAGAGCCGGGTCCTCAGTCAGTAGCTGCCACTCTCCAGCTGTCTAGCTCAGAAGGCAGCAGCACAGAAGTAAGGATAGAATAATGCTGCTGCTGGCTTCAGAGCTGCAGGTGTATAGCCAATAGCTGACACTCTCCAGCTCTGAAGGCTAAGGATGGATACCGGCTCTTACTACATTTAAAAGGCAGAGGCGCAGCAGTCAAAGAGTCCTGGACTTACCCTGGCTGTGCCTCGGACTTTTCCTTTTAAATGTAGTAAGAGCCAGGTGGCTTTTACTACCTTTAAAATGCAGAGCCACAGTGGGGTAGGTCAAGGACCAAGCGTGAGCTTGCACTGGGTCCCTGACTGCTACACCTCTGCCTCCTCTGCTCCCACCCCTGCACCACAGAGATGGTGCTGTGGGTAATTGGTTTTTAAGTTGGCTCCCCTCAACACAGGCTCCTGTTCCCCACATCCTTGCTGCCTCTGATATAGAGGCAGCAAGATGGGGAAGCGAGTAGTCAACTTGCAATCTCCTGGCAACTGTCTTTTGAATCAGGATCTCCAATTTGAGAAACACTGGTATCCTCCATGGAATCTGTTTAGTGTACGGTAAAAGTACACAAGACCATATTTTATGGTCTGCAATGTGTTTTTCACAGATGTGAATTTGGTAGGGCCCTATATATTGGAAAGAAAATCAAAACTAAATTTTAAGAATCTTATTTAAAGAGATGTATCTCACTTTTAGCTGAAACAATGAATATGAACCAAGAGCAAAAATTCAGATACATATTATTGTACAAGTATTACCAATATTAATAAAAGTCATAAATATTATCAATATTATTGCCAATATTAATAAAAAGTCAGAAATATGCAATTAAAGAGAAGAAAATGCATGCAAATTTCACACTGAAAAGAAATCCACAGGCTTGTAAGTAAAAGCCACATTAAGAATCAGTAAGTTGGCAAAAGCAGTTTTCAGGGCAGCCAATGGTACCTGTCTAGGCTTTAGGGTAGGAAAGCCTTTGAAGTTGCAGACTGCCAATAAAAATGCAGCTGGTATTCAAAGCTTAAACATCTCCTGTATAGTTTTTATATTACTAATGTTTAAGCCAAAACTGACTAACCTTAGACTATTGTGTTAGTCGTACTCCACATACAATTAGTAATCTTAAAGCCCATTAAATAGATGCAATCTAGACATAATGTTTATTGTGAAATGAAGTACAGTTGACCATTTTTAGAAGGTTTCTGCTTAAGACTTTTCTTAAACGTTTGGATTGTTCTTTGCTCACATATTCATTTATAATTCACATTTTTATTAACTTTTAAAATGTCTCATTTTATAATTGCCAGACTAAACCAGTATAGAAGCTCTTTCCTTCCTTTAAGATTTTTTTCAGGAAAAACATTTTAAACTACGTAAAATTTGAAAACTATACATTGTTGATCAGATTGAAGGTCATTTGAAACATGAATAACTATGGTCTCTCACTCTATTTTAAAATATTTCTCAGCCGAGCCACCCATCCAAAAAGAGCTTGAAAGGCAAGAAAGATATACCACTTTAGCAACCCATTGGTGGAGTGTCCTGCCTTATGAAAATGGAACCAGCCCAGTAAAATAGCAGTGTGTGCTCTTTCTACTTTCATCTTAACATGTACAAATTTCAGGCTTCCAACTGATCTGACAGAACACTTCCTGTTCAGGAAATAAATGTGTCATATGATTTCTTGATTTAAAGTGATGGATCACAGTAACTCTGTGTACAGCAGGAGTGCTATGCTTATAAAACATATGCAACTATTATTACTCAAATGAAGGAGAATTTCTCCAATATCACTTAGAACAATTTCTTCAGCAGTCACTACACATCTCTGAGATTACAAATTCCAAAAGGCCAAAAAGAAGTAGGGATTGGCAATCTGCATTGTATGCTTATTTTATAAAAAAGAAGAAAAAACTGGGATTTTGGAAAACATTGAAACACTTTTTTAAAAATTAAAATGCAGATGCACAAATGCTGAAATTGTATTTCTTTTATCATTTATAATATCTCCTACTGCTGTGACTTCTGGACCCATTGTGATCCAGAGGAATATATAAAATCCTTCCTTAGAGGTTTGATACAATGACTGGAGGAGTGGTAAATAATGGTGAGGACATTGTTTCTCTCTCTTTGGCCACAGACTTTAAAGCATAATATTAAGTATCCATATTTCCTCATATAGCTTAATATTCACATTTCACAAAGATAATCTTTGTCTATATTCTATATTCTTTGTCTATATTGTAATATTGTACACAAACAGTTGGTTTGATTGATTATCACTTGCAGGTAAGCCTCCCTGGCTTTATAGACAAGTGAAAGTTTGCAGTGGATTCTTCTAAGTAAAGTTCATTCAAGCTATGAGGAAGGTGATATGGAGTAGGGATGAAAATCCCATTTAAACAGTTAACTAGTTAAATGTTATATTTAATCTGTTAACTGCTTAAACAAGGTGAACTGTTCCAGCTGGAGCAGTTACCGGTTAACCATTGAAAGCCCCAGTATGCAGTTGGTGGTGAAGGAAGCTCCCTGCACTTTCTTCCCCTACTTGTAAGCAATATAGCTTTATTTATCTATCGTGGAGTATCACTGATTATATGAAGATAGGGCTGGCCAGAGAATGAAATACACATTCCTTTTTCTATGGCAAACGTGTTCATCAACTCCCCCTGACATGTCTGGTTTATACATATTAGTCACAATTCCAGCATATATGTAAAACTCTTATCACATATCACACATATATCACACAAGAATATTAGTAATCAGTTGAGTTATTAGTTTTCAAATAACACCTCAGAGCATATTCTATATAAAGGATATTACAAAAGCATTTAGGGTGTGAATATAGGGGTGTTTAGGGTCACAAAGAGCTAATGTGATCCTTGGATGTATAAGAAGTGGGCTATTAAGTAGGAATAGGGCTGTAGTATTACACAGTAGCGCTGGGGCATTTTTAATAGTGGGGATGCTGAAAGCCAGCCCCCTTGAACCTGTCCACTCCTCCCCTCTAGAGAGGCAGCCCAGAGCAGGACTGTCGCCCTCGGAGGAGGGCCCCCAGACCAGGGTAAGGAGGCAGAGGCAGTGCCCAGTAGCCATAGCCCGGGTGTAGAACTGGCAGCCAGAACCCTATTTAAAACATGGGAGTGCTGCTGTAACCCCCGCATCCCTTGTTCCCATGTCTATAGAATGACATCCATATGGGTGTGTCTAGACTACAGGGTTTGTTTTTTTTTTTTTTCAAAAAAAGTAGCCTTTTTTCGGAAAAAAATGTCACCTGCGTCTAGACTGCTGCCACGTTCTTTCAAACATAAATCGAAAGAACGTGGCAGTTTTTTCGATCACGGTAAACCTCATTTTACGAGGAATAACGCCTTTTTTGGACAGTACTCTTTCAAAAAAAAGGCGCTATTGAATGCAAACTGTGCTTTTTCGAAAGAGTGTCTAGACTCTCTTTCGAAAAAGTGGATCACTTTTTTGAAAAACCTGCTTGTAGTCTAGACACTCTTTTTCAAAAGAGGCTTTTTCAAAAGATTCTTTCGAAAAAGGCTTGTAGTCTAGATGTAGCCTGTATGTTTCATTCTGGCATCCATACGAATGCTGAAAAATTGGAAAGGGTTCAGAAAAGAGCTATGGGAATAAGTCAAGAATTGGAAAAGATGCCTCTGCCAAATATTAAGGAAGCTCAGTCTCTTTATCTTATTGAACAGAAGGTTAAGAGCTGACTTGATCATGATCTTTGAATATGTACATGGACATAAGGTTCTTTAATCTACCAGGTACAGGCATAACAAAATCTAATGTCTATAAACGAGACAAATTGAAACTAGAAGGCTGTGTCTACACTGCACCCCTTTTCCGGAAAAGGGATGCAGATTAGACCAGTTGGAATTGCAAATCCGCGGGGGATTTAAATATCCCCCGCGGCATTTGCATTTACATGGCTGCCACTTTTTTCCGGCTTGGGGATAAGCTTGAAAGTAGGAATAAGAAATCTTCCGGAAAAGGGCTTATTTTCCAGAGAATCGCGTCTAGACTGGCGCTTTTCTCCGGCTTATCCCCAAGCCGGAAAAAAGCGGCAGCCATGTAAATGCAAATGCCGCGAGGGATATTTAAATCCCCTGCGGATTTGCAATTCCGACTGGTCTAATCTGCATCCCTTTTCTGGAAAAGGGGTGCAGTGTAGACACAGCCAAAATGAATGCATATTTTTAAGAGAGAGTAATTAACAACTGGAACAACTTATCAAGGCCAGTGGTAGATTCTCAACTTGAAATCTTTAAAGTGGATGTTTTTCTAAATGATATGCTCTAGTTTTAGCAACAGATTACTGGGCTTCATGCAGGAATTAAAGTAGAATCCTGTGGCCTGTACTGCAAGTAGGCACTCAAACTAGATCAGGGATGGGCAATAATTTTTGATGATGGGGGGGCCACTCCAAGAGCCACACTTTTCTTTGGAGTGGGTGTGGGATCTGGGATGGAGGTTGGGTGCAAAAGAGAGTTCTGGGTAGAGGACTGAGTGCAGGAGAGGGTATAGGGTCTGAGGAAGAGTTTGGGTAAAGGAGGGGATTGTGACCTGAAGCAGGGGATTGGGATGCAGCGTCTGGCAGGGGTATGGATGCAGGAGAGGATTCTGGCCTGGGAGAGGTATCTAGGATTGGGTGCTGGGTCTGGGTGGGAGCTGTGACTTGGGGGAGGCAGGAGGAAGATTCAGAGTGTCTGGGTGGTGACTTGGGACAGAGAATTGGGGCAAAGCATCCAGGAGGGATATGGGTGCAGGAGAGGATTCTGGCTTGGAGATAGGGTGCAGGAGGGAGTGCAGGGTCTGGGAAGAGTTTGGGTAAAGGAGGCGATTGCGACCTGAAGCCATATCTGACCCACATGCCATATCTTGCCCACCCCTGGTCTAGATGATAATAATGGTCCTTTCTGACCTTAACATCAATTAGTCAAAACATCCACTTATAATGAGCAACAATACTAACTTTCCCACCTGAAAAAAAATAAATAAATACAACCAAGGGTTAGCTATAGCCTTCATTCAAATCTAGCTCCCATTGACATCAGCATGAGCTTTGTCCAAGAAATGATAGTTAACTCCATTTCTTGCCATAATCAGCTTCAATGTGGTTAGACTGAATCAATAACTCCACAAGTAATTTGGGTTATAATTAATCCAGTTATTAATTGTTTATATCCACATAACTAAGTATATTACACAGGTCAGTAATCTAATAGCCAGTGGTCTCTCCTGCTAGCTAGTCCCTGTTAAGGAAAGAGGCCAGATTCCCTTTTGAGCTACTTCACAAATGCCCAGTGGAGAATTCTCCTTGTAACAAATTCTTAAGTGATGAAAATCTGCTGGAGAGAGCTCCTGTGCCAGAAGAGTCCCCAGGCTGCTTTAACTGATGCCAGGGACAGCCTGCAGCAGGGTGAAAGAACATTGCGTGATTGCTTAACAGTGTCCCTTTCCAATGCTTCTCCTTCCATGCCACACACAGGGGAGAATGTGAACCCAGAGTGTTTCCAATGAGATATTCTTACACGGATCTAAGTGTTCTCAGTCTGCAATGTCCTTCATGCTCCCACTAGGATATATTGCAGGTCTTCAGTGCCCCAGTACCTGCTACAGTGGGTGAATTTCACTGTATCTGATTTCACTCCAAGATTGTTTACTTTCAGCAAAATCTGGAAATGCTACAGCCATTCCTTCCACTTCTGTGCAAGATTCCAATCAGATTAAAAGATTTGAGTGGCTTCATTTGTTCCATTATGGCCAAAGATTTAGCTTTCTTTTGACTCTAAGTAATACAGCTGTGCATACACACGAGTGCTGGTCAGAGACTGATTTTTATTTCTTGACCCTATTTGTCTGAAATGGGTCAAAGTTACAACAGATTAACACTCCTGTCTCATGGCAGAGATCAGCATGCAGAGGGTGACAATCCATCCCGTTTTACAGTCCTTTATTTAATCCCTTTTCCTAGCATCCTGACTTTTTTTTAAAAAAAGGGCATGTTTTCTATATTTCCCCTGCGGGGGGAGGAGGGGAGGAAGCGCCAGGGCTCTAGGCTTCAGCCCCACAATGGAGGCAGGGGTGAGGAACCACCGGCAGTCAGGGCTCCAGCCCCACAATGGGTGGAGTGGAAGGAGCCACCAGTACTCCAGGCTCCAGCAGCTGAAACTCCGATCACTGGCAGCTCCCCACCCCTCTCCACTCTATGCTATGGGACTGAACTTCATCTCCGCAGCAGGGCAGGGAGGGTGGGAAGCTGCCAGCACTCGGAGCCCAGAGTGCCAGCAGCTCTTCCTTCCCACTGTGGGGCTGGAGCCCCGAGTGCTGGCAGCTCCCCTCACATACCCACCCCATTGGGGGGCTAAAACCCCGAGCGCCAGCATGTCCCCCTTGGTGTCCCGTATTGGGCACAGGTAAATATGGTAGCCCTAAGCATGCGCTGACTCAAATGGGAGCTTGATACAATCCATGCTTCGTTTAGTTTTGAAAGGATCTTTAACACACAGCCCTTGCCCAGACAATTATCCCAATATCATAATTAGGATTCGTGTTTACAGTGTTGTAGCCATATTGCTTCCAAGATATTAGAGAGAGAGAAGCAACTTCTGTTGATGAGGGAGAGCTTTTGAGACATACAGCGCTCTCCTTCAGGTCCAGAAGAAGAGTGCTCTGTAGTTTGTAATCTTCTCTCTTATCTTATATCCTGTCACTGTGTAAAATAAAAACAAACGTTTACATCACAGATTACAAGATTTTCAAGCCATCTAATATTTTATACCTTTTAAAAATTAACATTCAGAAACAAGACCAAATGAAGGAGCTATCACGATAATCTTTAAAAAGTAAAGAAAAATGTTACACTTTAGGAGCCTATCTGGGATTGAAACAAAGTTCATTACATTGTTATAATTTACTATTTGTATTACAGCAGGGCTTATGGGGACCAACTAAGATGAAATGCATGGAGATGCCTATCTCCCAGAACTGGAAGAGACCTTGAAAAGGTCATCAAGTCTAGTCCCCTGCCTTCACAGCAGGATCATGCACCATCCCAGACAGATTTTGCCCCAGATACCTACATGGCCTTCTCAGGGATTGAACTCACAACTCCAGGTTTAGTAGGCCAATGCTCAAACCACTGAGCTATCCCTCCCCTATTAAGATCAGAGCCCCATTGCACAAGGCACATAGTACAGGCCAGTACACAGGAATATCTGGGAGAGACTGGGAGCCCTCGCTCCTGGACGGGGAGGGGATGGAATCAGCCATAGCCTTCCCTCAGCCGGAACACAGGGGAGGGATGCACCACTCCTACTTTCCCCCGGCTGGCTGGAAGATGGGGCGGGAGGCTGGGGCCACATGCAGCCCCAGCCTCACGCTTACTGGAGGACCATGGGGTGGAGGGAGCAGTTCACACCCTTCGCACCCACGTGTCCTATGTACAGGCCTATAGTAAGAGAATCTCTTTCCCCAAGATCTTGCTGACCCCTGGTTTAGAGTGTAACATATAGTTCAGTACAGAAAGGGCTCTCTTGCCATTCCCAAAAAACACAAATTTTGAATTTTTAATTTTCACTTGAAAAATTGCAAGAAATGTGTAATTACTCCTGTCAAAATGGTCTCTTTTTGTCTATTTCACCTTTAACCAAAGGTGAAAGTAATGCAGTGTACCCCAGTAAGAACCAGCTGCACTGCAGCAAAAGAGCTGGCTGGGGCACTCTGCCATTTAAAGGGCCAGCTGAGGACACGCTGGAAGGAGCGTATATGCACTCCCAGCCGGGAGGGGCTGGCAGCAGCAGATGCCTCCCTCTGGCCACAGTAGCCTGGCTCCAGCCCCCAAATGGCTGCCATGTTCTGTCCCAAGCTGCCATGCCCCAGGGGCAAACCCTGAAGCCCAGCCCCAGTGGCTCTGTGACTGATGTAACAGTCCAGATGTGGTGGCCAGCTTGGGTTCCAGCCACAGCAGCCTGGCCAACAAGGTCCCAGTAGGGGGCAAGGGCCCATCTGGCCACAGCATCCTGTCCCCACCCTGCTGTGGCATGGGTACGAGGGGAGGCCATACTCCAGCTGTAGTGATCCTGGCCTGGCCTCCCCCATCCAGCCACTGCTGCCTGGGTGCAGCACCCCAGGTTCAGCCAGGTAAGGTAATCAGGCTCCAGCCCCCACCCCACATACTCTACTTCCCACCCTCAGCACCTTGCCCTGCCTCCTGCACCTTCCATGCACCCCAACCCCCTGCCCTGAGCCCCTCATAACTCCAACCCTGACTCCTGCACCCCCATATCCACAAACTGCACCCCCAGCAGCAGCAAATGTCCCATTAAATAAAGTCTGTGAGTATGTTTCATTTATGCTATTATTGACCATGATGTTAATTATCACTAATATTAAGTTGTATGTTTTTAGTCATGCAAATGGGCATTCTTATACTCTTTGTTGATCACTTGTTCTGAATTTTGATGTAGTTTGGCTCTTTGGTTTGCTGAGCCTTGCTCTAAACAGACAAGACAGACAATAGGTGGCAGGAGAGAGGTGGAGTGACTTACTTAGTAGATCAGAGGCAAAGCCAGGAATAAAACGGAGGTTTCCTGATCCCTAGTCAAATAACCTGTCACCAGACCAAACTGTTTTTCATTTATTGTCCATTAGCCATAATGTTGGTGTTTTTATTTTTTTAATTCAAGTGTTCAGAAAACTTCCTGATTTTTTTGGAGCTGGTGGGGAAGTCTGACATCTCTTCCATGTAAACTAGCAAGTGGACATATTACCCTGCTGGGAATAGACTAACGTACAATTTGCAGAACCATGTAACTAAGAGCAGGTTTAAAACAATCAAAGGAAGCATTTCTTCGCACAATACATAGTCAACCTGTGGAACTCTTTGCCACAGGACATTGTGAAGGCAAGGACTTTAACAGGGTTCAAAAAATAACTAGATAAATTCATGCAGGTTGGGTCCATCAATGCTTATTAGTTAGGATAGATAGGGGTGGTGTACCTACCCTCTGTTTGCCAGAAGCTGGGAACAGATGCCAGGGGAGGGGTCACTTGATGATTACCTGTTCTGTTCATCCCCTTTGGGCCATCTGGCATTGGCCACAGTTGGAAGACAGGACACAGAGCTAGATGGACCTTTAGTCTGACCCAGTCTGGCTGTTCTTATGTACTAGCTACAGCTCCTCTTTAGCCAAAACATGAGTTTAAGTTTAATTTCACCTGTCGTAAGAAAAGCATTATTAAAAAGCTTTTGTTTCCTAAACAGAGTAGCACTTTTTAATTTTCGCAAAGCCAGATGATTCTGCCTCAGTACCATAGAAGTATGAATTATTGATATTACTTGACTTTAATATTTGATGTCACTGAGGAAATTGATAGTATATCCAAATCACAACCTGTGACTAGATTATGAAGGTCATCTGAAAGAACTTCCAGACAAACACAATTTCCCCAAATCAAAAGCAAGCTACCAAATTGCTTGTTGAGTGATACTTTTATCTATTATTTATCAGTCAGACAAGGCCAGGCCAGGCTCAGAATAAAGGACTAGAATGTGAGTACCATTCTGAGAAGGAGATATGGTGTCATCCCAAGGTATTGCTGGCTGTATGAAATATTTTATGAAGAGTTAATTTTCAATCTACGATTTAAGTTAAACACTAAATAATGTGATCTCAAAGTGGAAGCTGCTAATGGCAAGTTTATTAGTTAACAGTGTGAAGCAAACCTGTAGATAGTAACCAAATAGTCATTAACTGCTGAAACAACCAAATTTCTCAGAGATCATTACAATTAAGGATCATATTCAATGACTTACAACCCCAGCTATAATATTTGAGAAACATAGCATCTGTAGCACAGCTGGAGCAGCTGTGTTGGAGAATCAATCATTGCCTGGCAACTGAACAACTGATTTTCCATCAATCAGTACACAAGGCATTCTGTTAGGTTTATAAAACACATAAATTTGCTCAAGTATCTGCAAATGCAATAAGTGGGTTAGAACGGTAACAGCTATAGATAAAAGGCAGTTTCAAAGCAGTTATTGGGCTTCATCTGAAAATAACTGTATTTATATGCACCCTAAATATAATGTTACAATAATAAACAGATGAACAGCTCAGTGAAATTAGCTCTGACCATAGGCAGAGCCAAGAGAAATCCAGAAACAAAGATTATTTCCCCCTTTGCAAACATCTTGTGCTACATGACTGTAATATTTCTTTTTGATAAAATGGCCAGTCACAGAAACAGTTACGCCTCAGTGTGCCAAGAATTCATAAATCCCTGTAAATTCCTGCAGCCTAGACTGTTTTCTAGATTTTTATTGGCCTAGCTCAGATCATCAGTGATACAGCAAATCTTATCATTCTGTGGCAATTAAACCAGTTTCAGTAATAATCTCCCTGACCCCAATTTTTAAAGGACAATAAAAGGGGAAACTGTGTTTCTGACCAAAAACATTAAAAAAGAAATAAGGTTATTTTATGCCAGAAGTACTGTGTACAAGTTGGTATCACAGCTTATGTTATATGAGTATTTTAATATTCGTATAACATAAGCCTTTTGCTGAATGCCAACTCTTCAGAAAGAGAAAGGAATGCATTTGTGTGCAAAGTAATTGCAGTAACTATTTCTTCACAAAACAGAACTGAGATAACCAATATGCTAACCCTGCAAACCTGGCCAGTTAGATATAGATATTGTACCCCATTCAGGACATGACTTCCCCTTGCCCAGGGTCCTACTCTGCTATCAGGAAGACATCCTCCCTATACAATTCTCTGAACCCAGGAGACCCCACATCTACTGTCTCAGTGCTATCAATAGCATACTACTAGAATCTAGTTATCTGTTTAGTATTTCACAATGACTCCAATGACTAGTCAGCCATCTCCCAACTGCTGAGAGTTCTGTTTGCTGGCGAGATCTTATGCAGATACTATTGACTTTAAGATCCAAACTCCACATTAACAACAAGACTCACCACTGAATCCCTGCTCAATCAACAAGAGTTACCTGCCAGCACTAGCTGAACCCAAAGTACATTAAGCCACAAGAGATTTAAATAAACATAGCTAGACCACCACACACCCAGGACTACACAAAAATAAGAGAGAAGAATCACTAATGCATATTAACAAATCACAGCCCACAAGTCAAGACAGACACAGGGAGATACAGCAACACAAAGGAAAACTAACAGACAACTGATGACAGTTTAACATAATCATCATGCACGTAATTGCCATTAAATGTCAAGGTTCTTTGAGCACTTCCTTAAAGGGACTTTTCCTGCATGACATGAGAAGCATGCATAGAAAGGGAGCCTGCGAGCCTTTTTTCTAGATTGGTCACCATTTGCCCAGTCTAATAAACCCTCACAATCTTAGCCTGACCAACTAACCAGCACTGAAGTGCATTTACGCTGTAATTAAAAGCCTGCATCTCGCTGGGGCTTTGGCTGAGGGGCTGTATAATTGAAGCCTAGACCTTTGGACTCAAGCTGCAGCCTGAGCTCTGGGACACTGTCACGTCACAGGGGTCTAGACCACAGTCTCCAGCCCAAGCCAAGAAGTGCCCACTGCAGTTATACAGCACTGCCACTTGAGCCCCATGAGCCCAAGTCAGCTGACATAGGCTAGCTGCTGGCGCCTAACTGCAGTGTAGAGCACCATAGGCAGCTTGATTGTTGGCCTCGCCATTTCCAACCTTCATGGATTTCCCCCTAGCACCACTGCCTTTGGTTAGTCACTACATCCAACTTGAGGCAGCCAACACATTTCATCCCAGTGTTCAAATGCAGGTAGCTGGTAAACTTACGACTATAGATGCAGGTAGCAGGTGAGCAATAAAGTTAGATGTCATTAACATTTAGTTAATACCCACTGTTCCCATTTCCTAGGAGTACTAGATTTCTCATTACTGAGATTATACTATTCAATCAGGTATGAAATGTACAAATATAAACTAAATACAAAAACTACAAGAGATTTTTTTACAACAAAAATGCTGGAAAATATGGAAATCTCTCTTTCTCTCTCCTTTTTAAATGAATGAAAAAAAATCAAGAACATTTATTTTTACGGAAAGATTTTCAATAAAGCTGATTTAGCAAACTTTTTAAAGCTTGCCATTGCCAGTTGCTGTTTTTCTTTCTCTTTGGCTTTCCCCACAGTAGACTCTGAAAAAATTGTAAATGGGACTCAATGTCTTTGAAGCTCATAGCAAACTGTTGTAGGAAAAAAGAAATTTCAGGCCTAGGATGCCAAATGTGATTCAAACTTTCCACTAAATAAAGGCTTGAGTTAGCAATTCTAGCAGCCGAGAAAATGAAATTAAGTAATGATATATTAGTGAATGGCTTCAGCCTTTAGAAAACATTGATACTAGTTCTTGCTATAGATGACAAGCAAATGTAGAGGCACAGTTTAATTACCTGTCAGGAACTAAATAAAAGGTTTGTTTTATTGAATACTCCCTGTGTGTAATAGAACTATGGAAACAAATCTGAAATCCAATTGACTTTATATTTACAGGCTCCTAAAGAGCCATTAAAACATAAAAGTGAACTACTTAAAACCCTTTTGAAGTTTTATTTTTCTTTAATGTGTTTTTCACCTGTGTGATGATTGTTCATACTTTGCAGCATGATGAACTGTGACTTTTTTGCAATTTTATCCAGTTGAAGATTTAGTTATATTTAAATTGAAAAATAACAAGGTTTGCCACAGCAGAGCTGTTGTAATAAAACTGGCCACATACAAGATGCATTGTAAGGCTACAATGACAAATATTTTACATTTATTTATTATTTAAAACCATATTACAACCCACAATGGGACCACTATTGCAGTTCTTGTGTTGAAAAGGTTAAAATCTAAATAGACAAGACTGACAAAAAGGGAATTAGAAAGGAAGAATTATTATTCCCATTTTATACATGGGAAACTGAGGAACAGAAAGATTAAGTGAATTGATCAAGGTCGCTCAGAAAGTCTGTGGCAGAGCCAGTGACTGAACCCAGATCTCCTTATTGTCAGTCCAAATCCACAATCATAATGCCATCCTTCTTCTTAAAGTTAACTCATCATCTCCTGCCATTATTATCCATCTGCGTATGTATGCATGCATATGAAATGATCAGCTTCTACAGCAGGGCTGGCCAACCTATGGCTTGTGACCCACAGGAGACTGCCACACCCACAGCTCGCAGCTCTGAAAGGGGCAGCGTGTTTCTGTCTGAAAGAGACAGAGCTGGAGTCGGGGCGTCTCATGCAGAAGTATCTGTTATTCCCCTTCTCAGAGTTCTGTTCTTGGATTTTGAGCTCTTTGTAGTAGTAGTCATTCTCCTTAAATTTTTGGCTTCTCACTAGAACCCTCACATTTGGAAGTCCATAAGTATCAGTTTCTCTTCAGTCCTATTCAACATCTATATGCAGCCACTAGGTGAACTGGTCAGAGGTTATGGACTCAAGGGCCAGCAATACTTGATACTTTTTTTTTTTGGCCTCGGTTTTCACAGACTAGGTCAGCTCCCAGACTGCTGCACAGGGCAGAATAGTATGGGAAGGAGGTGGGCAGCCCTCAGCAGTGAAAGAACAGGTTAAGAGCTATTTAGAAAAATTGGACATGCACAAGTCTATGGGGCTGGATGTAATGTATCCAAGGGAGCTGAGAGCTAGATGATGTGATTGCAGAGCTATTGGCCATCATCTTTGAAAACTCCTGGAAATACTGGATGAATGGAAAATGGCAAATATGGTGCCGACCTTTTAAAAAAACCTGAAGAGCGAGAATCTAAGGAACTACAGACTTCAGCCTCATCGCAGTCCCCGTAAAAATCATGGAGCAGGTTCTTAAGGAATTCATTTTTAAACAGTTGGAGGAGATGATGCTCAGGCACAGTCAACATGGATTCACCAAGGGCAAATCATGCCTGACAAACTTGATTGCCTTCTATGATGAGGTAACTGGCTCTGTGGCTATGTGGAAAGCAGTGAATGTGATACATTGACATAAGCAAAACTTTTGATAGTTTTCCATGGTATTTTTACCAGCAAGTTAAAGTAGTATGGCTTAGATGAATGGACTATAATGTGGACAGAAAGCTGGCTAGATCGTCAGGCTCAATGGGTAATGATCAACAGCTCAATGTCTTATTGGAAGCCAGTATCAAGTTGAGTGCCAGTATCAAGGGGTCTGTCCTGGGGCTAGTTTTGTTTAAAATCTTCATTAATGATCTAGATGATAGGTAGCTAGGAATGCACACTCAGCAAGTATGTGATTTACACAAAGCAGTGTGTGTATGTGGTGGGAGAGGGGTTTTGGGGGGGAGGGTGAAGATAGATATACTGGAGGGCAGAGATAAGTTCCAGAGTGACCTGGACAAATTGGAACATTGGGCAAAAAGTACTCTGATGAAATTCAACAAGTACAAGTGCAGAGTCCTGCACTTAAAACTAAAGAATCCCATGCACTGCTACAGGCTGGGAACTGACTGGCAAAATGGCAGTTCTGCAGAAAAGAACTGAGGATTACAGTAGACGAGAAGCTGGATGTGAGTCAGTGTGCCCTTGTTGCCAAGAAGGCTAATGGCATATTGCACTGCATTAATAGGAGCACTGCCAGTAGATCGAGGGAAGTGATTATTCCCCTCTATTTGGCACCATATCTAGACTGCTGCATCCCATTTTGGGACCCCACTACAGAAAGGATGTGGATAAATTGGAGAGAGTACACAGAGCCAACAAAAATGATTAGCGGATAGGGGCATATGATTTATGAGGAGAGGCTAAGGGAACTGGTTTTATTTAATCCACAGAAAAGAAGGGGTGTTCTAAGAGAATGGAATCAAGCTGTTCTCAGTGGTGGCAGAGGACAGAACAAGGAGCAATGGTCTCAGTTTGCAGTGGGACGGTCTAGGTTTGATATTAGAAAAAACTATTTCACTAGGAGGGTGGTGAAGCACTGGAATGGGTTACCTAGTGAGGTGTGGAATCTCCATCCCTAGAGGTTTTGAAGGCCAGGCTTGACAAAGCCTTGGCTGGGATGATTTAGTTGGGGTGGATCCTGCTTTGAGCAGGGGGTTGGACGAGATCTCCTGAGGTCTCGTCCAAAACTAGTTTTTTATGATTCTATGAAATATCATGATAATTGCCTCAGTCATGCCTGTCCCTTTTTCACTTGAAAACTTATACAATTTTGGCTTTTTCAAATCCTGAGGTATAATTTTGTTTTCCCAGCAGAAACTAAATAGGTCTAGCAAAGCTTTGTGAAGTGTAGGACCATTGTGATTCAGCACTTCAGCTGCTACTCCATCTGCTCCAGCTGCCTTTCCATATGCTATTTCCCATAAGTGCATTCATAGTCGCCTCCAAAGTTGGTGGATCTTCAAGTTCAAAACAAACTAGTCTGCTCAATTGAGTTTACTATTTGATCATTTGCACTCAATCCACGATTGAGAGGAGTGGTAAATCGTTCTTTCCATCCTTCTAGTAGCATACTATGGTCAGTTAGGAATGTGGTTCTATCAGTGGACAGGTTTGGACAGTTATTGGCTCTTCATGATCTGTAAACGGACTCCTAAAAAATCCTTGAGTGCTTTTAGTATCAGCAAGAGCTTGTAATTCTACTCCTTTATTTCTCTACTAAATGGATATATCTACACTACTGAGTTTTGTCAATGAAACTAATGTCAACCTGCAGAAGTCGCCAAAGCATGATGCACAAAACTTCAGGAACACTAACCTGTACATAGAGCTGTAGGTGAAGACCTTCTTTCCAGACCGCAGGATTACTATGGGAGATGTGGAAATGCCCATTGTGATCCTGGGAGACCCAGCCTATTCCTTGCAGCCCTGGTTCATGAAACAGTACACGGGCCTGGAGAGCAGAAAGCAGCAATTTAACAATAGGCTAAGCAGATGCTACATGGTGGTTGAATGCACCTTTAGGAGATTGAAGATGACATGTAGGTGTCTCTATGGCAAGCTAGACCTCACCAAGGACAAGGCTATCATGGCATGTTGTACATTGTATAATCTATATGAAAGTAAGGGGGAGTTCTTTGATCAGGGATGGAGCACTGAGGCACAGCACTTGGCTGCAGCGTTTGAGCAGCTAGATCCTAGAGCTTCAATGCAACACCATCAGGAACATGCCTTCAATGCCTACACCTGGGATCATGCTCGCTTGTATGTGATATCATGAAGCAGTAAATAAAAGCACTGTTCCATTCTGAAAGTGTGCCTTTATCTATAAGAAATTAGTGCACTGAAACACAATGAAGTCTTCCCCACCCATATGGTAAGGGAGGTGTTGGCATAGGGTCACAACTCACAGCTGTGTGTAGGGCCAAGCATCATTATCACAGGAGAGGAAGTGGAGTGCATGGGAAAATTTGGGCTCCCGGAGAAGGAAAAGGATTGTGAGGGCTCGCAGGGCATGGAATTTTGAATAACCCATGTTGGCTCTCTCTGCTGCTTCATGAAGCACTTGAGGATCTCAGTCTGTTCCTCCATGATCTCGATCATGCATTGGTGGCTTGCTTGGCAAAGGCCTGGGTGTTCTTGCAGGACCTGAGTTCCCTTTCCAAGCCCTGCTCCCAATGTTTGCACTCTCTTGATTTAGCACCTCATGACACGAACCAAATCCTTCCTATTTCTGCAAGGGCAAAGCCTGATGTGCAACAAGCACTCTGAGGCAGTGTGCAAAGGGACTGCAGAGTTCTCTGATATTAGACACAAAGCTCAAAAAGGGGTCTGTTGACATTGAGTCCTACACGGTAACATTTCACATTTACCAACCCCTTTCCCACCGTTTTCACTCATTGCCCCGCTGGCCCTTGAAAGGAACGCATCTTGACAAGCACCTTAATCATGCTGAGTGAGAAGGGGGTGATGGTATCTGTGTGCTAGGGCTATACAATTCCCCTTGCAGTAACAAAGGGTCCTAATTATACCCCAATTCTCTGGAGGCAGGTAACATCATGGCAGACAGCTCCCTGCTCAGAGTAAGAAGGAAATGAGGGCATAACTTCTCCAGGCTTGTGGCTTTCACCCTGCTCCTTCTGCAGCCTACCTATGCTCTGCTTTGGTTCCTACACAAGGGATTAATGAATGATACAGGAAAGTCTCTTACACTGTGGGGGGAGGGAGAGACAAAGCACCACCTTACGACATGGGGTCATGAGCAGAAAATCTACAAATACTTTTCCAAAAGTTGCAATAGCCGCTTTCTGCAGGATTCCATTGAGATCACGGCGAGCATCAACATCCTGCTCGGCCATACGGATTAGCTACAGAGAGATATGTGAATCTCACACAAACACAGCCAGCCTCCCACTTTTCCATGCCCTCTGCCCTGCCCGCCACAAGCTACAGACACTTACCCTGCATCTCATCACCTGCTTCCTGGTTCCTGGAAAGTGGCTGCTCAGACTAGCTATGTCCATCAGAAGTAGAGAATAGTTTCTGCCTGCCAGATATAGTAATTGACCTTGGGAGGAGCCACTGCTCTTCATCTACCTCAATCTACTCATCTACAATTTCATCCTCCAGGTTAGGTCCTCTGTGTACTGCCTCTGTGCCCCCTGAGGCATTCATGGTGCATTTGGTGGCAGAGGTGGGATCTTCACCAGGAACTGTGTCCAACAATAGAAACAGCAGGTCTTCAGTAAAGTACCAGAGCATCAGTTCACCTCACAAGCCTTGTCTCTGTTCTTTAATCTTCACTCTGCACTGCAGCACGTCCCTCTCATAACTCCTTTTCACAGAAGAATAGAGAAATGTGCCCATACATGCCCCGCTCCTATAGGTCACTCACAGCTAGGACTGAACAGACTCCTCTCCTCATACACTGATCAGATCCAACAACACCATGATGGTTCAAGCGGGGCAGCGTTTGGTCCAATGGCCAGGCATGGGCACCTGGGAAGATGCTATGAGACCACTGCATGCTGTACCAGCAGGTGGGGTGGGGGAAAGATGGGAAGGGCAGGTTCCAGGTGCTCAGGCAGCAGGAAAACATTTTTAAATGTCACAGGGCTTGCAAGGGGGTGAGGTGGGTAACTGGTCACGCAGATGTTGAGCAGCAGAGTTCAAACTAATCACAAGGGGGCTGACTGGGAATTGCAGGCCATCTCCTGGAGACCAGAATCAGCAACAAAACGCCTCAAGGTGTCCACGCTGCATGTCTGTCAACAACAACAGGAGGGAGCGGAAGTCCCTCAGGGAGCTGGAAGTTTTCTGTTGACAAAAACAGTCATTTTTTGGGACAAGAGTCGCTTTGCAATATGAATGCCAGTGCGCTTTTGTCAACAAAAGGCATTTTTCCTCAACAAAACTTGCCAGTGTAGACTGTGTGTGCCAGGTTAACTTCAAGTACATTCCCATTGTTATATATTACCTCAGCAATTATCTGTTTAGACAAAGATACATTTTTTCTTCTTTTCTATCTTGCTTTTGTACTATACCCATCACCATCCTGACACCCTAAGAATAGCAGACAATCAGAGAAAAGGCATATATTCTGAGAAAAATGCTGGCTAAGTAACTCTATGCCTATGCTCAAATGACAGATCTGAAACACATTAAAGAAACCTTGAATTCTTAAAACTCCATATCCCCAATTAGCATGTGAAATTCTCTCTCTGCTTGAAAGGTGAACAAGCGATAAAGCCGACTATAGTAATTGAACAAAATATGTTAATATACTCACAACTCTTACCGTGTGGTAGATATACTCCCCAAAGACTCTATGATTATCTGATTATCTAGAAGACGCCACATTTTTAATTTATCTCTTTTTTTTTTATAAGCTGTGCTAATAAAATCTGCACCTCATGGAAACCCACTGCTCATTAGCTATTACCCAGCCTCAGGCGGCACAGGTCTGTTTACATTACAAATAAAAGATAAAATATGCTCATTGCCAGCTTTCTTCCTCCCAGTGGACTAATGTCGTGAATCCATCCTGCAAAACTATCTCTTCACTACTTTCACCTGACTTCCCTTTGCCCTAGGATACTCTGCCTTCATTTATCTCTTTTGGACTTACCAAACTGCTACCACTACCTTAGATCAATTTCTTAAATCACAGTTTAATTATTTAGAAAGGAAGTGAGCTTTTGCTCTCCATGAAAACAACAATCCTTACCCCCAAGGAACAACATTAAAACATTGTTTAATCCTTATTACCAAGAACCTCCCTTGATACTGTGGTGTTGCTGAAACTTCATTTCAATATTTACCACTTAGATCACTTAAGGGCTGTCAGCTTTAATAAAATTTTATCAATTGGACACTTATATTATTCATAGTTTCATAAAAAAAGGAAGAGCTGCCTTGGTATTTCCTATCACATATGAGTTAATTTCTTTGACTGCTAAGGGATTTCATTTTATTAACATTTGTATGTAATGTGAATGATTTTCTTAACTGATACATTAAAATTCATTTAACTTGGTGTGACATTGCTCAGTAAATTCATGCAAAATGTATGCATTACTAAGTTTACAACTGCAAAACCCATGAATCAAACCAACCAGGCAGAATTGATTGTGCTGCATCCAAGAGACTTAAAGAGAGATTTCTATGTTGATAACTGCACATACAGCATAGTATAGTGATGGGACTCTGAGTGGTTAGTTGTGAAGCGGGGCAAATGAGAGAGGAAAGTAGTCTGGAAAGAGCCTGCATGGACCCAGTCAATGAGAGATAGGTTTGTTAGGAGCAAATCAGAAGACAACTTGTCAGGACAACCCAGATATAAGGAGCTGCTCAACAGAGCAGAGGGCACTTCGGCTCTGACCAGCAGGGGAGGCGCATCTTGGGCAGAACAGTGCTGGGCAGGCTCAGGAGAACAAAGAGAAGGAAGCTCCAACCTCATACTTACTAAGGATGTAAAAGAATAACCATTTTAGTGGTTAACTGTTAAACTTTGGCTCATTGGTTGCAGTTAACAGTTATGCCGAGGCTCTCACCCCACCCCACCCTGCCCCACCCCACTGTTGGCTCTGCATCAGAGACAGCAGCGCAGGGGCGGGCATCCAGCCCCCTGGGAGCATGGTGCAGGTGCTGCTGCCTCTGATACAGCAAATATATGTTAAAATTAAGCAATTTCCAGTGGTTTGATATTTAACTTATTTTGTATAAGCAGATTCAGAGGCAACCATGCAGGGCAGTAGCCAGTGCATGCCAGGAGACAGCTCCCACTGAGTCAGCTGCTGCCCCACACTTTGGGTGTGAATAATCGTGTAACCACTGATATTTTCAGCTGTTACAGAATGACCTGCTTTTTAACATCCCCGATACCTACAAGGCTGCGGCCCTTGCTACAAATGGCCGAGAAGGTACAAGAGCTATGGGGAAATGGCCCAGGGAATATTAGTAATCTGGGGGAGAGAAACAGGACAGGACATGTCTGCTGCCAGAGGGTCCCTGGGTCAGGACCCAGAGTAATGAGTGGGCGTAGGTCCCACCTTGCCACAACAGAGCATGGCCAATGCAGACTGTGGCTTGCCCCTGAGGTAAGGGGCTGGACTTTGGGTCGCAGCTGACTGCTGAATCAGGTGTGAGCCAGAAGACTGTTGATACCCCCAGAAAGGGAGCAGAACAGGATGGTGGCCCTACTAGAAGGCAGTATCCTGAAGGGGACATGACACCATGGGCCAGTGAGCGACATGGGTCTGGCTACAGAGGGTTGAGAGAGGAATGATGATGGGTGAGATGCCAACCAAAGGAGGCAGCACACTCAACTGACTGAGCTAATTCCCAGACTAACCAGCAGATGCTGCAGCAGCGAGACCAACCCGCCACAATTGGAAACAGCAGATTGGCCATGTTTGATTAAATGTGGTTCACCAATGTGATTTGGGAAGGCAGGCATCAAATAAATCAATAACTAAAAAGTTAATAGTAGTAGTAGTTTATGATCTTATGTGCAACTCCGTTCCATGAGAACCAGCAAATACCTGGTAAAAATTAAACAATTTCTGGTGGCTTGATATTTAACTTATTTTGTATTAGTAGATATGTCAAATACTTCTTCTTCCATACTGAGCTCATGTCACTTGGAAGCAAGGGGCTGCTATAAAGGAAAAAGGTCACAAAACTCACCAGCTAGTATTGTGGCTTCAGAGTTGCAATAGCTTCTTCAGTACTCCCATGCCATTATACAATGTATTAGGGATGTGAAAGTGTAACCGTGTACACAGTAAACCAATGAGCCTGGGCTCATTATTTAACCTTCACAATTACATGCAGGCTCCTGGAATGTGCTGGTAGCCAGCAACTCTCCTCCCTCCCCGCCCTCCACCCCATGTAACCGCTGAAATGTTCAGCCGTTATGCTTTTATTTAAACACATTTTAACATCCCTACTATGTATATACTTGAATTGTCTTAGACCTAATGTTCCCATTTCTAAACTGGCAGCCCCTACCGATGCTGCTTTGAGCACTCAGGGTGTGATTTTTAAAGAGACATATCAAATCCATCTCATTCGCCATGAAAGGAAACCATATTGATCTGATTGAGGCCAGAGACTTTCCTGACCATAGAGGAGAAGACAAACTTCACCTCAAAGTTTGTATTAGGGAAAATTTGCACAAAAACGTGCTTAAGGTGTGGACACTTCGCTGGTTTTTGCGCAAAAATCTTTTAGTGTAGACAGTCTAAATCTCATGGAAAGCAGGATTTGGGCTCCTAAATCACTGAGATGTTTTTGAAGTTTTTAAACACTCCCCCCACTTAAGTCCACCTGAGTGAAATTGGAAGTCTCACAAAGTGGTGTGTACGACTGATTAAGAAAAATATAAAACAAATTTATTTCATATCAAACACTTTTCAGACGCTTTGAAATTGTCCAAATCTTCCTTCCCACCAGACTGTGAACACGTGCTTAGTGATTCTGTCAAAAGCTAAGATTTCAATTAAAATTTCTGTTAAAATTGAAATTGGAAAATTAAAGCCAGCTCTAGCGGTGTGAAAGTCATGGAAGTTTAAACACATACTAGTTATTAATTTGCATTCCATAAGGGCCCCAATGTGCTACATGCTATATGCACATACATAGAAGCCTAAGTCTCAGACAAAAAAAAAAAAAAAGAATAATACAAGAGGTAACAGAAGGATATAACAGGAAAGTAATAATGAGACAATTATTGGAATAAAACTCGGGGTCACAGCACACGATGCCATTAGCTTTCTTGGCAACAAGAGCACGCTGTCAATTCGTATCCGGTTTCTCATCCATGATAATCCCCAGGACCTTTTTGGTAGAACTGCTGATTAGCCAGTCAGTCCCCAGTCTGTAGCAATGCATGGGATTCTACCCTCCTAAGTGTAGGTCTCTGTGATTATCTTTGTTGAACCTCATGAGATTTCTTTTTGCCCAATCCTCCAATTTGTCTAAGTCACACTGGATCCTATCCCTGACCTCTAGCATATCTACCTCTCCTCTCAGTTTAGTGTCATCTGCAAACTTGTTGAGGATGCAATCTATCCCATCATCCAGATCAATAATAAAAATACTGAACAAAACTGGCCCCGGGACCAAACCCTGGGATATACCTGTTGATATAGCCTGTGAACTAGACACTGGGTGTGTCTAAACTACAGGGTTTTGTCAACAAAAGTGGACTTTTGTCGACAAACTATACCTGTGTCTACACTACCGACAAGTTCTGTCGACAGTAAGTCGACAGAACATGGCAGTTTTGTCGACGGTAGTAAACATCATTCTAAGAGTAATAATGCCTTCTTTCAATAGAGTCATGTCGAAAAAAGGCGCTATTGCATCCACACTGTGATTTGTCAAAAGAGAGTGTTTAGACTCTCTGTCGAAAAAGCGGCTTGCTTTGTCGACAGAACTGGCAGTAGTCTAGACGCTCTTTGTCGACAGAGGCTTTGTTGACAGTATCTGTTGACAAAGCCTCTGTCGACAAAAGCCTGTAGTCTAGACATACCCTGAGCTGTGTGAGTCTGATCATTTAGCCAGCTTTCCATCCACTGTTTCCCTTTCATCCAAATCATCCTATAACTTGCTGGGTAAAATATTGGGGAAGACCATATCTAAAGCTTTGCTAAAGTCAAGGTATATCACATCCGCTGATGTATCCCCTTATTGACAGAGCCAGTTATCTCATCATAGAGGGCAATTAGGTTCATCAGATACTTGCCCTTGGTGAATCCATGTTGACTGTTCCTGATCACTTTCCTCTCCAACTGTTTCAAAATGGGTGCCTTGAGGACCTGCTCCATGATTTTTCAAGGGACTGAGGTGAGGCTCACTGTCTGTAGTTCCCCGAATTCTCCTTTTTTCCCTTCTTTTGAGGATGGGCACCATATTTTCCTTCTTCTGATCATCTGGGGCCTTGCCTGATCACCACAAATTTTCTAAGATTATGACCATTGGCTCTGCAATCACATCAGCCAACTCTCTCAGCATCCTAGAATGCTAGAACTTTAGAAAGGTTGGGGAACAGTTTTTATACTAAAGTCTAGGGGAAAGCTGACAGGTCCAGAGGTGCACATGGATTAGAGGGAGACATCCGTTTGGGGGAGGGCCTATTAATAGATGGTCTCTATGTCCTAGTAAAGAGGAGAGGATGGAAAATGATAAAATATGGATAAGATCTGATGCGAAACAGTCAAATGAAAAAGAGTTCCATTCAATCACAGTATGTAATGGCAGGCAGCTAAATAGTGACAAGTTTGTAAACTTCTTATATATAAATTCGACAAGTCTAAATAATAAGATGGGTGAACTACAGTGCCTTGTATTGAATGAGGATACTGATGTAACAGGCATCACAGAAACTTGATGAAATGAAGATAATCAATGGGACACAGTTATATCATGGTACAAAATATATCAGAAGGACACAATGGGTCATGCTGGTGGGAGAGTGGCAACATATGTGAAAGAAAGCATAGAATCAAATGATGTCAATGTGTAACCTGGGCTTATTGGTTAATCTTATTGTCTACATGCACCTCCCCTTCCCTTGCTCCCTCTGTATCAGAGATGCAAGAAGGGAGGGGAGCGGGAGCTGATGCTTAAAAGCCAGCTCCCCACGAGCACTGGATGCACCTCACCCACTCTTCCAGGCTGCTACCTCTGTCAGAGAGGCAGCAGTGCAGAGGGAGAGGGGGCCAGGCTGGAGCTGATACACATGCAGAGCTGGCTTTCAAATAGGATCCCCACATGCAAGCAGTGGGTTGGGTGGGGCGGGGCGGGGCGGGGCGGGGGAGGGAGCAGGGAGGCAGAAGCTGGTGCTGGGAGCTTCTGCCTGCCACCCCAGAAACAGAAGCATGGGGTAGCAGGGGGCTTCCTGGGAATGGGGCCCGTAGCCCACTGGCTGCCGGCCCTGCCCCCAGGAACCATCGAATAATTGTATAGCTGCTAAGATTTGGTGTGGTCACACTATTATTAAATTAAACAATATCTAATATCCCTAATCCAGGTAAGATGGGGGCTGGATTCAGTCCCTGGGCCATAGGTGCCCCACCTGTGTAATTCCATGTTCTAATAAGAATATAGCAGTAGGGATATATTACCGACCACTTGACCAGGATAATGATAGTGACTGTGAAATATTAAGGGAAATTAGAGATGCTATAAAAACAAAAAACTCAATAATAATGGGGGATTTCAAGTATCTGCATATTGACATAGTGCACGTCGCCTCAGGATGGGATGCAGAGATAAAGTTTTTTGACATGCTAAATGACTGCTTCTTGGAGCAGCTGGTTCTGGAACCCACAAGAGGAGAGGGAGTTCTTGATTTAGTACTAAGTAAAGTGCAGGATCTAACCCAAGGGGGTGCATATAGCTGGTCTGTTTGAAAATAGTGAACATAATATAATAAAATGTAACAGCCCTGTGGTGGGAAAAAACAATGCAGAAACCCTACACCAAGGCATTTAATTTCAGAAAGGGGAACTACACAAAAATGAGTGTGTAAGTTAAACAGAAATTAAATGGTAAAGGGACAAAAGTAAAATCTCTGCAAGCTTTATGGAAAATTTTCAAAGACACCATAATAGAAGTTCAACTTAAATGTATATCCCAAATTAAAAAAAACACAGTAAAAGAACCAAAAAAGTGCCAGCATGGCTTAACAATCAAGTGAAAGAAGCAGTGAGAAATAAAAAGGCATCATTTTAAAAGTGGAAGTTTAAATCCTATTGAGGAAAATAGAAAGGAGCATGAACTCTGTCAAATTAAGTGTAAAAAAATATAATTAGGAAGACCAAAAAGGAATTTGAAGAACAGCTAGCCAAAAACTCAAAACATAATAGCAAAAAAATGTTTAAGTACATCAGAAGCAGGAAGCTTGCTAACCAACCTACGGGGCCACTGGACAATTGAGTTGCTAAAGAAGCAAAGATGATAGGACCATTGTGAAAAAATTAAATGAATTATTTGCTTTGGTCTTCATGGCTGATGATATGAGGGAGAGTCCCAAATCTGAGCCATTCTTTTTAGGTGAGAAATCTGAAGAACAGTCCCAATTTGAGGTCTTATTAGAAGGGGTTTTGCAATAAATTAATTAACAGTAATAACTCACCACAACTAAATGGCATTAACCCAAGAGTTCTGAAAGAACGCAAATGTGAAACTGCAGAACTACCAATTGTGGTTTGTAACCTATCCTTTAAATGATCTTCTGTACTAAATTACTGGAGAATAGCTAATGTGATGCAAATCTTTAAAAAGGGCTTTAGAGGTGATCCTAGCAATTAGAGGCTGGTAAGTCTAACTTCAGTAGCAGGCAAACTGGTTGAAATTATAGAAAAGAACAGATTTGTCAAACACATCAATGAAAATAGTTTGTTGAGGGAAAGACAACATGGTTTCTGTAAAGAGACACCATGCCTCACCAAACTGTGAGAATTCTTTGAGGGGATCAACAAGCATGTGGACAAAGGGGATCCAGTAGATACAGTGTACTTAAATTTCCAGAAAGCCTTTGGCGAGATCCCTCATCAAAGGCTCATGAGCAAAGTATGCTCTCATGGGATAAGAAGAAAGGTCCTCTCATGGACTGATAACTGGTTCAAAGACAGTAAACAAAGGGTAGGAATAAATAAAGATGGGGAACCTTTTTTGGGTCGGGGCCACTGACCCACAGAAAAATCAGTCAGGGGCCGGGGGCTGCAGGGAGGTGACACAGGGGCTGGAGTGCCAGTGTGGGCCTGCATCCAGCCCCCGTGCCTTAGGTTCCCCACTCCTGGAATAAATGGTCAATTTTCAGAATGGAGAGAACTAACTAGGAATCTGTAGTTAGAAAAGAGCAGATAAGAGGTGATATGATTGAGGTCTATGAAATCATGACTAGTGTGGAGAAAGTAAATAAGGAAAAGGAAAAAAGTTATTTACTTGTTCCCATAACACAAGAACTATGGGTCACCAAATGAAATTAATAAGTAACAAGTTTAAAACAAACAAAAGGAAATATTTCGTCACACAACATACTATCAACCTATGGAACTCCTTGCTATAGGATGTTGTGAAATGTCTAAGAATTTAAACATTTAGAAATAAGATTTAGAGTAAATATTTCCATTTTCGAGCCAGTCTTCTTAGTGGAAACCACAGTGAAGCAAACTAAAAGCAGAACTTATAAAAGAACCAGGTTGCAATCCCAGCAATGGAATCTTAAGCAGAACTCCACCATAACACCACTAAAATATTAAGCATTTGAATGCTGGGTGATACAGAGTTGAGACTGGAGGCTTCATATGTTGTCTGGCAAGCCAACTGTGATTTTAACTAAAAGCAGATGCTTTGAGAGAGAATAGGTACCACTTATTCTTTTAGGCAAGTCATGCTCAATTCACAACCATTTTTCTTAGATGTATACCTTCAGCACAGGAGTTCATATGGCCTAAATTCAATGTAATAATCCAGATGGGAGTATATTGATTTTGCATCCTTTCAACTAGAGAGTCACATTATGCAACTCTCTCATTTTAAAGCATATAAAACTGTGAGCTATTCACTGTAGTTGAGAATATGGTATTTTAATCTTTACATTATCCTTATGAAGACTCTTTCTATTTCTGTTTATTGTGCCTTGCTAAGCTTTTTGCTGGTGTTTAAGAAATAACGAGTATAAGACAACTGATTCAGGGGATTGGTAACACCCACTTTCACTTCTGGAAGGCTGGTTTTAATTCAGCTCCGGTCAATTGTAACTGAGGGTTACCAGCTGGTGAGAGTTCAGTGGCCTATGTAATATGAGTTGGTCATCTGAATCCGTTTCCTAGTGTTGCCCACCTAAAAACAACCAAGCAAAGATATGATCCTATAAATGGTTCTCCGAGTAGCTCTCTCAATAGCTGTGAAGAAGTGAATGGGCATAGAAACTAGAGACAAACCTGTTAGGCTGATAGAGATTGGAAAGGCAGTGTTTGAAAACCTGCCTATGATGTATCAGAGTTGTTATACCGAAAGACTTTTACATGAAGAGCTGTCAATCCAGTAAATTCACTGAAAAAAGAAATCAGATTATCCAGACCACAACTGTACTCAGCTTTGATCTTATTTTCTCAGTTCATTTTTTTGCTTCATGTAAACCTATTTCACTTGTTGACACATTTTTAAAGATGTCTTCTGGGCAGTTTGATCTAGATTTATTTCTTCCAAACTGCTTCCTTGAGTGCAGAGGGTATTTTTCCAGAAATTTCTCTTTCCCTCTTTCTCTATCCCACCATTCATGTGCTGCCCTCCTGCACAAGTATCAGATATTTTCAAACTGCATGAGCTGTTACCTTATGGAGCTTCCTTCTGACAGAATGCATCTTTTATTACATGCAAAGGTGTTGATCCTCTGGTAATCACCAGTTTATTTAGTTCAGTTAAAATGAAAGACATGTTAATTTGCACTTTTGTTGCTGATATTTATAGCTTCTGTTTTGTTCAAAGAGCTAGTTGGTGTTAACAACTCTAGTAATAAATCAAAAGAAAATTAGATAGCACCAGTTCAGCCAGTGGTCCAGTCCTAAGTCTTGTCTACACTAGGAACAGCAGTAAGTTTTTTTTGTACTGATACAGCTCAACTGCTGGATGCTGTGGTACAGACAATGTTTAGGCATTTTTACTAAAGAGTCACCTGTTAATGCTGCAGCTTCTAATGTCATTAGCAGAAACATGTGTAGAAGTCTTCCTTTTTTATGTACCCAAACAAGTGTGTTATGTCTGTTTCCTACTATAAATGAATCCAGATAAGGGCAGTCCAGGGCAGAATTTAAAGTAATTTATTATCATTTACTTTGCATTTAGTTACTTCCACTCTGTAGTTCTCTGGGTGGACCAATCTATTAATTAATACTGACTTACAAGAATCTGAAATGTATATTGTACATGCACATTGTGGCAGTTTTATTCAAAATAAAAGTAACATATATACATATGCACACTATTAGAATGTTGTTAATATCTATTGTGTACACATACTCTTATGGAATCATTACTTTTTTAATTGGAAAAATTTCATTGGTACTAATACTGAAAATATTTGATGTTGTCTTGTGATTTTTACGAAGGGGCAAAAGAAATTAAATATTATTATTACAAACACTGCCAAACCATTGGTATTTCCCCCACTGACTATCAAAATATTTTGGATGTCCCTGAAACCTTTCAGCTATGCAGGACTGTATTATATGTAAGGCTCAGATTTAGCCTTAGGTATTTTTAGTAAAAGCCTGAAAGTCCACACAGCAATGAAACAACCCCAGAGCCATAGGTGCTGGAACTAAGGGATCAGGAGATGCAGCACCACCCCTTGGCTTGAAGTGGTTTCCATCATATACTGGGTTTGCAGTTTGGTTCAATGACTCTCAGCACTCTCACTAAAAATTATTCTATCACCTCTGCCAAGAGCCTGTGTCCCACAAGCCAAAATCATCTAGCAGAGGCTAACTATGGGTTTTTCTTTGCTTTGTAGATATTATCCAGTCTCTAATATATGTCTTCTCGCAACATCTTTGTGAGGTGGCATTATCTCCATTATACAGAAGGGGCTGATACCATCTCTCAAGTGTTCTGAGAGGAACTGGGGAACTAAGGAATGGACAAGCTAAGAATCAGATTTTTATACATATACAGGCACTAAAGATGCGCCTGGTGGTATTTTCCAAAGGGCCAAGGTGCTGAATTATGGGAGTTAGGAATCTAAATGCTTTTGAAAATCCCATGAAGCACTTATCTATACCTTTAAAAATCTGGCCCAAAGTGGCTTGATCAAGGTCACACTGGAAGTCTTTGGCAGAGCAGGGCCAGAACTTGAAAATGCTTCCCTTAAACCTCTTACATTTATGGTATTTCAGCTTCTGCTCTCCAATCCATGTGTAAATTGAATGTACAGATTCACTGTCAATTAGATATGCTCTGGTCTTTTGAATGTTACCCAAAACATAACATTCACTATATACATTACACTACTATATAATAAAGTGTACTGTATGACTATGGAAAGGTTTTATTTATGTTTCTACCCTTTATCAGTCTTCAATACATTATCAAAGACAGTGAGCAGTGTAATTTTTTAACATTGTATCTAAATTTGGTTTTTCTCAATTTCAGTAATGAAAGATAGTCTGCAATCAGACAGATCTGCAGAAGCAATGCTGCCATGGGAGAAAAACAAAGAAAATAGAATTCCACGTTTTGGGGATATGAAATTAACTGTAAAAGAAGCAAGAAGACTGTAGGTCCATTTACTTAAAAGTGTTATCATCAAGTTTGTTCTAGCTTGCATTTCATGTAGAAAATATATCTTTTCAGATCAATCATTTTCAAAGAATCAGTTTATTATCAAACAATGTTATTCTAGTTTTTAAATCAATCATAAACAGTGGGAAGAAATAACAGATTGAAATGCAGTAAAATTATTTGTTATTCAGACACTGTGGACTTGTCAGATACTTGAGAAGAATTGTATAAAAATGTAATTAAACTCCAAAATCAGATAATTTTTTCCTTCCCATTAAAAATGGACCATTTTATAACACAGCATATTAAGAATACTTATCCTCCAAAGGTTATGAAAAAAATACTGTTTACTTTTATTATCATATATTATATTATGAATCACAGCCTACAAATGCCTACACCCCTTTAAAGAAACTAATTGCAAGCCATTCTCAATATTTCTTCTTTTTTAATTTAATACCCTCAGAGAGACATAATTGTGCTGGAGGGTAGAGTATTCACTGAAGTCATGAATTTTCTGTATAAATACAAACAAGTAAGAGAGCTAATATAGTAAGGGAATATGGGATTAATTTTGAAATTGTCTGATTAGTGGATTGTTGCCCATCAATAATTGCCTTATATTTTCCCAAGGCCTGTCTTTATTGGAGTCTGGCAAGTGCATCTGCCTACAGAGTCCGTCAATCAGTTTTTGCAGCTGGGAGGGTCTTTAGAGAGACCACAATTGAATGCATGCTGGGGCAAGTTCTTGGACAAAACAATGTACACTAGACATGAGAATCTGAGCAATCTCTGTTCCACTGTTTACTGTTACTTAAATGTTTCTGTTCTATCTGACAACAGCTATTTGAATATTTATTTTTTAGCTTAGCGCTGCTACTTTACCTCTGCCTTAAAACAAATTTCTATAAGATACAGAAAAAGCACTGCTTAAACTTAAATATCAGAATGTATTGGTGTGTCCTGGGACTGGTTTTTTGGGGCAGGTTGGTTTTGTTTTGTTTTTCCTTGTAAGATGAATTTTTCTTCTTTAGGGAGTTGTTATGGGGTGCATGAAACAGATGGAATTTTACAAGCAATCCGGGAACTGCTAGCTGTGGAATCTCCATCACTGGAGATATTTAAGAGCAAGCTGGATAGACATCTATCAGAGATAATCTGACCATTCTTGGTCCTATTGTGAGGGGAGGGGATTGGACTTCATGAGCTCTCAAGGTCCCTTTCAGTTCAGTTCTACTATTCTATGATCCTAGGAATTTTTTTTTAAGTTTCAGAAAAAAAGTTACCCAGAGTTAGGAATGAATGATGCTGAAGTGCAGTTTCATTTAATTAACTGTCTAAATAAGTAACTCAGAAGGAAGGAAGGAAGGAAGGAAGGAAGGAAGGAAGGAAGGAAGGAAGGAAATTAACTCTCATATTTTCTGCATTAATACAAATCAATAAATCTTGCACCCTCAATAGAATGTAAGCTAACTAGAACAAAGATCACATCATTGTTTGATCATAGGACAAGAATCTGTTGATTGAACTCATCATAAATATCCTACTTTTAACTCTCATCCCACCCCCAAATATGTTTCAGAACTTCTGATGGTCTATTTGTTGCATGTCCACTTATAGAAATATTTATTTATGTCTCTCTACCTTGCCAACAATTAGTCAAAATATACAAAAATGGACTGGCATGTGAAGGTACTATGTTTACAATCAGAAATGAAATGCTAATAAAACAAAGATGGCATACTATTTATATTTGCAGTTTTGCTCTATAGTTGATAAATTGAATATTCTTTTCAGGAATGATTACAGCCTATATTATGGTCAGATATGAAACTGAATTATCTGTCCCTTTATCTGAAGCACTGTGAAATTTTGATACTATTTATTACCAAAGCAAAGCTCGCTTGCTATCTTTTATGAATAGCGAAGCTTTGATATCCATTACATTGTGAGGAACAACTGAATGGCTAATTATTCTATACGCTGCATCACTGATATATATCAATCTGCCAAGTGACTCAATAGCCTAAAAATACTGAAATGCATCTTGGCCTGAAATGACAGAGAACAATAAAAGGAAGTCCCACCTGAACTGTTACCCTCACATTTGGATTCAAGTGAAATTCCATCTCATTATAATTCTCAGTCTCTGTCTGGTTCTCCTTAATACAGACTTAGTGCACAATTATATTGTTTACCATGAATATAAGATTCTCAAGCTGAAGAGCAAGATTTTCCAAAAGTCCCTCATCCCCCATTTCCTTTTCATGAAGAGACAAGATTCTTCAAACACATCTTTCAAGTTGGATGGCAAAATGGACACAGAGGGAATCTCTGACTGTTACAGCTCCCAAGTAGTTTCTAACTCCAAAAAGTTTATAGAAGACTACTCATTTTTTTTGCCATATGCTATGCAATGTGAAATGACTTTGTATAGTGATTTAGCTACTCAGATTTTTAGATGAGCTACCTACTAACCATTTAAACAATGTTTTGTTGAATCTAAATATACTAGCCAATTAGCCCGTCATAAGACGGGATTTTCAGGTCTTCTCTCCTGAGCTCTTTCTCTCCCTACTGTCTCCCCCTCTCTCTCAGCTCTCCTCCGCTTCCTGCCTCTCTCTCTCCATCTCTTTCTCTTCTCCCCCTCCTGCCTCTCACTCTCCCTTTCTCTTCTCCTCCTCCTCCTGCCTCTCTCTCCCCTCCGTCTCTCCTCATCCCCCCTCCTCCTTTCCCTCCGCCGTGGCGCTTGGTTGAGTGCTGCCTGCTCAGCCGTGCTGCCGCAAGGGAGGAGGGTGGGGTGGGGCGGTGACGTACACGGCTGGGGCCAGGGCCGTGTACCTCACCACCCTTCCTTCCCCTCCCATCCCGGGGGAGCCCAAACAGCCCCTTGCGTTGCTGGCTCCCCCAGCGGCCCGGCTGAGTGGGCTGTGACTTGAGTCAGGGGACTGGAGTGCAGGAGGGAGTGCAGGGGTTTGGGTTGTGATCCTGGGCAGAAAATTGGAGTGCAAGGTCTGAGAGGGAGGTTGAGTTCAAGAGGGAGGCAGAAGGTTTGTCTTACGTGGGGTAGGGGCAGGAGTGTGAGTGTGTGTGGGGGCGGAGAGGCAGAGGGCTGGGGTGAGGGAGGGGCTGGTATGCCAGGGGCAGACTCTGGCCAGGAGACTTACCTGGGTGACTCCCAGCCAGCAGCCCAGCAGGTTTCTCAGGCAGCCTTCCTGCTGGAGCAGTCTTCTGCCCGTGGTGGTCTACGGGCAGGGAGGCTGCTCCCTGAGTACCAGTACCAGTCCCTGAGTACCACTAAGGATGATGCTTACTGGACAACTGGTTATCTGTTAACATCTCTAGTAATTAGAATCTGCTCTGTGTGATTCAATCTCTCTCATCCTCTCCCCAGAGGAGTATATACATTAATTATGTAATTTTAGCACCCTTGCAGCTCTGGCCAAGAAAAAGCATGTGCAGGAATGAAGTAATGAGAGTGCCTTTCACGCCAGCGCACCTGTTTCAAACACCCTCTCTTCTTCCTCCCTACCCTCCCCCTCCCCCCCCGAGTGAACACAAACACATACACATCAGAAGAGAACAATGAATACAGGAAAGGGACATATTTAATTAGAGAGGGATGAATGGAGGAAAAAAAGAGGAAAAGAGGGGAACCAATTAACGGGTTGCAGTCAACTCAAAGCCCCACAGGCTTACTGGTACAACAGTCTGAAAGACACTGAGCAATGTGTCTGCACACAGAGTTCAAGAATTCTGGGCAAAGTTCCAGCCCAGTGGTGAGTCCTAGGTGCTGTTGGTTGTTTTGTGTGCCAGTAAACTTTCCCCAACATACCCTTCTGGTGCCCTCTTCTGCCATCCTCCACAAGGCCACACAGAACCACTGCTTCCCCACTTAACTAGGTAGCAGCCTCCTTCCTTATCCTAATGCCAAATCACAAGCCCCGGTACTCACAGCCCCATGGAGCTCCGTGCAGCAGTGATACTGCGTTCAGCTTCAGTTTGACCTCCTTGGGCAATTGCTCCCTGGCACAGAGCTTCCTGTCCTGGGGCATCCTCCTGGGCTGCTCTGCCCCTCTCAGGCTTCAGGCAGCTTCTCAGCTGCTTCCCTCTGTCATGCAGCACTGGGAAGAAGGATCAAGGAGTTTGAAGCACAAGTGGTGTTCTCATTCATCCTCCCTGTTGAAGGAAAAGGTTCAGGTATGGATCATTGAATTTTGGAAGTAAATGCATGGTTGCATAGGTGATGTATGAGAGGGGCCTTTGGATTCTTCAACCATGGGATGCTGTTCTGGGCAAAAGGGTTGCTAGGAAGAGATGGGATTCATCTAATGAAGGGAAGAAAGAGAATCTTTGCAGGAAGGCTTGCAAATCTAGTGAGGAGGGCTTTAAACTAGGTTCATCGGGGGACAGTGACCTAATCCCTAAGGTAAGTGGGGAAGTGGAATACCAGGAAGAAACATGAGTAAGATGGAACAGAGGACTTTTGTTCATATGGAGAAGGTACGGACATCAGCTAGATGAGTGAACAGAACAGGGAATCTTCAAGCAATCCCTCTCCCATCACCCATTCTCAGCCTCTGCCAGAGTCTAGGGACACCATTCCTACTAATCCTGGCTAATAGCCATTGATAGACCTAACATCATTTAATGTATCTAGTTCTTTCTTGAACTCTGTTAAAGTCCTGGTTTTTCACAACCTCCTCTGGCAAAGAGTTCCACAGGCTGACTGTGCACTGTGTGAAGAAAAACTTTGTTTGTTTTAAACCTGATACCTATTAATTTCATTTGGTGTCCCCTACTTCTTATGTTATGGGAGTAAGTAAATAACTTTTCCTTATTCATTTTTCCCACATCAGTCATGATTTTATAGACCTCTATCATATCCCCCTTAGTCTCCTCTTTTCTAAGCTGAAAAGTCACAGTCTCTCATCTCTCTTCATATGGGACCCATTCCAAACCTCTCTGATTTGACTGGAATAAAGGAGACTTGGTGGGATGACTCACATGATTGGAGCACTGTCATGAAAGTATAGAAACTGTTCAGGAAGGTGAAACAAAAAACAGGACTATGTAGCACTTTAAAGACTAACAAGATGGTTTATTAGGTGATGAGCTTTCGTGGGCCAGACCCACTTCCTCAGATCAAATAGTGGAAGAAAATTGTCACAACCATATATACCAAAGGATACAATTAAAAAAATGAACACATATGAAAAGGACAAATCAAATTTCAGAACAGAAGGGGGATGGGAGTGGGAGGTAAATGTCTGTGAGCTAGTGATATTAGAGGTGATAACTGGGGAAGCTATCTTTGTAATGGGTAAGATAATTAGCATCTTTATTCAAACTTAGGTGTAAAGTGTCGAATTTAAGCATGAATGACAGTTCAGAGGATTCTCTTTCAAGTGTAGTCTTAAAAGGCCTTTGAAGCAGGATGCAGGTAATCAAGTCATTGAGACAATGTCCTTGCTGGTTGAAATGGCAAGAAACTGTTTTTTCTTTGTGATCCTGTCTAATATCTGTTTTGTGGGCATTGATCCTTTGGCGAGTGTCTGAGATGTTTGTCCAATGTACATAGCAGACGGACACTTTCGGCACATGATAGCATAAATTATATTTCTAGATGCTCAGGAATGTGTGTTCTTGATCTTATAACTCACTTGGTTAGGTCCAATAATGGTATCAGCAGAGTGAATATGTTTAGAAAGCTGGCAACGGGGTTTGTTGCAAGGGAAGGTACCAGGGTTGGTATTAGTGTGGTATGTCCTGTGGTTGTTGGTAAGAATCATCCTGAGGTTAGGTGGTTGTCTATAGGAGACTGTGGGTCTGTCTCCCAGAGCCTCTTGGAGTTTAGTATCCTGTTCCAGTATAGGCTGTAGTTTATTGATAATGTGTTGGACAGGTTTAAGTTGGGGGCTGCAGGTGATGACAAGTGATGTTCTATTGTTGGTTTTCTTGGGTCTGTCTTGAAGTAGATGGTTTCTAGGTATTCTTCTGGCTCTTTCAATTTGCTTTTTTATTTCTCTGGGTGGGTAGTTGAGGTTTATAAATGCTTGGTAGCGATCCTGAAGTTTCTGGTCTCTGTCAGTGGGATTAGAGCAGGTGTGGTTGTATCGAAGGGCTTGGCTATAGATGATGGATCGTATGGTGTGTTCTGGATGGGAGCTGGAAGCATGTAGGTAACTGTATGAGTCTGTGGGTTTCTATAGAGAGTGGTGTCTAATTTTCCATTGCTAATTTGTACTGTGGTGTCCAGGAAATGGACCTCTCGTGTGGAATAGTCCAGGCTGAGGCTGATGGTGGGGTGTAGGTTGTTAAAATCTCTGTGGAATGTCTCCAGTGTTTCTTGGCCATGCGTCCAGATCATAAAGATGTCATCGATGTAGCGTAAGTAGAGAAGAGGTAAAAGGGGATGGGAGTTGAGGAAACGTTGTTCTAGATTGTTCTGAACAGGAACAGGATACTAAACTCCAAGAGACTATGGGAGACAGTACATTGGACAAACATCTCAGACACTTCGCCAAAGGATCAATGCCCACAAAACAGATATTAGACAGGATCACAAAGAAAAAACAGTTTCTTGCCATTTCAACCAGCAAGGTCATTGTCTCAATGACTTGATTACCTGCATCCTGCTTCAAAGGCCTTTTAAGACTACACTTGAAAGAGAATCCCCTGAACTGTCATTCATGCTTAAATTCGACACTTTACACCAGTGGTCCCCAACGCGGTGCCCGCGGGCGCCATGGCGCCCGCCGGGGCATTTGTAGGCGCCCGCCAACAACCCGGGCTGGCCCCGCCCCCGGCGCACTGGAGGCACCGGCCCCAGGCGCGCGACACTCACCGGCGCCTGGTGCGCGGCGCTCGGGCGGCTCCAGCCCCGGGGCACATGCGGGCGCATGGCACCGGTGCCGGCCCCAGGCACGCAGCTTGGGCGGCGGCGCCAGCCCCGGGCCCACGGCACAAGGGGCTCGGGCGGCCCCGGCCCTGGTGTGCCCCAGGACGCGGGGCCCCGCCCCCGGGCGCCCAGTGCGAGTGTGGCCCCGCCCCCGGGCGCCCGGGAGCCCGTAAAGGTTGGGGACCACTGCTTTACACCTAAGTTTGAATAAAGATGCTAATTATCTTACCCATTACAAAGATAGCTTCCCCAGTTATCACCTCTAATATCACTAGCTCACAGACATTTACCTCCCCCCCCCATCCCCCTTCTGTTCTGAAATTTGATTTGTCCTTTTCATATGTGTTCATTTTTTTAATTGTATCCTTTGGTATATATGGTTGTGACAATTTTCTTCCACTATTTGATCTGAGGAAGTAGGTCTGGCCCACGAAAGCTCATCACCTAATAAACCATCTTGTTAGTCTTTAAAGTGCTACATAGTCCTGTTTTTTGTTTCAGCTACACCAGACTAACACGGCTACATTTCTATCACTGTTCAGGAAGGGTGAGTGAGGAAGAAAAGGTGGAGGAGTTGCACTGTATGTAAAAGAGCAGAATAATTGCCCAGAGCTCCAGTATAAAGAGGGAGAAAAGCCTGTATGTAGAGACTCTTTGGGTTAAGTTTAGAGGCAGGAGCAACAGAGATGATGTGTTCGGTGTCTGCTACAGACCACCAGATCAAGTGGATGAGGTAGATGAGACTCTTCAGACAACTAACAAAAACTTCCAGATCACAGAGGCCCTGGTTCTCATGGGAGATTTCAATCACCCTGACATCTATTGGGAGATCAATACAGCAGTACACAGACAATCCAGGAAGTTTTTGGACAATGTTGGGGCTAACTTCCTGGTACAAGTGCTGAAGGAACCAACCAGAGGCCATGCACAGTTTGGCCTGCTGCTCATAAACAGGGAGGAATTAGTAGGGGAAGTAGATGTGGTTGGCAACCTGAGAAACAATGATCACGATATAGTTAACTTCCTGATGAAAGGAGAGCAGCAAAAAACAGACCCTGGACTTCAGACAATCAGACTTTGACTCCACCAGAGAACTGATGGACAGGATCCCCTAGGATGATAGCATGAAGGGGAAAGGAATCCAGGAGAGCTAGCTGTATTTTAATGAAGCCTTATTGAAGGGACAGGAACCAACCATCCCAATCTGCAGTAAGAAAAGCAAATATGGAAGGCAACCAGCGTGACTTAGCAGTGAAATCCTTGGCAAGCTTAAACACAAAAAGGAAGCTCACAAGAAGTGGAAACTTGGACAGATAACTAGAAAAGAGTATAAATATATTGCTCGAGCATACAGGGATGTAATCAGGAAAGCCAAAGCGCAATTCTAATTCTAGCTAGCAAGGGATGTGAAGGGTAACAAGGAAGGTTTCTACAGGCATGTTAGCAATAAGAGGATGGTCAGGAAAAGAGTGGGACCATTACTGGATAAAGGAGGTAACCTAGTTACAGATGATGTGGGAAAAGCTGAAGAACTCAATGCTTTTTTGCCTCTGTTTTTACACACAAGGTCAGCTCCCAGGCTACTGCACTAGGCAGCACAGTATGTGAAAGAGGTGGGCAGCCCTCAGTGGAGAAAGAACAGGTTAAGAACTATTTAGAAAAGTTGGACGTACACAAATCCATGGGTTCAGATCTAATGCATCAAGGTTGCTGAGGGAGGTGGCTGATGTGATTCAAGAGCCACTGGCTTTTATCTTTGAAAATGTGTGGTGCTTGGGGGAGGTCCCAGATGATTGGACAAAGACAAATGTAGTGCCCATCTTTAAAAAAAGGAAAGAAGGACAATCCGAGGAATTCAATACAAACCGGTCAGCCGCATATCAGTCTCCGGAAAAATCATGAAGGGGATTCTCAAGGAATCCATTTTGGAGCTCTTGGAAGAAAGTAATCAGGAATAGTCAACATGGGTTCACCAAAGGCAAGTCATGCCTGATCAACCTGATTGCCTTCTATGACAAGGTAACTGGTTCTGTGGATATGGGGAAGGCAGTGGACATAATATATATCTTAACTTTAGCAAAGCTTTTGATAAGGTCTCCCACAGTATTCTTGCCAGCAAGTTAAGGGAGTATGGATTGGATAAATGGACTATAAGGTGGATAGAAAGCTGGCTAGATTGTGGGGCTCAACGGGTAGTGATCAATGGCCTGATGTCAGTATGGTAGACGGTGTCGAGCAGAGTGCACGAGGGGTTGGTTCTGGGGATGGATTGCATCCTTAGCAAGTTTACAGATGACACTAAGGAGTTTGGCAGAAAAACACCTGGGGATTACAGTGAATAATAAGCTGGATATGAGTCAACAGTGTGACCTTGCAGCCAAGAAGGTTAATGACATATTAGGGGACATTAGGAAGAGCATTGCCAGCAGATCTAGTGAAGTGATTAGTCCCCTTTATTTGGCACTGGTGAGGTCACATTTGGAGTACAGGCATTCTCCAACTTACGAACAGGTTACGTTCCAAATAGCTGATTGTAACTCAATTTGTTCGTAAGTCGGAAATACCCTATACGAAGCACTCGAAGCGTAACCAAGCACCAACAACATAGCAATCAACAACGAAAAATAGAAATACACGAAAAAAACAACACTTCTGCAGCAACAGCAAACTTTATTTAACAAACATGAACATGAAATACAAAACACATGCAGTAATTTAAATACATTAATGTGAATTGAATTAATTGGATGAAGAATTAGAGGAGTAAAAAACTATAGTAAGATCATCAACATATTCTATTTCAGCAGTTCCTTTGCTTGTAGAAGGCATTGGTTCAGTATGGGAGGCAGCACTGCTGGGGGCTTTCTTTAAAAAAATATCCATTTTGGACTGGACAATTCATTTTTTCTTCTTGTTATAAATTTCCTTATAGCAAGCCAGGGCGTCCTGAATTAAACGATCCACCTTTGAGAATCTCGCAACATTAGGGTCCATTTTTTCAAACATTTGCATTCCTTCATTTATTTTGCTGAAAGCTGCAGCCATTTCTTTTTCTTTCATCACAAAGTTTTTGGGGGCTGCTTCTTCTTCTTCTTGGGCTGTTTGTCTCTCTTCCTCTACTACCCTCTCCGCCTCAAGCTGCATTAAATCTTCATTGCTCAGCTCCTCCCCAATATCCTCAATCAGTTGGTGTATGTCTTCATTATCCATTTCCAGGTCCACTTCTTTTGCCAGCTGTACAATGTTATTAGAAATGTCTTTCAGTTCCTTTTCTTTTTCAAACTCTTTGAAACAGTTCACAAATATTTTTATGATTTTCTTCCATAGCCATTCATACATTGTGGAGTGACTTCTTCCCACCCGGCAGCAGTGTTCCTTATGCAATGCAGAATGTTGTAGTCCTTCCAAAATTCACGTAATGTTTTGCCATTTTTGCATTCTATGGCAGCTACTGCCTTTGCAAATGTGTTGCGAATATAATATGCTTTGAAAGTAGCTATGGCCCCCTGGTCCATGGGTTGGAGAATAGATGTGGTGTTGAGAGGCAGAAACACCACTTTCACGTTAGAATGTAAGTCATTTAGGTATTGAGGGTGACCTGGAGCATTATCCAAAATAAGCAAAATTTGGAAAGGAATTCCTTTCTCCAGAAAATATGACTTGACTTCAGAGATGAAGCAGTTCATGAACCAATCATCAAAAAGTGCAAGCGTCATCCAGGCTTTCTTATTAGTGCGATAATGGAGTGGTAAAGTAGCCTTGATGATATTCTTGAAGACTCTAGGGTTTTCAGGGCGATAAATCAAGAGGGGTTTCAATTTATACCCAGAAACATTGCCTCCTAACAAGACTGTTAGATGATCTTTGAAAGCCTTATAACCAGGCATACCTTTTGCTTCTTTATGTATGTAGATACGTTTGGGCATTTTCTTCCAAAAGAGACCTGTCTCATCAACATTAAAGATCTGCTCTGGAAAATAATTTCCTTCTTTTATCAGCTTATCCAATTCTTCTATGAAAGTTTCTGCTGCTTTCGATTAGCACTGGCTGCCTCCCCACTTAATTTCACATTATGAAGGTTTGCACGCATCTTGAAACGGTTGAATCAACCGTGACTGGCAGTGAAAGTTTGGTCATAGTCATACCCCTCCTTTTTCTTTAAGTCTTCAAAAAGACTACGAGCCTTAGCTTGTATCGTCATGAGACTTAATGGAGTGCATTTTTCAATTTGGTCTTCCATCCAAAGCACTAAGAGTTTTTCTATTTCCAGGATGGGACCTGCTCTTTGCTTTGTTAGAATTTTTTATTTCATAGGAGCAGACCCTTTCACTGCTTCACGAATGCGATCGCTATCCTTTATAATGGTGCTGATAGTGGATTTTGGTAGCCCTTGCTTACGTGACATGAAGGACACTGTTTGACCCCCTTCATATTGTCTCACTATCATTATTTTCTGTTCCAAATCAGTAGTTTTTCTCTTTCTTTTTTCACCACCCTTATCACTAGCCCTTTTTCTTTTACTTGACATGATGGCCACAAGCAAACACTGAAAACACTGTGAGAGAATGAAACATAAACACGGTGCCTGACCGCAGACATGCAAACACAACGTGCTGCTGCAAGGTTGGTCATAAGTGCGGATGGTCGTAAGTCAAGGTGGTTGTAAGTCGGGGAACAGCTGTATTGCATACAATTCTGGGCCCCCGATTACAGAAAGGATGTGGACACATTGAAGAAGGCCCAGCAGAGAGCAACAATAATGATTAGGGGCCTGGAGCACATGATTTATGAGGAAAGGCTGAGGGATTCGGTCTTATTTAATCTACAGAAGAGAAGAGTTAAGGGAGATTTGATAGCAGCCTTCAACTACCTGATCAGGGTTCCAAAGAGGATGGAAAGAGGCTGTTTTCAGTGGTGACAGATAAAAGAATGAGGAGCAATGGTCTCAAGTTGCAATGGGGGAGGTCTAGGTTCGATTTGAGTAAAAGCTATTTTACTAGGAGGGTGGTGAAGCACTGGAATGGTTCCTAAAGAGGTGGTACAAACTCCATCCCTAGAGGTTTTTAAGTCCCAGCTAAACAAAGCCCTGTCTGGAATGATTTAGTTAGGTCCTGCTTTGTGCAGGGGGTTGGACTCGATGACCTCCTGAGATCTCTTCCAACCCTATGATTCTGTGATCATTCCATAACTCATTGTTGAAACACAGATAAACCATTGAGTCACTGAACAGTTTTACAACATCATTATCCTGTAGTGTATATGTTGTTCTAATGGGAAGCTGGTTGTAAACCATAAGGTTTCACCATCAAACGATGAGTATCTATCTTGGGAGGCCCTGTGGAGATCAAGTCTAGATCTGGCCATATTCAATATTCTCATTAATAACTTGGATAAAGGAGCAGTGAATATGCTTATAAAAATAACTGATGACACTAAGGTGAAAGGAGTTGCCAATACTTCAGAGAACAGGATTAGAATTCCAAAAAAAATAATAAATTGAAGAACTGATCTACAGCCAACAAAATTAAATTAAATAAAGATAAATGCAAAGTACTATACATAGGAAAGAAAAATCAAAAGCACAACTACAAAATGGGGAATAACTGGCTAGTTGATAGTACTTCTTAAAGAGATCCGGAGATTGTAGTGGATCACAAATAGAATGAGATTCAACAATATGATGCAGTTTCAAAAAAGACTAATATGCTGGCATGTATTAAAAAGAGTGATGTATTTAACACAAATAAAGTAATTGTTTAGCTCTACTTAGCACAGGTGTGACCTCAGAGGGAATCTTGTGTCTAATTCTGGGCATCACTCTGTAGGGAAAATATGACTAAATTGGAGCTAGTGCAAAGGACAGCAACAAAACTCACAAAAAGATTTACCAAACCTGACCTCTGAGGAAAGGTTAAAAAAATGGACATGTTCAGGCTTGTGAAAAAAGACTTAGGGAGGATTTGGTAACAGTCTTCAAATATGTTAAATGCTGTTATAAGGAGGACTATGATTAATTGTTCTCTATGTTCACTGAAGGTAGGATAAGAAATAATGGGCTTAATCTGTGGGAAGCGAGATTTAGGTTGAATATTAGGGAAAAACTAACTAACTATAAAAGTAGCTTCAGAATAGGCTTCCAAGGGAGATTGTGTAATCCACATCAAAGGAGGATTTTTAGAACTGGCTGGACAAACGGCTATTAAGAATGGTCTAGGTTTACCTGATCCTGCTATCTCAGGCTCAAACCATGCTGATAATTCATTATGGGAAAACTGTTACAGTTGCACTTAATTAGTTTTAAGCTTTTTCCTTAAAAAAAGGCTTCGGAAACTTAAATAGAAAAAATCTATGCTGGCAGAATTCTATTAGGTTGTAAAGTTAAGCATTCAAAAGCTAGCAAGAACCACTTGCCTGGGAAATCTCCTTTCAATTCTCTCTGGGTATGTCTACACTACCCTCCTAGTTCGAACTAGGAGGGTAATGTAGGCATACCGCACTTGCAAATGAAGCCCGGGATTTGAATTTCCCGGGCTTCATTTGCATAAGCGGGGCGCCGCCATTTTTAAAACCCCGCTGGTTCGAACCCCATGCCGCGCGGCTACACGCGGCACGAACTAGGTAGTTCGAACTAGGCTTCCTAGTCCGAACTACCGTTACGCCTCATTCCACGAGGAGTAACGGTAGTTCGAACTAGGAAGCCTAGTTCGAACTACCTAGTTCGTGCTCCGTGTAGCCGCGCGGCACGGGGTTCGAACCAGCGGGGTTTTAAAAATGGCGGTGCCCCGCTTATGCAAATGAAGCCCGGGAAATTCAAATCCCGGGCTTCATTTGCAAGTGCGGTATGCCTACATTACCCCGCTAGTTCGAACTAGCGGGGTAATGTAGACATACCCTCTGTGTGTATGAATATGACCATCTTTAATGATATCATAGAATCATAGGACTGGAAGGGACCTCGAGAGGTCATCGAGTCCAGCCCCCCACCCTCAAGGCAGGACCAAGCTCTGTCTACACCATCCCTGACAGATGTCTATCTAACCTGTTCTTAAATATTTCCAGAGAGGGAGATTCCACCACCTCCCTTGGCAATTTATTCCAATATTTGACCACCCTGACAGTTAGGAATTTTTTCCTAATGTCCAATCTAAACCTCCCTTGCTGCACTTTAAGCCCATTACTCCTTGTCCTGTCCTCAGAAACCAAGAGGAACAAATTTTCTCCTTCCTCCTTGTGACACCCTTTTAGTTATTTGAAAACCGCTATCATGTCCCCCCTTAATCTTCTTTTTTCCAAACTAAACAAGCCCAGTTCATGAAGCCTGGCTTCATAGGTCATGTTCTCTAGACCTTTAATCATTCTTGTCGCTCTTCTCTGTACCCTTTCCAATTTCTCCACATCTTTCTTGAAATGTGGCGCCCAGAACTGGACACAGTGCAGAGTAGAGCGGCAGAATGACTTCACGAGTTTTGCTTACAACACACCTGTTGATACAACCTAGCATCATATTTGCTTTTTTTGCAGCAGCATCACACTGTTGACTCATATTCAACTTGTGGTCCAGTATGACCCCTAGATCCCTTTCCGCCATGCTCCTTCCTAGACAGTCGCTTCCCATCTTGTATGTGTGGAACTGATTGTTCCTTCCTAAGTGGAGCACTTTGCATTTCTCTTTATTAAACTTCATCCTGTTTACCTCTGACCATTTCTCTAACTTGCTAAGGTCATTTTGAATTATGTCCCTATCCTCCAAAGAAGTTGCAATCCCACCCAGTTTGGTATCATCTGCAAACTTAATAAGCGTACTCTCTATCCCAATATCTACATCATTGATGACGATATTGAACAGTACAGGTCCCAAAACAGACCCTTGCAGAACTCCACTTGTTATCCACTTGTTAGTTCCTCTCTGAACCTTTAAACACCTCATTCAGTGCTCACCTTGGACACAAAAATGGACAGAATTAAGGTTGTTCAGGAAAACATAAATCTGGCATTTCCTAACATTCGAGAGCTTGACTTAGCACCGTCAGTAACATTCTTTAAGGATATGTTTTTTTGTATGTAATGAATTACACTGACAGATTACACATTTCAGTTAACATGAAGGCATCTCTTAGGAGGTACTGATTTTCCATGAAACATGATCTGAAGCCTGCCACTCCATATTAAAAGAATTAGTGTACCACAACTAGCAACCTGGTAATTTAGGGGAAAATAAAGTGTTCAGAATCCATGGAGATGGAAGTCTCTCTCTAACTCTATGGAAATATCTATATTAGAAGATCAAATGCTGAATTTAAGGATGCTCAACCTGGTTATATAAAGATGTATAAGTCACTGCAGAGCTTGCAAAGAACCCTTGTCATGAGGAAAATGGGGCTAAGCTAGGCCAGGACTGACTTGGGGTAGTTTCTTACTCTGGAAATGGAATTGGAAAGACAGCAGGATTCCTACTGAGGCAAGAAAGCATTAGAAGCTACTGATTGTAGGAAGTTTTAATTTTGAAGCAGGTATGGTACTTCTGTTCTGGCCTGCCGGAAGGCCTAGATTGTCGCTGGCCCTGCACAGGTCTACAAGCAGGAGGAGCTCAGGCTTCTTTGAACTGCATCCAACTACAATGGGTGAAGAGAGAAGTGATTGTGCTGTGCTAGTATAGCAACAATCATCTGGAAGAGGAAGGGAATAGGGAGGAACACAGTGGCTCCAGCAACCCTTCCCACTTCTGATAGCAGCTGCAGTAATATCTACTTCTTCAGAATTGCCAGCTGTCAGCCAGAATTTTTTCTATTTTAATCCTTTTAATTTAATTATTTAGCCTTCCAATATATAAATGATGTCCATGCCATGCTCTGGGTATCATTCCATAGTAAACTTTGAAAGTCATGTCACCAGGGGCGGCCTTCCATCTCATCCGCATCCAGAAGGGAAAAAAAAACCATCACAGGAGACCTAATTAACAACTTCCACCAGCTCTCAGCCTGCCTCACCCCACGAGCCTGGGAATAATAGAGGGCGTGCAGCATGCCCTGACTGAACACATATGGGCTATCTTAGACCAACTAAATGTAGAGCCAATTCCAATAGGAAGGGCCACTCAGAACATCCTTCAAGCAAGTCTCAAAAGGGAAGCCATTTTAGTCTGTAACTTTAAAAAGAACGAGTAGTCCTGTAGCATCTTAGAGATAAACAAAAATATATATAGTATCATGAGCTTTCTCAGGTAAAACTACTTCATCAGATGATGAGCTGGAGTGGAAACAACTGAACCCAGATATTTATAACAGAGGGGGGGAAAACATACCTGCCAGTTGTAGGATTAGTGCTAACGAGGCTAGTGGGCTGGAAGTGTCCCATTCTTAGCCATAGATATAAAAATGCAGTTGTTAAATGCAGGATAAACTGGCTTTATAATGTGACATCCAGTTAATGTCTTCGAGCCCAGGGAAACAGTGTCAAATTTGTAAATAAATACCAATTCCTCAATCATCCTCTGTAATTGGCTGGTGAGATTCCTTTGTAGAAGAATGGTTACTCTTAAATCCATGATTGAGTGTCCAGGGAGGTTAAAATTTTCCCCTCCAGGTTTATGTGTGTTACCATTTCTGATGTCTGATTTGTGTCCGTTTATCCTTTGTTGTAGAGACTGTCTGGTTTGGCCAATATACATGGCAGTGGGGCATTGCTGGCACCTGATTGCATATAGCACATTAGAGAATATGCAGTTGTATGAGCCCCCGAGGTTGTGCCTTATGTGGTCCTTCTAGCAGTTTGCCCCTGTTCTAGGGGGCTTCAGCTTGACTGTCTCTGCTGATCTTAACTGCACAACACAGCAGAGAGAGAGGCCCTCATTCAGGTGACAAACTCTCAAAACTTTTTACAGATGAAAGCCAATATCTTGTACTTGAACCAGAAACCTAACAAAGGCCAGTGCAGATCCCAGAGCACTATTCTCAAGTGCTCCTGGTGTGAAATTTCATATAATAATCAGGTAATGCTGTGCCGCATGAACTTCTGATTGATCCAGTACATATCCCCACACAGAGGACACTGCAGTATCTCCCAGGGAGAGGGACCTGGATACCTGAGACAAGGCCCATTTTGGAGAGAAGATCTTTCACTCTTCTCACCAGATGCAGGGAGGGTAAAAATGTTATTGGCCACAAGTACAATCTAAGCATCCAGGAGGAGCCATGATCTAGTTATATGTCTATAAATTGTGCACCTGTGTTACACATGGTAGCTGCATTCCCTTCAGCTGAAGCAAGTTTATTCACAAGAACATTACAGTGTGCATTAGTTGTTACCCATACTATTCCTGTTATTAAACCACAAATGCAAGAAAACAAGATGTTAAGCCATCTATCAATATTTACCCTGTGCTCCTTCACCTACAAACAAGGAACCTATTTCTCCATTGACCATATAAGGTGCAGGATATTTACACCATTACAAAGTGAGGGAGAAATGTGATCATTTCACACCCACTTGGTAATGATGTAAATAGCAACATAAAGTGAAAGTGTGATAGAAAATCAGTGCCATGCACTTCACTACTTACATACTCAATATACATCAAATATCATTAATACTGTCCCAGCTTTCCAACACCATCACCTACTCCTCCACACAAACACACAACTGTCAGAAGGGAAGAGTGACAGTTGCAATGTGTGGTTTGTGGTATATGATAGTTTCCTTTTAATTTGAGGGTAAAAATACTGTCCTAAAATATTGTTCACAGTTTTTAAAAAGACCCACAAGCACACTTACTCTGCTGATTTTAAATACCATACAAATACACGACTTTACTCCACATTGTGAGTCTCATGCCAAAAACTTCACAGCTCACTCACAAATAAAGGCATAGTTTTCTTTACTAGAAACATGACTGATTATGAGATAAGAGGGTGCCCCATAACAGATGGAATGCAAGACAGGAATTTCAGTTTAACTGATTACATATTAAAATAGTTTTCATTTAGTAATGTTTAGTAAACAAGAACAATAAAGCAATCTGTAGCATAAGGAGAAAATAAAACTTTGACCACATTTGTACAGGGGAAGGTGGCTTGCTGAATTAACCATTCAAGAGAAATAGCTACACACACAAATAAAGCACTACACTCAAACAGGCTAAAAATCCTGATAGGACTGAGTAACTTATCCACCTATTATTTTCCAAATGTTCATCAACGTAAGCTCTTTCGACACTGTATCACAGTGTTTTCCTTACCATACATCACCATGCAAATTTGCACTTGCAGCATAGGTTTTTTTTAATACATGTGGCCTTGGTAAAGTACAATGCCTGAAAGAAATTCTGACAAGTCCATTGCCATATGGACTGGCTGCTCCAACTGTGGATTCCTCATGAAAATTCTATTTTATTTGTTCTCCTATCATTTGTATTGTGTTTAACTGTATACTCAATCATTCATGAGAATAACAAGCTTCTGGAAAATTGATATAAGCTGTCTAAATCTTCCTCGGGGGAGAAATAAAACCAAGACAAATGGCTTCTTTTAAATTCTTGATTTGCATCATCACAGGCAGGAGTACAAGTGCCATCTTGCTTGGCCAAAACATTTCTCTCTTCTGTGTAACTGCTGAAAGCATGGGAAACATTTAGAAGCTCTTCATGGGTCTTGTGATGGGGAGAGCATACCCCGCACTGAAGGGAGGGGGGGGGGCTAAGACTCTGTGAGTGGAGGAAGTCCCACCCCTTTACCCAGACTGGGCATGCTCCAAGTGCTGGAGCACTATAAGAGGCTGCAGAGCAGCTCAGTCTGGGCTGACCAGTAAAGGAAAAGGACCTCTTGCCGGAATTCTGGAACTGCTGCTGTCAGCCACCCCGGCAGCTAGAACTGAAGGCCCGGGAGACAGCCACAATGCGACCCTTGTGGGATTCTAGGAAGAAGCGGCTACTGGAGAGCTGGAAGACCCAACTATCGTGTGGGACATTGATTCAACCAATGTGATAGGAAGTGACCCAGGGAGGATGCAGGAGTGGCTTCTCCCCTCCCCCCCCGGTGTGTTTTGGACGGATTCCCTGCTAAGGGAGTAGCAGACTGTACTGCTGGTCACAGTGCCCACAGTGGGTTGGGACCTGATGGAGCAGGGAGGGCCTAGGTTCCCCTACCAGGGCGTGAGCCCCCAACCGCACTGACACTGGCTAGTGGGCCATACTGCCCTGGACTATGGGCTATTATTTACTGACTCTGGCTGATGGGCCATACTGCCCCGAATTGAGGACTGTTTATGTACTTGAGCTAATGAACCATATTGCCCTGAACTGAGGGACATATATATTGACTCTGGCCATTGGGCCATGCTGCCCAGCAAGCAGGGCCTCTTTTACACTCGGGGTTACCCAGAGACGGGCGAAGTTTTGCGGATTACAGAGATGGCCAACTTCCTTGTGGCCAAAGCGGCAGCATGCGCATGACAAGGAGTGCTTACACCACCACATGGCTCTTTGTACTGAAGGAAGAATGCAAATTTCAACAATCTTTGACTAAAGAGGGAGGCTGAAGAAAGATGGGCAGCCAAGATCAATCAATGAGTTGGAGTCTTCTGTGGAAAAGGTAAAAAAGTCTTGGAATCTATGACTGCCTGACTAAGGGATAAGAGATTAAGGGAGCCCTGAAATCTTTCATTTAACTTCCCCCTTTATAGACTGGAAAGGGCAGTCATATTGGTGTTTCATATTCTTAGGCAAGTGTGCTTATGAATATGAATATGCATAACTGGAAAATTCTTTATTCAAAATATTTCTTGTAAGGTATCACAGAAAAAGTTATACTCTGCTGAATGTGTATATTCAATTTGTGTGCTTGTATTTTTCCTGTATTTGAAGTTAGAAATATCAAGTATTAACCTGTGTTACTGATGTAGACATGAAAAAAAACCCCTTAAAAAACAAGTGATCCTGTAGCACCTTAGAAACTAACAAAATAAAATAAATAGCATCATGAGCTTTCATGGGCACAACCTACTTCTTCAGATGGGTGGCGCAAGAGACACAGAGAGGTACAGAAATCCAAAAATTTAAAGCAGAAAAAGAGGGGAAAGTGGGAGGGAAAAATCCCCTGTCAATTATAGTGTCTGTGCTAAATGAGGCTGATAGAGTGGGCTGTAAGTGTCTGATACTTAGTTTTTAATGTCCTTTGGGTGTTGAATATAACGGCCCGTCAAGTTCATGTCTTTGTTCAGTCCCTGGATAAATGTGTCAAATTTGCATATGAAGGCCAGTACTGCAGTCTCTCTCTCCAGTTGTTTCCTGAAATTACTTTGTAAGAAGATAGCTACTTCTAAATCCATTAATGAGTGCTCGGACAAGTTCAAATATTCCCCAATAGGTTCCTGTGCGTTACCATTTCAAATATCTGATTTGTGTCCATTTAATCCTTTGTCATAGAGACTGTCCAGTTTGACCAATATACATGGCAGAGGGGCATTGCTAGCACAGATCACAGTAGTGGATGTGCGGTTGTATGAGTCTCTGATGTGGTGGCTTATGGGGTTAGGTCCTATAATGATGTCGCTTGTATAGATGTATGGACAGAGTTGGCACAGAGTTTATAGCAGGGGTAGGTTCCTGGGTGAGTATGTGAGCTTGAGGTATGATGTGTGGTTGCTAGAAAGAATTTGTTTCAGGTTATGGGGTTGTCTGTAGGCAAGGATTGGCCTGTCCCCCAAGATCTGCGAGAATGAGCTTATAGACTGTTAATGATGCATTGGAGGGGTTTAAGTTGGGGACTATAAGTCGGAGGCTATAGGTGATGACCAGTGGTGTTCTGTTATTTTGTTTGTTGGGCCTATTTTGAAGAAGCTGATGCCTGGGTACTCATCCGGCTCTGTCAATCTGTTTTGGGGCCATTAAGGGTACTTCAGAAACTTGATGGCTTATTGAAAAGGATAATGATTTGTAAATGAATTGGTTTTTCCTGTAAGCCTGACTGAGTAGGGCTATGATTGGTCTTACCAAGACTTGTGGCCATGTCACCTGGTACCAGGACCCATCTTGGAAATTGTACTTTTCCATTGAAAGTAAGAAAGTTTAAACTGAACAAAAAGGATTCCCACCTTTGGCAAAATCTATATGAAGGTGGGAAGCTAAATAAGAAACTCCTGCTTACCACCCAAGAAGACTGCTGGAAACATCTAAGAATGAACGGGGGAAGGGTCAAGCCCAAACTGGAGGCTATCCAGTATGTGAAAGAAGATGACTAGAACTACTATTAGGGTAAGGTATAACATGTAACAAGTTTCTTAGTGTATTAAGCTTAGCTGGAATGTTTTTATTTTGCTTAGTAACCAAGGGTGGTGTTTTGGGTGGGTAGGGTGGAGCAGCAGCCCTGTGTTCCGGGACACGGATTGCTTTTCACTCCGCTCAGGTTCCCTTAGAAGCGTGCACCTGGGTGCAGTGGATAGTTCCTTTAACGAAGGATTCCGAAAGCTGAGCTGACATCAGTGTCTGTGTTGCTCTGCTGTGGGCTGTGGCACCAAATCTGTGCCTTTGCTGGAGAGGATCGGGGGGCTGGCTCAGCAAGACAGAATAAAGGGGGGTGCCCAGGAAAGTTGGCTTGGTGGTATTTTAGCACATCAAGTGAAAGTCATAAGGGGATCTCTGTCAAGCAGAATAGTGTGCACGGTTTGTTGCCCTGGAATGCTGGTGGTGATTTTAAGAGAGCTCTAAGTATGGTCAGTGGAGAACAGACAAAATGGCTACCGGTTTGTTATTTTCTGTTTGCTTATTTCAGGTAAGGAAAATAGAGCCACTAAAACAGCTAGATGAGTGAGAGTGAGGTCAGGAAGAAACTGGAACTGCACAGGCTCCAAATAGATGTTTATGAGAAGATGCATAAAAGACCTTCGGAATTAAAACAAATGGAAATTGATGTGCAATTTGCCAGGGAAAAGCAGCTCATGAAAGAGCCATGACAGGCCAGAAGTTAGCCCTGGAGTTGAAAGACAAATAGAAGCCCAAAAAGTAGCCCATGAGAGAGCCATGACAGGCCAGAAGTTAGCCCTGGAGTTGAAAGACAAATAGAAGCCCAAAAAGTAGCCCATGAGAGAGCCATAAAGGCAGAGGCAGCCAGACAAACTGCCCTAAAAGAGAAGGTGTACAAAAAAATTATTCCACACATGGGTGAAAAAGATTAGAGGGAACACTGCTGTCCATCTATAGTATTTTCTTCCACCCGCCTTAGTCCTTGCTGACTTGTAGCGTGGGAGACTACATTAACAACATAGTAACCCTTGAGGGTTCAGCTGAATGCTGGTTCATCATTTAATAGCAAGATATTCCTTGGGAAATATTCCACCCTCTGATTCCGCAACCTCAACCAAGCATCACAATCATTGTATATAGTGAGATTGTTTAAAATTTATACTGCCTTTTTTCTGCTGAAAAAAATTCCCTGGAACCTAATTCCCGCCCCCTTTCCATTAATTCTTTTGGGGAAATTGGAACCCTTAACATTGTTTCACTTAAAAGTAGAATTTTCCAAGAATAACTACAATGTTAAGCAAGGAGTTACTGTATTTTTTGGAAAGAACCTGTGTACATGCTAGGAATGGTGCTAAGAGAGTCCCATAAGCAAGCAGCTTCTAAACTAATACCTTGTAAACAGGCTTAGAATTCAGCATGGCAGCAAGAGAATAACAGGCCCACACAGCTGTGTGGAAGGGGAAACTGAGGCAAAGCAACTCATATCATTGGTGGCTAAAGGCCAAGACCCCTACACTTTAAAAACACATTGCTATCTGCAACGTATCTCCATTGTTACTGTGTCTTTAAGCAGGGTAATACTGAACACAGTATACTATTATAATAGTGTATATATAAAATGAACATAGTATTCTAGTACATATCCATACTGAACACAATATACATAGAGAAGCCCCAGGAGAGCCTGTTGGCTTGCCACTCTCCACTGGAAATTGGAGGAAAAAAACATCTTACACCCAAACAAGTGCAGTTTCTTAAAGTCTTTATTTTGGGGGTCACTGTGGGCTGGCCCTTGTACTCTCTGGAATTCACTGTCTCCACCACTTGAAGAGTTAAGGACAGGGTGAACATAAAGATATTCATGGACCTTGGAGGGCTTAAATGCCTTCCTTTCTGCCCTCCTGGAGATAGGAGACAAGGAGGATGGAGTTTGCCACAGAGCATTTGTGATCTTGTTCATGTAGTGACAAGGCCCCATGACCAGTGTTGACCACCACCATTGAGCGCATTAGACAGGGGATCTGAGGGTTCCTCTAGCTCTTCTGCCTGCAGGTTGGGGCTGGAACCCATCCTCTTCAATAGCATTAGTGTCCTCAGGTGGGACAGCTGGGGTGCCAGAATGGCTTCAAGTGGTAATGAGGATAACGAGGGCAGGAGTGTCCTGAGGGGTGTGCTGGCCCTGGGGCAACCAAAGGGGTGCACAGGGCCTGGGACAACTCCCCCCACTGCAGGACCTGCCACCTTCTCTATCCCCTCAACCTCTTACTCCCTCCCCCAAGCAATGTGGCCTGGAAAACTATGGGGACTAGCACAGCAGCAGCCTCCCCACTTCACTCTGTGGCCAGTGAAAGCTGGAGTGGCCCTGCAGCTCGCTCTGCCCCGCCACACCACCCTCCTTTCCTGCTGTGCCTCACTTCTGCATGGTGGTGGGAATCGGAGCACTCTGGGACCCACTTGGTGAGTAGAGGGAAGAAGGTCACCTCTGCTACCACCGCATCAGGCCCCCGTAATTCACTGGGTTTCTCCCATCCATAGAATTGCTGGAGTGGCCACTGTAGGCCCCCAAAAGTGCGGGGCCTGGCATGGGTGCCCTGATTCATCCTATGGATGGGATAGCTCCTGAAGAGAGCAGAATGATTGGAACCTCCACTGGTGCTGGTGGCTCTGTGACATGCACCTCTGCGCCTTGCAAGGCTTAAGGCTGTGGTCACCAACCAGTAGCTCAGGATCTACTGGTATATCTTGGAGCCTCTGACAGGGGATCCTGACTGGTTTGACCAAGAGCCTATCAAGAGCTGGCACTTCAGCTGCCGCTCCCCCCATAGTTGTGCATCTCCTGTCCTTTGCCTTTGTCCCCTCAGGAGCCTCCTGCTTTCTGTGCAGGGCAGGTGGGGGAGAAAAGGGGTGCTGATGTCAAGGGGTATCTGTATCCTACCTCCAGGACTTGGGATGGAGTTTGCTGGCTGCTTTTGGAAGTGGTGCAGGGCCAGGATAGGGGTGAGCCTGCCTTAGCCCCCTGCACCCAGGAGTCACTTGAGGTTAGCAGTGCCCAGCTGGTGCCCACATCCTGGAACCCTACCCCAGTCATGAACCCCCTTTTGCACCTCTAGCCCCAAGCAGCCCTGCATCCAAATGCCCTCTCAGAGCCTGCACCTAGAACCCCCTCTAATACTCCAACTGCTTGCCCCAAGCTCAGCTCAGAGCCCCGTCTGACTCCAAATCCCTTAGTGCAAGACCAGAGCCTGCACCCCAACCCACTGCCCCTGACTGGTGAAAGTGAGGGAGAGAGGATGGAGTGAGCAGGGGCGGGGGCCTTGGAAAAGGGGCATGAAGGAGGTGGGGCAAGTGGATTTGGGGTTGAGGTAGATCTTGGATTGCACTTAAATGTAAATAGTGATCTTGTGCGTATAAAGGTTGGAGACCATTGGCTTAAGGAGTTCCCTCCACCAGTGCTTCTTGGCAGTGATGAGGGAGGCAGATGGCCTCTTCAAGGCCCTGGCCACCAAATGGGAACTCTGGGCCATCTGAGTGAACTCCCGTATGTTTCACTGATACCATGGTGCCTTGTGCCACTGCACTGGCTAGAGTACTATAGGTGTGGCAGGCCTCATTGCAAAGGCTCTTCTTGGCCTTGGATTGATGCAGGGCTCTGATGTGATCCACTGTTATACGGCTGATGCAGCCCAAGTTGCTGCATCGAGGGCAGTGCTGTGTTTTCAATCCCAAACCTGGTGTGGAGGAGTCCAACTGCCATTCTTGGAATGTCTGCATCAGGCAGATCCACAATAACTGGTGGCCAGTGTCAGCAGGGTTTGTGCTTCACAACCCTGTGCCAAGGAGCTCTGCCCGGACCCTTCCCTTGGCAGGGTTGGGTGCCACCTGGGTGGAGATCTAAGGTCTGAGTGCATGCTTCTCCCATAACTGGGGAGCTGCAGGAGCCTGGGTGGCCTGCACCAAAAATGTCCTATGCCACCTGCAAGGCCTCTGATGTGGAAGGCACCTGGATCTGGCTAAGGGTTCCACCACTATCTGGAGATGCCTGCACAGAATGGGCTAACCCCAGATTTATCCTGCTGTTTTCAGTAGGAAAGTGAACTGTCCCCAATTGTCTTCCTCAGTTTCACCACAGGAGCCACCAATGGGAGAAAGTGCCAGCTGACATCAAGGCTACTGTGCTCAGGCTGAGTCAGACTGGCTCACCAGTGTGGAGTTAGAGCTGACTCCATAAGGAAAGTGTAAAGATGAACATTCCTTTCCTTTCTGGTTCTTGGCTTGATGGACTTGCAAATGTTGCAATTGTCACTAATGTGACCTTTGCCCAAGCAGTGCAAGCAACTTCTGTATACGGGTCACTCATGGCATGGGTCATTTGCATGAGTTGCCAGATTTGAAGCCTGGGGTATGGAACATGTCCCCGCCCAGATGGTCCGAAACAGTAGTAATTAACTATCAAGGTATTACATTACTAGGAAACTATACACACAAAAACAAGGAAAACAGTTCCAATAATAGGAAGGGCTACTGCAGGTAGCTGGAACAAAGGCAGTTCCATGCACCGTCACCAGTGGCAAGAAGGAACTGATGGTGGAGGGCTGCACAGCGCCCCTTATACTGTATCATGGAGGCGCCACTCCAGGGATTGCTAGAGGAGCTCCCCTATGGACACTGCTAAGGGAAAAAGTCTTCTGGCACCAGTGCACAGTGGTGAACACTCACATCTACTGTGGAATGCCCATGACCAATCACTGAAAGAACATTCTGTACCAGTGAGCAGAGATGTGCAGAACGCCCTGTGAGGTCAAGTAAGGACATGACCAGGCAAATGTAGCTCATCAGAAAAGTGCTTAGCTACTACAGGGTCTACACATTCCAACTTAAAATAGACTCCATATATAGATATAAGCAAATAGCGATGTTAGTCAGTATTTGAAAGGGTGAATTTAAGGCCAAAGGAACTCTCTTCTACTTTGAATTAGTTTTTGGGTTTGGGGGGGAGGGGGCTTGGGGGAGGGAGGAGGTTGCATTTATCCCATTAACAATGATAGAATCATTAGTGAGTGTCCCATAAAGCACTTTCACATTCACAAGGCTTATTCAGCACAAGTATAATATGAACAGGTCAAAAGCCTGAAGCGGTCTGAAAAACATGGTTTCAAACTGTTGCCTTTTGCAGCATTTTGATGGGATTCTGACTTGGACAGACAAATGCAGTAAGATAATTAAAATGACACTCTCTACTTCCCCCTCCCAACAATGATTTCAGAATCCCCAAAATATCCTCTGCATGACAACAGAAGTTATTTTTTTGTTTTGGAAGTTAATATAGCACAGAGCCGGGAGATTAAATGATGCTACATTCTCTTAACTAGTTCATATTCTCCACACCAACAGCTGTTTGGACTTTTGTGGTTAGAAATCTAGCCATTAACAAAGATGTTTGATGATCGTTGCATGGCTGTTGCCCATTCACATTTGTGGATCATTCATTAAGTTGCGAATTTTTGCCCACTTCAACCTTACAAACTCGCTTCAAAGGGAGAGAGTATTCAAGACAGATGTATACGGAAAGATTACATGACACAACAAGAGCCATCTTTTGATCTCCTCCTCCTCCACTAGAATGAAGATTTGAACTTCACATATCTTTTCACACTTGGTGATAACTGTTGACATTTGTAGTTTGAACTTAAAAACACTCTCAAACTACATGGTGGAGGAAAGCAATGTTAAGTCCTTCCAACTTGCATCAGTATATCCCGTATTAAGACAGAAATGCAGAAAATCTTTATAGGCTGCTTGGAATATCAAAAGGTCTAAGGACTTTTTTTGTGAATACAAATCTGTAATGAAGAAAAAGGAGGCTATGTGAGAGAACTGGAAAACTGAATGCCTAGATCAAAGAGCAATGATTAATTCTGCAGCACCTTAGGGACTAACAAAAAATGTAAATGGTGTCATGAGCTTTTGAGGACACAACCTACTTTTTCAGATGAATGGAATCAGAGGTTACTCCATTACTCCCTTTACTCCATTCATCTGAAGAAGTGGGCTATGCTCACGAAAGCTCATGAGACCATTTATATTTTTGTTAGTCCCTAAGGTGCTGCAGAATTAATAGTTGTTTTTTAAGTCTGTACCTGAAAAAACTAACACAACTACCCCTTGGACTTCTAAATCAAAGTAGTATGAGACGGATTAGCCCACAGAGGTATCCATGTTATATACTCAGGAGGAGCATCAAGATATGTGAGCTATGAAAGAGAAGCATTTGGGGCTAAGAAGGAGAACTGATGATACTTTACACGTATGATGAATTCCTCTGATTATGTATTTCCTTGATTTGCATTGGTGGCACACATGGTCTAGCAATCTCAACCCAAAGTTAACACACATTTGTGGGGCATGCCCATGTATTTATTTATATACACCCACAAATATCAGTGAAGTTATCTATGTGACAAATTTATCACGACTGTAGTTTATGGCACACTTCTGACCAATTTACGTGTTTTCTGCTCACTAACTCATTTTCATATGACTTGCTCTGGAATTCTAATCCTCCAAGAAGACTCAGTCTCCTCCCACCGCCAATTAATTGAACCTATCAGAAAAAGCTTTTATCTTTCTTCCCACCACAAAATATGGACTTCCTCACCCTCAAGACATTGCCATGAGATCCAAGGGAAGCAAGATCATCTAGTTTTACAAAGTTTTAACTTATCAAGTATGAGAATTGAGCAAGGCATCTCTTGGGGAGTAGAAGACAGTATTAGACTATATTCAGTGATTCATACAACAGTTTGGGAGAAGAACAAACATTTAAGTAACAAACTTTCACTCAACTGTATAGCTATTTTTTTCTTTCCTCCTCATCATAAGGGTGGAATAGATCCATAAATCTTTAGGGTTAATCAGTTCCTTAAATAGCTCTCCTTCTAAATGTGAATCAGAGTGTCTCTGTCTTTCCTGAGGAGTCATTTCAGACTGGATCATGTTAGGTTTTACGGATTTGATACCAATCATCATTTAGTTCTTTGGAAATGTTCTGTACACATACCATTTAGATCAATAATGTATTGCATGGTATAAATTATAAAGAACTTACCAGTCTTCTTTTTCAATGGATGTATGTTGGGGAAGGAGGAGTTAAACCAATTTTACATGTTCAGCTGCAAGTTTCCATTCATTGAGAGAGTGAGGGGCTAGTAAAACCAGCTCCTTTATTAATCTACTGTGCTGACAGCCCCAAAGTTAGTTTTTTTACACCATCCAGCTAATCATGACCTCAACCTTAATCTGAAGAATTATCCTATATATGAAGAGAAGGAGGTAATTTATACCTCCCTTCCTGTGGAACAGATTTTTTGGCAGTCATCCCAGCTCATTTAGGAGTCCATTTTCATGAAACAAAACTGTCTGCAATGTGTTCTGTACTTAAATCCAACTCATTAAGACTTACCTCAGCCATAAAATCAAAATGAGACAAGCGAGAGAGAAGAGATTAAATGAATGGCTTATTGATTATCCTCCTGAATCATGGCTCCCACTCTCTAACCTCATTAAGATCAACTGATATCAGACAATCAGAGATTTTATCATTGTCACTTAGTTTTCATTATTTATTTTTTTGGAGTAGACATTTCAAGGAACAAGGGTCCAAGGGCTGTGGTGGATTCTCTGGTACTGACATTTTTAAAAATCAAGATTGAATGTTTTTCTGCAAGATCTACTTTAGGAATTATTTTGAGGAAGTTCTATAGCCTGTTATTTAGGAGATCACAATGGTCCCTTCTGGCCTTGGACTCTATGACTGACCTGATCATACCAGATCTATTCCCATAGCTTCCGCTGAAAATATTATCTGAAGCTTCAGTTAGTAAAAAACCAGTTACAATTATGTGACATGATGTTTTGAAAAGCACATCCTCACAATTATCCTTCTTAAAACAGAATGCTTTGTACAAACAGTGGTTGTTGGGAAAGTACAGGCATTACCCTGTGATTATGCAGCTAGTGTATGTGATCAGTACACTGAAAAAAAGGCCAGAAAGATTTTTATTATGTACAGGAAAAGAAAAAAGTAAACCAAATCCTTTTGCAACTTTCTGAACAAATTAGAGGAACCAAACAATTTATATGAGTGCCCAAGCAATACAAAAGAACTTTATACAGTAGCACAAACAAAAGTAGTAAATTTCTGATTCTGTAATACCATTACCATTATATCCAGATTTGAGTATTATTTGTTGTGTTCTTCCTTGGTCTAATCTTAAAGAAAATATTAACAGAAGAGGACATTTTAAAGCTTCTATTTTTGCTACTATAGAGGTCTACCTTTAAGCACTCCTCAAGGAAACTGCATGGAAACAAACCAATCAAGTGATTGTTTTTCAGTATGAAAGAGCATGGCTCAGTCTGCTGCAGCAACAAAGACCAAAGGTTGTTTGAAACAGCATATCTTGCACAGAAGAAAATGGTTAGGAGATGTGTCTGGCAGCACACTGAGATTTCACTTATTCTGCAAAGAGGAGGTGTGTATCTTAATTAGAGGGTGAAAGCCACTCGAGGGTTGGTGTTAAAGTGACTGTTATGAGGAGGGAGCTTAGAGTGTTCTAGTAAAGCTTCTGGAATTAAAAAGTTAAACTGAAGATTTAAAAAACTAGATTAATTCCTTCATTTCCAGTAAACTCAGTAAGTCCTTGAATTGCAACCTTTGGAATCTTGGTGACAACACTTAACCTTTAAAAGAGAAATAAAAGTCTTATAAGTGATGAAAAACTCATAAAACACGAAGAAGATCCAGTGTTATCCTTGACCGAGGAATATCAATACTGAGTACTTTAACTTCCACTCTTTCTCCAGGGCCCAACCCGAGACTTCTTCTCTTCTTGGCTTTAGAAAGTTTTGCTTCAGTTATGTTCCTAATTGGAATCAACCCTGACTTACCAACACCAATATCAACAAAAACTCCAAAGAGAGTAGCATTCTCTACTTTTCCAGTCAGAACAGTGCCAATGCTCAAGTCTTCAAGACAAACTATGCTTCTCTTGAAATCAGGTTTATCAAAATCTGTCAAAAAATAAGAGATGAAAATCAAGTTTCTGAAATGACACACCAGAAAGTCAACAGTACAATTAAACTTGTTCTGTGGGTCACTCCTACAGGCAGCCTTGTACTTTTGGAAACCAACTGCAAGTAACCAGTATTTCCAATATATTTTCACATGTCTTCCATATAAGCATCACCTCTACCAGGTAATGGACTTTCTTCTATTTTGCTAGCCCCTTGGCTGGTCACAGTGTATGCTATATAGAGAACCAGTATAATTTAACCAATGGCAAGAGGCTACCCTAAGAGACCAACAAAAATTGGTTATCTGATAGGGTTTTTATAAATTAGAGCACATAATAGTACTTAGGAAAGTGAATATTCAATTGAGGTTGTCTACTGATATAAGTAAACAAAAGGAAAACTACTAAAATGGTTTATGAATACCATGCCTCAGAGATAGCCCTATATGCACTCTACTCATTTATACCAGTTTGACACTAGTGTAAATCCACTAACTTCATGGAAGTCATTCCTCATTTTGTTGATGAAAATGGAGAAGTAGACACATAGTTTTAAATACACAAAGCTAGATATTCAAGCCTTTATAGTACAGTATGTACGAATGGATAGGATTTCTTTGTCTCTATTACTCCCGTGCTGGTTGATTCCTTACCAAAACCTCTTTCCATTTGTGCCAGCCTTGAAATGAGCTCTTCTGCCCTTCCCTATAGCTGTCGTTCCTCTTCCTGATGAACTAAGCTAGTTAGCTTGGCCCAAGTAGTTTGCTCAGTTTACCAGTGAGATATTCTGAACACAAAAATAAGTTTGGGATTTTTAATTGTTTCCCATTTTGTCTTTTAAAAAATAAAAGAATTTAATTTAAAGCTCACTGAATCGGAGTCTATGCGACTGCAGCACACTTTCAATCAGGCCCTAAGATGTCACTCAGACTGGCAATGGCATTAGTAGACTCTGAAAGGCATTGAAGTATCCATTGAAGGAATGCACTTAATTACTTGACTCCAAATCAGTTAAACCTTTTGTAATTTTATACTGTGCAGAGGCTTTTCAATGCAAAAAGAAACTAAATAGCTGCGCAGGGCACTGGCAGTGATGAGACTGGAAGAAGCCATGGGGACCATTTAATGTTTACAATGCAGCTTTTTGTTCCAGCCTGGTATGTAGGATTATCCACAGTTACCTGAACAGCCACTTAACTGCTGCTAAAAGTTAGCCCCTTTGTGCAACATTTTGAGATTTACTCCCTTCCGATTACTTTGGTTACTAGAACAATTTAAAATACAGTAACTCCTCCCTTAAAGTTGTCTCAGTTAATGTAATTTCTTTATTAGCCCGCTGGTCTATTAGAGAACACACTCATTTAAAATCATGCAATGTCCTATTATAAGGTTGTTTGGCTCCACCCACCTGGCATTCCACCCAGGGAGTGGGCAAGCCCTCAACCCCACTCCCTGGAAGGAGCACTGGGTGGGTAGAACAGGGCATGCTCCAAACTCAACCTCGCACCCTGGCTAGAATGCCAGGCAGACAAAGCAGGGCAAGCTCCTGAACCCCAAACCTGCTATACCCCAGCCTCAACAAAGCTTCACAATCATCACTGGTGAGTATAGTGTTAAATTATTTGATTAAAATAATTTAAAACTTATGTGTGTCTTTTGCCTGGTGAAAATTTTTCCATGGACTCTAGCACCCCCCCCCCCCCACACCCATTTACATTATTATGGGGAAATTGGATGTGCTTAATTTGTTTTCCTTAAAGCAGAATTTTACTTGAATGTAACTAGAACATTAAGCAAGGAATTACTGTATATATTTTAAAATCATCTTTCTAGTTCCCATCCCCAAATAGCTTTTCCTGTTTCATGATCTATTAAACTCACTGAGGGGCATTAAGCAGCCAAGAGTAGAGTATTTCAATTGAAACCAAGAATAGCATTTTAGAAAACTAAAATACAAGAAATAAGCCATAACAAACTGAAAAAGGGGAAATTAATAGTTATGATTATAAATGAGAAGCTAGGCATTCTTGAAAACTGATTAAGGAAAAGACAAGGAGAAATCAATGCAGATGTAAGGAATATAAAGAGTTTAAAATATATATTAGGAAACCTGACAATGTTATCAGTCCATTACTAAATGGAAATGGTAGGATTATCAATCTCAATACAGAAAAGGTATTCAATAAATGTTTCTGTTCTGTTTGAGAGAAAAACAGATGATGTACTCAAGTCATTAAACCCTCTTCCCATTCTAGTAGCCTCTCAAGAGGATGTTAAAACAGAAGCTATTGAAATGAGACACTTTTAAATAAGCAGGTCCAGACACCTTGCATCCAAGAATCTTAAGAAAGCTGACTGAGGAGCAATCTAGAGAATATATGTTGATTTTCAGGAAGACCTTCAACAATGGGGAAGTTACAGAAGACTGTAAAAAAAGCTAATATGCAATATTTTAAAAGGATAAAAGGGATGACCTGGGAAACTATAGGCCTGACAGTCTAACATTGATCCCAGGAAAGATAATGGACAGAGATGGGACTTAATCAAGTATTAAAGAAGGGCGATGAAGTTAAAAGTCAACAATAGTTTATGGAAAACAGACCTAGTCACATTAACATTATTTTTTTTCTGATGGGATTAACAAAGTTTGGCTGATAAAAGTAAGCAGGTGGGATTAACACTATTAAACCTCTCTAAGGCGTTTGTCTTGGTATTGCATACTTTTTTATGAAAAAAATTTGCAGATGACACAAAAAATGGGAGAATGGTGAATAGCCAAGAGGACAGCTCAATAACCCAGAGAAATGTAGATAGCTTAGTAAACTGGCACTAGAAAGCCAATTTTTTAAATAAGGCCAAATGCAAATGTATCCATTACAGAAAATTTCAGCAGTTACATAGTTACACGTGGGGCAGCAGACAGCTCCCTGGGAGCCAGTGTGAGCCAAGAGCTGGCTTTTAAGCTGGCTCCCTGTGAATACTAGCTCCTGCTTGCTGCCCCGCGCTGGCAGCATGGGGTCGCAGGCGGCTCATCGGGAGTTGGATGTGCCATTTGGGTAACCAATAAGCAAGAACTTTTTGGTTACCCGTTTAAACAGCTACACTCTTACATCCCTAGTATACATCTACGGATAAAGAATATAGGCCATATTTAAAAGACAGGGAGCTCTATCCTGGGAAGCAGTGACTCTGAAAAAGATTTGGGGATCATGAACATGAACTCCTAGTATACTGTTGTGGTCAAAAGGGCTAATGCAATTTTTCAATGCAAGAGGAATCTCAAGTAAGAACAGAGGTTATTTTAGCTCTGCATTTGCCACGGTGACCATTGCTGGAATACTGTCTCCAGTTTGGGAACCTACAACTCCAAAAGTATGTTGATAAATTGGAGAGGGTTCAAAGAAGAGCAATGGGAATGATTAAAGGATTAGAAAACATGTTTGATAGTTAAAGACTCGAGCTCAATCTATTTTGATGAAAAAGAAGGTGAAAAGGTGATTTGATCACTCTCTGTACATACCTAGATGGGGAACAAATATTTAATAATGGGCTTTTCAATCTAGCAGAGGAAAGGTATGATATGATCTAATGAATGGAAGATGAAGTTAGACAAATTCAGACTGGAAATAATATTAAACAGCAGCAAGCCATCAAAACCAGATGATATTCACCTAAGAGTCCCGAATGAACTTAACTATGAAACTGCATGTGCCTTCTCAGTTCCTTCTTGCCAGCAACTCCAACACAAGGGTAGAATGGCAGGAAATGGAACAGACATGAGCAACACATGTCAAAGAATAACAGTTACGAAAAGGTAGGTAACCATTTTTTTTCTTTGAGTACTTGCTTATGACAATTCCATGTTAGGTGACTCTCAAACAGTATCCATGGAGGAAGGCTCAGAGTTCACAGCTTAGCAGCTTGCAGTACTGCCCAATTGTCTCAGACCTGCTGGATTGATATATAGTGGAACATAAAGGTATAACCAGATGGCCACTCTACATGTCATGGATAGGCACAGCAGCCAAAAAGGCTGCTGAAATGGGTTACATCCTGGTAGAATGGGCGGTGATGATCACCGGGGGTGGAACCTTCACCTGGTCATTGCTGTAGCAAATGAAAGCACTGATCCAAGAGGAAATTCTTTGAGAAGATATAGGGAAAGCTTTCATCCTATTGGCCACAGCAACAAATAACTGTGTTGACTTACAGAATAGCTTGGCCCTGTCAATGTATAAGGTCAGACCCTTCTTGACATCTTGGACATGTAGTCTATATTCCTCCTCCTACTTATGAGGCTTTGAAAAGAAGAATGGTAAGTAAATGTCCTGGGTTTGAATGAAACGGAGATACTATTTTGGGAAGAAACATGGGGTATAGTCTTAGCTGGACCGTATCCTTGTAGAAGTCTGTATGGCAACTCCCAGGTGAGTGCCTGAATATTGGGTACTCAGTGGGCTGATGCCATTGTGACCAGGAACATAACCTTTCAGGAAAGGAAAAAGAAATAGCAGAAAGCCAGAGACTCCAAGGGAGGCTCCATGAGCTGTGCAGCACTAAATTCATATCCCATTGAGGGACAAGGTCCCTGATTGCGGGTAGAGGCACTTTAGGCCTTTAAGGAATCTTGCCATGATTCCTTAAGCAAAAACTGATCTGCCCGTGAACAGAAGGCTGAGATGGCTGCTAGGTTGACTTTGATCAATGAAAGGGACAAGCCTTGGTGCTTGAGATGCAAGAGGAAGTCTGGAATAAGCTGTAGCACAGCTTGCTGGAGACAAACACCTTTGTCTGCAATCTAGCAGGTGAACTATTTCCATGGTTATTCTGGTAGAGGGCTTCTTGCAATTAGCCACACAGCAGCCAGGCTGTCAGATGCAATGCCACCAGGCTGGAGTGTGCTGTGGATCTAGGAAATCAGGTCCAACCTGAACAGTAGCAGGAAGAGAACAGAGTGATCCAGCAACCATGCACAAACCTTGCCCTGTCCTGTTTGATCTTTGTGAGGACACTGGGGAGAAACAGCACTGAAGGGAATGTGTATGTCAGAGCTCCTGATAACAGAAGCATAAAAGTATCTGACAGGGCTTCTCTGTTCTTGCCCCCAATCAAGCAGAAGGTGTGGCATTTCATGTTCTGTCTGGATATGAACAGGTTCACCTGGGGAGTTCCCCTCCCTCTGTAAGAGGGAACTGACCAACTCTGGTGAAAGGGCCCACTCATGGTAAGATAAGAACTTTCTGCTGAAGTGATCAGGCAAAGCACTCTTGGTTCCTAGAAGATGAACAACTATGAGATGGATGTTGTGCCACAGACAGAAGCCCTTTAGTCAGAGGGCTTCCAACTTGGCGCCACCTGACTGTTGATACCGAACACTGTTGTCATACTGTCTGACAGGATCTGAACCACTCTTTCTTGAATCTAAGGTAGAAAGGCCTGGCAGGCTAGTCAAACTTCCTTGAGTTTCTATTAATATGCAGGATGCAATTGTGACTGGACTGGTAACCTTAAATGTTGAGAGTGCCCAGGTAGGCTCTCCATCTCAGGTATGATGTGCTGGAGACAAGAGTCACTGATGAGGCTGGAACTGTGAAGGACCTCCTTCCAGGTCCAAAGTGGTATCCTGCCACCACGTGAGTGCCAACAGTCTAGAGTCCTGAGCATGCTATAATTCAGGGGCGGGCAAAATCTGGCTTGTAGCACAGTGGGAGCCTCAGCCAGGCTCCCTGCCTGCCCCGCAACCTCACGTCACTCAGAGCAGCTCTCTGAATGCTGCAAGCCTCAGAGAAAGGTTTCATACATTGTCCTCACCTCCCATCCAATCTCGCAGCTCCCACTAGCCAGAAACCAGACAATGGGAGCTGTCTGTTTGCAGCACAGGCAGTATGCAAGATATGCCTTTCCTCCTCCCCCAGTTCCCAGCATTCAGAGCAGTACATAGCCCCTCTGAGCAGCATGGGGGGGAGGGGCATGGAAGGCAGGGAGCCTGTCTGAGGAACATACTGAGCTGCTGACTGGGAGCTGCCAAGGTAAGCTTCTCCTGGTCTGAGCCTGCTTCTGGAACCCCAAACCCTCCCCCTTCCCAAACCTCTGCCCCTCTTCTTCACCCTTACCCCACGTAATCCAAACCCTCTGCACTCTCGCTCCTGCACCCATAACCCCTTCCAGACTCTGCACCCAAATTCCCCCCAAAACCTCTCTTGCATGTCATAATCCACTCCTGCATCCATATCCTCTTCCAGAGCCTGGCAACCAAATCTCCTGTCTCAGACACAACTCAAATCGGTCTCCATCCTCCTGTCTTCTTTTGCATCAGGAAGTAGCGAGAATAAAAGCCTCTCCCTTTGAACTCTTTTGGGACTCTCCAATGGCAAGTAGGCATAGAGCCTCCTGTTGCAAAAGAGTGTCGTGAGAGGGGTTCCTGAAAAGGGACGGGGTTGGTGTATGGGTTGGGGGTATAGACGCAAAGGGGATGATGAAGCCTGATTTTATTATTTCCAATACCCATTTGTCGGTGGTTACTTCGGCCCAACGATTGTAATAAGGCCGAAGGCGATGATGAAAGATGGGTATGGTATCGGCAGTGATGGCAACGATGACTGGTGAGGTTGCACCATCGACAGGCGAGTCAAACCTGCTGTTTTGTGTGCGGTACGTTGGTCATCCTAGATGGTTGCGGACGTCTACGCTGTGGTCTTTGTTTGGATCGAGTCTGATCAAAAGGATGAGGTTGTTGTCTTTGGAATTGAAAGTCATATCGCCTCTGATACGGGAAGTACCTTCGGCGATGGAATGGTGGTATGTACATGCGAAGCGTACGTAGAGTCGTACGCGAGTCCTTTCCAGTGTGCAACACCTCATCAGTTTTGTCCGCGAATAACTTCAATTTGTCGAATGGAAGGTCTTCGACTTTCGCCTGCAAATCCCTAGGGTCGCCAGCAGCAGCCAACCATGATGCTCTGCGCATGGATACTGCGGTAGCTATTGATCTTGCGGCAGTATTCGCAACATCCATGGCTATCTGTAGACTAGCTCTAGAGCAAGCGTACCCCTCCTGTACCACGGCGCGGAGTATGGCCTTGTCCGCTTCGGAAGCGTTCTGGGCAAGCCCTGCCAACTTGGCAATGTTATCGAACCCTTGGTTGGACAGAAGTGCCGCGTAACTGGCAATGCGAAGAAGGAGGATGGACAAATAATAAACTTTTCAACCGAAGATGTCTAGTTTTTTGGCCTCTTTCTCCACTGCTGCATTTTTCACCTGTGGATTCTTGGTGCGGTTAAGAGCTGCATCCACTACAAGAAAGTTTGGCTGGGGGTGGGTAAAGAGAAACTCCAAACCCTTGGAAGGGACGAAATATCTCTTTTCCGCCCGCTTTGATGTAGGTGGGGCGGAAGCCGGAGTGTGCCAGATTTCTGAGGCTGGTTCAAGAATGGCCTTATCAATCGGAAGTGCTGCTCTCGAGTGTTGTCTCGGGTGTAAATTTTTCAGCAACTTGTATTGCTTGGTCTGCACGTCTGCGAGCTGGACATTCTGTGTCTGCGCTACCCGTTTAAAGAGATCCTGGAACTTTCGACCGTCATCCGGGGGTGAAGTGTCCCCTTGAAAGACAGCCTCATCTGGGGAGGATAACGAAATGTCAGCTGGAGACACTGTGTGCAGAGGGGCATCATCGTCCAAAATCTGACCCTCCTCTGGTTCAGACATCTGAAGAGGAGGAGGAGGGGCAGCCACTGGAACCTTCGACGATGGGGCTGTCTGTTGGAGTGAGCCCACCGGAGACTGACGTCTAGCCAGAGACGCACGGCAATAGCAAGAATGCGAAGGAGAACGAGATCTTGTATAGTCGTGAGAAAAATAATCTCTCCTCCCATGGCGATAGGAGCAGTCGGGAGACGGTCTCCTGGATGAATAGGCACTGCTGTATCTACTGCGGTAAGACCTCGAAGGTGAATGAGTCGGTGAACGAGATCTACTAGAATGAGATCTACTAGGCATCCCATAATGCAGTAGGGGGTGCCTGTACACATAAGTATAGTGAGGCCTCAAATGCCGGTGCGGAGAATGTGGGCTGCACTGATAACGAGGCTCTCGCAGAGAGTGGTACCGTGGAGGGGATGGAGACGGTGCCAGGGAAAATATCAGTGAGGGAGACGGGGACACCTTTCTTGGAACTGATTTCCTTTGAGCCTTTGTAGGAACGGCTGAAGGCATGGTGTGGGCCTCATCAACAGATGAATGCTTTGAGGCTTGATCCTCATCGTCCAAAACCAGTACTGGGGAGTGCTGTACCGATGAAGCTGGCAAGACTAACTCTCCTAATGGTGCCTTAAGCTGAACCAAACTGCAGTGATCCGTCGGTGCCATACTTGGTTTCTTAAGAGCCTGTGGTGCCGCCTCCGGTACTGCAGCATGTCTGTCACTTAGCACCGTATCCGGCGCCATGGGCATTTGGTGCAGTCGATTGAAGCAGTGCTGGCCTCGGTGCCGTATCATGCCTCCCATGCCATTACACCGTCGGTGCCGAGGTCCTCGGATCCAGCACCTGCGTAGACGGCCGCCTGTGAGTCGGAGGAGCCGTCTTCTTCCCCGTAGCCTTAATAGCGCACGAAGGCGCAGGCACCGAAGAGCGCACCAAAGGCTTATGCCTCTCCGATTTTTCTTGTGTGGGCTGACAGTCCGTTCCAGAGGTGCCCAGTTGGTCACCTTCATTGATTTTAGACAGAGGGGCCGCGGCTAGGGATCGCGCTGGGGAGGCTTTCTTCCCTTTCTTCGCGGTCGACTCCCTTAATGGTGATGATCTCCGCTTGCGCTCCATAGAGGAGTCCCCTTGAGCTGCTTCAGAAGGCTGCAGAACCTTATCAAAGAGGATGAGCTTGAGCTTCATGTCTCTGTCCCTACGTGCCCCGGCCGTTAATTTCGAACAGTGGGCACACTTGCTCGGTATATGGGACTCCCCCAAACAGCGAATACATGCATCATGGCCATCAGATACAGGCATGGGGTCTTTACACTGGGAACATTTCTTAAACTCCGGTAAACCAGGCATTTTGATTCAACCGGATTAAAATAGTAATAATAAATTAGAACTTAGCAGCAATAACAGTAACACTGACTAAGTCTAACTTTAACTTTTTTTTTGTTTTAACTAACAAATAACTAATTAACTAACAATAACCTGAAGAAAAATGAATGAAAATTTGAACTTTTCAATTGAAAGGAGCTTCCTCTGAGGAGAGACAACAGAGCTCCGTCAGCAACCTAGGACGGCTGAGAGGAACTGGCAGAGGGGCCGGACTGCGCAACAGGAGAAACGGTGCGAACGGTGCGTGGCGGCTGCTGCGCATGCGCGGTCCGGCCAACTACAGCTACGAAAAGCCTCCAATCAGCGGCGCCGGGACGAGCCCAACACCTAGAGTGGAGCACCCAAGGGGACCACTCGAAGAAGAACTGTAATTCACTCTACAGGAATTTCCTCCCACAGGAGCAACAGTAGAAACAGCAGCATAGACAAGATCAGGAAGTTTTACTGGAGCAGGTAAAAACTTTTGAACCTGTCTGGAACCCCCTTCCTTACAGAGGATATAGTTACTGTCACCAGTGGAAGAGCATATGTGGCAAATTACAGCTAGATAAGGCCACTGAGAGGGTGCCAGTCATACCTGCTGTCAATAGTGGATTGCTCCCCTGAAGGCAGTCAATATTTCGACTTGGGTTGGTTCAGTTCAAAACAAGCAAACAAAAAATTCCAGTCTGTACTAAGAAAAATATTAGTAACAAATGCATTTACAAACCATGTCTGAGCATGACTGCTATTAGCACTGTTCCAGTCACAGTCTTTGTCTACAAAAGACTGTTCCAAAAATCTTCCACCATTATTCCACTATAGGTGCATTAAAATTTGAATGTTTGCATTAAGAACTGACATTTATTTTGATGTTGAGAAACACAGTGTGTTTTTATATGTATTGCTAGATACTCCATTTCATTGAAAATTAGAAATTAGAGCTCCAGAATGAAATTACTACAAGATAGGAAATGGATTTCCAGAATCATTAGTGGGATGCATTTATAAATAACTATAATAAAGGCTTAAAGCAAAACAATGAATGTTGAGAGAGTGGAAATGTATTTTCTCTGTAAATATCAGTCTACTATTTATTATTACATGCCTGAATTTCTGTTGCCTACTTTTATCTCTTGCAGTTGTGAAAGGATATAGTGTATGCAGTGTAGGGTTCGCTGAACAGGGCACTTTCAGATATATCCCTCTCTTCTCCTACGCCTTCCTCACTCTCTCCCACTCCAAACTTGTTTACACTGCTGTGAATATCTAACCAGTGGTGGGTAATGAACCATGTACTCCAAATAAACTTTTCTCTGAGGAGTGTGTGACCCAAACTCCCGATAAATCAAAATTTTAAATTACTATTCCATACATCTTTACTATTACTGTTTTTAGTATAGTCTCATGCTTCTCCCACAATAGCCAATAGTAAATTTAATCAGTACACAGTCAACGTAGGACAACTGTCTTATCTGTTAAAAGCTCCGCATCCCACCTTCCTATGGCTAAAAAGGTCATGATTTAAGACAGGATTCACACTCCTTAATTACCGAGCCAGCAAACACTATGTGATTGACTGCATGCTATAGTACTTTCTTCTCTGTTATACAGGATAAAGGGAGGAACTACATATCCACTAAATCTTCTGCTAACTTAGAAGAAAACCTGCAGTTTAAATAATAAAACTCAAAACATTCTACAATTCCAGATGACAACAAAACTGCCTTTATAAAGTAAGGCATTCAATTTTTACCTGTTCGGATGTCAAAGCCTTCCGGTTGCATCAGACCATCAATGATGATTTGAAGCGTATGTACTGTTGTATTTAATCTTTTTGCTGTTCCTTCTAGTCCTTCTTTTTGAATTACAACATTTATTTTGTGTTGCATATCAGGTTTTCCTATATCATTTGGATTTCCTCCAATGAAAGTTAAAAACCTTGAGAATTAAAACAAAACAAAAAGCAATAATCTGTAAGATCAGTAGACATAGTTGTATAGCCCTCAGTGAGGACTGAAATCTTGCCAAGTTTAAAGTTCAAACTATTTTTGAGCTCTCATAAGCACAAAAACATCTTGTTTTTTAAAAAAAGCCGTAAGAAAAGTGTACTTCTTTCTCCTTAGCATAACTCAAACATTCTGCACTTTTCTGTTCACCTTTGGGCTGAGGCCAAGCATGTAAAGTTTGAATATAAGAGTAACTTTTCATGAAGGATATGAATTACTGAAGGTCTGAACAAAGTTCAGAATAGAATCCACTTCTCAAGCTTAACTTTAGGGCTTGCTATCCATGAACACTATCCATGAACACTATTATTTCCAAAATGGTTTCCTATATCAATGATGATTCATTTTATACCAAAATTAAATGACAGAAAATCCCAATTTTTCATGAAAAGTACTTCAAAAATTGAAAATGTCATGATTTTGAAATTCTTTTATTAAGACTTTTAATTAATTCTATTAAAATGAAAATATAGCTATGATAATATTTGCAAGTTTTAGTGAAGTAAAACTTCTGGTTCTGAATTTGATAATTTAAGTAAAAGGATGAGAAAGCTTTAAAAATAATCTATTGCCTAGGACCTTCATATAAAAGTTGGGCAATTATAATTAAGGGTTCAAATACTAACAGAATAAAATCACTCAATGCTCACTATTTAACTGTTGTGTCTCCTTCACCACCAAATCAAGAAACTGCATATTTTGGCTTAGTTATCTAACACTGAAAATAAATACATTCAATAATAAAGAGAAGCACCTGACCATGTTAAATATTGGGTTCTGAATTCTATAGTAGAGACGTACACAATGTTCAAGAGCATAGTTTGATTATATACCCAGGAATTAGCTGCTGAATGCACACACAAAGTATACATTTTCATGATGTGTCTACACATTGCATTTATTTTAGTAATGACAATGGCCAATTATCCTCAACATCAATAAAAGGATGAGAAATTCTAAAAAAAAACCCTGTCTTTCAATACTTTTTATACTATGAAAAACAAGATAATATATTTACTAAATGAAGGAATCACCACAGACATCTTCACCAAGCAGAACCCTACTTGTTCAGGATTCATGAGGGGTTTGATTATGCCTGTCCTTTATGAAGGTTCACAGTAGGACAATGGGAAGGAACATGACTGCCTCTGCCTTTGCATGTTTGACTTAACAGCAAGCATAGTCCTTGTGCTCAAGGAATCGCAAGAATTACGCCCTCCACTCTCCCTGCCAGGGTCCATGGACCTATCCCACACTTCTGCACCAGCCTGTAGAACAGAATCTGAACACAGGATGGGAGAAGAATGGAAATCAGCTTACTAAGCGGCTCAGTAATAGGCACATCCCCTGCAGAATAGGGAGCAGCATCGAAGGTGTTCCATACCACTACCCCTGTGACAATGCAAAAAATGGTTGTTCAGCTCTCATAGTTGTTGTTCTTCGAGATATGGTGTTCATGTCCGTTCCAATTAGGTGTGTGTGCGCACTGAGTGCATGAATGTCGAAAACTTTCCCCCAATAGCATCTGTTGGGTCAGCCAGGGAGCCTCCTGGAGTGGTGGTATAACATGCTCTCTATGACCCTGCTGATCCACCTGCCCCCCCTTTTCCTTCTTAACAGGTATTCTTACAGAAGGTGGGTATTGGAATGGATGTCAACAACACATCTCTAAGAACATTTACGAGAGGTGAGTAACCATTTTTTCTTCTCGGGTGCTTTTTCACATAGACTCCAATTAGGTGATTCCCAAGCAACTCTGAGGAATTAGTGTACTACTGATTGCAGAACTGCCCTACCTATAGCTGCATCATTTCTTGCCTACTGATCAATGGTGTCATGTGCCAGGAAGGTATGAACTGAGGACCAGGTGGCTGACCTGTATATGTCCTGAATTAGGAGATGGGCTAAGAAAGCCATGGAAGAGGTTAGCCAGCAGGATTACTTTGGCCCTGTCTCTTTAGATCTTGAGAATGATCTTGTGAATCAAGGGAAATTGGGGTAAAGGCATACATTAACCAACCCTTTCAGGGCAGCATAACCATGTCCACCATGGACCCAAGACTGTAGTTGCAGAACAAGCAAAAGAGGGGGCATTTTTTGTTTCACTGTTGCAAACAAATCCACAGGAGGAAACTCATAGCGGAAGATGGAATGGAAGACATCACATTTCTCAGTCATAAGTGGTTGGCAAGATGATCTTCTGCGGTGGTCGGCCACTTCATTCCAGGCTCCTTGGAGCCAAGAAACCTCCAGGTGTATAGAGTGGGCTATGCAAAACTCCCAGAGGAGAGCTCAACACAGCGGCAATGACCGCACACCATCCTGCTTGTGGTTATAGAATGCCTTAGTTCTATTGTCTGTCAGAACCGTGAAGCTGTGACCTTGCAAAGTGGCATGAAATGTCTGACAGGTCAAATGAACCACTCTGTGCTCCATGACACTGATGTGGAGAAACATCCTGTCATCCAACTACCTACCTTGAGTCCACAGACCTCCCAAGTATGCTCCCCAACAGAGATCCAACACATCCATGACTTGGTCATCTCGTGTTAGGAAGCACGAAAGGGGAAACCCATGCAGACTACCAGGCAAATCCTCCAACGTGACTGAGTGTCGAGGACCTGCTTGCCCAAACAGGGCGGTAAACTGAAAAGAGCCATGCCTGGAGTGACCTCAGTCTTAGCCTGGCATGCACGACTATGCCATGTGCCCGAGGAGGGAAAACGCTCAAGAGACTAGATGAATTGTGCCCTGGAATTGTGATTCCAACAGAAAAGATCTGATATAAGGACTGCCATGATAAACTCTACCCTTTGGACAGGGACAAGTGTCACCTTTTTAAGTTGAGCAGTATGCCTAACCTTTGGCCACTCAGCAGCCAGTCGTTGTGGTAAGGGTACATCTTTCTGCCAAAAATATCCAAGCTCTTGGCCTCTTTGGCCTTGGGCACCAGGGCTTGTTGACCCTGACACTCCCATTCATTGACTGGCAAGACCAATGGGGAGCGTGGGGATGGATGAGACTAGAGACACTGATAGCTCTTAAAGAGCACATAGTACTTCTCCTCAACACCTTTTGCCTTTGGAGGAATAGAGACTGGGTTTGTCAGATGAAGAGATTATTCTTCTCCACTGTTTTAATGAATGGGAGAGCAATCCTTGATGGCCTTTCCAGGGTCAGGATGTGAACCAGAGGGTCTTCTACTTCTGTCACCCCTCTACTCGGATGCCTATTTTGCAGGCCATATGATGAAGCATGTCCTGGTGGGCCTTGTGGCTGATAGGAGGAGGGACTAAAACGGAGGCCCCTACCACCATCTCATCAGGAGATAAAGATGATGAGGCCACAGAAGGGGCACTGTCTCCTGAACATCCTCTTGATGACTCTCAGGGGAGCTGTGACCCAGTGACCCCAGAGGCTGAGGAGGCTGCTGGGGGGCTTTCTTGGCTGTTGAGTGCCTCACAATAGAAAGCGTGTAGCCTTGGAAGCATGAGGAGTGGAGGTGGCCCCTTGAGACCTGGGGTGATGCCATAAGGCCATGGAGGAGGTACCTTGGGCCTGGTAATATGGCTGGGGGGGGGGGGGCAGAAAGCCACAGAGGTGGTGGTGGCCATTGGGGTTTCCATGATATATGATGGTCACTCCTGTGCCTGGAAGCATATCTGGTCTCCCAGAATGGAAGAACTTCCCTTCAGACATTGAAAAGGCCAGTACTGAGGAGCCCAGCGCAGGCAACTGGTACTGAGCTGAGGAGGAATGAAACAAGGACATGTACCAATGCAGGGTTGTGCCTTAAAGGCACAACTGAGAAGTATTTTGTTGAGCATGAAGTATTATATTTCTTCTACCTGGGGTCTGTGTGTCAATCTGACAATAGAATAGATAGCTCTCCTATGCTCTACCTTTCTATCTTATGTCTAGTTTTCTGCTAATAAAATAAGTGACTTTGTGAAACACTGACTTCCTCCCTCAGAGCCAAAGACATTGCACTTCTGATGCTGCAGCTGATTTTCAAGCAGAATTTGCTCTCCATTGAATTGCTATTAATGCATGCTTCTGTGCTCATGGAACAGAGATGTCATTTCCAGTGGGGGCTTGAAGAGTTAAATATATATCAACCTAATTACTATGGAATTTTGCAAATCTTAAATTGATATTAATCATGGGACTACTTATGTTCTCTTTCAAAAAAGGAAATCAAAGGAATATTAATAAAGGTAAAATGGCCTCAATGATGTCAGTGGCTAACCTCCCATTGGCTTTAATGGGGCCAGGACTTCACCACACAACAGTAAATCAAAATTTATGAATTCTACCCAGTTCTGCCATTGATTTACTATGTGACATGGGCAATTCAGTCTCAGTTGAAATGTGGATAATATCCTCTACCCCTCAGAGTTGGCTTAAGCAAAGGGATATTGTAGGTTTATAAGTTATATTCCTAATTTTTTCCAAATAAAAGTAACTCATAAGATTATTACCTCTGAAAATTATTAAAGTTATTTTCTCTATTTTTCAGATTATTTTTAGCTTGGACTGCACTTTGAATATAGTCTGTTTCACAGCTTCCCCTCCTGTAGTCAGTGTCAATCAGCCTCCCCTTTTTATGTGGTTCTTTCACACAAGGAGAGAAAAGCATTAAAAATAACCATTTGAAAATGTGGCTACAAAACCACTAAAACAACACAAGAATTCAGTAATAGGCATAGGCCCTGAATCCTCTTTTTTTTTTTAAACTAAATAATTTTCAACTTTTGGTATCACTTTACTATTGCCAAATGATTTTAACTGGTTGGATAACAAGGCAAAGTATCAAAGCAAATGCAATTTTTACCAACATCATTATAAATTGTTCACATAAGCATATTCCCTTACACCAACTGTAATTTTATCTAATCTATTGGCTTTATACAAAGCAGCACTATCAAGATGATAAAGGACATGCACTATTCTCCCTCCACCTGAAAAGAATATTAATAGTGGCTGCATAGACTGTACTAAAATGTGTGCAGGTTTGTGCAGTATGGTCTGCACAACACAGCTAAGAAAGAGCTGCTGACTGTTAAGTGCTGAAAGATGGACAACGCCACACCAGTGACAGACAACAGCTGCCTGAGCTTTGATTGACATGGCAGATGTAACATGACAATCCCTACAAACAGCCAGCCTCCTGACTCAATGTCCTAAATAATATATGCTACACAAAGCAGACCTATAAACAAGCCTGCTGACATTCATGCTCTTGGCTTTATTTTACCACAAATGGAAAATTCATCTTGACTACCTCCAAGTAACATTTTTTCACCATAAAAGTACGTTCATGTTGTAAATTTATAACAGGGTAGATTTCGCTGTTAAAAAAATGTAACCACATGGAATGCTGACAGATTCACAAAAATTATATACAGATCTTTCAAATGTGTGGATGAGGATATAGGATTATGTGCTGATTTTTGGGAAGAAAAAGAGTAAGAAATAGGGCTCTGAGAAAGACCTTAAATCCTTATTCACACAAATTTCCTTAGTTTTGGAATACCATTGAAGATAATGGACTAAGGATAAGGATTTCACAGATGAGTGAGAATGGTAGGAGTCAGGTCCAAAGTTACCATTCATAGTTTAATACTGTTAAGGTCAAGAACAGAAATTTGGTTCCATTTCAGGAACATACTTAAGTATGACACTTACCCTGACTTCAGGAGAATTACTCATGTTCTTAAAATTATGCATCTGCTTCAGTACCTTCCTGAACAGGGCGTCTTTTCAGAGGAACTGTCTTTGCCTAAATTCCTTTTGTTAACAGCTCATAATAGTGACAACTCTGATAAAACTAGAATGTTTGTAGTATTATAAAAATGCCTAACACCAAAAAACATAAGCATCCTCAATAGAAAGAATAAAATTATTATTTTAGAGATTCATAATCTTTTAGGTCCTGATGAGAAACTATATCCTAAAATATTTCCATATTAATTAGTGATTATAGATGTAATTGTTTAAAAAAGACTTTAATTTGGTTACATGTTTCAAATATCATTTTTCACTCAAATGTGTGTGTCCTGAGGACATTTAGAACAAAAATCAATATAAAGCCCAAAGCTCTCACTCAGCAGTAATGCATTATATTGATCATCAATATTTTTAAATGTCACTGCTAAGAACAAAGTTAAATGCTCTCTTATTTAGAGCACTTTTTTTGGGCAAGGTCAGAAAAAAAAGATATAGTTAGAAAAAATATGAATAAACTAGGTGACAAGCAACTTCCCTTACTTACTTTTTTGTTATGTTAAAAGCTTAATCTGTATGATACTTATTTAGAAATAATAATTTAACAAATTTGTAACTGACAGTTCCAGTTCTACAAGAAACCAAATTATAGACTTTGTAATGAACAATCTCTTCTCCGACTATTTTCTTGTGTATGCAAATTAGTAAAGTAAAAAATTGTAATTAGCGGTTAAATATAGAGTTTAGCAGCATCCATCATATCTCCATGGAAACTCAATACATAAAACATTCCACAAAAATTATGTTAAAGGTGAGATTTTTTGTCATGACTTTGATCAATCTTAATACACTAGAATATATTGCCCCCCATCTTCAGATACTGAATGTTTCAGTTAATTAGGAATTGTTTTCATATAAAGGCATGTCAACTGAGATAAAGCTATCAGAATCTTTTTTTTTAATGAAAACTGGAGGAGGTTATTACATACTACTCACGAAGTTCTACAGAAAGCTTTCATTTCTAGAGCAGCCTTTGGGCTATTACAGAACATGAAGAAAATGGTCATGCTAAGTCACTGGTGTTTTTATTTAATACATAATTTCATCCATCTTACTCAGATAAAGTAAGAAAAGCAGCATAGATGTAACAAATAAGCAAATCATGTTCTCTTAACATACACATCTGCACAAAATTATAAACACAGACCTTGCAGTGCTTAAAGAAAATTTCTGAGCACAATACAAAGAAAATTAAAAAAGCAACACATTTCCAAAAGAGAATTGCAGTGCATTTAAAAACTATTTTTGAACAAGAAGTTTCTTTGTGATGTACAGTAGTTCTTAAAGCTACATATAGGTTTTAGTCATAGTCATTCTGTTTTATGTAATCATTTCCAGCAATGTGACTTAAGAGCTAACAGTGGAACATGATATGCCATTACATCTTGTCAGAGTGTACATGAGTTAATGGTGATGCAATACTTTCACTTCAAAAACAAAATTTTGTATTAGCATGTTCTTAGCTAGATAGAAGCTATATATTTCCCAGTGCTATATAACAGTTAAACTATATGGGCCAAACAATAATAAATATCAAAGTATTATTTATTCACAATGCAAATTAAAGAAGGTTGCGGTGGTACCAAAAACCAACTTAATATAAACTCTTAATATTTCAGCTGCTGTGTTGGATTATAAAATTGTCATGTAATATTTGTGTATTCTCTAAGTTAATTGGTTGTTGGGTACAAAATTAATTTTCAAACATTATGAAAATATTTAAATGGCTTAGAAAAATATTCTAGTGTGAATATTTAACAACAAGTCAATAGAGATATTTATATCTATGTATTTATATAGATATATATATCTGGAGAAATGGTCTGAGGTAAACAGGATGAAATTCAATAATGACAAATGTAAAGTACTGCACTTAGGAAGGAACATCACTTGCACACATATAAAATGGAAAATTACAGCCTAAGGAAGAGTACTGCAGAAAACAGTCTGGGATTCATACTGAACCATAAGTTAAGTATAAGGCAACTGTTGCAAAAAGAGGGGAAAAAAAGTAAACATTCAAGAATGTATTGGAAGGAGCATTTTAAGAAAGAAACAAAAAGTAATTCTTCTGCTCTACTCCATGCTGACTAACCCTCAACTGGAGTACTGTGTTCTGGATACCAGATTTCAGGAAAGATGTGGACAAATTAGAAATAGTTAAAAAAAGAGCAACAAAAATATGCAAATGTCTAGAAAACATGACTTATGAAAGAAGACTGAAAACATTGTTTAGTTTAGAAAAGAGAAGACTGAGAGGGGACATGGTAGCATTTTTTAAGTACCTAAAAGGTTGTTACAAGGAAAAGAGAAAGAAATATTATTCTTAATCTCTGAGGATATAACAAGAAATTTGTTTAAACTGCAGCAAAGGCAATTTAGATTGGACATTAGGAAAAACTTCCTACCAGGGTAGTGAGCCACTGGAATTGCCTAGAGAGATTGTGGAATCTTCATTGGAGATTTTTAAGAGCAGGTTAGACAAACATCTATTAGGAATGGTCTAGATGGTGCTTGGTTTGCCAATGAGTGAAATAGGAAACAGACAGCATTGTCTGCTGTAATTTGTAATCAAACTTGTTCTTGAGTTATTAGCTGAACAAGAAGTAGAATTGAGTGGACTTGTAGGCTCTAAAGGTTTATACTTATTTTTGAATGGTATTTTTTGTATATAATGCTACATTTGTAAATTCAACTTTCATGATAGAGATTTCACTATGTTATCTATATGAGGTGAATTGAAAAAGACTATTTTGTTTTTTACAGAGCAAATAGATATTGATCTTGTTGTTCAATAGAGCAACCTGCAAGAGTAATAGGTGCATCTGGGAATTCTGGTATGAAATAAAAGAAAAGGAATGTCACAAGGCTTCTCAAAGTCTCTGAGATACACATATTTATTCTGAGTATTGCATAATACAGTAAGACTCCAATTGTCTGGCATCCAGTTGTCCGGCACTCCCTATAGTCCGGCAGCAACTGGAACCCAGAAGTGTTCCGGTCAGCCGCTCTCACAGCCGGGCTGCTGAGAGCCGCATGCATGCTCCTGGCCCGCGCTGTTCCGCTCACGGTCCCCAGTGCACATAATGTCTAGCCTGCACTTGCTAGCAGCTGGCCACTGAGCACAGGCAGCTGCCTTGGGACCCGGACATAAGGTTGGGAGAGAAGAGGGACTGGGTTACAGCAGGGAGGGGACGTGTTTGGCTCTGGCGAAGGGGAGGGGAGGGGAAGAGAAGGAAGAGGAGGGAAGGGAAGGAGGATTGGGTTGAGGGTATGCCCCCTTATAGTACTTCTCGGTACTCTGGCATACCTGATAACCCGGCACCATCTAGGTCCCAAAGGTGCCAGATTATCGGAAATCTACTGTAAATTGGAATCCAAATTACAGACAAATGGTGGAACACTGCAGGGGTACTGCCTTTGCTTTAGCAAATTTCAAAGATGTGATCTAAACAGAAATAATCCCATCTTAAAATAACACCAAGATGAGACCTAATTCAGCAAAGCATTTAACTTCACGCACTTGATTTCAATGAGATTTAAGTAATGTGCTTAATTTTAAGCATATGATTAAGTTTTTATATCAAAGGGAGTACTGATCATAGCATTATAGATACACAAAATATGGCTGAAGCATAAATATTTCATTTAAGCAATCTTGTAAATACATTTAAAAGAAATCTCATTATGTAACCAACCACACTGTTACATCAGCTTACACAAGACAAAGTCTTGCAATTGTATAATTTGCAAAAGGAGATTCCCACTTGAATACTGCTAAATCACATCTTTAAACACCTTTTATGATCAGAGGCACAAGATTCCTAAATTGTCAGTCTCACTGAAATATAACCTGCATGCCATATGCTGCAGTTTGTGTACATCATATACATACGCTGGTTGCTGTCCTTTATTAAATGAGTAAGGTTAAGATTATGTAATGGGTATTTTTAGTAAAAGTCCGGGACAGGTTGTGGACAATGATAAAAAAATTCACTGACATCTGTGACTTGTCCCGGACTTTTACTAAAAACATCAGGAGGGGTGCAAACAGAGCTGTGCTAGTTTGTAGCTGCTCTAGCTCCACTACTGCTTCAGAGGTCCTGGGGCTGGCTGTCGGTCAGTTGTTGCAGTGCTGATTCTCCTGTCCTCCCCCACATGGCTCTGGCAACTCTGAGGCTGGCCGCCAGTCAGCTGTTCTGGTGGCCCTGGAGGTTGACAGCTGCTCCGGCCCTGCCTCACAAGTAGTCACAGAGGTCCCAGAAAGTCATGAAATCTCAGATTTTAGTGACAGAATTGTAACCTTAACCTTTAGTATTTTCCCTGGGATGCATATATTTGTTTAAACACAAATGTTTAGATTTAGTTAGTGGATACCCACTAAGTCCAGCAGATGGATACAATGATAAAAAAATGTTATAGGCAATATGACTATTACCTGATTCTAAATTCTTGAGGACTTCTTACATGTTGTCTTTGTTTTCCTAGTAGCTTTTTTTACAATACTTCTTCAGAACGTGGATAACTTGTACTTGCTCTGTTAATTGTATAGAGGGTGGTATGCCACTGTAAACTGATGTTCACAAATAAATTTGGTTTAAAATCGTTCTGAAGTGGTGACTCTGCTTGACACGTTTCAGATCAGTGCCAATTTTATAGCTGATTTAGAAATCTCTAAAACTTAAAACACAGCCCCAGATTTGCAGGAAAATATGCTTCCCACAAAGGCATTATGCGGAAATTCCTTTGGTTTAAGATCTAGGAGACCATATTTTTCTTTTCTTTTTAATTCAGAATATTTGAGCATGTTCTGATGTTTGTAGAATGCATCATAAAGAAAGGCTCTGACAGAGTGAAAACGATGAACAAAACAAATTTGATAATCTGTATAGCATATTATAAAATCATAAAAATCATAAATCATCACCAAAATGTTTTCAAATTATTTTACAGAAGTTGTACAGATTTTTAGTTAAAAAGACTTAGTGCCATAAATCAATTATATCAGCACCATTTGCTCTGTTATTACTAAAGATTACCACAGTATTTCCATCATGAAACCCCCTGTTTTTCAAGGGTTTCTAAATCAGCTGTATAATTGGTTCTGGTCTGAAAAATAGATTATTTTTGTATATCATGAATCTATAATGTGGACGTGTGCCTCTAAAATTTAGATAAGAGTGGTGGATAAGAATTACTGGCTTATTTTTGTTTTAAAACAAACAGTTACATCTGATAACTTTTTAATACAATACAATTTTTGTTAAATATTTTTTCTCATGGAAGAATGGACAACCCCCTGCAGAGAATGACCCTTGCAATTTCTTTGTACAATGCATAGCACATTTTCCACGGTACTGTAATAATAGGGTTTAACCTTGTGACTTTCCAAATTGTGCAATGATAGTTGTTGAAGAAGGAAAAATAAGTCTCTCCCACCCCAAGACAGAAGTGGGCAGTAATTTTTTGAAGGGGGGGATTTCATAAGTTTTGGATGTGGTTGTGGGTCACCCTGGAAGGGGTGGGGCCTTAGACAGAAGATGGGGGACCTTTCAATAGCAAGAGCTGAAAGGGCTCCCAGGCAATGCATTAGCGACAGGGCTGGGTGGTGTGAGCCCTTTCAATTGCTTCTGTTTAATGGGCTTGTGCCTTAGCAGCCACGGGAAAGGCGTGAGCCCTTTAAATAGAAGCTGTTGAAAAGGCTCACAGCTCTTGGTCCACTGCTAACACGTTGCCTGGGAGCTGCCAGGGAGGTGCAAGTCCTTTAAATAGCAGGAGTTAAAAGGGCTCCTGCCTCCCAAGCAATGAGTCTGGGAGCTGCTGCAGGCAGGATGAAAGAGCTATGTGGGCTGGATACGGCTTGCTGATAGCCTCCTGCCCAGCCCTGCTCGACGTGGATTCAATAATATAATGAACACAGTTCTGAAAACCTTCTTGTGATGTAGTGTTGGTACCTTGCTGGCTGCTGTCTGTAGCACGGCACAGCAGGACAGGGAATGAGTCATTATGCAAGGGGCTCCCAACCTGTCTGACCAGTTGCCTCCCAGGGAAAGAAACAAAGGAAGGAGGAGAGGCCAGCCCTTGGCTGGGGGGCAGGGCTGGAAGGGGGCATTTTTAGTTTCTGTCTGGTATCATTGAGGAAGCAGACTAAGCAACGGGCTGGGATTTAGGGGCCCAGTCTCCCCCATCTCAAGGGGGGCTGAGGCATCCTAGGCCTGCCCTGTAACTGGATGACATCTTTGCTGTGCTGTATCCTGGAGAAGCAATAAACTCCCTCTATTCTACTGGCTGGTGGAGTCTGTTCGTGCCATTACGGGGCTGCAGGAGGCGGGGGAACCCCGACACGCTGCCACACTTCTATAGGAATAAGTCTCCCACATTTAGGATTTTAAAAGCAGAGTTTGTACCATATGATAAGTGTTGCTAACCTCAAGGTACAGTATTTTCAAAAATAGAAGACTAAAATCTCCTTATTTAAGCATCTAAATAAGTGTCAACTTTCAAAAGTGCTTAGCACCCAGTGACTACAGAGGTAGCCCTCAGTTCACCAAGGCCTGGTCTACACTAGGACTTTAAACCAAATTTAGCTCCCTACAGTCAATTTTCTAAGTGATGTGTCTACACTACCAACCCAATTTTGCCGCCCTTAGGGGCGATGCAGGTTCATGTCTGTACTGCTTTTCACTAAGAGTAATGCTATTCCCAATCATGTACGGTTGAAGTTATGCTAGTATAGATACAGAGTTGCAAAAAATTTGATGCTTTTGGCCTCCAGGAGGCCTCCTGCAGATATAGGGCATGTCTACACTACATGGCTCCATCGACAGAGCCATGTAGATTACCTTTGTAGACATAGGAAAATGAAGCGGCGATTTAAATTGAAATGGCTGCCGTACTGTGCCGATCAGCTGTTTGTCGGCACAGTGCTGTAGTCTGGACGCTCCGCGGTCGACATCAAAGGCATTTGTTGACCTCCCCGGTAAATCTCGTCCCACGAGGCATACCGGGGAGGTTGACAAATGCCTTTGATGTCAACCACGGAGCATCCAGACTACAGCGCTGTGCCGACAAACAGCTGATCGGCACAGCGTGGTAGCCATTTTAATTTAAATAAAGCGGCGATTATTTAAATCACCACTTCATTTTCCTATGTCTATAAAGGTAATCTACATGGCTCCATCGACGGAGCCATATAGCGTAGACATACCCTAAGACTGCTCTGGCCAGAACTTCTGCCTCTACTATCCTCTGCTGCACTAAAAAAGCCTCAGGAACCGTAGAAGGGCCTGTCCCATGGGACCAGCCTTGCAAGCCCATCGCAAGCAAGCAGCACACCGCGGGACATGATGCCGTAAGTTCTTCCAGCTATCCGATGGATACTGTGATGACCTAACCTCCCTGTAAGCTGCATGGCAGGGTGGTCCTATAGCTGCTAACTGAGCCCTGCCCAGAGGTTTAGGGCTGCCACACAGAGAGCTTCCTTGCTTGGGAGGGGCACTCCCTGAGCAGCAGAAGCTCCCTGCTCCAAACAACAAGTGTGCTGGTACAGAAGTGGACATAAGGAGGAGGGAGGGAGGAAGTACGTGGTTAGGATGGGAGGGAGCCAGAGGGGAAGGGAGTTTGGAGTGTGCAGTAAGTACGGGAGAGGTTTGATTATAGCAATCTGATTACAGCAGCCGGGTTTGTCTGCAGCTTCCTGTGAGGAAATTCAGCATGCTCCTCTAGGTTCCTGGGCTGGGAGAGAAGGAGCAAACTGCATGGGGCAGGTGGGGGAAATGGGAGGTGGTGGTGCTGGCATCTGTGCAGTGTGGGAGAGGAACAAAGGGGAGTTTGTTTGGTGTGTCGTAACTTGTTTCCATCTGGGCTGCAGGCAGCAAGAATCAAATCCTGTCTGTCTCAGCACATCAGTCCTAGTTGGGCAGCAGACATAGGATTCTCTCTGGGGCTGGAGCAGGTTGCATGGGGTAGTACCAAAATTTCAGTGGGTTAAAAGCTTTTAGGCTGCTTTTGAATACTAAAATAAAAGGCCTAGCTCATGACATTCGCATGATTACATTTCAAACAAAGTTTACATAGGTTTTAATGGCTTAAGGTAAGAAAGGATTCTTTAAAACATTTTAAAAAGTTAAGGTATCTGCAAACTCCGATCTTAATGATTTTTTTAAAAAAAATCCTGTGTCACTAGTTAATATATAGTAAATTTTAACACTGGAAGAACTTTACCATGGATCCTGCTTAATTCACAAACTTTACTCTCACGGTGCTGATGTCCAGCTGCTCAAACTCTCAGGCCAGGCACTCTGCCTCAGTCCCCTATCCTGCCAGAAAAGTCCCCCCTTATTCTCTCTCAGATTATGGAGCACATAACAGGCTGACACCATTCAACATAAAGGGAAATTATGTATTTTAGCCGCAGCACTTCTGTAAATCAGGTCACTCATTTAGGTACCTGAATAATAATTTAATAGCCTTGTTAGACACACCCTATTTTTGACAATTTTGGCCTTAAGGCAGGGGTGGGCAATAATTTTTGCCCAGGGGCCACCCCAGAAGGGGTGGGGCCTAAACAGGAAGGGGCAGGGCCTAAGTGGGAAGGGCAGGGCTACCCACCCCCAGACCATGATTGGTCTGGGGGTGGGGGAACCCCTTTGCCCTCCCTTCCCACTAGGCAACCATGCCCTGGAAGAGGCTTGGCACACTCCCCCGCCCCAGGCCTGGGGGTGAGGAAGTGCAGGAAGCCTCCTCCTACCCTGCGAGGAGCATGCAGGCTCCTCGCAGGCCCAGAGCAGGGCAAAGGAAGCTTCACACAGCTCCCCCAACCCCAGGCCCTGATTGACCTGGGGGTGCGGGAGCACGCAAAGCCTCCTCTGCTCTTCCCCCTGCCCTGCGAGCAGCATTCAGTGCTTCAAAGTGCCACGTGCTCTTGGCAAGGCAGGAGAAGGCTTCATTCAATCTCCTGCCCCCAGGCTAATTAGGGCACTTTTGCCCACCCCTGCCTTAACCTATAACTTCACAAGTTTTATTTTTGGGGTATATTTTATGACAGTGATTGTACAGGTTGAACTTCTCTAAACCAGCACACTCTGATCTGGCAACATTCATGGTCTGGTAGGATTTCATTTAGTTGGATGTGCACTTTTCATGGATATAGCCAAGTTTCCTGCAGTCCTATAAAGTTTGTTTACAGCTGTCAGTCCTGGCTCTCAGTGTTCTGTGCTGTTATTTATCTCTAATTTATCCCTACGGCTTTGTCTACACTACATTCTTTGCTGAAAGAGGCAATGCAAATGAAGCGCAGATTAGCATTTTCTCATGCTTCATTTGCACACTCTTTTTCATCCCGGGAGAGACATAAGGATCTTGCGCAAAAAGGGGGTTTTGCGCAAAAAGGAAATGTCCACAGTTTGTTTTTGTGCAAAAACGGAACAAAAGAGATTATGTAAATGAAGCACAAGAAAATGCTAATCCATGCTTCATTTGCATTGCCTCTTTTGGCAAAGCATGTAGTGCAGCCGTAGCCTAAATATCTTCTAAGGGTGTGTCTAAACTACAAGGCTCAGTCGATGGAGCCATGTAGATTAGGCTGATCAGCAGAGGGAAATGAAGCCGCGATTTACATAATCGTGGCTTCATTTAAATTTAAATGGCTGCCGCGCTCTGCCGACCAGCTGATGATCAGCTGTTTGTCGGCAAATCGGGGCAGTCTGGACACGCTACCGTCGACAAACCAGGTTTACCTGTGCCGGTCAACAAAGGCTTCCTTGTCGACCGTGGCACGTCCAGACTGCCCCAATCTGCCGACAAACAGTTGATCATCAGCTGGTCGGCAGAGCGCGGCAGCCATTTAAATTTAAATGAAGCCACGATTATTTAAATCGCGGCTTCATTTCCCTCTGCCGAGCAGCTTAATCTACATGGCTCCATTGACAGAGCCATGTAGTTTAGACACACCCTAAGAGCCTAGTAAGTATGCTGTGCAAGTGTTGGTAATGCTGCCAGATAACAGTGACCTTCAATGGTTCGGCAAATTCTTCATGATAAGTGGACATCTGCCTAACTAAAATCATGCCAGACATCAGATAATGCCAGCTCAAAGAGTACCAGACTAGAGAGGTTAAAGCTGTAATACTGTTCATCCGAATGAAAACTCTGAGAAATCCAGCTACAGCACATTAGTAAAAGGCACTGTCAAGTTAAAGGATAAACTCAAAGAAAAGGGAATTGGTATTAAAAGCTGGTATTAATGCATTTTTACTTTCAGGTTACTTGTTCACATATAGTATACCCAGGAGCTTTTCTATCACTAAATGAAACTTAATAAATGTCTAATGTAACAACTAGGGCTGCTAAACTGTTTTTTGGGTAAATGTGTGATCGCTGAATTTTTCAGTGGTCACATGTTTAGAAGCGGGGGAGCCAACTCTGCGGGATGCAGAGGCAGCAGCATGAGGGGTCCTTCTTAAAAGCCAGCTGCCCGCAAGCACTGGCTCCCACCTGCTTCCCTCCCCCCGCCCCGCCGCCTCTGATACAGAGACAGCAGGGGTGAGGGCTTGCGTGAAACTATGAAAGTTAACCCATGAGCCTGACTTATTGGTTAACCATTTAAACATAAATACTCACACATTCTTAGTAACAACCATGGATGAATCAGAAAAAATATCTTAAGAACGGTTTCATTGTTCACTTATTTTAAATTACTTTTTTGGTTAATTCATTATCTTTCTTGCTCCTTACTTTACTTAGATTGATTTTCATTTTTTCTACAACTAAGCAACAGAATCAAATATGTAAGCATATCAGATGACACAATATTTACAATTTTAACATGGGGTCTAAATATTTCAGCATATTCCACATTGAGAGTTCAGTCAGAAGCATAATAAAAAGAATTATTCAGCCAAAAAATGTCTTCTAATTACTTGTATTAGACAAAGGCTAAATTACATGAAACATAGCATGGCTGGCAGCCGTATCACATTGCTGTGGTCACTTCAGAACTCACCAAGCTTAACAGGGTCAGTACAAATGAAAGACCTCCAAGGAACTCATAAGTGGTGCATGAAGTAGAGCTGGTGAATCAGTAGGTGGCAGTCTTCCCTCTGAATAACTATGTATGATGTGAGCAAGCAAGCCTTTGGATAAGATACCAAACTAAGGTCCTTGCCATGTCTGGCCATTAAAAATTCCATGACACTTTTTTCAAGATATGCTAAACCTGTGGTCCCAAGGTAGGGTTGTGTACTATTAAATAACCGATGTATTTCATATAGCCTTTTGTGTATATCTGCTACCTGAAGTGCTCCACATGGGTGATATGGGTCTTAATTACACTATTAACACATGAGAACCAGAAAGTGAAATTGTATAAGGCAAATGCATAACTAACTAGTCTTTTCATTTTGAATGAAATGTAAAACCAAAACAAACAGCATGAATGCAGACAGGAAATTAGATTTGAAAGATTATTTCATTTTTAAGTGTACAGTATTACCTTTAATAATATTTTTCAATCTGATGTGTCTCTAATGTTTTGAGATGTTTTCATTTGCCAAGTGAAATGGCATCTAAGTCAACTCAGGGACATTTCTCCTTGTTTCTCTGTGACATGATAACTTTTGGATGTTACAGCTGATTAATTCCAAAATTTCAGAGACTATTCTGAGCATCAATGGCCAGAATCCTATTGATTTTGGTGGGGAAAAAAATCAGAAAAACTGAAAGGGAGAAATGTGAGGCACCCAAAGGCCCTTGCATCCAATTAGCAGAGACATTAACTTCAGCCATCTGAAGAACTGCCTACAGGTCAAAGAGCTAGTTTATGTCAGCCATTAAACATATTACAGTATAACAGTACTACCCCCAGATCACATTGGTTGATCCTCTAAATATAGTTTAAAAATACTAAAACCTGAAATAATACGGAAGTGGGGAGAAGGGAGGGGGGAGGAGACATAGTTCCTGAAATGAAGTAGCAGGGAGTGTGAGGTACATCGAGCCCCTAGCAGGGAGAGAATGGGGGTCCCCAGTATGGACAGCAAGGCGGAACAGGGAATACGCACAAATCCCTAGCACGAGGGAGAATAGGGGAAATCTTGGACTGGAGAAAGGGATATACACAGAACTCCTGGCAAGGGGGAGGGGATGGAGTAGAGGTTTCAAGGACTTCCTCCAACAAAACAGGTGAGAGGGTGATGCACAGGAGTAGAATGAAGTAATTCAAGGAGCTGAAATTCCTCAGATTTATCACCTAAAAATATAGGCTCAGGTTCAAGAATCTCCCTCAGCCTTGAAGATCGAGCCACTCTCAGCCATGAAGATTGAAGCTAAGAATTCATTCCGTTTCTCTGCCATAACCTTATCTTTGAGTACTCCTTTACCATCTCCATCATCCAGTGACTTCACTGGTTGTTTAGCAGGCTTCCTGTTTCTGATGTACTTAACGCATTTTTTTGCTATTATTTTTTGAGTTTTTTGGATAGCTTTTCTTCAAATTCCTTTTACTATAGTTTCGACTAATAAGCCCAGTACTGATGTTAGGCTTACTGGTCTGTAATTGTTAGCATCCCCTCTAGAGACATTTTTAAAGATTGGAAGATAAGCTAATGTGATACCAGTCATTTGAATTTTTGGCTAGCTGTTCTTCAAATTCCTTTTTGGCATTCCTAATTATATTTTTACACCTCATTTGACAGTTTATGCTCCTTTCTATATTTCTCAAGATTTAACTTTTACTTTTTAAATGATACCTTTTGGTTTCTCACTACTCCTTTCACTTGGTTGTTCAACCACAGTGTCACTTTTTTGGTTCTCTGACTGTGTTTTTTAATTTGGGGTATACATTTAAGTTGAGACTATTATGGCATCTTTTAAAATTTTCCATGCAGCTTGCAGGAATTTTTCTTTTGACACTGTACCTTTTAATTTCTGTTTAACTAACCCCCTTATTTTTGTGTAGTTCCCCATTCTGAAATTAATCGTATTAATTAATTAATCCATAGTATTCGGCTGCTGTGGTGTTTTTCCCATCACAGAGATGTAAAATTTAATTATATTGTGGTCACTATTTCCAAGTGGTCCAGCTATCACCTGTTGGAGCAGATCCTGTGCTCCCCTTAGGAGTAAATAAAGAATTGCCTCTCCTCTTGTGGGTTTCAGAACCAACTGCTCCAAAAAGTAGTCATTTAAGGTGTCAAGAAACTTTATCTTTGCATCCCATCCTGAAGTGATGTGTATCCAGTCAATACGGGGCTAGTTGAAATCCTCACCTACTGAGCTTTTTATTTTTACAGCTTCTCTGAACTCCTTTATTATTTCACAATTATTATCACTATCCTGGTGAGGTGATCGGTATTATATAAAATGTTTTCTTCTCTCAGCAAAAGAGCCCATGTTAAAACTTCCAAATATTTGGAATTTAATACACTCATCTAACTTGGCACCCATAAGTTCATAATTTAATTTTAAAGGCTAACAATAATACACATTCACACACCTGTGTGTACACAAATGTATGCACATTTATTTTAATGGCCAATCTTTAATGAACAAAAAAGTCTGTTTTATTTAGAAGGAAATCGCTCTTATGCTGAGACCAGCTTAACAGAGTAACACACTTTATTCATCTGCAGTTGGTGATTCTTGGTAACACAGCATAACTTGAACTACATTTAAATGGTACTACTTTTAAGAATCAAGAAAAGGAGAGGTTACTCACCTTCGGTGCAGTAACGATAGTTCTTCGAGGTGTGTCCCCGTGGGTGCTCCACGTCTGGTGTCGGGCTGGTCCCGGCGCCGCGAATCGGAGCTTGCCAGAGCTGTCATCGACCGGGTCACGCATGCGCGAGCAGCCTTCGCACCTTTGAACAGCCGCGCGCGACCCGGTCCCCGCCAGTTCCTCTCACCGCCATCTGAAAGAGATAATACAAGAAGATTCCGTAGCGGGGAGGAGGGCGGGTCATGGAGCACCCACGGGGACACACCTCGAAGAACTATCGTTACTGCACCGAAGGTGAGTAACCTCTCCTTCTTCTTCGGGTAGTCCCCATGGGTGCGCCACGTCTGGTGACTCCGGAGCAGTAATCCACTAGACGTGGGCTACGGAATCACTAATGCGATGGTTTGGCAGCATTGCTGAGGCCAGGGCTGAGTCGGAAGCCAAGCGCTGCACAATCGCGTAATGTCTTGAGAATGTCGTGTTGGAAGACCATGTAGCCGCACGACATATGTCACGTAATGGAACTCCTCTGACAAAGGCCATTGACGTAGCCATTGCTCGCGTAGAGTGGGCTCTAGGCTGTGATAGAAGCGGCCTCTTAGAAATGTTGTAGCAGGTAGTAATACAAGAGACGATGATCTTCGAGATGCGTTGGGCAGATAAAGCTTGACCTTTAGAGTGTCCCGAAGTGGAAACAATAAGACGGTCCATTTTCCTAAAATCACGGGTTCTATCTATATAGAAAGCTAGCGCCCGACGGATGTCTAGAGTTTGCAGGAGAGCGTCCTGCCTTGACGTGTGAGGTTTTGGGTAAAAGCATGGCAGAACGATTGGTTCATTGATGTGAAACTCAGTACAGACCTTCGGTAGAAAGGCTGGGTGAGATCTCAATGTTACAGCGTCCTTAGTAAAAACTGTATAAGGGGGTGATGACATCAGTGCTGCAAGCTCACTCACCCTGCGTGCCGACGTTATAGCAAGGAGAAAAAGTACTTTCATTGTAAGGACCGGCAACGGTACGGTTGCTAGGGGTTCGAACGGAGGTCTTGTTAGAACATCTAAGACCAAGTCAAGACTCCACGCAGGTGGCGGGGGCCTGACTGGTGGATTGAGGTTAACGAGACCTTTAAAAAATCTTGTCACCATGGGATGGGAAAACACTGACTTCCCTTCAATGGGAAGGTGGAAGGCCGCAATTGCTGCTGCATGGACTCTAAGCGATGATATGGAGAGACCAGAAGTCTGCAGCTGGAGAATATAATCCAGTATGACATTCAGTGGTGAGATAAGAGGATCGAGGTCCTTAGGAGTGCACCAGCGAGCGAATCTCGACCATTTTGATAGATAGGTCTTTCTGGTAGATTCTTTCCTGCTATAGAGCAAGATGCGCTTTACCTGGTCTGAGCAAAGCATCTCGGACGTGCTGAACCATCTACCATCCAGGCTGTTAGGTGTAGGGTGTCCAGCTTTGGATGAAGAAGGGAGCCGTTCTGTTGCGACAGCAGGTCCGGTAGGTGAGGAAATCGGTGCGGTGTATGTGTCGAGAGCTGCAGGAGGGTCGAATACCACGGTTGCCTGGGCCAAGCAGGGGCTATGAGCAGTACTAGTGCCCTGTCCATGACTATCTTCTCTAGTACCCTGGGAATGAACACAACAGGAGGGAATGCATATAACAGTGATGTTCCCCAGTGAAGAAGAAACGCATCTCCCAGGGAGTGAGCGCCCACTCCCGCTCTGGAGCAGTAAGTTCTGCATTTCGCATTGGTCCTTGTGGCAAAGAGATCTATCTCCGGGTGACCCCAGCAGTGGAAAAGGGGTAGGAGGACATCCGTGCGAATTACCCACTCGTGGTCCTGATAAAAATGTCTGCTCAGCACGTCCGCGATGGTGTTGTCTGCACCGGGTAAGTATGCAGCCACGAGAAAAATGTCGTTTCGAATGCACCACTTCCACAGTCGAACTGCCTCTGCACAAAGGGACCTGGAACGAGCACCGCCTTGTCTGTTCACATAGTACATCGCTACGATGTTGTCTGTGAGAATTCTTGTCGTTGTGCCTTTTATATGCCTCTTGAACCGCCTGCATGCATGAAATACTGCCCGCAGCTCGAGGAGGTTGATGTGCAACAACATCTCTACTGGGGACCACCGGCCTTGGGCCTTTTCGGCACCCATGTGAGCACCCCAGCCCATGACAGACGCGTCCGTGGTAATCTCTCTTACTGGTTGCGGCGCGTGAAACGGAACTCCTGATAGCACGTTGCTGGGGTCGGTCCACCAGTGTAGGGACTGCTTCACTCGTAAGGGAATCGTCACGGTTTTGCGAATACTGTGTCTGACGGGATTGTACACGGTGGTCAGCCAGTGTTGTAGGCACCGCAGATGTAGTCTTGCGTGCCGCACGATGATCATAGTAGCCGCCATATGACCCAGGAGCTGCAGGTATACGCGGACTGGTAGTGTAAGGGACTGCAAGATTGTCATCACCAAGTCTTTTATGGCTTGGAAACGCTCGACCGACAGATGTACTCACTCTTCGAGGGAGTTCAGCCGAGCTCCTATGAAGGTAAGGATTTGTGTCGGTTGTAGTCAGGATTTTACTGTGTTTATGACAAGGCCGAGGGATTTGAATAGAGCCAGCGTGGCTGTCACCATGTGGGAGGTCTCTGCGTAAGTGCGACCCTTGATCAGGCAGTCGTCTAGGTAGGGAAAAATTGTGACTCCTGTTCTGCGTAAGTGGGCCGCTACCACCGCTAGCGTTTTGGAGAACACCCTTGGTGCTGATACGAGGCCGAACGGAAGTACTTTGAATTGGAAGTGATCGTCCCCTACCACAAAGCGTAGAAATCTTCTGTGTGCTACATGGATTGAGATGTGGAAATATGTGTCCTGTAAATCTAGGACTGCGAACCAGTCCCCTTTGTTTAGTGCTGGTATGATCTTGACCAGCGTGGTCATTTTGAAGCGCTGTTTGCGGATGAAACGATTTAGACCTCTTAGGTCGAGGATTGGCCTCCAGCCCCCTGACTTTTTGGGAACCAGGAAGTACCGGGAGTAAAACCCTTTTCCCCGAAACTCCCTTGGAACTCGTTCTATGGCACCTACACTTAGAAGATGGAGGATTTCTTCCCGAAGAACGGTCTCGTGAGATGGGTTCACGATAAGTGCCGAGGTGGGAGGGGTAGTGGGGGGAACTGAGATGAACGGAATCGAGAGGCCTGATGTTATCAGCTCTAATATCCATCGGTCCGACGTAATGCTGGCCCATTGATGGAGATAGGGTTTCAGCCGATGATTGAATACGCTGGAAACAGGCTTTAGTGTAATGACCACTGGGGACATGTTCGAGTCCTTGGCGCAGGAGTCAAACCTGCTGCCTAGAAGCTGGTCGGGTTGGTGGGCGATTCTGCTGTTGGCGCTTGCGTTGCAGACGCTGTCGGAATTTTGACTGCTCAGGTCCACGTTGCTGTTGCTTATACGACGAATAATCGTACCTCCTTTGGAAAGGGTAGTATCTCCTTTGCCTGAAGGGCGGCGTGTACATACCCAAAGTTCTGAGGGTAGTACGCGAGTCCTTCCCCGAGTGTAGAATTTCGTCGGTTGTGGAGGCAAACAGCTTTTGTCTATCGAAGGGCAAATCCTCCACTTTGGTCTGTAGCTCCTTAGGAGCTCCTGCCGACAATAGCCATGAGGCTCTGCGCATGGCGATACCTGATGCCATGACTCCAGCCGTGGTGTCCGCTACATCAGCGGCGATTTGAAGGGATGTTCTGCATGCCGTGAATCCTTCTTGAACTACCTCTTTCAAAAGGGGTCTCTTGCTGTCCGGAAGGTGTTGCATGAGTTCGGGGAGCTTGGAATAGTTATCAAAATTATGGTTTGATAAGAGTGCAGCATAGTTAGCAATTCGGAGGAGCAGGGTTGAGGAAGAGTAGACCTTACGTCCGAATGAATCTAGCTTCTTAGAGTCCCTGTCCGAAAGGGAGTTCTTGAAGTAAGGAGTCTTTGCCTTATGGCGGACTGCGTCGACGATCAGTGAATTAGGCTGGGGGTGATTAAAAAGAAAGTCCAGCCCTTTGGATGGTACGAAGTACTTCTTATCCACTCTTTTATTAGTAGGTGGTACTGATGTTGGCGTTTGCCAAATCTCTTCGGCCACCTCCATAATGGCTTCATCTATCGGTAGGGCAATCTTCTGCTGCTGCTTCGGGTGTAAATTTTTGAACAGTTTATGTTGCTTGCCCTGGGTATCGGTAAATTGCACCTCTTGGGATTGTGCTACACGTCTAAAAAGATCTTGGAACTCCTTGAGGTCATCAGGGGGTGACGTTTCAGCCGGAGTTACAGCTTCATATGGCGAAGGTATGGAGGAGTTAGCATTAGGTGACCTGTCTGGTTCTGACTCAGAAAGCTGTCCCTCCTCCGGGTCAGATTGCTGCGATCGAGGGGTACGCTCCCTATGGTAATGATGCGATGACACACTGTGATTGTAATGTTTCCTGTGTGCCGCTGTGCGGTCAGCATGAGTAGATATATGAGGTGATGCCTCTGGAGAGGGTGAAAGAGAAATCGCCTGCGCATCCGGTCTGCACGGTGCCTTAGAAGGCTGTGGTGGTAGCTGTTCCTGACCTGAAGGCTGCAGAGCTGTAGGTTCAGTGGAAAGTGCTGAGGCAGGCATTTGTTCAGTAGTATGCACCCCCGGTGCGGGCGGTGCTGAGGACAGCTCCCTGTGAGGAGAATTAAGTGAGGGGGTGGTGGGGTCGGCACCGGGAGCGTAGGTGCCGATGGAACTGGCCCTTTAAGAGGCTCCTGCGGTGCCTGCGGTGCCAGCGGCGGCCGAGGCTTGGATGTGCCGGGCGGCTTTTTTGCTGCCGGTGCGCGGGCTGCCCTGGAACCAGAGGCACCCGGCTTCTCTCCTGCGCTGCCCCGCTACTGTGGGGCTATTGGCAGGGACCTAGCAGGAGAGGCTCTCTTCCTCTTTGGTGAAGGCGCATTCGGGGAAGGAGCCCTCCGCTTTTCCAAAGTGGGGTCTGAGGCAGAGGAGCCTGTTGAAGCCGAAGGCATCAGTGCCTTATCAAACAGAATTTCTTTAAGTCGCCGTTCTTGCTCCTTGCGAGCACTAGTCGTAAGTTTAGCACAGTGGACATATTTTTGGGGAATATGTGCCTCCCCAAGGCAACGAACGCAGGCAGAGTGACCGTCTGAAAGCGGTATAGACTCTCTACACATGCCGCATTTTTTGAAACCGGGGGAACCCGGCATTTTGACAGGTGGAGAGGGGTTTGTCTCGCACCTCTGTATATTAACTAGCTCTCTTATTCCCGTTTCTTTTATTCTTTTCTTTCCTTTTCTCTCTTTTTTTTTTTTTTTTGAATGAGCCGGCGAGGCTAAAAGCTGCTGTGGCCACAGTATCGGGAACCGCGGTCTGAACTAACAGTCTTAGAAATTAAATATATCAGAGTTGTTTTTTTTTTTTTTTTTAAGGTAAATGAGGAGATGAAGAGAGCTCCGTCCGCAACCAGGGGCGGATGAGAGGAACTGGCGGGGACCGGGTCGCGCGCGGCTGTTCAAAGGCGCGAAGGCTGCTCGCGCATGCGCGACCCGGTTGATGACAGCTCTGGCAAGCTCCGATTCAAGGCGCCGGGACCAGCCCGACACCAGACGTGGAGCACCCACGGGGACTACCCGAAGAAGAACCATGGTTTAATTGCCTTTAAGGATAGACAGTAGGAAGATCAGAATCCATAATAAATTCAGTATTAAGTAGACAGTTTTTTGGTTAGTTTACTTTTGAAAGCACAAGTTCCTCATTTCAGCAAAATGTGGATTTCTGGATTACAATGTAAGCTTCTCTAAAACCAGATTTATTACTACCAAATCACAGATGCATGGAATACTTTTCTGATGGCCTCTCTTTGTTCTCATGAATAGTAAGGTGCTACCAGTTCCACTGAGATCAATAGAATGTCAAGCAATGAGGGGCACAGACACTTAATGTGTGTCTGCCAGGTATAAAGTTGTCATATCCATCTGTAGTAACATCCAGTTTAATTACCTCAGATTTTTTGAAAAGAATTCTACACCTACTACTACCATTACTTCGTGGTATTGCTGCAGACTTTAAATGTATGGAGAAAAATGGAAGGGAATTAATACTGCACAAACATGAGGTTACAAAAATACAAACATCAACTTCAAGTTTTCATTTATTCCTGTAATATATAAGAGAGGGCTGGGACAAAGCCATATTTTCAGATTTACAGGACAACCAGCAGTTTGCTTCTGTACTTCATCAGGCAGAAAATCTGAATGTTATGTAGTGTAGATAAGGTGGCTGGCAAATGGAATTGAAGGGGCTCAGTACTGGTGGCAAGGTAAGTGAGAGTCACACTTGGAGGAAAATGTGAAAGGGTTAGTGTGAAGAAAATTCACTAGGATTTTAATAGTTGGTATGTCCAAAGATACAGTATAAGGGCACTTTAAATTCACTAGTGTAGTCTGTGTGTTTTAGGTAAATTTTGGAACACATTTTCCTTACTGAAATGAAAACATATTTAATTTCTAAAAATAGCTCTTTTTTGGAAAAACAAGAAAACATATAAAAGGACAAACGAAATTGATTCCAAGTCTTTCATTCACAATGAGAACTTCCCTCTTTTGGGGAAAGGTGAGATTAACACCCACACCCCCCCACACCCCTACACCCCCACACACTAACTGGTATGTATTTTGAGATTTTGTAAATCTCAAACAGATTTCTCCATTAGGTAAGAAAAATCACTGGTCACTATTTAAAAAATTAATCCCACAATCTGCTCAGAAATTCTCTACTTTACTTACCTCTCTGCAATGTCATATGACTCTGGATGGATACACGTTTGGTCCAAAGGATTTGGTTGTACTACAACATTGGCTACTGGTTTGCTCTTCTTTTTGCCCTGCTTTACATTAGCAGCTTGAACACCTGTTTTAGTCATAAGCGCATGACCTTCTGCTTCAAGTTTAGGTTGTTGATTGCTGTCAAAATTCAAAAAGAGACATAGTTCTTGGTATAAGAACACCTTTTCACTCCGTTCCACCTACCCCCCACAGACAATGATCAACTTTAGCAATTTCTTCATTTTGTAAAGATTCACTCACTCTCTTTTTTTTTAAATTACAAAATAAGATTGTGTTCTGGACTCTTCTCATGGGTAGGAGAAGGTAAAAGCATAATGATATTCAATACACACTATTCAGAATGTAAATATAAGAGCCTTTATTAAGATGTATTAAAATGCTGCAGCAGCACATTCATAAGTCTCTTAATTTTTGGGAAGTGTGTCCCCCTCTGTTTCATCAAACTGCAGTGCAACTCAAGCATTATTATATGGTTACAGGAAACAGAAAATAGCAACAAATGAAAAACAAAACCACACTGATTTAACATGCTAAATCAAAGTTGAGGACTGCATGGAAATAAGAATGATAGTCTTGGGACTACACTCAAGACAACTGAATCGCAGCTTTGCCTCAGACAGTACCAACTTCGGGCAAGTCATGTGACACAGTTTCGCAGTCAGTAAAACAAGGACAGTTCTACTTCTGTACTTGACTTGCTGCTATAAGGACTACTTCATAACTGGGAACATTCAAATACTATAAATTGAACAGGATATTTTTGTCATCCTTTAGTGCTAGACACTACAAAATATTACTATTTAGAAATCTATCTCCTAGAAAAATATACTTAGGTTGATATTGTGAGGAGGGAGCATACAGTGGCCTTAAGCCATGATTGTGCCCTCCAATCCAAGGCTGCTCCCTGGGTCACAGCTTCCCCGCTCTAACAGACAGCCCTGTGAGAGAAGAGCTCCGAGAATCTCTGAGAGATACCATAGCTCTGTCAATCACCTGTCCTCCCACCCCCAGCCATGGTCTGTACACTATGGCTTATAAGGTGTCCTCAGAGGAAACTTAGTTTCTTTGCCAGGGAATTGTTCCTCAGCCAGATCTTGGGTTTCTAGAGACCTTTTATGTTGCTCTGGCCCCATTTCCTGGCATAAAAGGGATGAGGATCTAATCCCTAGTTATGCTAATGTGTTTTTTATTATTCCTTGTTTACAAATAAGATACATTGTGCCAGTTTTCATGTGACCTACTCTAACACTATCTTAATCAAGTCAATATGATCTTTTCCAAATGTTGCGTGAACTTTTTTTGTTAACCCTTGTTAAAGAAGGTAGAATTTGTATATGGAATTTACACTTATGCACTGCTTTCATACATTTCTAACTAGACAAACACAAAAATGATTTTTTTTCTATAAGCTGATGATGTTTTCACATTAATCAATTATTGGCTTTCACAGTGAAATGTATACTAAAGTGCTCATGTTGTCATTTAAAAAGGAAAACAGCAATACAAAATACTAGACAGATACAATTTGACTAAGTTCGTTTATGGAATAACTTCCTTGGTTCTGCTTTGTTAAAACAAATGTTCCAGACTTCTGAATACCTGATACTTAATCTTGAATGCTGTATTGATACTAGATATTTGTATTTCATTTTAGGGATGTTAACTATCTGGTATTTGTGTAAACATGTAACTGCTTGAAATGTTAGTGGTTACATGCTTATATATGGGGGTCCAAGAAGGGAGCAGACTTTTAAGCCAGCTCCCTGAAAGCACCATCTCCCACCTCCCTCTCCCCACCAATAATGGGACTGCAGCATGGGGGGCAGGCAGCTCTGCAGGAGCCAATACGTGGGGAGCTGGATTGAAAGCTGCTTCCTGTGTGTACTGGCTCTCCTACCCCCCATGCTGCTGCCTCTCTCTCAGAGGGGAAGAAGAGGAAGTGTGTGTCATCCACAGAAGCCAGTGCTCGCAGGGAGTCCGCTCTTAAACCAGCTCTGCCCAAGCATCAGCTCCTGCCTGCACACACCTCAGTGGGAGATGGCTCTGTGGAAACCAGCATATGCAGAGAGCCCGTCTTAAAACAGGCTTCCCACGCCGGCTCCCACCTGCCTTCCCACACTGTTATCTCTGGCGGGGGGAGGCTCTGTGGGTGCTGTCTGCCTGCACACATTGGCTCCCATTTCTCCTCCACTTGCTGCCTGTGATACAGAGGTAGCAAAGCGGGGATGAGGGATGAGTGCATGTAGTTGATAGTATTAACCGATAAGCCCACGCTTATCTGTTAATTGTGTCGTCAACTACACACTGACATCCCTATTTCATTCTCCACTTTTTGTTTTTAAAGGAAAATATAATCCAGAGCTATTTAAATACTTGTAAGTTCCTTGACCCTAGGCCTATGCTAAAAGATTTCTATAACTCTTCTCTATGCAGAGCGTATCAACCATAAAGGGTCCTTACCCACAACAGCTAAACAGAGATGTCTTTACAAGTTGTTCCTGTGAAGTTTGCAGGCTTTACTAACTCTAATTTTGAAAACAGACTAGACTTGAATGTCCTAGTAGCTATCTTTAATAGAGCCTGAAAGTGTCTGAAATTCCAAAACTTTTCAAATGAGTCCATGTAACTCTTTTGGAACTTTATTCCTTTGTAAGCTTTGAGTTTTGTTGAAACCTACAGAACAATTCAAGTCCAAACTGTTTAAGGTATCAGATCAAGGGTGGGTAAGAAGTGGCCTGTGGGCCAAATCCAACTTGCCAAGCCTTTCAATCCAACCCACAGCCACCCCAACAAGGCCCGCAGGCAGGGAGCAACCCCAGGGCTAAGAGCAGCTGCTCCATGTGCCCCTCTGTGTAAGAGGGAGGGGGAAACTTTATGCACTGCACCTACCCCCAGCACAGTCTCTCACCTCCCATTGGCTGGTTTTCCCCTCCTACCGCATGGTGCAGAAAAGCACATGGAGCAGTTATACACTCTGAGGCTGCAGCAGGCAGGGAGCCTGCCTCAAGGTCCTTCTGGGCTATGGGCCGGGAGCCGCCTAGTAAGTGCCTCCTGGCCAGAGCCTGCCTCTGGGAATAAAGCCCCTCTGCCCCAGGTCACCATCCCTTCCTGCCTTATGTCACCACCCAAACCCTCTGTAGCACCTGCATCTCGGGTCACGATTCCCTCCCAGATCCTAGACCTCCTCCTTTACTTTTCTTCCAGATCAGAATCCTCTCCTGCATCCCAATCCATTGTCCTAGGTCAGAATTCCCTCCTTCACTCAAACTCCCATACCTTCTCCTTCACCCCGAGCTCCCTTCTGCAACCAACCTCCATCCCAGGCCCCTCCCGCCCCAACCGCTCCACAGAAAAGTGCAGCCTTTGACCACATATCAAAATCTTGGAGAGGCTCCCCAATCAAAAATTATTGCCTGCCCCTGTATCAGATGATTGTGATTTATATGAGCAGTGAGATCACACAGTTTAAAATATTTTTTCACTCAACTAGCTAAAATGATTTTGCTCAATCCAGAGCTAAGACAAAACGTGGGAAACCTCAGGCCAAAAGGATTAGTTTGAGAAAACAGCAGGGAAGCCCGGGGGAGTGGGAGGTTGGAACAACCAAAGATGCAGTTTTAGGGGGGAACTGCATGGTGTGCCACACCCTCCCCTTTCTGCCTAGCTGAAGAAGCAGCATCTCAGCTTGGCTGCCTCTGGAGGTGAAGGGAGGGCTGGCTCTAGGCACCAGCAAATCAGGCAGGTGCTTGGGGCAGCATTTTGCCAGAGGTGGCATTTCAGGTAAGCAGCCGGTGCCGCTCCTGGCAATGCCTAGCCCCGCCTCGCTGATTTAAAGGGCCATAGCCCGGGAAACGGCGTGCCTGCGTGCAGCCAGCTGGCAGTACCAATGCGCCCCAGAGCCTGCTGGCTGGCCCTGTCTCCTAGTCCTGAGTTCTGCTTCTCCCCAGCGGCCGCTACCTCCTCCAAGAGCCTCTCCACTCCAAGCCATCAGCCACCCCTTCACCTACATCATATGGAAATCCCAGGTAAGATGCCCCCTTTCTGCCTAGGGTTGCCAGGTGTCCAGTATTTTCGCCTCCTGTCCGGTTAAAAAGAAAAAATCAGAAAATACTGGATACCTGGCAAACCTACAAACACTCAGCCCGCTGGCCCAGCCCCTGGCCTCTCCCCCTAGGTCCCAGTCCCCGACACCCTGAACCCCATGGACCCTTTGAAGTCTGTTCCTAGTATATTTCTCTTGTTCATGTTTGTAGTAGAAGTAGAAACAAACAAGGATCCAGCACACACACACCCACACCCACACACAAACACACACACACAGAATATTAACTGTTTTACATTCTTCAAAGAACCACACATGCTGTTTCATAGATATTTCTTTAAAGAAATAAACTTTGTTGATCTGAGTAAACTTTTGTGTTTGATGTCTCTAAGGCAAGCTTCATTCCATATATAGTTGTATTGGGCACATACAACTCTCCACTCCTTCTAACACCTCATAAACTTGAATATATAATGGCTATTAACAAGATGGACACATAAAAATAATGTGCACATGCACACCCACTGATCTCAGTTTATCTGATAATATAGATGTGTTAGAGCCACATAAGGAGCCACTGCATTCCAAAACAAATCTATTTTAACAATACAAATATTTATTGATTTAGTTTAGATGTCTTATGTGCTATAGTTATCATAATTGGCTGACAAGTAAGTTAAAACAGAGTGGTATTGTTACCTGATTATAATTGGTTTGACGATTGATTAAGTATAGCCATAAACTACTTGAGTTTTAGATGTGGCACAAGTTCTCCCTTCTATTTTTGGTACTTTGTTTATATTTCCTTAACTATTTGTGTTAATAGTATTTCATGCATTCAAACCACAATTAAAAAATAGCCTATTTCTATAAGCAGGGCTTGACAATTAGTGTAATCTACTCGCCCATGGTGAGTAGATTACAAGCTGGCCCACCCGTGCAGTGTAGTCTGCACATGCGCAGAGTGCCGAATCGCGCGGCTCGCCGCTGCTCGGCAAGTCCTGTCTATAAGAACAATAAAGTACAGATTTAAGGTACATTTCCCACTCTTGAAAAAGAGCTTTGTGTGAGCTGGAAATCTTGTCTCTGTCTCCAAAACAAAACAAAAAAAATTGCAAGTGCAAATGTGTAAAAGCCAACAAAAAGGGGGGGAGGGCAGCCAAACATTTTTTGCTTGGGGCAGCAAAAAACCTAGAGCCGGCCCTGGGTGAAGGTCGCCATCTGGCTCCTAGTGCTAGTCATGCTCCTTTTGTGTGTGCTGGGAGTCTTCCTGTGTGGTGTGCCTGCGATGGGACTGGGGGTAATGAGGGAAGAGGGAGTGAGGGGAAGGGCAGTGGAGAAGGAAAGAGATGGTATAAGGGCATGGAGAAGGGAATGTGGGGAATGAGGGGAGGAAGATGGAGGAGAGAAGGGGATAGAGGAATCGAGGGAAGCAGGAGCCCAGCATGAAGTGCCCCCTTGGAAGTAGCTGTGATGTTAAACAGGCCCCTTGTATCCTCACTCTGACAAGCCCCAATCCCCTCTTACACCCAGACTCTTCTGATGAACCCCACACTTCAAACCAACTGATCCCCAGTTGGCTTCACCTGGACATCAAGCCCACTCCCCCAGCATCTGGACCCCCCCCAGTGAATCCCCCACACCCAGATCCTCTTCCTGAGCCCCATCTCCCCTCCTCCAGCTGAGCCCTAAAGACTCATCTGAATCTCGGCAGAGTCCAACTGTTTCTACACCAGGTGACCCTCAAGTCTCTGAACCCCTGCATCCAGATCTCCCACTGAGTTGCCTGCACTCTGACTGCCCCACACAGAACCCTCTCACCCCACACCCTGATCCTCACACGCTAAGCCCTTCCACACTTGAATCATGCTGGGCTAACACAGCCCCGCCGCACCTGGTGTACAGAGGCAAAGCTCAGGGTTTTTCTGGGGCAGGCCCACACCTTGCACTGTATCTGGATCAGAAGCAGCCTCATTGCCAAGTTCCTGAAGCAGGCAGTTTCAGGATGATCTCCCATGTCAATGCAGCCAGTGGACCGTGTTCCCAACTGTTAGGCTGGAGCCACATTTATTTATTGACAAATAAAATTTGCAGAATTTTAAAATACTGTGCAAGGAATTTTAAATTTTTTGGTGCTGAAATTCCCCCAGGAGTAGATTTTGCAAGATGTGCATTGCTAGGCATCTATTTATTTGACATCAAGATTAGGCTCTTGCCCTTGGGAAGGAAAATATAATATACAATTATCTTAACATTCCTCTACTGCACTGTTTGACAAATGCCTGCCTTCTTTGTTTTCATTTTTATTATTAATAATTGGTAGTGGAACCAATGAGACACTGAACACCAATATTAAAAAATGACAGTACTTGCCCCAAAGAGAGACAACCGAAACCTCTTCCCTCTCCTGATTACAAGATTAAAAATGTGAGAATAAAGATAAACCACCATCACACTTCCACAGCACCTGCCTTCCAAACATATTAATGTAATTTACAAACAAGCATATATTGAAAACACCCCTGTGAATTCGCTACAGACTGAAAACAGAGGCCAAACATATTTGCCCAAGGTAACCAAAGAGTTCGTGGCAAAATAAGGAGTAAAATCTGGGAATCCTAATTCACAGTAATATGCTACAGGCAACAAACCTACTAGACATTCAGTCAGCTCTGCTTGGTTGCTGCTTTGAGAAGAAATGGGCTTGTAAATGCATATTGCTACTGACTTGAATTCACATTTTAGTATTTACCTGCAAAAGGTTCGTATATATTCTTGGTTAAACCTGATGAAGCCAGCGCACTGTTGAAAGGATTTTGGACCAAGTCCTTTAACTTCCTTGAGCTGCTCCCGACTTATAAATGGTCCATTCTTTTCTCGCCATTCAATTATATTTTTAGCCCTATTAGCATTCAGTCCTGCAATATGTCTGAGAAGCAAAATTTTCAAAACATATTAGTTACAAATAAACAATGACTAGTGAAGATACAAATTAACAACAACAAGGATACAAACTGCGCCAGGAAATCTGATCCACACAACTCAAATATCAATACACTAAATAGTTTCCAAAGGCAGTGGAAGACCAAAGACTGAAGAATCCGTCTTCACACGACCTTGCGAAAGGATCCACTGAAGTCAACAAGACTCTTATCTGAGACAAAGAGTCTATGTGGATGGATACTTCTGCAAGATCAGACCCAAATCTGCATGCAGGTCTATGTGAATGGAACCAGAGATTTGTTCACTGATGTGACTGAGTGTCACTAATGGTACTTCCAAGAAAATTAGCACCCACAACCCACGTAAGAATTGGCAGATACAAAATAGCAAAGCAAAGAAAAATCTCACCCCCCGCAAATAGTCCCATACTTCATGCAACAAAAGTTGAAATTGAGTAAAATTCAGCATTGCGGAAATATCAAAATTATAAGGAAAACTTTAAAGGTAACAACCCACAAAGTCAAAATACCGCTACTACTAAAAATAAGTAAGAATGGAAATTCTGGCAAGTCATTCTTGGAAATATTAAGCAGATGATCATGATTTTAAATTCTTGTCTATGCAGTGGGTAGTGTTCTGTAACCCAGGGTTATGCTTCACAATGAACATAAAAATGGTCATATTTGTCTAGTATCTGCCCCAGTATCTTTTTTCCTGAGAGTGACCAATTCCAGGTTTTCCAGAGTGAATGAACAGGACAGGTATTCTTCACTTGGTCCATCCCGTCTTCCATTGCAAACTTATAAGAAACAGAAAGTAGGGACACCATTCTAGCCCATCCTTGCTAATAACCACTGCCCTCTATGAATTTATCTAGCTCTTTTTTGAATTCCGTTATAGTCCTGAACTTCATAACCTCCTCTGGCAAGGAGTTCTACAGGCTGACTGTGTGATGCATGAAGAACTACTTCCTTTTGTTTGTTTTAAACATGCTACCTATTAATTTCATTTGGTTACCCATAGTTCTTGTGTTCAGAAGAAGCAAATAACCATTCTTTATTCATTTTTTCCACACCAGTCATGATTTTAAAGACCTCTAGCATATCCCCCCCCCCTTAGTCACCTCTTTTCCAAGCCTCATATGGCAGCTGTTCCAGACCCCTTATCATTTTTGTGTTCCTATTCTGAAATTCTTCCAATGCCAAGATATCTTTTTTGAGATAATGCGACCACATCTGCATGCAGTATTCAAGATACAGACATACCATGAATATATATAGAGGCAATAATATATTCTGTGTTTTATTCTCTGTCCTTTTAGATTATTCCTAACATACTGTTTTCCTTTCTTTTTTTTTTGTCTGCTGCTGCATTTTGAGGGTATTTTTCCAGAGAACTATCCACAATGACTCCAAGATCTCACTCTTGAGTAGTAAAAACTAAGTTTTGTATGCCCATCATTTTATATATATAGTTGGGATTATGTTTTCCAATATGCATTACTTCGCCTTTGTCAACACTAAAATTCATTTACCATTTTGTTGGCCACCTAGTTTTATGAGATTCTTTTGAAGCTCATCACAGTCTGCTTCAGAAGCAGTTTTGTATCATCTTCAAATTTTTCCATCTCACTATTTAACCCTTTCTCCAGATCATTTATCAGTTTGTTGAATAGCATTGGTTGCAGTACTGATTCCTGAGGGACGCCACCAGTTCTCACTCTCCATTCTGAAAACTGGCCATTTATTCCTACCTTTTGTTTCTTATCTTTTAACCAGTTATCTATCCATCATAGGACCTTCCCTCTGATTCTAGGACAAACTTACTTTGCTCATGAGCCTTTGGTGAGGGACCCTGTCAAAGACTTTCTGGACCCACCCAGATCCCCCATGCTTGTTGACCTCCTCAAAGAACTCTAGTAGATTAGTAAGGCATGATTTCTCTTTACAGAAACTATGTTGACTTTTTCCAACAAATCATGTATATCTATGTGTGTGACAATTTTGTTCTTTACTATAGTTTGAACTAATTTGCCCAGTACTAAACTTAGACTTACCAGTCTGTAATTACCAGGATCATCTCCAGAGCCCTTTTTAAATATTGGCGTCATATTAGCTATCTTCCAGTCATTAGATACAGAAGATGATTTAAAAGGTTACATCACAGTTACTAGGTCTGCAATTTCACATTTGAGTTCTTTCAGAACTCTTGAGCTAATGATATCTGGTCCTGGTGACTTACTACTGTTTAGTTTATCAATATGTTCCAAAACCTCCTCTAATGACATCTCAACCTGGGACAATTCCTCAGATTTGTCACCTAAAAAGAACAGTTTAGGTTTGGGATCCTCCCTAACATCCTTAGCCATGAAGACCTATGCAAAGAATTCATTTTGTTTCTACACAATGACTATATTGTCCATGAGTGTTCTTTTAGCATCTCAATCATCCAGTGGCCCCACTGATTGTTTAGCAGGCTTCCTGCTTCTCATGTACTTAGCAATTTTTTTTATCGCTTTTTGAGTTTTCGCTAGCTGTTTTTCAAATTCCTTTTTGCTCTTCCTAATTATATTTCCTCCCCTCATTTGACAGAGTTTATGCCCCTTTCCATTTTCTCCAGTAGGATTTAACTTACACTTTTTAAATGTGTTTTTTTTTATCTCTCACTGCCTCTTTCACTTGCTTGTTAAGCCATGGTGACACTTTTTGGTTCTCTTACTGTGGGTTTTTTAAATTTGGGCTGTGGATTTAAGATGAGTCTCTATTAGGGTGTCTTTGAAAAGCTTCCATGCAGCTTCCAGGGATTTTACTTTTGGTCCTTTACCTTTTAATTTCTGTTTAACTAATGGCCTCATTTTTGTGTAGTTCAACTTTCTGAAATTAAATACCACAGTGTTGGGCTACTGTTGGTGTTTTTCCTACCGCGCGGAGGTTAAATATAATTATATTATGGTCACTATTTCCAAGTGGGAAAAATGCAAATACTATAATTAGGAAGAAATTCAATTTCATAACTACATAATAGAAATGATTGCCTAGGAGCTACTAATTCAGAAAGAGTCAGTGTTATAATGAATCACAAACTAAGGATAGGTTAACAACATAATACTGTAACATAAAAAAGTGAGTATAATTCTGGGATGTATTTGCAGGAGTGTTGAGAAACACTTGAGAAATAATTTGTACACTATACTCAGCACTGGTAAGCTTTCAACTGGAGAACTGTGTCAGTTCTACACACCACAGTTTAGGAGAATTGTAGACAAACCGGAAAAAGCCCAGAAGAGAGCAACAAAAATGATTAAAGGTCTACAAAACATAACCTATAAAGAAAGATTGAATATAGGGTTTGTTTGGTATGGAGAAGAGCTCACTGGGCTGGGGGGACATGACAGTCTTCAAGCACATAAAAGTTAGTTATAAAAAGAAGAGTGATACATTGTTCTCCTTAACTGAGGACACAACAATAAATAATGGGCTTAAATTATGGCAAGGGAGATTTAGGTGAGATATTAGAAAAGACTTCCTAACTAGGGATGTTAGAGATCGTGTAATTGAATAGTTGTGTAACCACATGAAATCTTAGCGGTTAAACGACTGTTCGATAGTCCCCGGGGGGTGAGCACAGCAGCCAGTGTGCTCCTGGCTCCACTCCTGGGGAGCTCCCTGCAACCTCGCGCTGCTGCTTCTATATCAGAGGCAGCAGCACAGGGTGGTAGGAGGGAGCCAGTCTGCCAGGAGAGCCAGTTTGAAAACCAGCTCCCCACGCAGACTGACTGCTTTCCGGCCTGCGCTGCGACCTCTAATACAGAGGCAGCAGCGTGGGGTGGCAACAGCCCCTGTTCACCGTGATCCAAGCTCCCCATGGACAGAGGCTGGTCTGCAGTAACAGCCCGTCTGTGGGAAGCTCAGACCCCCATGGACAGGGGCTGCTGCCACTACAGTCTCGCCCATCTCCCCTTTCCCTCCCCCTCCCCGTGCTGCTGCCTGTGATAGAGGCAGCAGCGTGGGGGGAAGAGAGAGGGCATCATCATGGTAGCGGGTGTTGGGGGAACCAGCTTTTAAGGCAGTTCCCCCAGCATGGGCTCCTGCCTGCCCCCTTTTGCTGCGGGTTCGTGGAGCCTGAACGTACAGGGAGCTAGCTTGAAAGCCAGCTCCCTACACATATTGGCTCCCACCTGCCCCCCTCACCTTTCAGGATGGGAGTGGATCTGGTGCTCAAGGGGGAGCCTTCTTAAAGTCAGCTCCTCATGGGCACTGCTTCCCACTCTCCTCCCCCCTCCCCCCCCAGCAACTTTGCTGCCTCTGATACAGAGGCAACGGGGGGTGCATGTATTCAACAAGCCAAGTTCATTGGCTTATCAGTTAATCATGTAGTTGACTACATATTGACATCCCTATTCCCAACTGTCCAAATAGTTAAGCACTGAAACAAATTGCCCAGGGAGGCTGTGGAGTGTCTATCATTGTAGGCTTTTAATAACAGGTTAGACAACCACCTGTCAAGGAGGGTCCCGAAGATAATACTTAAGTCTGCCATAGGGGAGAGGACTGGATAGATAAAGTCCTACATTTCCATTATTCTGTGATTATGAGCATGGTGCCCTCCCACTGTTTATTTTAAACAGTCCATTGGTCTAGATCGGGGTGGAGTACCTCAAGCCTGGGGGCTGGATGTGGCTCCTGGCTGGCCTGTATCTGGCCCCTGAAGCTCAAGCCCCCCCATTTCCTGCTGGTTCAGTAGGGTTATAGCTGTCCCAGTCCCTGTCTGTAGTCCCTTGCTGCCTCCCTGTGGTCATTATACACTACAACTGTGCCTACTAGCAGACCCCTCCCTTTCTGTTTTAGGAGAAGCAATAGTATTCCAGGCACATCCAAATGTCCTGGAACCACTAAACCCTGACCTTGCTTTAAGTTATAAGAGGAAGCTGCATACCAAATTTGATGGTCCTAGCTCTTCCTTTTAAGAGACGTACTTGAATAGACTCACACATATACAGACACACAAATTCTTTCAAATATATAATAGATGCCATATTATTTGTTACTGATGTTTGTTCCATGCTGTGTGTTATTACTTTGAAAATAATTTTTTCCCCTCAGAAGAGTGGCTTTACCTTGCAGTTTTTACCTTTTTCTTTAAACACAGTTTTTACCTATACTTTTCCCCTTTCTAAAAACTGTCAGTTAATAATCCAGGAAAATACTGTCTTAATATAACATTTTCATGTAATCGTAAGTTTAACACAAGAGCCATTTGTTCCAGCTGAGTTTGAGTTGGATGACAGACTAAACAGAGACTCTGTGATCTAGAGGCATGCAATTACTGGAATTACCCACCTTAATAGAATTTCTGAGCAGATGTTAATATCTACTCCTACAAAGCTGACACACTCCTCAACCACACTGTCCAGAGTTGCTTTGAGCAAAGTCTGTGAGACGTCATGCTGCGAAAAACAAATACAGATATTGGGTTACTGAAATACCGGAAAATGTATAAATGAAAATTACACACAATGGCAAATGTAGCAAAACATTTACTAGTATATTATCAATATAAAATCAACAATACAGGGATCTCTAATACTACTTTTTCTATTGTAGAGTTACCTTAGCCCACTGATTTTTCTTCAGGCTCCTTAATATCTCTTTGCAAGAAATCTGTTGCATATCAAATTCCTAAAATATGCAGTAAGACTACATTGACTGTCAATTCAGACTTTTATTTACTGTACTGGATAAATACTTTCCTGTCTTATTTAAAATAAAGAAATAATTAAACACACATTCCCATTTGAAATAATAGAATTTACATTGCATTTTATTATGCATACCTATAATACAGATTTGTTTAGTCTGACAGTTAAAACTTTTTCTAAAATCTGATTTTAAAATTGTTATTAAAAAGACAGGTAGGACAAAATTCTCAAATTAAGATACCTGGATAATAAGTAGTCATATTCACACACACAAATGCCACATGTGTGCATACTGCAATGAGGGTGAGTATATAGCAAGTGTCTGTCAAATTCAAATTTTTCTTTTATTACAATTAATTGTGTTGTTATAGAATAGCTTATTAATAAATACCTTTTAAGAGCAAACCAGATATTATATAAGGTCTGAGAACATGTAGGCTAAATTTCAACCCTTCCACACTAAAATAAGTCAAATTTTAAATGGCTATTTATAATAAGATTAGTAGATCCTTACCCACAGTAGCACTACTTAAATTTTTTTTATATTTTAATTTATTGTTTGCCTATTTTCTTAGTTATGCTTGTTAAAGATAAAAAGTTATGAAATTCTAGATACCAAAAGTTTTACTTCAATCCACAACAATGTGAACTTCTCTGTGGTCCCACCTATGCTTAGAAGTCTGACCTGAAGGGAAAAACCTTTCTAAATGCATGAGCTAATTTAATCACAACATTGGCTTTGCTCTAGGATTATTATAAGTCACTCACATAAATCTGGGTTGATCTGTAGTGGTTTTGTGATGCGTTTATTTAGGACATCATTTTGGATTCAAG